>NC_057800.1:56813455-57467735 GCF_018294505.1 Triticum aestivum
CCTGCGCCTGCTCGCCGGCCGCAGCGGCGGGGCCTCAACGACGGCGAGGCGAGGCCGGCCGGCTGGAGCGCTGCGTGCTCTCGGCGCCCGCGGCTGCCCTGCCTCTTGGTGATGTGGGTGCGTGGTGGGCCAGGGAGAGAAAAGGAGGAATGGGTGGGTGGGTGTGTGGGTCAATGACAGGCGGGTCAAGGTCACATGCAAAAGGACACGCACCGGACGAGAACGACGCAGAGAGCGTCCGCTCGTGTCCGTTTCAGACCCAAAGCCAGCCCAACTTTGCTTCCAGGATGGGGCGAAGCGGACAAAAAACGGACGTTTTTGAGGATAGGGTTGCGTGCTGGGTATCCTCCTCAAGAAGACGTGGCGGCTTCTACAAGACACCACCAATCACTTCATAAACTAGTGTGCCAAAACAAAACTAGTGTGCCAAAACAATTCATCCAATAACTCCAGGTAAAGTAATACATCATCCTTTCTTCACTGGCATCTCCAAGAAGTAGATGATGGGAAAATATGAGCAAATCATATTGGTCTCGTCGATGTTCTTCATAGGAAGAAATCTTGACACTGTCAAATGAAACCAACAATGAGATCCTTTTGTGTAGCGCCACATACATAATATTTTTTATAAATGAACGACTCTCGTCATCAAGACAGAATGTGTCCGTAATAGATGAGAAGTAATAAGGTAAGAGGTAAAATATGTACTGGTAAATTCAAATAAGGTGAGAGGAGATAAAAGGACTATGAAAGATAATAATGTAGGAGTAACACACAAGCATGCGTGCTAAACCTCTAACATATTCATAGGAACAATTTTATAATTTATAACTACACAATGACATTGTAACATATAGCACAATGAGTCAATGACATAGCAGTTGCAACATTCGTTCTTTTTAACATATAACACAATGGCATTTTGACATAGTAAATTGAGCATTCTTGATTCTGTAACTCTTAGCACAATGAATTATTATCACATAGCAATTAAAGCATGCTTGTTTTCATAAATTACATAGCGAATAAAAACCAAGGCATGTGACTCTACCTATGCGAGCACCCGCGAGGCCTAACATACCACTTCTCCCCCTTTGACAACAAGTACCAAAAAGGGTGAAGGAAACTAATGAGACCCAAATGATCACTCCTCATCGATGTTGTCATCGTCGGGGACCCCCTGTGAGAAGATGTCGGTCTCAGTCGGGAAGCCAAACTCAGGGATCGGAGGAGCTAGAGGGATAGGATCATCATCGATAGGTCTCCCACCTCAGGCACGAAGACGAGCCTTATGCTGGTTGACCCTCGTTGTATGACATGACTCCATGATAGCAACATTTATTGCATTGACAGTGCAGACAGTGATGATGGCCTTCTGGGACTGAACAAGGAAGCTAGCAATGCGACCAAGGAGTTCCGCCATTGGCCTTGCCTTTCGGGAAGGAGCCATAGGTACATTACCCTTGGCCTTGTCCCTTTTCTCTTCATGTGGAGTCCAGAATTGATGAGCAACAGTATCCTGTACAGGAAAGGAAGGGCATCATCAATGAGAGGCAGCGAACGCTGTTTGTGCGGCCGAGGAGGCCATCGCAAGTGAGTTCCTGTGGAGAGGTCGCGCGCCTCCTATGCAGATGCACTTCTTTCCGCTGCAATTTCCGATGAATAACGAGGAGAATGACAAGATGCAACGCATGGTGGCTAGCGGCCATGAGTCTCCTATGATATGCTGATGGTTGATCGAGGCGGCGGGTTTCAGGCAACAGAGGTGTGATGCAGTCGGGAGGAGGTGGAGGGAAAAGGCATGGCGAGATCCACGTACCAGAGTTGAGGGGAGGTGGAGGAATGGCGCGGCGAGTTCCTTTGATGGCGCGCTGGTGGTGGGGAGAAGGGGAGCGGGTGAGATTTTCGTTGGATAGAAACGAAGCTGCCGAGGATAAGGCTTGTTCGCGCCGTGACAATCCCTGAGCGAATTAATTGAAAAAGTGACGTGACAGGAGCCCATGCATCAAGATTTGCGCATCCAATCTAGCGGCCCGCGACACGTTTGATCCCAAATGTTTAAAATCTGATGTCAGACTGTTAGCCTTTGAAGAACCAACCTATATGATTAGGTGAATAGTGATATTCCAGCTCTTCAGGGTTCAAGTTTTCTTGCTTGTATTTATCCTGAATTTATTTCAGAATTTTCGGTGATACGCGTTCAGTGAAAGAAGACGTTCTCGTCGATTACGAGGATGATATGCTGACCCAGTCTTTCCGAGATGCTCATCGGGGTAGGGTGTGCGTGTGTGCGTTCATATGGGTGAATGTATATGTGTATATATGAGCGTATATGTGTATACATGAATGTCTGTGTCTGTACTGATGTTAAAGAGAAAAAGACTGTTAGCATTTGAAAAAAAAATTACTTAGATTGTGCATGTCTGACGTGTACCCCTATTCTAAAAGAAGGTGTATGGTGCTCTAGAAACAGGGAAATGATGGTGACAAGGCTGCCCATCGGAACCATGGGTCATGGGTGGATCGATCTGGGCTGGCCGGCTGGGGCCCCGTGGATCTCCAACAGCCTTTCCTTTTGGGATATACTACTGCCCGGAGAGGTCGGCCGCGCCGCTTTCCCTCTCTCAAGTTGAGCCAGCCGCATCACTGCCTGTGAGCGAGACGTGTACACATCTCCATCTCCGTCTCCACCTCGCTCGATCCGCCTGCACAACCGGCGCTGCCCCGATCCCCAAGAATCCGATCCAGGGATCCATGTCCATGGCCGCCGTCACCAAGAAGAAGAAGGTCATCATCGACACCGACCCAGGGATCGGTCCGCATCCACCCATCCGTTCTTACGAATCTTGTTTTGTCGATCCCTCCTCTTGTTTTTCTCGATTTATTATCATCATATCCCCCTCCTTATGAATCTTGCATTGCGAATTCGCCGGGGATGGACGAACCGCAGATGACGCCATGGCCATCTTCGTGGCGCTCAGGTCGCCGGAGCTGGAGGTGGTGGGACTCACCACCATCTTCGGCAACGTCTACACCGCCCTCGCCACCCGCAACGCGCTGCACCTCGTCGGTCCACCCCACCCCACTCCACTCCCTCGCTCGCATTTTGACTTTCAGCTTTCATGAGTGGATCTTTCTGATGCTAATCGAGTCCATCTCTAGCTTGATTTCAGCTGGAGACCGCTGGGAGGACCGACATCCCCGTCGCAGAGGGATCCCATGTAACAATCAAGGTACCCTTAGTTCATCAGATTATGTATGAAATGTATGTGCGTGTACAGCATCTCATTCAGTTAATTGCTGACATCTCCATCAGTCAAGAAGTCCCTGTTAACTGAAACTGAATGTCTGTGTGCTCCACCGTGAATAAAATTCAGAAAGCCACCAAGCTACGGATTGCTAGCTTCGTCCACGGTTCCGATGGCCTCGGCAACCAGAACTTCCCTCCGCCGGCCGGCAAGGCGCTGGACCAGTCCGCCGCCGCCTTCCTTGTCGAGCAGGCGAATCTCTACCCCGGACAGGTCACCGTCGTCGCCCTCGGACCCCTCACCAACCTTGCGCTGGCTGTCGAGCTTGACCCCTCTTTCCCAAAGAAGATTGGGCAGATTATTATCCTGGGTGGCGCATATTCAGTTAATGGAAATGTCAACCCTGCAGCTGAGGCAAATGTGAGTTAGTCCTATCAGATTCTTGTTAGATGATGTTGTCCTGTCACGTTTCCCTTCAAATTCAGAGAACAACACACTTTATGTCACCAGCTTCTTCTTTCAGAGCATTGATTTACAAATTGCAAGCTGCAATTCCAACAATTCATCATCTTGCCTTCACTGGTTAATTGGTTATCTCGATTAAACAGATATTTGGCGATCCTGATGCGGCTGATATAGTTTTTACCTGCGGTGCGGATATTTTGGCCATCGGAATTAACATTACGCACCAAGTACTCCTTTCTGGTAATTCTCTTGCTGTCCGGAGTTGTTTCTGTATCTTGTTACTTTTGAGACCTTGTTATATAGCAGAGCTGAAAATAGCAACATGATACTAATTGTGGTTTCATATATAGTGGGATATATTCTTCTTTCCTTGTGATTATATCATATGTTTTGCTTGAGTTAATCATACAGGGGTTAACAGCAACAGTGTGAACCTTTGGTTAATAACATAAGGCATGAGTTCGGTTCTAGTTGTTTTACCAACTATACTAGCTTAGAAGATATCTTTTCGAAGAATGAAGGCACCCATTTTGACACCGAGTGCTTTGTTCGCTCGGAATGATTTAAATTTAGTTGTCACTTGGTCTTCATGGATGACTACAGATAGTTAGGTTGCATAGATGTACCACCTCTTGTTGGATGAATCTATGTTTGATATTGACAGTTGCCATGTATTAGAAAACATAACATTTTGACGTGTCTGCAGATGTTGACCGGAAGAAGCTTGAACAGTCCGATAGCAAATATGCTCGCTACTTGAGCAATATACTGGGTTATTATTATGATTATCACATGGACGCCTACTCCATAACAGGTCAGTATGAAAGCAGCCAGTCAGTACACACTTAACTTGGATGGATCACTTGATGATGAGAAGCTGAACAACTAAAGAGACTTGAATGACTGATTTTGTGAGTATGATGAAATGGTTGCAGGAGTATATCTTCATGATCCCACAACTCTTCTTGCCGCCGTAGATCCGTCGCTGATGACTTACACGGAAGGAGTGGTGAGGGTTCAGACGGATGGAATCACAAAGGGTCTCACCGTTTTCGACAATACCAAGAAAACGTATGGGGAGATAACAGCGTGGTGTGGTAAGCCTACCGTGAAGGTTGCTGTCACGGTCGATGCCCCTGCTGTCGTGGAGCTCATAATGCAGAGGCTTCTCACGGACGATTGAAACATTTCATTTGCAATGCTGCAGTCAAGATTCAAGAACATATTTGTCAATGTTGCATTATGTATTGGCTACCTTACCATGTGCCTTTTTCTTTGTAGTTCAACACTTGACATTTACACTTGTAGTTCAACACTTGAGCCTTTTACACATCAGACATAAGGACCAGATTATAGTCCATTTTCACTTTTCAGTTCTCAATGCACATCTGAATCAATTGTTTGGTGTGTAAGAGGATAATTGGTTTGATGCCAACATTGGGCATTGCCAATACTTGGCAAGCCAACAATTGACAATATAAAAAATTGCCAAAAATGGGCAACTTCTTGTGAGGTTGGCAAGTAAACATAGTAACCAACCATTTTTGGCATTTGCCAAATGTTGGCATGCCAATTTTTGGCATCAAACCATTCCAATGTCATGCCATCATCAAGAGTTCTCAGGCAGTGCAACATATGGCAACCTGATCACCAATGGCTTCAAGGCTTATGGCAACATCTTCAAGGCTTATGTGTTTCAGCACCAAACAGTTTCCCAAAAATTATCATGTGATACAGAATAGTTCAGTGTATACAGATATTTCACGTGCGTCCCAAACAAAACAAAAACATAACTATATCTCATCACCAACGGCTTCTGACACGCTAAGCCTTGAAGCTACACGTTGCGCCCAATAAACACCGCACCCTGCAAAGCCCAAAGTTGGATCCACCACAAATTGCTTGAAAATGCAATTCCAGGGGCGTTCTTCGTGTTGGCAGAGCTCATGATGTCAAATGTCCAACGGCTACACTTATTCTGCATCAATGCCTAAAATTCTCCTCAGATACTCCATTTGCTCAGTCTCACCTTGAAGCTCCTCCCACTGTGATTGTCAAGGAAAACAAACTCTTAATATAATAAATATTTTCACCTATTCAGGTAACTAAGAAAACTAATGCTGAAATCCAAGTCAAGGTTCATATGAGTGCACAAAATGCCGGTACAAGTTCGTGTGAGCTCCATTACAGATAAACATGAGTAATAGGGAGAACCGGAGAAGCCTTTTCTTATAGAAAAAACAGAACAAGACATTGATTTCAGATGGTGGCATATGAAATCCTGGAAAATATGTCACGCTGTGGAGGAGTTAAGAATTTCCTTTGCGAATTGACAATAGATTAATTAATATGACACACTAATGAGTGTCAGGGAAAAGAAACTCTTAATATATTATCACAGTAATTCTTAAAATAGATATTCTCACTTATTCAGAGAACTCAGAAAACTAATGCTGAAATCCAAGTCAAGCTACTAAAATGTCCCTAAAGTTCATATGAGAGCACAAAATGCAGAACAAGAACTTTTTTTTTCTGTCCAACAAGTTCATGTGAGTTTACAGATAAACATGAATAATAGAGAGAAGCCATTTCTTTTGAAAAACAAAACAGAACATTGATTTGAGATGGTGGCATATGAAGTTCTGGAAAATATGACACAATATAGAGTAGCTGTGAATTTTCTTTGTTAATCGACGACAGATTAAACAATAAATTTGTAAAATTTACTAATGGTTGCCATCTTCAAGGTGTGACTAACCTCTTGGTGAGACAAGGAAACTAATTTCCATCCAGCAGCGGGTATGTAACGCCTTTTAAATGCCGTGTGGCCTAATGGTGTGCCTGAAAAACAGGTACACATCTGCATTAGTTTCTGCTTTGAGATGCAGAATCAAGTAGGGAAACAAGAAGAAAATGGACAGTCTTTTATCAGAAATGGTAAGTAAAGCACAGAAAGCAACAGACATCAATAGTAGAGGATACCTAAATTCCTTGAGAAGTGTGTCGTCCCGTCAATCTCAAATGCAAGCTTCTCATCAACTAACACCGCATCGACGGTGTAACCATCCACCGTATATTCTCTAACCCATTCATGTCCGGTGCTATGTAAAAGACGTCCGACATCCTTCTGGAACAAGGAGGTCGTCTTCTGATTGAAGCGCTTGCTCTTCACCGCTTTTGTTATTTTCTCTTCCAAATCATCTCTTAAGTCCATATTGAGATGTGGATATTCAAGCTTCAGAGACTGATTTGCAAGATATACCTGTGATGCGAACATTATGTCTTCCCTGTACTGATCAGAGACTCTCTGCTCTTCGTGTTGGCTCAGAGTGTTCCAGATATGTGAGAAGAATTGTCGGTCCAGTTGCCCAAGAACAGCATAGGACCAAGCAATATTGCCAAGCTGATCTCGACTAAAGTTTAGCGCATGAGAATTGTTACCATATTCTTCGCTCGAAGCTTCTTTGGCAGCGTTCTGCTGCATGTCTGACGACGATGGATCATAGACATTACATTTGAAGATGGCAGCATCCTGGAAAGCAGCATCAAGTGCGTCGAGCAAAGGACCGGGGCATTCATTAAGAGAAGCACATCCCCAGAGGAACTGAGCAAGCTCTTGCTCCTTGAAGGTGTGCACCAGTGTTGCTGCTCTCTGTGCCAACGCCGAGAAAAGGCCTGGTGCTGACTGGCGCATGGTGGCGAACGCTCCAGCGACATTGGCGACATTCTGCGCGTTGAAATCGTCAGCCTTGGAGATGGCCACGCCGGCAATCCTATCCATCTCCGGCAAGTAGAGCAGGTCACCCCCGATCTTGGACAAGGCCCAGCAGATGTTGGACACGCCCTGCGGCGAGCACTCCGGGAGGGACATCATGGCCAGCCCCACGAGCATGGACATGTCCCTGTGCCGCGCGAAGGCCAGCCGGTGCGTCTGCACCATGGACACGGCCTCCATCCTCCTGGCGATGCGGTGGAGCGCGGTGGCGATGTTGAGCGCGGTGAGCGGCGAGGGGCTGAGGCCCTTGGCGACGGCCGCGACGACGTCGGCGGTGAGCGCCAGCACCTCCTCGGCGGTCTGCGCCTGCACGATGTCCCTGTTGAGGGCCACCTCCTTGGTCCGGTTGGACGGCGCGGCGGCGAAGCTGGAGAGCGTCTGGATGAAGCGCTCCCGGTTCCTCTGCCGCTTTTCGTCGAACAGCCCGTCCCCGAGCTGCGCCACCCGGAGGTCGAGGTCGTCCAGGGTCGCCTCCTCGTCGCTGTCGAACTCGTCCCCATCCAGCGGCGGCTCCTCCTCGTCGGCGTCGTGCTTGCGGGGCTTCCTGCCGAGGACCCTCTTCTTCTGCTTCTTCTTCTTCTTCTTCTTGGGCGGGGTGACCATGCGCTGGAGCGCCGGCGTGAGGCCCCTGGCCTCGATGGAGCGCAGCGCGGAGCGGCGCGCGCGGACGCACCAGTCGGTGCTCGCGGCGGGGAGCGGGTCGTCGTCGCCGTCGTCGTTCCCGGACCGCGGCTGAGGGTCGGGCCCGAGGAAGTCGAGCTGCCACTGCGGCGTGGCGTCGTCCTCCTTCACGGCGGCGCGGCAGGGCGGGAGGCGAGAGGCGCATCCCCTGAGACTGAGGCTGGGGAGGCCGGAGAAAATGGGGTGGTGGGGCTGGGGATAATGGTGGTACGGGTTGCTGGAGGAGAGCACGGGGAAGGTGCTGCCGCCGCCGGCGGTGCTTCGGGGGAGAGGGGCGAGGAGCGCGGCAGCGGTTTCCATTGTTGGTTGCTCGGCTCAATCGGGGTAGCGCGGCTCGAGTCTCTGGATGGATAAGAAGGAATTTCAGCGCCTGGCCTCACCTGGGAAGGCTGCTTGGTTTTCTTGTGTTAGTCTGAAACTCTGAATGTGCACAGACTTTGCTTCAGAAAGTTCAGAGAAATTGTAACAAAAAAAATAAGCCTGTGTCTGCTAGTCTGAATGTGCACAATGTAGTTTCATAACTCAGGTCTGTGGTAATCAAGCGGTTAATATGCGGAAGTAAAACGGGAGTACTTATAAGCCGCCTTACCAAATATAAGCCGCCGCACAAATCCTACCAAAGATGATTAGTGGTGTTATGGATTGGTGGTTGAACACACTTGTGTTGCACTCGTTCCAAATCTCGCATGCGATGAGCATTGCGAGCGTCGCCATACCCTTGCGGTTAGCATGATTTTGAAGCAAGAAGTGTTCTCATCAAGCCTTAACGTTGTCGATGCTCCTCCAGAAGGTAGAATGAAAGCAATGGTGGCCAAGCCAATCACGGGCCAAGTTCCAAATCTAGAGGGAGAAACGGCATTGGTATCTCATATGAGCAACCAACTCAACGGTGCCACATTTTGGTCACCCGCACTTAGCCAATCTGCCTGGCGTCCAAACCCATTTTGTATGATTAGCCACAAAGAATTTGCAGTTGGGAGGAGCCCAAATCTTCCACACCATGCTAAAGCCGCAAAGTAGCATCCCGAGCTTCCACACAATTAAGTCCAGGCGGCCGTCAACAAGCTGTGCCTGAGACGTAAAGGACCAAAGGTTGAAGAACTCCTGGATATGTAGCATAAATAGGCTGTTGGAAGTTCATTGATATTCACCCAAGATCACCCACAAGGGCATCCTTGACTCGGTCGTTCTTCTTTGTGCGTGGAGATGTCAAAAAATGGAAGGAGCAATGTCTTTAGGTTGCATTCCGTTGACCCATGGCGAGTTCTGGAAGCTCGCCTTAGCGCCATCATCGATCATCGCAATGGTGAGAGCATGGAAGAGAACCATATCCGAGCTATCACAAGGGTTGCCAGTGCCCACCCATGTTCTCTCCCGCGCGGGCCACTCGAACCAAGGCCAACCGAGGCGTAGGGCCCGAGAGAAATTGCCCAAGTGCAGGATCCCAAGGCCACCAAAGACGGTAGGCCGGCACACCATCTCCCATTTAATTTTGGATTTCCCAGCCGAGACCTTGTCAGATCCCACCCAAAGAAAGGCCTTCCACAACCTGTCAATGAATTGCAAAACCTCCAAAGGGATGCTAGGGTAGGGGGTGATATGATAGACAGTGACGACCGTGAGAACCACCATGACCAAGGCCACAGGCTTGATGGTAGTGAAAAAATAGCCTTGACAAGGGGGAAGCTTGGCCGCCACCTTATCTTCGAAGTGTTGAAAGTGAATGTGCTTGAGGCGCTTGATCGACAAAGGCAACTGAAAACAACACATGGGGAAGGCCGACCACATCATATGGAGGCTTTGCATCATGTCGCCAAGGTCTATGTCGTCGCAGCAGATAGGGGCAAAGCGCGACTTGTTATCAACCCTGTGACCTCCCCAAAGTCATTAACGGTGGAGGAGAGGGCATGCATATCCTCCTTAATCGGGGCCACAAATATGGTCACATCATTGGTGTACAAAAAGGGGTAAAGCATCTTCCCACGGTCTCTGAAAGGATGCAAAAGACCACGCTCGGTGGACAACTATAAGAGGTTACAAAGGGTCAATTGTGATGGCGAAGAACGACAACGACAGGGGATCTCCCCGCCTGAGGCCGCGACCATGGCGAATGGGAGTGCCGGGTACACCGTTGAGAAGCACCCTTGAGGAAGACATGGAGAGAAGGTGGCAATTTAGTTGTGAAAGTGAGGGGTGAGCCTCGCCGTTGGAGGAGGTCAAAGATATACTCCCAGTGCACAGACTCGAAGGTCTTTCTTATGTCAAACTTGAGAAAGATTGAAGCCTTTTTTCGTCGGTGCAACCAACACACGTAAATGCGGACAAACATGAAGTTATCATGGATGCTTCGAGTCTTAGTGAAGACGCTTTGGGTGTTGGGAATGAGGGCGTCATTGTGAGGGGCAAGTTACATGACCAACAGTTTGGCCACAATCTTTGCAATGGCATGTGTAAGGCTAATTGGGCAATAGTCGATGATCTCGTCGGCACCGTCTTTCTTAGGGAGGAGCACACCATCAAATACTACATAAAGGCATGGCAACACATCGTCCAACAAGCTAATATGTCTTGTTTCATAATGTGTTGTCATGCCTTTTGCAGTGTTTGAAGAGTTATTTTTTCTGCCGTGCGCGCGATTTGCGATAATTGCGCGTGTACTTGTTCTTGAACATATCCAACAACTTGTTCGACAAATATCTCATCTTCTGCGTGATGATGCATGAGTTCATGTTGCCACGGCAGAACAATGACCCACAATTCAGAAACTCCTCCACGAGCGTTGTTAAAGGTACACGTGCGCCATCGTAATCCTTGCAGAGCCTCCCATCGATTTCCACAAGCCGAAGATTGTTGTCGCTATGCCATTAGCTGTATTTGGCCGGCCGACTCCGCCGAGTTGGTGTGGTGTCATTGTGAGAGTCGCCGTAGCTGGAGCTAGCATCCACAAAAGATGTGGCCGCACGGCGACGGCCTGGCAGCGCCATCAGATTCTGATGTCAATCACGTCCTTGACGTCCTCATCATCAGTGAGTAAAATTGTATCGAGAGAGGAGACGAAGAGTGGGCGCCATGGATTGCTAGGAGTGTTGACTGTCCTATCTCGAACGCTCATATATCTTCACTAATCACTATAATGAGGCTGGAAGGCAATGGAGGATTGCTGGAATGAGAAAACTATCGTGGCGCCAATTTTTTATAATTCATTATTCTCTCCCCTTGTAGAAACTAAAGGAGGCAAATGAAATAAAAAAAAATACAATCAATCACCCAGAAAGAAATAATACAATCAATTTGTGTACGTAAGGATACATGGATTGTTTCCATGCGGCCATATCAAGGCACTGCACTACGTGCATGATCTTTTCAATATATGACATACGCCAAAAATCAATGTCGATGCCATGCTTTCCCAAGAACAGGGAAACTACAAGCAACAAGTACAAACTGCAAGAATTAGAAAAAAAACTACAAACCAAAATTAGCAAGCAGCAAGTACAGGGAAACACTGGCTTCCAATTTCTTCAGCATGCTGGATTTGGATAAAAAATCAAAGGAGGGAGAAGGGCACAGATGATGAATAGTTTGCCCTTACTTACCAGGGTGCTCCAGGTTCAGTTCCTAATCTGATGCTCAGTTCCCTCTCCAAGCTAGCTATTGAAACCAAACTCTCACATACTTGCAGACGGGTCCCAGGATAACCCCTTCAGTCACTAGCGTATTCAGCTAGTGATCCAAGTGTGTTGTTACTCGTGCGCGACTTGATCGTCTTGGTTCTTGAGCGAGCGCCCTCTGCTTTGCTCTCTTCGTTCTGAATTTGTTCAGCTTATGCCTTCTTTGCTATTGCATACACTGCTAGAAAAAACCTTATACACAGAACCTTAGCAGTAGCGCGGGTTAAAATGACACGCTACTGGTACTTAGCAGTAGTGCATGTCAACATAAGGCGCTATTGCTACAATGTAGCAGTAACACGGCAAGGACAAAGTGCGCTACTACTAATATTGCCACACCGTTGCCACCAGACAAAGTGTAGTAGTAGCGCGTTCCCATCAAACGCGCTGCTAATAGGTAGTTTAGTAGTAGCGCTTTCGCCTAGCACGCGCTACTGCTAAACCCATCCCATCTTCTCCACTGGCCGCCCCTCACTCTCCACTCCCACTCTCCCCTCACCGTTCCACCGCCGCCGATGTTCGGCCCTCCCCCGCCGCCGCATTGCCGCAGCCGTCCTCGCTCCTCCTTCCTCGGTATGCGGCGCCCCTCCTCCTCCTCCTCCCATCGCCCTCCTCCCTCCTCCTGCCGTGCCCTCCTCCCTTCTCCTTCGGTCGCGCCCTCCGCCCTCCTCCTCCTCCCACTGCCCTCCTCCCCCCTCCCACCTCCTTCTCCCTCCTTCTATCTCCTCCCACCCCCTCCTCCCTCGGCCTCCCACGCCTTCCTCCCTCCTGCCTCCCTCCATCTCTCCTCAGTGATAATGTAGTTTTTTACTGTTTTTTCAATACAATAGAATTTAGTAAGTGCTTCATTTACTTATGTTAGGTTTATTAATAGAACTAGTTTCACATAGTTTTTTTTACTGTTTTTTCAATACAATGGAATTTAGTAAGTGCTTAATTTACTTATGTTAGGTTTATTAATTGAACTAGTTTCACTAAGGTATTTTTAGTAAATGTTAGGGCTAGAACTAGGATGTTTTAGACATAGGGTTTCACTAAGGTATTTTTAGTAAATGTTAGGGCTAGAACTAGGATGTTTTAGAAATAGTTTGTAATTTTAGTAATATAAAAAAGTTTTAGTAATAGAAAATTGGTGAATAGCTTTTTTGAATATAAAAAAGTATTTTGAATAGGATAGAAAACTAGTTAATATGTATAGATTTTTTTTGTAATTTTGTTTTTCAATATGCAGGCTTTGTAGAGTCGTGTCTCCTTGGAGTGATCGTCATCTGAGCTACCTTTAGCTACTTCCTCTACACCCGAGGCGGTGAGCTAAAAGTCCACCTCCTCCTTCTCTACTCCTCGGTGTTGAATAGAGTAGAACTAGGGTATTTAGTTATGCTTCTTAACCAAATGAAATGTTCGGGTTATAAGATACATTGAAATGTTTTTGTCAATATTGAACCATTGAGATGCAATGAGCACCAGTTTATGCTCATGTGCGAATGCTTGTGATAATTGATTCGGATATATGAGAGAAGGGACATCTTTGTATCGCAGGGAAAATCCGAGTGGCCTATGTTTTGCCGGTGTGTTGATTAATTTCCGCTCCGGCAAATTTCAGGCGCTCGATATGTCCTTTTTTAGCAAATGTCATGCCAGATTTTTCCGTGAATTTTAGCATAACTTGTGCTAGAATATATATGAAATATCTAGCAGACCGGATTTTCTAGAAAGACATTTAAACGACATCTCGGGTTGACTTTAAGTCTGTCGGGACTCCACCATATGAGAGAAGAAGAATGCCGATTGTTGTCGTGGGGGTCGTTCGTCCTCTTCCTTCTCGTGATAGACCTTTTGGTAATGCACGTGAAGGAAGGAATTAGTGAGGGAGAGTCAACGGTTAGACGAGGCTTATACTGCTTCTCTCTACCTAAAAAAAGCTCTTCCATAAAGTAAACATGACCCAAAGAAATTCACGCTGGACCTGTGTTCCAGAAAATTTGTACTTATATTCAGTTATGCAGTAGTATTTTTTTTCTTGAGTCAAATTCATGTAAACAATAATTCTAGCTGTTTCTTGAGTCAGATTCATGTAAAAATTCGACAACAATTATACGGTAACACTTAACTTCTCAAATAATGCATAATTTTTTACAATACTCTAAACCAATAGTAGATTGTTGAAGGACCGAAGATCAATGTCAGTCGGAATTCAAGATGGCAACGGGGACGAAACCCATCGGGTTTTGCCTTCCCAAACCCATCCCCACGAGAAAATAGTAAACCCGTCACCGTCCCCATCACCGTGTGCGGGGCTAGTTTTCCGCCCGTCCCCTAAACCCATCGGGTTTCGGGGAACCCATGGGGAACCCATGATAAAATCAAAATATTTAAACAAACATAGTGACAACAAAGAATAACATTTCAACAGCAAAACAAGCACATTTCAGCAACATAACTTGAGTAAATTTCAACAAAAAACAATAGTAGATGGTTCAACAACTATATAAGTTCTGAAATAGAACTTATAGTTCACAAATCACTTTAAAGTTGGAATCATCATGGCATCTTTCACATCTCCAAGCCTCCAAACGACCATCTTCAAATCTTTCAATGCCAAATCAAAGTGCCAAGTACTGGGGAAGATCAAAACTCGCTCAAGCTAAAGTTAAACATGAGAAAAATATGCAGATTAGTATATGAAATTTGCAAGTACCTGTACTTCACCTGCATTCCCTCTTGAATGTCTTGAAGACAACTCCAAAAGCTTTGTCCTTATTCATTGTCAGCATCTATGAGAATCGAATAAGTAGTAATGAACATCTTATGAAACATTGCAACAAGATAATGATAAACTTTATGATGATATGTAAAGAAAGACACACCTTTATATTTGTTTCTTATCCAATCTTGTGAACACATCAAGGTCTCTTAGATTTCGGGGGTAAGATGACTACGGTGATAAAAAAATAATGTAATTTCGCGGGTATTCCCGGGTTTCGGGTTCAGGGACTACCGAAACGGATGTAAACCCATGAAACGTGTCGGGTTGTATAATGTGCCCAATAACAGCTCCGCGGGGATGAAAAGGTGCCCATCCCCGTTCCCTAATAGGGTAAAAACCCACGGGGACACGGGCTTCGGGGCCCCATTGCCATCTTGAGTCGGAACACACTTATTGGGGAAATTGCCAAAATAATTCTGAAGTTAAAGAGCCCGATGGCAAGTAGAAAAGGAAATAAGCTGTTATCAAACTACTAGATAAAGAAGAATGATCTGACATAAAGCCAACCTGACTGCAGCGGGCACACTTGACAGTCTGGAAACCCTGAGGTGTACTGAAATTTCAACAGAGATGATCGAAAAGCTTGGCTGGATCTGAAAGAGCAGAAAACGGACAGTAGTAAACCTGCAAAGGAAATTACACATAAAAATTCAGAAACAGTCACCACCAAATTGAATACGGTCCTGAGGTGAGGAATCGTGGACATAACTAAAGATGCAATACGCGTGGCTCAAATTTGATGGTAAAATTTGCATACAACGACTCGGCAAGCACACACCGCATGCAAAATGAGATCCCAACCAAAGAAAAGATAGGAGAGGAGGTGACTTGGTCACCACTACCTTCACATGACAGGACGGAGGAGGCAGCCGGTGGACGACGACGATGTGGGGAGGGGCTGTACACGGGCTGGTGCTCGGGGGGGGGGGGGGGGGGGGGGGGGGGGCAGCGCCCATGGAAACAATCAGGTTTTAGGAAACAAAAATACGGGATTTTAAGGAAACTGATGACGGATCGGTGCACCACAGAAGAAATCATAACGTTATCATGGAAGCAAATTATGCACCTGCTCAATTTTGATAATGAAGAACATCCAAATATTAAGGAAACAGATCCCAGTTTTTTTGGGAGGGGTAACAGATCCCAAAATTGTAGGACGTAGATGCTTTGTTTCTTATATCTTATATATTATTAATTATTATTACGAGCTGGGGTTTCCCTAAATAATAGTAGTATCAGGTTCCAGATATATAAGGACGTACATGGGGCTCCTTTCAATCGACCTCCTTCTCCGGCATCGCCGTCTGCAGCCGCCGCACCGATCTGCAAAGATGAGCTGCCCTGTCGACATGTTCGGCCCACTGCCGGACGAGGTCCTCTGCCACGTGCTCTCCTTCCTGCCCTCGCGCGAGGCCGTGCAGACGTGCTGCCTCGCCCGCCGCTGGAGCCACCTCTGGAAATCCGTCCCCGCCATCCGCGTCCGCGGCGAGGGCGCCAAGTTCCTCCTCTTCGTCAACAACCTCATCTTCGAACGCAACCTCGGCTCCGCGCCGCCGCTGCACTCGTTGGAGATCGACGCCGACGTCGAGGTGCGCCTCGCCTGCTCTTACTGCAAGCTGCTTGACTGCGACTGCAACTTCGACGACTACCGCCACCGTCGCGAGGTCAATGCCCAGGTCGACGACTGGGTCAGGCATGCCCTGCGGGCGGGCCGCGCCCGCTCGCTCAGGGCCTGCTTCGGTGAGACCCGGTGGAAGCCCCGGCGCGCCCTCCCTTTCGCTTCACCGCATCTGACGACGATTCACCTCGACGCCGTTTGCCTCAGAGGCGGCCAGCTGGACTTCTCCTGCTGCCCGGCGCTGCTGCGGCTGGATCTCGTGCTCTGCAGCCTCCACGGGGACGCGCTGGTGTCGCCCTCGCTGGAGCGCCTCGCCATCAACGACTGCCACACCGACATCTTTCAAGACCCCAACGCACCCGATGAAAGGTTCCACATGAGCTTGTCCACGCCAAGACTCCGTTTTGTGGAGATATCTGATAACTACGACAAGGAACAGTTCCTTGAGATGGCGCCATGGTTGACGGAGGAGAGCATCTCATACTATTGATGTGTGATGGTGATGATGGTTGTTCACCATACCCATAGACCGTGAATGCTACTACCAACTGGAGATAGTTCATCCTATATTTATATTTAGGCGATATATAGGAACACTACATTAGTCAAGCAGAAGCAAAGCCGTAGTAATATCTTAAATAATATTAGCACTTGTGAAAATCACATAAGACGAACAATACACGCTTTATCTATATCTGTTGTACAATGAACACCCGCAATACATGCATACTGAATTTTGGTAGGAAACAATTTGAATCGGTTGGACCACCCACCCGCAATCACATAAATCAGTATGAGCATCCATTGCCCCCTAAATTTTTTTTGCCCCCTATGTTTACCACGTATCATGGACCACCCATCTCGGTCCCTCTTTTCTATTACCTTTTATATACTATATAGCAAAAAGGCCCGTGCATTGCAACATGTGCAAATAAATAAATTTATGCTTAAGAACTTAGAAAATAATTTACCACTCAAACAAGTTTCAAGTAACAAAACAATTTTCTTTTCATTTGAGCAAAACAAACAGGGCAATCACTCGCCCCTTCTAAGCATTAATGATAGCAGTTGCGTGCAAGTGCAAGGTCAGAAAAGCTTAACTTTCAGACGATCAGACATGCTTGATGACAATATAAACAATAGCCTTGTTATAGTATGTGACGGTATATGGGTGATGAAACCTAAGATCTAGCAAAAAGTATTAGTCAAAGGTTCCAGAACATTTATCAAATGATAGAAACGTCCAGTTTGAGGCGTTGTCGTCTGCAGCATGCAGCATAGGAATAAAGTCAGAAGCAAAAACAATACAAGTACTCAAATTAACATGGTGGATAAATAGATAAAAGTAATACAAATGGAGTACTAGAGAACTGCCAATATCAATGATAAATATTGAAGTGAAAGAAGCACCCGCTAGATTGATTGCAACCGTATTAACCAAGTTGATAAATAGACTTTCATCCTAGACTGACCATGTACAATATGGCGTCTGCTAGGCGTCATCCGGATGCTAATTCATGTCGTGACAGCCATTGACTGGAAATTACGCGCGACCGTTGGATTGTCGACACGTGTTCGGAGAAAAATCGTACGCCGTTGCAAACCCGCGTGTTGCTGCAATCGTGAGAGGTGGAAGCAAAATCCCCACCTCCTCTGCACCCACCCGAACTAGGGCGATGGCGAGATCCCCAGCGGCACTGCCTTCGCATCCACCTCGTCAACAATCGCCGCTGTGTGATGCAACTCCGTCGTCGATTGCAACAGTCAACACCCCCCCCCCCCGCGGCATGGCAAGTTACCATATAGTGCACTCTATGTTGTTGGCTGCCATGGATGGAAGCTCTGGTGCTCCATCCAGCAACAGGCAGGCAAAATCAGCCCCGATACTTGCCGGCTAGCGGAATCTGCGGTCTGGAGCTACAACGGAGCTCCGCAATCCTCCTGTCTTCTCTGTTGATGGCTCCCGGGCTAGCCCCTCGCATGCTTGGGTAATTTGCAAACAAACCCTAGCTTCCTACAAGCATGCATCAATTGAGTGTGCCGTGTGCCTGGATTTTTGTCCCTCTGTTCACTGTCTCCTCAGATATGCAGTACGAATTGTAGCACTACATCACCATTGTCCTCTGTTCATTGTCCCTCTGTTAACTGAAACCACATATGAAATGTTCCTTTAAAAAATCAGTTTAAGAATTGCAACAAAAAATCAGGAAAAAGTCCCCAAAAAAGTGCATGTTGGTTATGTTGTATGTGTGGGGAAAATATAAAGCATTGACTCTGTGGTATGTTGTATGTGTGTTAACTGTGTTGCATGTTAATCACATTTGATCATGTCAGGACAAGTTTCTTCACTAGAAAAGTTGAACAAAAATGTGTTGCATCTTCTAGGAAAGGAACATGACCGAAATATGATCATCTTTACTTTTAGCACTGTGATCATTGTAGTAGCAAGTGTGTGGAAGCGTTTATATTAATATCATGAGGCGATGATTGTAGTAGTAGTTGTAGAAGCATTATATATTAGTAGCAGGTGTGGAATAATAAATTAAACTAAAGTTATATAATATTATCTACTAGAAACACTAGTTTTACATTCTAACTTCTTTGCTGATGACCTGATACTTTTTTTGCAACAATGAAACAAAATTTAGGCTACCGATGATGCAGTTGAGGATGATGAGAGCTACATCACAGCGCAGATTTCTACTAGAAATGGAGTCAATATGGAAGGGATGATTAGTGTTGCTGATGCGCAACAGGATAAGGATGATGCTGATGATGATGCAATATCATCGTAGCCGATTGTTCCATATGTGAGCATGACCTTTGATGCAGTTGACGATGCAAGAAATTTTTATAGCAAATATGCTTTCAACCACGGGTTTGGAATCAGAACATCTGCTTCGAAAAATAGCCAAGCAAGAGGACCCATAAAGTTAATTAGTAGGACTTTCACATGTGTTGATGCACGAAAGGATGGTGACCAGAGTGGAGTTGATAGCATTACAGATAGTATTGCAACAGAGTCAAGCAATGCTAGCATATGCCCTGGACTTTTGATGAACATGAGTGACACGTGAAAAAATAACTGGTTGCAATGTCACGATTGCAAGGCCCACATGATTGTAGGGCTACGAGAGAACCGATGGACCGTCACATGTTTTACTAAAGAGCATAACCATCCTCTGGTGCAGCAGGAAGATAAAGTTAGGTTTTACCAGTCTCACCGAAATATTCCATGAGAAGACCACCAACTGTAATGACTTTGCATGAACACAACTTGTTAACCTCATATTGCATGGGTATCTTTGGAGATTCTCATGGAGGTGATCAGAGGTGCCTTGGTTATGTGAAAAGAGATGTTTCAAATCCACGATCTGAGATGCGTCAAACCATGTCATTTCAGGACATGGCCATTGCTACCTCTTGAGCATGCGTTGGTTTTCCTTTGAAGAGGAAAGGGTGATGCAACAAAGCAGCGTAAGTATTTCCCTCAGTTTTTGAGAACGAAGGTATCAATCCAGTAGGAGACCACGTGCGAGTCACGCCATACCTATACAAACAAATAAGAACCTTGCAACCAACGCGATAAAGGGGTTGTCAATCCCTTCACGGCCACTTGCAAGAGTGAGATCTGATAGAGATAATAATAATAAGATAAATATTTTTGGTATTTTTATGATATAGATTGAAAGTAAAGATGCAAAATAAAATATATTGGAAACTTGTATGATGGAAAATAGACCCGGGGGCCATAGGTTTCACTAGTGGATTCTCTCAAGATAGCATAAATATTACGGTGGGTGAACAAATTACTGTCGAGCAATTGATAGAATTGAGCATAGTTATGAGAATATCTAGGTATGATCATGTATATAGGCATCACGTCCGTGACAAGTAGACCGACTCCTGCCTGCATCTACTACTATTACTCCACACATCGACCGCTATCCAGCATGCATCTAGAGTATTAAGTTCATAAGAACAGAGTAACGCTTTAAGCAAGATGACATGATGTAGAGGGATAAACTCATGCAATATGATATAAACCCCATATTTTTATCCTCGATGGCAACAATACAATACGTGCCGTTTCCCTTTCTGTCACTGGGATCGAGCACCACAAGATTGAACCCAAAGCTAAGCACTTCTCCCATTGCAAGAAAGATCAATCTAGTAGCTAGGCTAAACCAAACTGATAATTCAAAGAGACTTGCAGAGATAACTAACCATACATAAAAGAATTCAGAGAAGATTCAAATATTCTTCATAGATAATCTTGATCATAAACCCACAATTCATCGGATCTCGACAAATGATAACCCACAAGTATAGGGGATCGCAACAATTTTTGAGGGTAGAGTATTCAACCCAAATTTATTGATTCGACACAAGGGGAGCCAAAGAATATTCTCAAGTATTAGCAGCTGAGTTGTCAGTTCAACCACACCTGGAAACTTAATATCTGCAACAAGATATTTAGTAGCAAAGTAATATGATACTAGTGGTAACAGTGGCAAAAGGTAACGGTAGAAAAAGTAATATTTTTGAGTTTTGTAGTAATTGTAACAGTAGCAACGGAAAAGTAAATAAGCGAAGAACAATACAGGAAAAGCTCGTACGCATTGGATCAGTGATGGAGAATTATGTCGGATGCGATCGATCATGTAACGGTCATAACCTGGGGTGACACAGAACTAGCTCCAGTTCATCAATGTAATGTAGGCATGTATTCTGAATATAGTCATACGTGCTTATGGAAAAGAACTTGCATGCCATCTTTTGTCGTACCCTCCCGTGGCAGCGGGGTCCTATTGGAAACTAAGGGATATTAAGGCCTCCTTTTAATAGAGTACCGGACCAAAGGTTCAACACATAGTGAATACGTGAGCTCCTCAAACTACGGTCATCACCGGCAAGTATCCTGATTATTGTCACTTCGGGGTTAACGGGTCATAACACATAATAGGTGACTATAGACTTGCAAGATAGGATCAAGAACTCTCATATATTGATGAAAACATAATAGGTTCATATCTGAAATCATGGCACTCGGGCCCTAGTGACAAGCATTAAGCATAGCAAAGTCATAGCAACATCAATCTCAGAACATAGTGGATACCAGGGATCAAACCCTAATAAAACTAACTCGATTACATGATAAATCTCATTAACCCATCACCATCCAGTTCGGAAGGTTGATGAGTTCCTTCCTCCATAGGCATGGAGTCTTCGGAGAAGAGCCCAGCCGAGTCTCCCCTTCACTCGTAGGGTGGTCAAGCTCGAGGTCCACAAATCTGTTAGTTATTTCATCCACCATCACCCTAGCATATCCTTCTGGAATCGACCGGCAGGGAAAAGTTGCGCCAAGTTCAGGAGGTGCAACAAAGCCAACAGCCGCCTTGACTTTCAATTTCATCCATTGCATCATAAGGTAGCAATATTGAGACTCCGTGATTAAGTCCACGGGGTAGCTAGCAGGAGCCGTGAAGACAGGCTCCAGCTGAAGCAGCTCAGTGGAAGTCACGCTGCTTCTCCACTGAGATGGCGGGGTAGCTTCGGGGGAAGCTTCGGTAGGTCGCTTACTGCGATCTGCTTCTCGTTCCTCTATTGCTTGTTCCCATGCGTGCAGTGCCTGCATTTGGGTCTGCTCCACTTCCTTCCTCCTCTCCTGGCATTTGTAACCGTATGTGTCCGGAAACCCAACCTTCCATGGAACGGAGCCTGGCATGCCTCGTGTTCGTCCAGGGTGCTCAGGATTCCCAAGGGCCATTGTGAGCTCGTCGTTCTCTCTATCTGGAACGAACGTCCCTTGCTGCGCTGCATTGATATACTGCCGAAGCTTCGTGATGGGTATTCGCAGTTGCTCGTTCGTCCAACGACACTTCCCTGATACAGGGTCCAAGGTTCCGCCAACCCCGAAGAACCAAGTCCGGCAACGGTCTGGCCAGTTCAATGTCTCTGGTTCGACCCCTTTATCAAGCAGGTCATTCTCAGCCTTGTCCCACAACGGCCGGGCTTTGAGGTAGCTGATAACCCACAAGTATAGGGGATCGCAACAACTTTCGACGGTAGAGTATTCAACCCAAATTTATTGATTCGACACAAGGGGAGCCAAAGAATATTCTCAAGTATTAGCAACTGAGTTGTCAATTCAACCACACCTGGAAACTTAGTATCTGCAGCAACATGTTTAGTAGCAAAGTAATATGATAGTGATGGTAACGGTAACAAAAGCAAAGTAATATTTTTGGTATTTTGTAGTGATTGTAACAATAGCAACGGGAAAGTAAATAAGCGTAAACCACTATATGGAAAGCTCGTAGGCATCGGATCAATGATGGATAATTATGCCGGATGCGGTTCATCATGTAACAGTCATAACATAGGGTGACACAGAACTAGCTCCAATTCGTCAATGTAATGTAGGCATGTATTCCGAATATAGTCATACGTGCTTATGGAAAAGAACTTGCATGACATCTTTTGTCCTACCCTCCCGTGGCAGCGGGGTCCTAATGGAAACTAAGGGATATTAAGGCCTCCTTTTAATAGAGAACTGGAACAAAGCATTAGCACATAGTGAATACATGAACTCCTCAAACTACGGTCATCACCGGTAAGTATCCCGATTATTGTCACTTCGGGGTTAACGGATCATAACACATAATAGGTGACTATAGACTTGCAAGATAGGATCTAGAACTCTCATATATTGATGAAAACATAATAGGTTCAGATCTAAAATCATGGCACTCGGGCCCTAGTGACAAGCATTAAGCATAGCAAAGTCATAGCAACATCAATATCAGAACATAGTGGATACTAGGGATCAAACCCTAACAAAACTAACTCGATTACATGATAAATCTCATCAATCCATCACCGTCCAGCAAGCCTACGATGGAATTACTCATGCACGGCGGTGAGAATCATGAAATTGGTGTTGGAGGAAGGTTGATGATGACGATGACGACGGATTCCCCTCTCCGGAGCCCCGAACGGAGTCCAGATCAGCCGAGAGAGTTTAGGGCTTGGCGGCGGCTCCATATCGTAAAACGCGATGAATCCTTCTCTCTGATTTTTTTTCTCCCTGAAAGTGAATATATGGAGTCAAGGTTGAGGTCGGTGGAGCGTCAGGGGACCCACGAGGCAGGGGGGTGCACCCAGGGGTAGGGCGCGCCCCCACCCTCATGGACAGGTGGTGGGCCCCCTGACGTGGATCTTTCTTCCAGTATTTTTTATATATTCCAAAATAATTCTCAGTTGATTTTCAGTTCATTCCGAGAACTTTTATTTCTGCACAAAAATAACACCATGGCAATTCTGCTGAAAACAACGTCAGTCCGGGTTAGTTCCATTCAAATCATGCAAGTTAGAGTCCAAAACAAGGGCAAAAGTGTTTGGAAAATTAGATACGGCGGAGACGTATCAACTCCCCCAAGCTTAAACCTTTGCTTGTCCTCAAGCAATTCAGTTGATAAACTGAAAGTGATAAAGAAAAACTTTTACAAACTCTGTTTGCTCTTGTTTTTGTAAATATGTAAAGCCAGCATTCAAGTCTTCAGCAAAGATTATGAACTAACCATATTCAAAATAACACTTAGGTCTCATGTGTACTCATATCAATGGCATAATCAGCTAGCGAGCAATAATAATAAATCTCGGATGACAACACTTTCTCAAAAAAATCATGATATGATATGACAAGATGGTATCTCGCTAGCCCTTTCTAAGACCGCAAAACATAAATGTAGAGCACCTTTAAAGATCAAGGACTGACTAGACGTTGTAATTCATGGTAAAAGAGATCTAGTCAAGTCATACTCAATTTAAACTAATAGTAATGGATGCAAATGACAGCGGTGCTCTCCAACTGGTGCTTTTTAATGAGAGGATGATGACTCAACATAAAAGTAAATGGATAGGCCCTTCGCAGAGGGAAGCAGGGATTTGTAGAGGTGCCAGAGCTCGGTTTTGAAATAGATATGAATAATATTTTGAGCGGTATACTTTCATTATCAACATAACAACCGAGAGATCTCGATATCTTCCATGCTACACACATTATAGGCGGTTCCCAAACAGAATGGTAAAGTTTATACTCCCCCTCCACCAACAAGCATCAATCCATGGCTTGCTCGAAACAACGAGTGCCTCCAACTAACAAGAGTCCCAGGGGAGTTTCGTTTGCAGTTTTTTGATTTGATTTGCATAAAGCATGGGACTGAGCATCCCGGTGACCAGCCATTTTCTCGTGAGTGAGGAGCGGAGTCCACTCCTCTTGAGAATAACCCGCCTAGCATGGAAGATACAGACAACCCTAGTTGATACATGAGCTATTCGAGCATACAAAACAGTATGTTTATTTGATTGTTTAGAGTTTGGCACATACAAATTTACTTGGAACGGCAGGTAGATACCATATATAGATAGGTATGGTGGACTCATATGGAACAACTTTGGGGTTTATGGAATTGGATGCACAAGCAGTATTCCCGCTTAGTACAAGTGAAGGCTAGAAAAAGACTGGGAAGCGACCAACTAGAGAGCAACAACAGTCATGAACATACATTAAAATTAATCAACACTGAATGCAAGCATGAGTAGGATATAATGCACCATGAACATAAATATCGTAGATGCTATGTTGATTTTGTTTCAACTACATGCGTGAACATGTGCCAAGTCAAGCCACTCGAATTGTTCAAAAGAGGATACCACCCTATCATACCACATCACAGCCATTTTAATAGCATGTTGGCACGCAAGGTAAACCATTATAAGCTCCTAGTTAATTAAGCATGACATAAGCAACTACAATCTCTAATTGTCATATCAAACATGTTTCTTTCATATAGGCTGAATCAGGAACGATGAACTAATCATATTTACAAAAACAAGAGAGGTCGAGTTCATACCAGCTTTTCTCATCTCAATAAGTTCGTCATATAATCATCATTATTGCCTTTCACTTGCATGACCGAATAGTGTGGATAATAATAATAGTGCATGTGCATTGGACTAAGCTAGAATCTGCAAGCATTCAATTCAAGAGAGAAGACAAGGTAATATGGGCTCTTTGTTAGATCAACAACAATGCATATAAGAGCCACTCAACATTTTAATCATGGTCTTCTCCTCTCGACCCCGAAAGAACAAGAAAAGAAATAAAACTATTTACACGGGAAAGCTCCCAACAAGCAAAAGAAGAACGAGAAATATTTTTGGGTTTTCTTTTTTATTATTACTACTACAGGCATGGAAAGTAAACTAGCTAAAAGCTTACAACTAATTTTTTTGGTTTTCTAAGGTTTATCAAACACATAAGAAGAAAGCATAAAAAGGAAAATAAACTAGCATGGATATTACAATGAAAGAGTATGAGCACCGACAGCTAGCATGAGTGTGTGAACATGAATGTAATGTCAGTGAGAAATACGTACTCCCCAATCTTAGGCTTTTGGCCTAAGTTGGTCTATGGCCACGCCTGGCCTGGTGGATATCCAAAGTTGTAGTTGGGGTCGTACTGAGACGCAACGGCAATTGCCTGATGAGCTGCAGCTTGGAGGCGAGCTATCTCCGCCCTCCTCTCGTACTCGGTCGCCTCCTCCCTGGTTATAACATATCTCCCTTTGCCTGGAAGTCAAAGAAAGTAGGAGCAGGGAGAGCGACGTGCTAGGTGCGCCGTCTGTCAAAGATTAGTCAGTACTGGAGGAACTGACCGTTCCTCTCAACAAACTGATGACGAACCATAACATCATAATCTAGATAAGAAGGAGGCAACTCAATATCATCTCCATGTATGGGTATCTCAAGAAAGTTAGCTATACGAGTTGCATAAATTCCACCAAAGAAATCTCCACGAATACGATTATTACGCAACCTACATGCAACAATAGCCCTCAAGTTGTATTGTTTATCTCCTAAAACAGCGCTTCTGAGAACGCTAAGATCAGGTACACACATGTGACATGCTTCATCTTTACCGTTTATGCACCTTCCTATGAAGAGAGAAAAATAATGTATAGCAGGAAAATGAATGCTCCCTATGGTGGCTTGTGTTACATCACTACAATAAATATGTCAACTAATGACCTTCTGTCAGTGACCCTGGAGGAATTGGTCATAGATCTATGACCATTTGAGACCAATTGGTCAAAAGCTGTTCGGGGGGCTCCAAACCCTAAACCATTGCGACCATTTTGGTCAGAAAGGTCGTAATTTCCTTACACGAAATGGTCATAAAGCAAACAACGCTGGTCCGCTGCCTTATCTCTAGTTGTTAACGACCAATATAGATGGTCATAGCCTTGTAAAATGTGGTGGGTTGTGATGACTAGGCGTCATCTCATCAGTTTTGCCTATGTGTCATGTCCATGTGTCAATTTTTGCCCTAGGTTGTGAAGCAACCTATATTTCTGTCATTCCCAAAATTCCCCAAAAAATCTCATAAATTCTTTGGGTCATATCTTCGTCAAATATGTAAAAATTCTTCCTTGCCTAGTTCAAAAATAATTCAACAATATTCATTTTCCTATTATGTTCACAACAATACTTTGTGAAGGAAGTGCTATTTATATATTCTTGATTGCCCTCAAAATTTTTGGGCACTCTTTCCTATCCAAATCATTGCCTCAAGAAAAAATTCAGCTCCATTTGCCCAGTAAATCTTCCTCGGCAAATTTCCAAAGTTGTTTTCCACCTAGAAGCATTGTGAAGGAAGTACCATTTTTATATATCCAAATGACATGAAATTTATACAGTTCCTTCATATGCCAAAATTATCACCCTCCTCCAAATTGCAGCTCAGTCAAATCATCTATGTGAACCCAGGTTCAATTTATATTTTATGGCCAGATTGGCACATTGCAAAGCAAGTGTTTTCCAGATCCCTCCTATTACCCTCAAACTTTTTGGGCACTCTTCCATACCCAAGTCATTGCCAAATGATAATATTCAACTCCATTTTCCTGGTAAATATTTCTCAGGAAATTTCCAAAGTTTCTATCTCGAGAGAAGTTTTGTGAAGTAAGTACTAGCTAGGCTTACCCAAATGGTCTGAAAATTTACCAGGGCATGACCATACCTATGTAACTTAGCTACACCAAATTTGAGCTCATTTTATTTATCCAATTTCTCTCACTAATTTTCCCAAGTTTCTGTCCAGGGAATAGCATTGTGAAGGAAGTACCACTTTGGCATGTCCAAATGGTATCAATTTTCTACAGTGCTTTCCTATGCCCAAATAACCACCCCCACCAAATTTCAGCTCAATCCATTCATTATTTTGAGCTCAGCTTCAACATTCATATTTCTGTCCAGTGTGGTACTTTGCAAAGCAAGTACCACCTAGGCTCCTCCTTTTGAGATAAAAAATTGTGAAGACAGTCTTCTTAGTAGATGATCATCCTCAACCAAAACTCACTCCCATTGGCCACGTGCATTTCCCGTATCGCTAATCAAACACTTGGATGCTAATTCATGTTTGAGCATAGTTCGGTCTCCTCGTGAGAATCTTATCTTGTAATTTTATTCCTAGCACCTGCCTGGGGAGTACCCAACCCCCAAGACATGCCTAGGCCGCCTAGAACACATGGCAACGCTGTTGGGGAACATAGTAATTTCAAAAAAATTCCTACGCACATGCAAGATCATGGTGATGCATAGCAACGAGAGGGGAGAGTGTTGTCTACGTACCCTCGTAGACCGGAAGCGGAAGCGTTAGCACAATGCGGTTGATGTAGTCGTACGTCTTCACGGCCCGACTAATCAAGCACTGAAACTACGACACCTCCGAGTTCTAGCACACGTTCAGCTCGATGACGATCCCCGGACTCCGATCCAGCAAAGTGTCAGGGAAGAGTTCCGTCAGCACGACAGCGTGGTGACGATCTTGATGTTCTACCGTCGTAGGGCTTCGCCTAAGCACCGCTATAATATTATCGAGGATTGTGGTGGAGGGGGGCACCGCACACGGCTAAGAGAACGATCACGAAGATCAACTTGTGTGTCTAGAGGTGCCCCCCTGCCCCTGTATATAAAGGAGCAAGGGGGGAGGCCGGCCGGCCCTTGAGGCGCGCCAAGGAGGGGGGGGGAGTGAAGGAAATATGCCCTAGAGGCAATAATAAAGTTATTATTTATTTCCTTATATCATGATAAATGTTTATTATTCATGCTAGAATTGTATTAACCGGAAACATAATATATGTGTGAATACATAGACAAACAGGGTGTCACTAGTATGCCTCTACTTGACTAGCTCGTTAATCAAAGATGGTTATGTTTCCTAACCATGGACAAAAGAGTTGTTATTTGATTAACGAGATCACATCATTAGTTGAATGATCTGATTGACATGACCCATTAGATTAGCACCCGATCGTTTAGTTTGTTGCTATTGCTTTCTTCATGACTTATACATGTTCCTATGACTATGAGATTATGCAACTCCCGTTTGCCGGAGGAACACTTTGTGTGCTACCAAACGTCACAACGTAAATGGGTGATTATAAAGGAGCTCTACAGGTGTCTCCAAAGGTAGATGTTGGGTTGGCGTATTTCGAGATTAGGATTTGTCACTCCGATTATCGGAGAGGTATCTCTGGGCCCTCTCAGTAATGCACGTCACATAAAGCCTTGCAAGCATTGCAACTAATGAGTTAGTTGTGAGATGATGTATTACAGAATGAGTAAAGAGACTTGCCGGTTACGAGATTGAACTAGGTATTGGATACCGATGATCGAATCTCGGGCAAGTAACATACCGACGACAAAGGGAATAACGTATGTTGTTATGCGGTCTGACCGATAAAGATCTTCGTAGAATATGTAGGAGCCAATATGGGCATCCAGGTCCCGCTATTGGTTATTGACCAGAGATTTGTCTCAGTCATGTCTGTATTGTTCTTGAACCCGTAGGGTCCGCACACTTAAGGTTACGATGATAGTTATATTATGAGTTTACATGTTTTGATGTACCGAAGGAGTTCGGAGTCCCGGATGAGATCGGGGACATGACGAGGAGTCTCGAAATGGTCGAGACGTAAAGATTCATATATTGGATGATATGGTTAGGCCAAGGGGTCAAGCCCATGAGACTTTAGGTCGGTGCAAAAAGGAGTTTTGCGGAGGCCAGGGGGCCAAACGCCGGAGACCCTGGCGTCTGGCCCTGGGCCAGACGCCGAGGCCCATGGCGTCTGGGCCAGACACCAAGGATTGTGGCGTTTGGTCCTGGAGTCCGAGTGGGACTCTTGCCTTTCGGGCAAAACCGACTTTGAGGAGGCTTTTGCTCCAAGTTTCGACCCTGGGGCTCAACATATAAATAGAGGGGCAGGGCTAGCACCAAAGAGATAACAAGTTGATCCATGTGATCTATTCCTTAGCCGTGTGCGGTGCCCCCAGCCACCATAATCCTCGATAATACTATAGCGGAGTTTAGGCGAAGCCCTGCTGCTGTAGTACATCAAGATCGTCACCACGCCGTCGTGCTGACGAAACTCTTCCCCGACACTTTGCTGGATCGGAGTCCGGGGATCGTCACCGAGCTGAACGTGTGCTCGAACTCGGAGGTGCCGTAGTTTCGGTGCTTGATCGGTCGGATCGGGAAGACGTACGACTACTTCCTCTATGTTGCGTCAACGCTTCCGCAGTCGGTCTACGTGGGTACGTAGACAACACTCTCCCCTCTTGTTGCTATGCATCACATGATCTTGCGTGTGCGTAGGAATTTTTTTGAAATTACTACGAAACCCAACAGTGGCATCCGAGCCTAGGTTATTTATGTTGATGTTATATGCACGAGTAGAACACAAGTGAGTTGTGGGCGATATAAGTCATACTGCCTACCAGCATGTCATACTTTGGTTCGGTGGCATTGTTAGACGAGATGACCCGGACCAACATTACGCGTACGCTTACGCGAGACCGGTTCCCCCGATGTGCTTTGCACATAGGTGGCTTGCGGGCGACAGTCTCTCCAACTTTAGTTGAACCAAGTATGGCTACGCCCGGTCCTTGCGAAGGTTAAAATGGAGTCTATTTGACACACTATCGTTGTGGTTTTGATGCGTAGGTGAGATTGGTTCTTGCTTAAGCCCGTAGCAGCCACGTAAAACTTGCAACAACAAAGTAGAGGACGTCTAACTTGTTTTTGCAGGGCATGGTGTGATGTGATATGGTCAAGACATGATGCTAAATATTATTGTATGAGATGATCATGTTTTGTAACCGAGTTATCGGCAACTGGCAGGAGCCATATGGTTGTCGCTTTATTGTATGCAATGCAATCGCGATGTAATGCTTTACTTTATCACTAAGCGGTAGCGATAGTCGTGGAAGCATAAGATTGGCGAGACGACAACGATGCTACGATGGAGATCAAGGTGTCGTGCCGGTGACGATGGTGATCACGACGGTGCTTCGGAGATGGAGATCACAAGCACAAGATGATGATGGCCATATCATATCACTTATATTGATTGCATGTGATGTTTATCTTTTATGCATCTTATCTTGCTTTGATTGACGGTAGCATTATAAGATGATCTCACACTAATTATCAAGAAGTGTTCTCCCTGAGTATGCACCGTTGCGAAAGTTCTTCATGCTGAGACACCACGTGATGATCGGGTGTGATAGGCTCTACGTTCAAATACAACGGGTGCAAAACAGTTGCACACGCGGAATACTCAGGTTATACTTGACGAGCCAAGCATATACAGATATGGCCTCGGAACACGGAGACCGAAAGGTCGAGCGTGAATCATATAGTAGATATGATCAACATAACAATGTTCACCATTGAAAACTACTCCATCTCACGTGATGATCGGTTATGGTTTAGTTGATTTGGATCACATAATCACTTAGAGGATTAGAGGGATGTCTATCTAAGTGGGAGTTCTTTAATTAATTTGATTAACTGAACTTAAATTTATCATGAACTTAGTCCTGGTAGTATTAGCATATCTATGTTGTAGATCAATAGCTCGCGTTTGTTGCTTTCATATGTTTATTTTTGATATGTTCCTAGAGAAAATTGTGTTGAAAGATGTTAGTAGCAAAGATGCGGATTGGATCCGTGATCTGAGGTTTATCCTCATTGCTGCACAGAAGAATTATGTCCTTGATGCACCGCTAGGTGACGGGCCTATTGCAAGAGCAGATGCAGACGTTATGAACGTTTGGCTAGCTCAATATGATGACTACTTAATAGTTTAGTGCACCATGCTTAACGGCTTAGAATCGGGACTTCAAAGACGTTTTGAACGTCATGGACCATATGAGATGTTCCAGGAATTGAAGTTAATATTTCAAGCAAATACCCGAGTTGAGAGATATGAAGTCTCCAACAAGTTCTATAGCTAAAAGATGGAGGAGAATCGCTCAACTAGTGAGCATGTGCTCAGATTGTCTGGGTACTACAATCGCTTGAATCAAGTGGGAGTTAATCTTCCAGATAAAATAGTGATTGACAGAATTCTCTAGTCACCATCACCAAGTTAGTAGAACTTCGTGATGAACTATAATATGCAAGGGATGACATAAGTAATTCCCAAGCTCTTCGTGATGCAGAAATCGACGAAGGTAGAAATCAAGAAAAACATCAAGTGTTGATGGTTAACAAGACCACTGGTTTTAGAAAAGGGCAAAGGGAAGAAGGGGAACTTCAAGAAGAACGGCAAGCAAGTTGCTGCTCAAGTGAAGAAGCCCAATTTTGGTCCTAAGCCTGAGACTAAGTGCTTCTACTGCAAAGGGACTGGTCACTAGAAGCGGAACTACCCCAAGTGATTGGTGGATAAGAAGGATGGCAAAGTGAACATAAGTATATTTGATATACATCTTATTGATGTGTACTTTACTAGTGTTTATAGCAACCCCTCAGTATTTGATACTAGTTCAGTTGCTAGGATTAGTAACTAGAAACGGGAGTTGCAAAATAAACAGAGACTAGTTAAGGGTGAAGTGACGATGTGTGTTGGAAGTGGTTCCAAGATTGATATGATCATCATCGCACACTCCCTATACTTTTGGGATTAGTGTTGAACCTAAATAAGTGTTATTTGGTGTTTGCGTTGAGCATGAATATGATTTGATCATGTTTATTGTAATACGGTTATTCATTTAAGTAAGAGAATAAATTGTTGTTCTGTTTATATGAATAAAACCTTATATGGTTACACACCCAATGAAAATAGTTCATTGGATCTCGATCTTAATGATACACATATTCATAATATTGAAACCAAAAGATGCGAAGTTAATAATGATAGTGCAACTTATTTATGGCACTGCCGTTTAGGTCATATTGGTATAAAGCGCATGAAGAAACTCCATGCTGATGGGATTTTGGAATCACTTGATTATGAATCACTTGATGCTTGCGAACCATGCCTCATGGGCAAGATGGGCAAGATGACTAAGACTCTGTTCTTCGGGACAATGGAGCGAGCAACAGATTTGTTGGAAATCGTACATACTGATGTATGTGGTCCGATGAGTATTGAGGCTCGCGACAAGTATCATTATTTTCTGATCTTCACAGATGATTTGAGCAGATATGAGTATATCTACTTGATGAAACATAAGTCTGAAACATTTGAAAAGTTCAAAGAATTTCAGAGTGAAGTGAAAAATCATCGTAACAAGAAAATAAAGTTTCTACGATCTGATCGTAGAGAAGAGTATTTGAGTTACGAGTTTGGCCTTCAGTTAAAAACAATGTGAAATAGTTTCACTACTCATGCCACCTGGAACACCACATTGTAATGGTGTGTCCGAACGTCATAACCGTACTTTATTGGATATAGTGCAATCCATGATGTATCTTACCGATCTACCACTATCGTTTTGGGGTTATGCATTAGAGACAGCTGCATTCATGTTAAATAGGGCACCATCAAAATCCGTTGAGACGACGCCTTATGAACTGTGGTTTGGCAAGAAACCAAAGTTGTCGTTTCTTAAAGGTTGAGGTTGCAATGCTTATGTGAAAAAGTTTCAACCTGATAAGCTCAAACCCAAATCGGAGAAGTGCGTCTTCATAGGATACCCAAAAGAAAAATGTTGGGTACACCTTCTATCACAGATCCGAAGGCAAATTCGTTGCTGAGAATGGATCCTTTCCAGAGAAGGAGTTCCTCTCGAAAGAAGTGAGTGGGAGGAAAGTAGAAAACTTGATAAGGTAATTGTACCTTCTCCCTTATTGGAAAGTAGTTCATCACAGAAATCTGTTCTTGTGACTACTACACCAATTAGTGAGGAAGCTAATGATGATGATCATGTAACTTCAGATCAAGTTACTACTGAATCTCGTAGGTAAACCAGAGTGAGATCCGCACCAGTGTGGTACGGTAATCCTGTTCTGGAAGTCATGTTACTAGACCATGACGAACTTGCGAACTATGAGGAAGCGATGATGAGCCCAGATTCCGCAAAATGGTTTGAGGCCATGAAATCTAAGATATGATCCATATATGAGAACAAAGTTTGGACTTTGGTTGACTTGCCCGTTGGTCGGCAAGCAATTGAAAATAAATGGATCTTCAAGAGGAAGATGGACGCTGATAGTAGTGTTACAATCTATAAAGCTAGAATTGTCGCAAAAAGGTTTTCGACAAGTTCAAGGTGTTGACTACAATGAGAGTTTCTCACTCGTATCTATGCTTGAGTCTGTCCGAATCATGTTAGTAATTGCCACATTTTATGAAATCTGGCAAATGGATAAACAAAACTGCATTCCTTAATGGATTTATTAAAGAAGAGTTGTATATGATGCAACCAGAAGGTTTTGTCAATCCTAAAGGTGCTAACAAAATATGCAAGCTCCAGCGATCCATCTATGGACTGGTGCAAGCATCTCGGAGATGGAATATACACTTTGATAAGTTGATCAAAGCATATAGTTTTATACAGACTTGCGATGAAGACTGTATTTACAAGAAAGTGAGTGGGAGAACTACAGCATTTCTGATAAGTATATGTGAATGACATATTGTTGATCGGAAATAATGTAGAATTATTCTGTAAAGCATAAAGGAGTGTTTGAAAGGAGTTTTTCAAAAGAAAGACTTCGGTGAAGCTGCTTACATATTGAGCTTCAAGATCTATAGAGATAGATCAAGACGCTTGATAAGTTTTTTCAATGAGTACATACCTTGACAAGATTTTGAAGTAGTTCAAGAATGGAGCAGTCAAAGAAAGAGTTCTTGCCTGTATTACAAGGTGTGAAGTTGAGTAAGACTCAAAGCCCGACCACGGCAGAAGATAGAAAGAGAATGAAAGTCATTCCCTATGCCTCAGTCATAGGTTCTATAAAGTATGCCATGCAGTGTACCAGATCTATTGTATACCCTACACTGATTGACATGGGAGTACAATAGTGATCTAGGAGTAGATTACTGGACAGCGGTCAAAATTATCCTTAGTGGAATAAGGATATGTTTCTCGATTATGGAGGTGACAAAAAGGTTCGTCATAAAAAGTTACGTCGATGCAAGTTTTGACACGGATTTGGATGACTCTAAGTCTCGATCTAGATACATATTGAAAGTGGGAGCAATTAGCTAGAGTAGCTCCGTGCAGAGCATTGTAGACATAGAAAATTGCAAAATACATAACGGATCTGAATGTGAAAGACCGTTGACTAAGATTCTCTCACAAGCAAAACATGATCACACCTTAGTACTCTTTGGGTGTTAATCACATAGCGATGTGAACTAGATTACCGAATCTAGTAAACCCTTTGGGTGTTGGTCACATGGCGATGTGAACTATGGGTGTTAATCACATGATGATGTGAACTATCGATGTTAATCACATGATGATGTGATCTAGATTATTGACTCTAGTGCAAGTGGGAGACTGAAGGAAATATGCCCTAGAGGCAATAATAAAGTTATTATTTATTTCCTTATATCATGATAAATGTTTATTATTCATGCTAGAATTGTATTAACTGGAAACATAATACATGTGTGAATACATAGACAAACAGGGTGTCACTAGTATGCCTCTACTTGACTAGCTCGTTAATCAAAGATGGTTATGTTTCCTAACCATGGACAAAAGAGTTGTTATTTGATTAACGAGATCACATCATTAGTTGAATGATCTGATTGACATGACCCATTAGCTTAGCACCCGATCGTTTAGTTTGTTGCTATTGCTTTCTTCATGACTTATACATGTTCCTATGACTATGAGATTATGCAACTCCCATTTGCCGGAGGAACACTTTGTGTGCTACCAAATGTCACAACGTAAATGGGTGATTATAAAGGAGCTCTACAGGTGTCTCCAAAGGTAGATGTTGGGTTGGCGTATTTCGAGATTAGGATTTGTCACTCCAATTATCAGAGAGGTATCTCTGGGCCCTCTCGGTAATGCACGTCACATAAAGCCTTGCAAGCATTGCAACTAATGAGTTAGTTGTGAGATGATGTATTACAGAACAAGTAAAGAGACTTGCCGGTTACAAGATTGAACTAGGTATTGGTACCGACGATCGAATCTCGGGCAAGTAACATACCGACGACAAAGGGAATAACGTATGTTGTTATGCGGTCTGATCGATAAAGATCTTCGTAGAATATGTAGGAGCCAATATGGGCATCCAGGTCCCGCTATTGGTTATTGACCAGAGATTTGTCTCAGTCATGTCTGCATTGTTCTCGAACCCGTAGGGTCCGCACGCTTAAGGTTACGATGACAGTTATATTACGAGTTTACATGTTTTGATGTACCGAAGGAGTTCGGAGTCCTGGATGAGATCAGGGACATGACGAGGAGTCTCGAAATGGTCGAGACGTAAAGATTGATATATTGGATGATATGGTTAGGCGAAGGGGTCAAGCCCATGAGGCTTTAGGTCGGTGCAAAAAGGAGTTTTGCGGAGGCCAGGGGGCCAAACACCGGAGACCCTGGCGTCTGGCCCTGGGCCAGACGCCGAGGCCCATGGCGTCTGAGCCAGACGCCAAGGATTGTGGCGTTTGGTCCTGGAGTCCGAGTGGGACTCTTGCCTTTCGGGCAAAACCGACTTTGAGGAGGCTTTTGCTCCAAGTTTCGACCCCGGGGCTCAACATATAAATAGAGGGGCAGGGCTAGCACCAAAGAGACAACAAGTTGATCCACGTGATCTATTCCTTAGCCGTGTGCGGTGCCCCCAGCCACCATAATCCTCGATAATACTGTAGCGGAGTTTAGGTGAAGCCCTGCTGCTGTAGTACATCAAGATCGTCACCACGCCGTCGTGCTGACGGAACTCTTCCCCGACACTTTGCTGGATCGGAGTCCGGGGATCGTCATCGAGCTAAACGTGTGCTCGAACTCGGAGGTGCCGTAGTTTCGGTGCTTGATCGGTCGGATCGGGAAGACGTACGACTACTTCCTCTATGTTGCGTCAACACTTCCGCAGTCGGTCTGCGTGGGTACGTAGACAACACTCTCCCCTCTCGTTGCTATGCATCACATGATCTTGCGTGTGCGTAGGAAATTTTTTGAAATTACTACGAAACCCAACAGGGAGTCCTCCTCCTAGTAGGAGTAGGACTCCCCTTTCCTAGTCCAACTAGGAAGAGGGAAGGGGGAAGGAAAGAGAGGGAGAGGGAGAGGGAAAGAGGGGCCGCGCCCCCCTCCCCTAGTCCAATTCGGACTCCCCATGGGAGGGGGTGCGCCACCTCCTGGGCTGCTTCCCTCTCTCTCCCCTCAGGCCCACTAAGGCCCAATACTTCCCCTGGGGGTTCCAGTAACCCTTCCGGCACTCCGGTTTTCTCCGAAATCACCCGAAACACTTTCGGTGTCCGAATATAGCTGTCCATTATATCGATCTTTATGTATCGACCATTTCTAGACTCCTCGTCATGTCCGTGATCATATCCGGGACTCCGAACAACCTTCGGTACATCAAAATATATAAACTCATAATGAAACTGTCATCGTAACGTTAAGCGTGCGGACCCTACGGGTTCGAGAACAATGTAGACATGACCGAGACACATCTCCGGTCAATAACCAATAGTGGAACCTGGATGCTCATATTGGCTCCCACATATTCTACGAAGATCTTTTATCGGTCAGACCGCATAACAACATACGTTGTTCCCTTTGTCATCGGTATGTTACATGCCCGAGATTTGATCTTCGGTATCTCAATACCTAGTTCAATCTTGTTACCGGCAAGTCTCTTTACTCGTTCCGTAATACATCATCCCGCAACTAACTTATTAGTTGCAATGCTTGCAAGGCTTATGTGATGTGCATTACCGAGAGGGCCCAGAGATACCTCTCCGACGATCGGAGTGACAAATCCTAATCTCGAAATACGCCAACCCAACAAGTACCTTCGGAGACACCTGTAGAGCACCTTTATAATCACCCAATTACGTTGTGACGTTTGGTAGCACACAAAGTGTTCCTCCGGTAAACGGGAGTTGCATAATCTCATAGTCATAGGAACATGTATAAGTCATGAAGAAAGCAATAGCAACAAACTAAACGATCAAGGGCTAAGCTAACGAAAAGGGTCAAGTCAATCACATCATTCTCCTAATGATGTGATCCTGTTAATCAAATGACAACTCATGTCTATGGTTAGGAAACATAACCATCTTTGATCAACGAGCTAGTCAAGTAGAGGCATACTAGTGACACTCTGTTTGTCTATGTATTCACACATGTATTATGTTTCCGGTTAATACAATTCTAGCATGAATAATAAACATTTATCATGATATAAGGAAATAAATAATAACTTTATTATTGCCTCTAGGGCATATTTCCTTCAAATGCCACAGCCACGCGGTGACCACGCGGCGGGCATGCGAGTTTACGCGCTCTGGAGTTCGGGCCTTCGTCCACCATCCAAACCTCGATGTATCGCCACAAAACCATGTATTTATGATTGAATAGATACTTATTTACCTAGAAATGATTTTTGTAAAAAATAAAGAGCAAACTATAAGGTAGATGCAGTTCAAAATTGATCCACTTCCTACTGAATCGGCAGAAATTTGTCTTTTTCACAAGTGGTGGATCAAAACTTTTGACACCCAAATATTTTTTCAATTATGAATTAAATATGGCCTAATATTTTAGAAAAATGATCTGGTCCAATTTTGCAACAAATATATGGTAGCTCCTTCACACAAAAAACTCATTTTGGGCATTCAAAAAATGGAAAATGAATTTTCCGTGCAATGAAACGAAAATTCCCTTAGGCAACATTGTTTGTAATTCCAAGATGCACCCTTGTGCACAATATGAGATCATTTGAACAAACTATGCCATGAATGTGGCCATAAGATTGATCATTTGGCTTGAAAACCCTGAATCTTCACGCATGATAGCTCATTTCTGAGAATAGTTTTTTAAAATAATTGCCGTATTACAAGTTTATTATTTTTCCTGGAAACTTGGTCACATATAATGACACAATGCGAAGGTTTTGCAATTGTTTGAATTTTTTGAATTTTTTATGCCCGTTTCGAAATGCGATCAAAACGGCGGGTTCGACCGTTCCTAGCTAGTGGTTGAATCTTGGAAAACTTTTGATGTTTCTATGATTAAATATATACTTATGTACCTAGAAATGATTTTTTTTGAAAAAATAAAGAGAAAACTATGAAGCAGCTGCAGTTCAAAATTGACCCGCTTCCTACTGAATCGGCAGAAATTTGTCTTTTTCACAAGTGGTGGATCAATACTTTTGACACCCAAACATTTTGTCAATTATGCATTAAATATGGCCTAATATTTTTGAAAATTGATTTGGTCCAATTTTGCAACAAATATATGGTATCTGCTTCACAAAAAAATATCAATTCGGGCACTCAGAAAATGGAAAATGAATTTTCTGTGCAATGAAAATGAAAAATCCCTTAGGCAACATTGTTTGTAATTCCAAGATGCACCCTTGTGCACAATATGAGATCATTTGAACAAACTATGCCATGAATGTGGCCATAAGATTGATCATTTGGCTTGAAAACCCTGAATCTTCACGCATGATAACTCATTTCTGAGAACACTTTGTTTAATAAATTGACGTATTACAAGTTTATTATTTTTCCTGGAAACTTGGTCACATATAATGACACAATACAAAGATTTTCCAATTTTTTTAAAAAAATTTATGCCCGTTTCGAAATGCAATCAAAACGGCGGGTTTGACCGTTCCTAGCTAGTGGTTGAATCTTGGAAAACTTTTGATGTTTCTCTGATTAAGTAGATACTTATGTACCTAGAAATGATTTTTGGAAAAAATAAAGAGCAAACTATGAGGCAGCTGCAGTTCAAATTTGACCCGCTTCCTACTAAATCGATGGGAATTTGTCTTTTTCACCAGAGGTGGATCAAGGCTTTTGACACCCAACCATTTGATCAATTGTGAATAAAATATGGCCTAGTATTTTAGAAAATTGATTTGGTCCAATTTTGCAACAAATATATGGTAGCTCCTTCACAAAAAACCCGATTATTGCCACTCCGAAAATTGAAAAATGATTTTTTGTGCGAAGAAATAAAACCCCCATGCCAATATACACACATGTACACAATATTGGACCATTTTCACAAAATATGATCCAATTTTCCATCAAAGATTTCACATGTTCTTAAAAAACCATTTTTACACTCAGAAAATAAAATTAAATTCTCATTGGTGGAAAGGTGTGTGCCATGGATCGATGACATGGCACACATCCATCCATCCATCCCACACCACGGTGACCTCCCCCCTCCGCTCCTTCCTCCCAAACCCTAACTCTCACTCCCCCGATTCAGATCGAATCAATGGTGACGCCACACTCCCTTCCACAGCCGCCTCCCCTCTCTGCCACACCTCTCCCCTCACCCCCGCCTCCCTCTCCGCCACCACCTCTCCCCTCGCCGCCGGTCTGCCACATCCGGCAACGTCGAGGCCATTGGGTGCTAGATCCGGCACCGGCGTGGCCCTCCACCAGCAACTGGCAAACCGCCACCCACCTCCTTCTCCCCTCGCCGCCTCGCCTCCGCACCGCCCATCGCCTCCCGCACCCCCACCCCCGACCTTCACCCCCTCCCCTCCCCTCCCGTGTCCCCACTGCGTCGAAACCCTAAGCGACGGCAGCCCCCATGGTGAAGGGACGCACGGGGCAACGCGTCAGGCTCTACATCCGGGGCACCATCACTACAAAAAAAGACACATCCGTGACATTTTGGGCCGAACGAATTTTTTTCCTATCATACATATGACACTTCTATGACGATAATTGTGACAAAACCCGGTATCATCATAGATGTGGTGGGCTCCTACTTCTATGACAAAAAATCATGACAGAAAATGGGCTTTTCGTCCTGGGCGGGCCGGAGACGCAGCTGCATGACATTCTTTGGACCGTCCATGATGGAAAAAACCGTAGTAGAAGCGAGGGCGAGGAAAATTTCGGGGAGTTCCTGGTTACGGTGGGAGGTCGGGGGCCGAGCGATGCGCGTTTCTCTCGTACATGTACACGCGTGTGTGCGAGGCGTTGGCTCTAACTGAACCCGAGGGAGGCATTGGGCTCTAACTAAACCCGAGCGATTGCACCGCAGGCTACGCGTTACTGAACCCGAGCGATCGATCGATGGCTGTTAACTGAACCTGATCGAGCGATTCCTTTGCTACTGCTGCTAACTGAAGCCGATCGATTGGATAAATAGTGAGTGTTGCGGGAGGGGGGGTGGATGAACAGTGAGCAGTGGCGTTGCCTCTGGATGAACAGGACCCCGTGGTGTGGTGGAGGGCTGGATGAACAGTAGACGGTGGAGGGGTGCCTGTGGAGGGGTGGTTGAACATGACCCCGTGGTGTGGAGGGCTGGATGAACAGTAGAGGGTGGAGGGGTGCTCGTGGAGGGGTGGTTGAACAGTAGCCGGTGGAGTAGCGCACGGTGGAGGCTGGATGAATAGGAGCCCGTGGAGGCTGGAGGAGGTCGACGGTAGCCCGTGGAGGCTGGAGGAGGTCGACGGTGGAGATGAACAGTATCCCGTGGAGTCCCATTTTGCGGTACGCCACACCCCTCCCGATGAACAGGACCCCCGTTTCGACCGTAGGAGGTCCGTTTCGTTTGTTTTGCGGTACGCCACACCCCTCCCGATCAACAGGACCCCCGTTTCGACCGTAGGAGGTTCATTTCATCCGTTTTGCGGTACGCCACACCCCTCCCGATCAACAGGACCCCCGTTTCGACCATAGGAGGTCCGTTTCGTCCGCTTTGCGATACGCCAGACCCCTCCCGATGAACAAGATCCCGTTTCGAACGTGGCCGGTCGAACACAAGGCCGTTTCCTCCGTTCTGCGGTACGCCAGGCCTCGTTTCCATCACCTGTTCCGTCCAAGCCCTCCCGATGAACATGACCACGCATTCTGTTCCGACCCAGCCAGTTGGCTCCCACACGTTCCGTTGCCTCCCGATGAACACGGCGCATTCCGTTGCCTCCCCATGAACACGACACATTCCGTTGCCTCCCCATGAACACGACGACGACGTTGTTTCTCCGTTCCGACCCAACCATGTCAACGAGCCCTCGCCGTACGTATGCGCGAGTAGGCGTTCGAGACCCCGCCCGTACGTACACATACGTGGCCATATTTTATTTCTTGCACCCTGGCCGCTGTACTTACGTGTACATGCTACGTGCGTGCCTCTACTACGACACGTGTGCGCCTCTACATCCACCAGTATATATGTACGTACACGTTCGCGACTAGAATGACAACGCTACGTACGCTTCGACCAGGTGGGTCCCGACTGTCAGGCACTTCCTTGCGTGCGGAGATGTAGCTGGTGGGTCCCAGCAGTCAGGGGGGGCGAATCGTTTTGTTTTTTGCCCGGACGCACTTCCTTGCGTGCGAAGGTGTAGTGGTGGGTCCCAGCAGTCAGGGGGAACTTTTTTTCGTGAAATACGGTGGCCCGTCCAGTGGGTCCCCGCTGTCAGGTGGAGGAATAATTATTTTACATGTAATAAGGAGGCACTTCCTTGCTGCGGCCGTGGACCCAGCTGTCAGCGTCTCCACGTACAGTACTCTTCCGATGTAAGTCAGTCGTTGACCACATTGACCACGCCGCGCCGAGAGCACCACGGCGGTGGACGATGGCGAGGCCTAGGAAGGGGACGACACGAAGGTAGGGAAGACTCAACAGTTGTTTCCCACGCGGAGGGGAGTACGACTGTATGAGGGTTTACTGGTTGTCTGCCGTCGCTGGAGAATAACAGTAGGTGTGGGTGAGTAGAGGGATGGCTAGGCCAGCGATGGGAGTACGGTGGGGCGGTGAGGCCGGCGCGGCAGCACGCCAGCCGCGGGGAGGAGGGAGCAGGCAGTCCCGCCAGCGCTTGTTTGAGCGGCTGGAGCAGGAAGAGCAGAGATTGAAGAAGCATGACGGCCGTTGGAAGAACATCCAACAGTCAGTGCTTGTGCGTCAACCTTTTTTTAGGAAAGCCTCAAATATGTGGAAAATAGCATACAACCCATCTGCCATTATTTCTAATAATTTACAGCCCATTTGCTAATTCTTAAGGTTTTTTTGAGCCCATATTCTTTTTGTTAGCATTACAGCCCATATTGTGGCCACAGATAAAAAATTATACGAAATTTTGCATATTTCGGTGCGGTCCGAACTGTTTTTAATCCCGAAATTTCGACTCACATTCAAACTGATTTTAAAAATAAATGTATATCAATATAAAATCCAACAAATTCTCCACGCATAAAAATTAATGTAATTTAAAATCTTGAAATGAAAAAAAGATATTTGAAACTAATTGCCGGTTTGATGTGTTTTAAAAATGTACAACCCATTTCTCATTACTGCTGGGCCATTTTCTCGGCCAGCCGAATGAAAGCTCTCCTCGTCTTGAAAGATTTGTAGCCCAACAGGCCTGACAAAGCGACTTACTTGGCAAATCACAAAAAAACTGGGCTGTGGCCGTGGACCCAGCTGTCAGCCTCTCCACGTACAGTACTCTTCCGATGGAAGTCGTTCCTTGACCATGTTGACCACGCCGCGCGGAGAGCACCACGGCGGTGGACGATGGCGAGGCCTAGGAAGGGGACGACGCAGAGCCGGGGAAGACGCGGCAGTGGAAGCTCGCACGGAGAGGAGTACGAGGGTTCACTGATTCGGCTGCGGTGTGAGGCTGCCGTTGCCGCAAGACCTGGCCAGCGGTGGGAATAGTAGGGGGGTGAGGCCTCTGCGGTAGCACAGCCGGCCACGGGAGGCAGGAGCATGCGACACGACCGGCGCTGCTTTGGGCGGCTGGAGCAAGAAGACCAGAGGTTGAAGAAGCACTATGGCCGTTGGATGGACAGAGTACGGTCACTGGAGCTAGAATCGTTCATATTGACTAAGTTGACAAAGCCCTTCATCCCCGTCAACTTAGTAGGCCCACAAGTCAGCCTCCCACCAAGGTGGGTCCCAGCTAACCGGGGGAGTATTCATTTTTTTGTGCGTAATAAGGAGGCACTTCCGGTGGGTCCGAGCTGGCAGCGGGGAGAATGTTTTTTTCGCGAAATACGGTGGCCCGTTCGGTGGGTCCCAATAGTCAGGGGGAAACGATTTTTTTCGGAAAATACTGGTGGCCCGTCCAGTGGGTCCCCGCTGTCAGGTGGAGGAATAATTATTTTCTGCGTAATAAGGAGGCACTTCCTTGCGGCTGCCGTGGACCCAGCTGTCAGCCTCTCCACGTACAGTACTCTTCCGATGGAAGTCGGTCATTGACCACATTGACCACGCCGTGCCGAGAGCACCAAGGCGGTGGACGACGGCGAGGCCTAGGAAGGGGACGACGCGGAGCCGGGCAAGACGCGGCAGTGGGTGCCCACGCGGAGAGGAGTACGAACGTTCACTGGTTCGGCTGCGGTGTGAGGCTGCCGTCGCCGCAGAATAACAGGGGGTGTGGGTGAGTGGAGGGATGGCCTGGCCAGTGGTGGGAGTAGTATGGGGGCGGTGAGGCCTCCGCGGTAGCACAGCCGGCCACGGGAGGCAGGAGCAGGCGGCACGACCGGCGCTGCTTTGGGCGGCTGGAGCAAGAAGACCAGAGGTTGAAGAAGCACTATGGCCGTTGGATGGACATCATACGGTCACTGGAGTATTGACTAAGTTGACAAAGCCCTCCGTCCCCGTCAACTTAGTAGGCCCACAAGTCAGCCCAACAATATGGTGGGTCCCAGCTAGCAGGGGGTATTCATTTTTTGGGCGTAATAAGGAGGCACTTCCTTGCGTGCGAAGATATAGCTGGTGGGTCCGACCTGTCAGCGGGGGGAACGTTTTTTTCGCGAAATACAGAGGCCCTTCCTGTGGGTCCTAGCTGTCAGGTGGAGGAATCATTATTTTGCGCGTAATAAGGAGGCATTTCCTTGCGTGCGGCCGTGGACCCAGCTGTCAGCCTCTCCACGTACAGTCCACTTCCGATGGATGTCGTTCATTGACCACGTTGACCAGGCCGCGCCGAGAGCACCAGGGCGGTGGACGACGGCGAGGCCTAGGAAGGGAACGACACGGAGCCAGGGAATACTCGGCAGTTGTTTCCCACGCGGAGGAGTACGAGGGTTTACTGGTTCGTCTGCCGTCGCCGGAGAATAACAGCATGTGTGGGTGAGTAGAGGGATGGCTAGGCCAGCGATGGGAGTACGGTGGGGCCGTGAGGCCTGCGCGGCAGCATAGCCGGCCGCGGGAGGAGGGAGCAGGCAGTCCCGCCGGCGCTTGTTTGAGCGGCTGGAGCATGAAGAGCAGAGATTGAAGAAGCACGACAGCCGTTGGATGGACATCCAACAGTCACTGCTCTCGTGTGTTGACTAAGTTGACAGGGCGTTGCGTGTGCGTCAACCTTTTTTTATGAAAGCATACGCGTCAACCTGTAGTAGGCGCACAAGTCAGCCTCAAATCTGTGGAAAACAGCATACAACCCATCTGCCATTATTTCTAATAATGTACAACCCATTTGCTAATTCTTAAGAATTTTTTGGAGCCCATCTTCTTTTTGTTAGCATTACACCCCATATTGTGGCCACGGTTAAAAAGTATACGAAATTTTGCATATTTCGGTGCGGTCAACTGTTTTTAATCCAGAAATATCGATTCACATTCAAACTATTTTGAAAAATAATTTATATAAATATAAAATCCAAATAATTGTCCACGCATAAAAATCAATGGAATTTAAGATCTTGTAATGAAAAAAATTGAAACTAATTCCCGGTTTGATGTGTTTTAAAAATGTACAGCCCATTTCTGGGCAAACCGAATGAAACTCTCCTCGTCTTGAAAGATTTGCAGCCCAGCAGGGCCGATAAAGCAAGTAGGCCTTGTTTGGGTATTTCTTTAAAAAAATAGAACTGGGCTAGCCATTTTCAGCAAGAAAAAAACACAACTGGGCTCATGATGTGGTAAACATAAATAAAACCCTGGCTAGACGGGCCACAGCCCCCGCACAACCCCGTTGTTACCCTGATCCGTCGCTAAAACTAGTATAAATAACAACTGCTTGTTCCTAAAAAAACTGCGTGACTTGCTGGGTCCCTGGTGTCAGCCGCTCGTAGTGTAATTCTCTCGTTTATTGACTACGTTGACAATGGCGTGAGCCCCAGATGTCCAACCATTAGGAGGAACCATATTTTTGGGCTTGTACTATAGAGGCACTTGCTTGCGTACTGCCATGATGCTGGTGGATCCCTACTGTCATCCTCTCCATGTACAGTCATCTCCTTGTTCCTCCCGATTGTTGGCGGCCTTGACAACACAAGAGGGCGGCGCACCGTGCACGGCGAGCGAACCAAGGCCGCAAGGCGGAGGACGACGGCGAGGCCTCGGACGGAACGAACAGGAGCTGTTGAAGATGCGCCGGTCCAGTCGCAGGTGGAGGGGAGTACGAGGGTTGATTGGTTCGGGCACGGGTGCGTGTTGGGGCTGACATCACTAGAGAATAATAGGACGTGTGGGGGAATAGAGGGAGGGACTGGCCAACGTTGGAGGGTACGTACAGTAGGGCGGCGGAGGCGCAACCAGCCATGGGAGGCAGGAGCAGGCGGAGCCGACGAAGTGGTTTGGTTTGGGCGGCTGGAGGAAGAAGAAGACAAGAGATAGAAGATACACGACAGATGTTGGATGTCAATCCAACGGATGGTAGGCAAAATCGTTTGTTGACTGGCTAGTAAGTCGACACCACCTTGGATAGGCTATTTCCTCACGGGTCCCAAATGTCAGAATCCAAATCTGTCATGGTCATGCAGCCTTTCCTATGAAAATTTACAGCCCATTTGATGTGCTAGTTCGAAATAAGTTTGTGGGTGCTAGTGGGGGCTAATCACTTGGCTTCTGTAATGCACAGTGAGCTCAAGCAGCCGGCGAGAGTGATGTTATTTCCCTTGGTTGGGATTTGTTACAATATTTCACTCTAAGTTAAATGAATGGCAAGCCATTTGCCTCGTTTCAAAGAAAATATGACAGTCACAGCCGAGTTGAAAAGGGCAGGAACATCTAACTCCAGCTTACAAACTATCCAAAAGCACGAGGGTTAATTGTTCATCAGGTTTACAAAAAAACCAGATTGAAAAGGGCAACAACATCTAACTCCAGCACTGTTTTCGGCAGTCACAGTCAAATGGATCGGTCCGGTCCATAGAATGAACATCCTGGGTCGTAAAATTTACTGGATTATGACCATAATATGTTGTAAATAGAAGCCCAGCACGTTCAGAAGCTCTTTTGCCCACCTGAAACTCCTTTTTTTTGCTCTTCGACATACCCATCCGTCAATTCAGTAAATATATGGGCTTTTGAATTGATTTTACTATTTACTAGTGTGGATGGGCTGTTTTGTCTTGGGCCCAGAGAAACAATTACTACTAGTACAGTGGAGACACTCTACAGCTACCCAGAAAAACAATTACTACTAGTACAGTGGAGACACTCTACCGCTTCTGGCTCCTCCTAGGTCATTGAAACGTCTCCCTCTACTGAATGCCGTTATACTTTTGTTCACCGACATGTGGGCCCAAATGCCATCCACCAAATTAGAAGGCAGTATGCAGGCGAAGAGTCACCCCGGTCGTAGCGCGGCAGTAACGAGCCGTCGTATCACAAAACCCCACCTCCCCGCAGTCTAAGTTTGACGGACGAAGCAACCATCATTTCACTCTTCGCTGAATCCCCTTCTCCCTCACCGTCTTCAAGAAAGGCAACACTCGCATCTGCCACTGTTCTTCTCTCCGAACGATGGGAAGGTAAGAGGATCCGTGATGTTGGTATATTTTCGTTCAGAGAAAAAAAAGAACTTTTGCAAAGCAGTAACCGATCCTCACTCTCTTTTTGTTTCATTGTCATTGCGATTGTGTTTTCCTTTCAGTGGTCTCCTAGTATTCGTCAGTTTCATGATGGACCAAGGAGAACCAGGCAAAGATCTGCCGATATTGGAGCAGACGCGGGAGGCTGATCCCCACGAGACAGAGAGCTCCAAGAAGATGGAGGCAACCACCGAGCCGACCCCAGATACGCTCACGGCCACTACTGAGATGGTCAATGCCCCGTTTGAGGTTACAGCCCCCGTGGCACTGCAGGAGCAGTTTTCCCCCTTCGAGGATGTGCCCCCCCCGCTGAGCTGCCCAAGGTGATTTCCTTCTTTGCCGATCTCGATTGTGGTTTTTCATCTAAGTATGTGGTGATTTTTTTAGAAAAGGAAGTATGTGGTGATTAATAATGCAAAATTTTATTAGCTTCGATGCCATGCTATACATAGTGGTTTAAATAACTTGTGTTTCTTATACTGAAAAGTAATTCAGAATTTGTTTCTGTTTCAATTAGAGCCCTGATGCAGACAAGGATTGTGTGGTTGTACATGTCACTCGCTATGAGGCGGACGACCTGAATATACGCACTGGGAAAACAGAGTTCTTAGGCTGTTGGATCCTGGAAGCCATTTGCGGTTATACCAATGAAGAGTTGTATTCCAGCCTCACTGTTGTCAGGCGTGTTGTCCAGGGTGTACTGAAGCACAAGAAGTTCAAAGCTACTCCTTCGTTTGTGAGGCATACTGTTCTTGTCAAGCTTACGCAGGAAGATGACGTGGCATGCCTCCACAAACAAGTTTATCAGTGGCAAGGCCACAAGGTGGTCTTCGTGAAGGTTCACAGGATTGAACTGCTGCAGGACGTCCTCGATGATGTTCATGGCAAGGTCCATCTTGTGTCCAGCCCAAATTAGATCGAGGCATGAAATAGTTGTCCCAGCTAGTGTTTAATAGTAGTTTGGATTGTGTCTAATTATCCGAACCTTGCCTGTTATTGACCCCTCTGGGCTAGTACTTTGTTTGAATTCGTCTATGGGAACTGCTGCTACTTTTGTGTGCCCGTGAATCATGTGAGAACCATCGTAATTGTTGCCGAAACAGATGCGTCCTCACTAGTTTTTTCATGAATATGGCATGGTAAGACATAAGTTGTCACTGTTTATCATATGAGCAGTGTGTGTTTTGATGAAATAGAGCACTCGTTCGAGAACCGTGCGCCGACATATACATAAGTACTTGTAAACACTGTTGGTGCTACCCACTTGTAAGCAGTTGTGCAAAACACGGCACATTGGCTCAGCTCGCTTCAACACTAGGCTATCGACCAGCTAACAATCAACAATCTGCTGTCTGACACATAAGCAACTATGTATCTTGTTATAGTGGTTCATGCAGTTAATTGAGGCCACAATGTAATAAATTCCAAACATTCACACACTAGTCCAGCGCTCATGTGGAACACTCACATTAAACTCGTCTTCATAAAAAACTTGAAAAGCATAAGTTAAGCAATTTTATACATCTCAATGATTCATAGAACATAACAAACATATACTAGTTCACAGCAAAAGACAAAGTTGTGAGAAGGTTTACAAATCAGGAAAAAACAAGCAAGGCTTCTCTGAGCAAAGGGCCTCCCGGCAGGCTTAAATTTCCTGGAGTTCACTCTGGTTTTTTCTTGTTGCCACCATCCAGGGTTAGGTTCTCTCATTCCAGAATAACCAATTATAATTGTGGTCTCAGCTGGAATGCTGAACTGAACCATGCAGTGTACTGACCAGCTGAAATGCTTGTGCATTCCACTAAATTTAAGCACCGCTATTTGCAGAAATAAGCAGACCACAATGCCTCTTGTCCGCGCACCTGTCCAAAAAACCGCCGTGCAGCCGTGCCAGCTAGTCCTCGGTCCATGGATGAACTGGTAGAAAGTGCATTCCGGACTAGGATGCAGTTGTTTTCGCTCGTCCCTGCACTGCAATCAGGAAGTAAAACATATGAATCAGCTTCTTTTAGATTGCATTGGTCATTCTACCTTAGTTACTACCAATGTAGGGATACCTTGAAGACGGGAGGTTAGACGACGACAATGAGGGATAGCCATCTCATTTTGCGTAGTTGTACTAAAACTGAGGTGTGTGCTTTTGATTGCACGGATAGAAGCGATACGGAGACAGACATCCCAAAATGATATGGAGAGAGACATCCCTGTTTGCACAAATACGAAATACGGTTATTTAAGCAGTGGCAGATATTACTACTTTCCCCCGTTTCCTCTTAGAACCAAGTCCTAGATTCATGCTACAGCTTTCCCACTTTCTTCCCTGTTTGAACCAACGCTTTGAGTCGACTATATGAACTAGCTTTACTTCTAATAATAGTAGAAGTCTAGGTGGCTTTGGAACAGCGGATGGAAGTAGAAAAGGATCCACACGAAGGGAGTTGGGGTAGTAGAGCAAGGCAGGTTTCGAAGGAATATATACCTGAGGGTCGTCGGCATGTGGCAAAGATGGCGTCGGGAGGCTGCATCTTGGCCACAATACCGTGGGGAGGAAGAAGGGGTCGGAGGCCCTCCCGAGCTGGTGCTCTCTCGGAGAGAACGGCACGGCCGCCGATCGGGACACACGGTCAGCCGTTGGTCTCCTCCCTAACCGCCGACGGCAGCATGAACGATGCACCTACACCCCTGCCCTAGTTGAGGTTGTCCGGCCGGATTTTTGACCAGCCGTGAGCTGAGAGAGAGAGAGAGTGGCCACCTATGTGTTGCTTAGATCTGGAGAGCATGAGAGAGTGAACGAGAGGAACCCTAGTAAAGCAAGCGCTAAGGCTCCTGCTTTTATATATAGTGGAGTGATTTTGTTGTACCAGCTTCAAAAAAATGCGCTCCTATGTGTACCCACGAGTGGGTGTGAGAGAACTAGTGCGTGCATGCGCCGCTTCTCTTCGTGAGAGTACAATATACTATGCCCAAAGAATGTTCGCTGCAAGAGTAATAGTATAAGTGTGTGACGTGTGAGCTAAAATAAAATGTGCGCGCCGTCTTTTGTTTTTTAGAAGTTCTGAGGGTAGGGTGTGTGGGTGCGACATGCGAGTCTGCGAGAGGACTTGGGAGAGTCGGGACTCGTGAGGGTGCGTGTGCGTGAGAGAGAGGGGGGCACGTATCAATGCAATGCATGTGTCCGTAAATCATTATTCGACAAACGTTCGCCACAAGCCTTTTCCTGACGGACGCCGTAAGAACTGTTAGATCGACATCTGACAGTGTCAGTTTTGCCATGTCATTTAACAGAACAGCCACTCCTCCTACACACAAATCTTCCACGTGAGTGTTAGCAACTGCCGTAATGCTCCCTCCGTTCCGAAATGCAGTGCATATAGCTTTATTGAAAATTCGAACCTCGCAAACTTTTACCGAGTTTTCATGTACCAAATTGCACATGTAGAATACCATGTATATATCATTTCATTCATCTTCGAGAGGTAACTATAAAGATGGGTGAGGAGTCTACAAAGAAAGACCATCGTATCACCTGCAACAATTTCAAGCATCCTTTAGTGTCGAGGAATATCATAGGAACTCTATATGATATGGTTTTTATAGGATTTTTTTCTTTAGAGCCAATTGGTTCATAGGAATAGATTCATATACTCCACATTTCAAAGGAAATAAACATGATATCATTTCTATAGCTTTAGAGCCACTTGGTTCATATAATGGATTCCTATACTCCGTTAATTTCAAAGGAAAATAAACATTAGCGTATATTCAATAGAAAAGTTCCTATGATATGAACCAAATTACATCTCTTTTCTAATCCCTCCTCATAGGAATTGAGATACATGTCATCTCTAGATTCAATAGAAAAGTTTGTATGATGTGAACCAAATGACATCTCTTTTCCAATCCCTACTCATAGGAATTGAGATGTTCCATGTCATCTCTTTCCCTACAACTTCCATGTATACATCTTCTATTCCTAAATAGATAGTACAACCCACTAGTAGCTTTTTTCCAAAACATGCAACTATGGCACAAGAACTATATAGTGTGCCAATAACTTTGAAAGATGGTCGCTGGATGAAGCTAACCCGATAGTGCAGAGATAGGCAAATCCGAGCACTACTGGCCGTTGGATATCATCAACATTCCACCAAATCTGCCACATGTACAATTTAGAAGACTCCATGGTTGAACTAAGCATAATGCACAAACCTCAAAACACAAGCACTTCTCCTGGTTCTAGAATCTTCTGTATCATAATTGATTATTTTTTCTAAATGAATTGCCATTATTTGTTTTTTACTTTATGATTTACAATGCACAACCCCATGAATCTTAACATTTTTATAAAACTAATTGATTTTGAATGAGATGAACTATAAGAACTAAACGAACATCTACATCATGCATATATGACTCAAAGCTTTACATGCTATAGTGTGTATTTATTCATAATTTGGTTTCAAAATCTCATGCGTTCAATACATGTGTACCTTACTAGTTTTGAGTAGAGTAGCAAATTTCACGCGGCCCGGGTATATCAAAATGCAGGGCCCATGCATCATTGCCTTTCGGTCGAACCTACGTCCATAATTTTTTGTACGTACTATATCTCCACTGGTCCCCGAACCCAAAATGCTGCCTCGTTCCCGTAAAACCAAGCGGCCCACACATATTTAAGGCGTCGACTCAAACCCGTTTACTATGACGTGGCCCCGAATGCCATAGTACTCCTACAAACCCTACTGCCGCACTCATCATCAGTTTTCTTCAAGAGGTAGAGGGAGGAGCCGATTTGTAGTGGACGCGCTTTTAAAAAAGGATCTGTAGTGGAGACCCCTACCCTAGGGTGCCCTAGGTAGCTACCGCACGCATCATGGTTTTCTCTTTTCTTTATGCTCTTGCGCCTTAGAGTGAAATGATGGTTGCTTCGTCCGTCCAGCTTAATGCGGGAAATGTGGGGCTTTGTGATTTGACCCCTCATCGCTCATTTTCTACTACTGCGGCGCTACGACCGGGGTGCCTCCAATTCCAACTGCTGCTCCGAACTGTAATTTGGTGCATCACACGTGGAACAAGACGGTGGATGAGCCACATGTTGGCCAAAGGGGTCCTGTTAATTGTGTCACCATTTCGAGTGCGAACTGACCCTACTTGAGTTGCTACGCCAACACTTGGTTTTGCTCCTTGGTGAATCCCGACTATATTGATCTAAAAAGATACGTGCTGAACTACCCTCTCTGTCTTGGTTTTTTTATTTTCAGGCGTCTCGGTTTATAGGGCCTGCACGTAGTTCTAGGTCATCCATTTGACTAACTAAATATGAGTTACTATGTCACAAAAAGTATATCATTGGATTCTTAAGCGGATGTAGTTGTATTTAAAAGTCGAGGGCGGGGCTTTTCCTACGCGGTAGGCGGGGCAGTTCCGCCTAGTCGGTTCGACAAAGACGCGAGAATACGAGGGAGTAGGCTGCTGCAAACGTAGGGTTGTGTGATTTGACAGCGAGTTACTGCTGGACAGGTGAGGCCCCGTGATTTGACTTGCTATTATCATTTTAACTACGGCGCTATGACCGGCGTGAGTCTCCCGATTCCTGACCACCTCCATACAGGTGCCTCTCCCAATGCTCCACCATGTAGTAGAGGATGGCTCTTGCATGAGAGCCCACTTCTCCACTTTTTCCTTGCCTCTCTTTCCTCCACATATGCAAAAATGCCATGTAAAGCGCACTATTGTACTTACTTTTACTTGCTCCTACAGGTGCTTAAGCTTGCCACATAGGCATAAAGTCTGATGTGGCAAGTTAATCAAGAAGAGAGAGACTAGTTTGGTGACCCAAGGAAGAAATGGTGCGAAGCGCGTGTACCTAGGTGAAAAGACAATTTTGAGTCTATAGCTAATTAAATGAAGCAAACTTCGCAACACCATTTCATTGGAAGAGGTCACTCCTTGGCAAATGCAATAAATACTAGTACTCCCTGTGTCCCATAATATAAGAACGTTTTTGGCACTACACTAGTGTCAAAAACGTTCTTATATTATGGGACCAAGGGAGTACGAAGAAAGAGATAGAGAGGAGTAAAAAAATACACTTATAGCCAACCTTATAGCCAACCTTGTTGTAGTATGAGTGACTAAGTGATGACTATATATGACATGCCAACATCAGATAGCCTAACGCACCATGTTAAATCTCCAAGGGCGCGACCGCGCGAGCGACGCGATGGTCGTGGTAGGCGCGACCATGATATGGGCTGCTGGCAGCCCTTGGATCTGAGATCAAAAGGTCGCATGCTAAGTTGCTGAAAATTTGTAGAATAACCCTCCAGGATAGGATATTCACCCATAGGTCTAGAATCACGCCATGCAACCGTTCGTACTCAGATCCAAGGGCTCTCGGAAGCCCGTATCATGGGAGAATGGAAAGCCACTACCCTGCCGTTCGCATGCTGGCAGTTCGCTCCTACTCGTCCCCGCACGTCCTTCAATACTATGGCGGTTCGTGATATGTCTCCAACGTATCTATAATTTTTGATTGCTCCATGCTATATTATTTACTGTTTTGGACATTATTGGGCTTTATTATCCACTTTTATATTATTTTTGGGACTAACCTATTAACCGGAGGCCCAACCCAGAATTGCTGCTTTTTTGCCTGTTTTAGGGTTTCGAAAAAAAGGAATATCAAACGGAGTCCAAACGGACTGAAACCTTCGGGAAGGTGATTTTCTCACCGAATACAACTCAGGAGACTTGGACCCTACGTCAAGCCAATTAACAGGAGGCCACGAGGTAGGGGACGTGCCTGCCCCCCCAGGCGCGCCCTCCACCCTCATGGGCCCCCTGTTGCTCCACTGACGTACTTCTTCCTCCTATATATATCCACGTACCCCCAAACGATCAGAGACGGAGCCAAAAACCTAATTCCACAGCTGCAACTTTCTGTATCCACGAGATCCCATCTTGGGGCCTGTTCCGGAGCTCCGCCGGAGGGGGCATCGATCACGGAGGGCTTCTACATCATCATCCAAGCCCCTCCAATGAAGTATGAGTAGTTTACTTCAGACCTACGGGTCCATAGTTAGTAGCTAGATGGCTTATTCTCTCTTTTTGGATCTCAATACAATGTTCTCCCCCCTCTCTCATGGAGATCTATTCGATGTAATCTTCTTTTTGCGGTGTGTTTGTTGAGACCGATGAATTGTGGGTTTATGATCATGTCTATCGATGAATAATATTTGAATCTTCTTTGAATTCTTTTATGTATGATTGGTTATCTTTGCAAGTCTCTTCGAATTATCAGTTTGGTTTGGCCTACTAGATTGGTTTTTCTTGCCATGGGAGAAGTGCTTAGCTTTGGGTTCGATCTTGCGGTGTCCTTTCCCAGTGACAGAAGGGGCAACAAGGCACGTATTGTATCATTGCCATCGAGGATAACAAGATGGATTTTTTTTATCATATTGCATGAAACTATCCCTCTACATCATGTCATCTTGTTTAAGGCGTTTTTCTGTTTTTAACTTAATACTCTAGATCCATGCTGGATAGCGGTCGATGAGTGGAGTAATAGTAGTAGATGCAGGCAGGAGTCGGTCTACTTGTCTCGGACGTGATGCCTATATACATGATCATACCTAGATATTATCATAACTATGCTCAATTCTGTCAATTGCTCAACAGTAATTTGTTCACCCACCGTAGAATACTTATGCTCTTGAGAGAAGCCACTAGTGAAACCTATGGCCCCCGGGTCTCTTTCTCATCATATCAATCTCCATCACTTTATTATTGCTTTGCTTTTTTACTCTGCCTTTTACTTTTCACTTTGCATCTCTATATCAAAAATACCAAAAATATTATTTATCATCTCTATCAGATCTCACTTTCGTAAGTGACCGTGAAGGGATTGACAACCCCTAAGCGCGTTGGTTGCATTGAGCTATTGTTTTTGTGTAGGTACGAGGGACTCTCGCGTAGCCTCCTACTGGATTGATACCTTGGTTCTCAAAAACCGAGGGAAATACTTACGCTACTTTGCTGCATCATCCTCTCCTCTTCGGGGAAATCCAACACAGTGCTCAAGAGGTAGCAAGAAGGATTTCTGGCGCCGTTGCCGGGAGTCTGCGCAAAAGTCAACATACCAAGTACCCATCACAATCCCTATCTCCCGCATTACATTATTTGCCATTTGCCTCTCATTTTCCTCTCCCCCACTTCACCCTTGCCGTTTTATTCGCCCTCTCTCTCTCTCTATCCCCCCTCTCTTTCTCTATTTGCCTCTTTTGCCCGTTTGCTTTTTGTTTGCTCGTGTGTTAGTTTGCTAGCTTGTCGTTATGTCAAGTACTTTACCTTCTGCCTCTATGTCTAAAATTGGGGAAAATTATTGTCGATATGGAAAATAATAATATCATGAAAAATTCTGATGCTCCTGCTAAAGAACCTACCATCTTTCATACAAAAAAAATTCTGTGTTGGTAGTGGTAATATTATTGGAAAAGGAGTTATTCAAGATTTCTTTACTTGTGCCGGTGCTTTACCTTCTATGGGTAGTTCTATCCTTCACAGAACTAGTAGTCTCGCGGACGCTATTTCCATGCTTGTAGTTGAACTTGAAAGACAATTCATGCACATGCATCCTTCCATACAAAGGATTTTCTAATATTGAGCATTCTTCTGTTAAGCGTGCCGCTACTATCTTTTTGGCTCATGAGTTTAGATTCATAATAAAAGAAGCCAAAGAAATCTTTGCGCATTGTAGGGTGGACGCTTGCCGTCCTCCCATAGAGGCTATCCTCTTTGATCAAGAAGAAATAATGCGTTTTCAATCTCTAGACTATGTTGCTTTCAATGAAAATCTTAGAAAAAGGGTTCCTACCAATGTTTTAGTTGATAGAGTTTCTGAACTTATTGATGATTTGGCTATTCGAAATAATGAACTAGGATATTCTCTTGAATATAGGCTCACAAAGTTCTGTCAAAAGAATGCTTATAATGATGAATTGGTTGTGCATTATGAAGAACCAAAGGAGGAACCTATACCCCCCAAGGTTGATCTTGGGGACTTTTGTCCTGTTAAATTTAGCCCTTTTGATTACTTTTGCTTGCCTCAAAGAAAACTTGCTGCCGAACATAGAGAATATGAAATGAATTTTAATAATCTATCGTACTATTATGGCAATACCTAGATCTATTCTTGCTTGTTATGCCTAGCTAGGGGCGTTAATCGATAGCGCTTGTTGGGAGGAAACCCAATTTTATTTTTATTCCTTGCTTTTTGCTCCTGTTTAGTAATAAATAAATTATTTAGCCTCTGTTTTGTTTGTGTTTTTTGTGTGTTTGTGCCAAGTAGAACCGTTGGGAAGACTTGGGGAAAGTCTTGTTGAACTTGTTGTAAAAAACAGAAACTTTAGCGCTCACGAGAACTGCTGTCATTTTTATTTGGAGAGTGCTATTTAGTTAATTCTTTCTGCAGATGATTAATATATAAATTACTCAAGTCCATCAATTTATTTTAGAATTTTTGGGGTTTCAGATCTTGCGCTAGCTACAGATTACTAGAGACTGTTCTGTTTTTGACAGATTCTGTTTTTCGTGTGTTTTTGCTTATTTTGATGAATCTATGGCTAGTAAAATAGTTTATGAACCATAGAGAAGTTGGAATACAGTAGGTTTAACACCAATATAAATAAATAATGAGTTCATTACAGTACCTTGAAGTGGTCTTTTGTTTTCTTTCGCTAACGGAGCTCACGAGATTTTCTACTTTGAGTTTTGTGTTGTGAAGTTTTCAAGTTTTGGGTAAAGATTTGATGGATTATGGAACAAGGAGTGGCAAGATCCTAAGCTTGGGGATGCCCATGGCACCCCAAAAATAATCTAAGGACACCTAAAAGCCAAAGCTTGGGGATGCCCCGGAAGGCATCCCCTCTTTCATCTACTTCTATCGGTAACTTTACTTGGAGCTATATTTTTATTCACCACATGATATGTGTTTTGCTTGGAGTGTCTTTTATGAATTGAGTCTTTGCTTGTTAGTCTACCACAATCATCCTTGCTGTACACACCTTTTGAGAGAGCCATACATAATTTGGAATTTGATAGGATACTCTATGTGCTTCACTTATATCTTTTGAGTTATATAATTTTGCTCTAGTGCTTCGCTTATATCTTTTAAGAGCACGGTGGTGGATTTGTTTTATAGAAACTATTGATCTCTCATGCTTCACTTAGATTATTTTGAGAGTCTTAATATCATGGTAATTTGCTTAATAATAATATGCTTGGTATTCAAGATTTGTAAAACTTTCTTTTGAGTGTGTTGAATACTAAAAAAATTGATGCTTGATAATTGTTTTGAGATATGAGGATGGTGATATAAGAGTCATGCTAGTTGAGTAGTTGTGAATTTGAGAAATGCTTGTGTTAAAGTTTGTGATTCCCGTAGCATGCACGTATGGTGAACCGTTATGTGATGAAGTCGGAGCATGATTTATTTATTGATTGTCTTCCTTATGAGTGGCGGTCGGGGACGAGCGATGGTCTTTTCCTACCAATCTATCCCCCTAGGAGCATGCGCGTAATACTTTGCTTTGATAACTTCTAGATTTTTTGCAATAAGTATATGAGTTCTTTATGACTAATGTTGAGTCCATGGATTATACGAACTTTCATTCCTTCCACCATAATGTTGAGCTATTGTTTTTGTGTAGGTACGAGGGACTCTCGCGTAGCCTCCTAATGGATTGATACCTTGGTTCTCAAAAACCGAGGAAATACTTACGCTACTTTGCTGCATCATCCTCTCCTCTTCGGGGAAATCCAACGCAGTGCTCAAGAGGTAGTAGTTCGCTCCTAGTCGTCCCGTCCATTCACATTACAGTAGTTCCACTAATCCTAACCCTCCTCCCGAATCTATGGTGTCCCAAATCTCCACGATCGGCAGTGAGTACAAGGTTAGAACCATCACCGGCGATGAGTTCTACGTCATCTACACCCGTTCTTCCGCTACGGTGAAAGGATGCCTTTCTCGCTTTAGACGTATGTTCGAAAACTCAGATGATGAGTGGGTCGCTGGGCTAGATGTTGAGTTCTCCACAGTCCTGGGACCAGAGAAGGATCTAAAGGACGAAGAGAGGAAGAAGCCAGCCATGATCCAGGTTTGCATACATAACATTTGCTTGGTCTACCACATATGCCATGCCAACATTGAGTGCTAGGATTTTAAGAGCTTCCTCAAGGACAAAATAGTGAAATTCATTACTGTAGACTTTAAGAACGACAAAGAAGTCCTGGGTTGGATAGGCCTCGTTGTAGGCAACCCCTTTGACCTCCAGAAGAATCGGCTGGTGCCCTGTCGTCAACCTTCAATGCTGACCCTGGCAGGAGCCATGGTTCATCCTTCGTACCGTAAACTGGAGAAACCTCATTACACGTTTCATCGTCATGCATGGCAGCGGAATGTACTAGATATAGACCACATCCACTATGCTGCAATGGATGGCTACCTTTGTTTCAATATCTACAAGGGTTGGATGAAGAGCAACAACCAAGTTTGCGGTTCAAGCAAAGAAGTATCGGCCAAGAGGGAGAGGGACAAGGACGAAGTCGAGGACGTGGACGAGGACTCCGAGTAAGGTGGCAGTGTCATTGCTCATGGTGGTTCTAAACTTCTAATGCAGTGTCTACCGGATTAGTTGCATAGTTTAATTTCAGGTGTGCTTAGTTTAATTTGAGGGGTGTATTGTGCTGAGCCCCCAGCAGAACTATGTTATGTTTCTTCTCGTTACTTTAACTCTTCAGTATGTACATACTACTAGTGTTTCTTTAATAGAATTTAGCACCCCAATTAAGCACGTACTAGCTTTTTTGATAGTACTATATGCATAATTTGGCGACGAGCGCTCTCTATATGTACCACCTTTTTTTTAATTTTAATTTTTGCTCCATGGCGCAATCCATCGATAGTACTACTGTACAAAAGTATACATTTTTTAAAAGGCTAAAGTACTATTCATCACATATATAGCTAGTTAAATTCTCAACCTAGAACGACGTGCATGCCATGTAGTAAACCAATACGGAGGAAGTGTAGTAAAAATGAGGTGATTTTATCGAGCGATCGGCGGGGGAGCATGGCCTGTCATGCGGTCCCACGTGTCATGATGTACCAAGGCGATGCGCGTGTCCCTCTTGAGGCAGAAGCAATACTACGTGGTTTGAGATGATGGCGAACCGAAGTGTGAAATAATGGTTGCTTCGTCCGTCTGGGAAGGTGCGGCATTGTGATTTGACGTCTCATTGCTCATTACTACTACTGGGCCGGTACGAGTGGGGTGCGTCCCCTCTGCTGTTCTGGACTGTTATTTGGTGCTTGACACGTTGACCCGGTTGCTATATGTCCCACATGTCGGCGACAGGAAGTATAGAATTCATGAAAGGGAGCGTCGACGGAGGAGTATACTACAGAATTCATGAAAGGGAGTGACTTAGTTTTGGAAATCTGTTTTTACGGAGTACGTACCCACTAGGGTTTATAAAAAAAAAAAAAAAAACATTCGTTTTCCATTTGATAAGTCTCAATTCTACTATACTAGTAGTAGTACCATTACATGTTGGATTTCGAGGTGCATTAGATCACCCGACGCAAGCAGTGTCAAGAGGAAACTAACCAATGCATGTACTAGTTCATGGAAATTTAGTGGTCATTCATGCATTCGTTCTAATAAATGCCTCGGTAAACATAACTTCTTGAGAAAAATGAGCGTACTAATTACTTGTGCAAACTACGAAATTAATTCGACCACTCACCGTCTACCTTGGTTGGAGAGATTTTGAAATTGAGCCATAAACTGGAAAGGAGGGAGTAGTAACTTTTGTCTCGATTACTATTTGTGGCCTTGTATAGATGCAAAATGTATTTTTTATAGTGGCCTTGTATAAGTAAATGGAGGGAGTACTAACCAAAGTATGTAGTAGGGACGAGGAGTAAACGGAGGGAGTAGTAAAATTTTCTCCTCGTGCTGCGAGCCACCGCGTGCGTGGGCGAGGGAGCGGGCGTAAAGGCGTACAGTAGTAGTAGTAGTAGTAGTAGTACTACTCGTAAGAAAGCTTCACCTCATCCTGCGAGCCACTGCGCCCGTGAGCGAGGGAGACGACGTACTAAGAAAGTTTCTCCTCGTTCTGCGAGTTGATGGGACACATCAAAAGTATTCCAGTGTATAGAGCCTTGCCTCTAAGGTAGGACCCACATGGTTTGCCTCTTTTTTTAATTTAACATAACGCGTCAAGTCGCAATTTGTTTGTTCACCCACGGTAGACGATCCTCCCTCCACCAAGTGGACAACCAGTACACGTGCCAAATTACCACGTGGGCTGCCTTTTTCATACAGAAATGAGCTCCACCGTGTACCCGCGTGGGTGTGGTTGGGAAAGAGACGGGAGTACGTGCGCCGTGCGTGCACCTCTTCTCCTCGTGCACGTCCCCCACCTACGTGGGTGTGTGTGAGAGAGATACAAACCTAGACATAATGGGCCGCCCATCCCCATGCCTCCACCCAGTCTGACCACCAGTCACCACCACGCCCCACTCCTCCTCACCTTATCTCTCATCTTTGTCCCTCCATTTTTATATACAAGGGGCCACTATCAAAATTACAATTTGCAGATATACAAGGCCACTAGCACTAATCGATGCAATATTAATAGTGTTTGCCTCGTGGTACTAGCAAAGGAGGACATTAATTATCCCTTGCATGCATGCGGGAGTTTGTAAAAAAATGCATCTTGATGTTCCGTGCAATGCACGGGCATCTTGCTAGTACATGAAAACAACACATGGCAAAATTCCACGGCGAACAAGGGATTTGAATCTGTTGGGAGGGGCTGTTTGGATCTTGCCCGGGGTAGCCAAAATATTGATGACCCTTTTGTCCACCGGTGCCTTTGCCACCGATGAACGAGGAATGACTCGGGTGCTCATGCTGTCATGCATCCTCCAGCGCGCACGTTGGAGACGAGCTCGCACGAGCTGTGTTTATTTGTCCCACAATGCCGCCCGAGCCACCTGCAGACCGACCGGCGACCCGCAAATTACGCCATCCAACCGTAGCCGCACACATTATGACAGCAACTCAACCAACCGGACGAAATTCACGAAAACACGTAGACAAACTGATATTCATATAAACAACGACAGAAATCATATAAAATACCGGATTTTCATACAAACATGACGGATTTCATTACATTCAAATGAACTATGCGGTGCTAGTTCTGGACAGCACAGGTATATAATACCTGGCCTAAATGGTCGCCTGCCGATTGATTTGTGTTCCTCATGTCCGGCAGCACGATCACCGGACTGTCGGGAGCCCCAGAGGTATATGCTTCAGCGCAAAGGACGGCTCTCTTCCCCACTGCCCAATTGATATCATTGGCTGGTGCCAAAGATGATGGTGGCCGGCACCGGTTCGAGTTCATCACCGGCCACTACTTCGCCATGGCCGGCACCGGCTCGAGTTCATCCTAACATTCCCCTCTTCCGTGGAGCCCATGCGGGGTCGACGAAGGTCCTCGCAACAAAAGGATCCGGCAAGACACCTGCTGTGTACGCTGGCGTCGCCTCCGCGGTGACCAGAAGGAAATATGCCCTAGAGGCAATAATAAAGTTATTATTTATTTCCTTATATCATGATAAATGTTTATTATTCATTCTAGAATTGTATTAACCGGAAACATAATACATGTGTGAATACATAGACAAACAGTATGTCACTAGTGTGCCTCTACTTGACTAGCTCATTGAATCAAAGATGGTTAAGTTTCCTAGCCATAGACATGAGTTGTCATTTGATTAACGGGATCACATCATTAGAGAATGATGTGATTGACTTGACCCATTCTGTTAGCATAGCACTTAATCATTTAGTTTGTTGCTATTGCTTTCTTCATGACTTATACATGTTCCTATGACTATGAGATTATGCAACTCCCGTTTACCGGAGGAACACTTTGTGTGCTACCAAACGTCACAACGTAACTGGGTGATTATAAAGGTGCTCTACAGGTGTCTCCGAAGGTACTTGTTGGGTTGGCGTATTTCGAGATTAGGATTTGTCACTCCGATTGTCGGAGAGGTATCTCTGGGCCCACTCGGTGATGCACATCACTATAAGCCTTGCAAGCATTGCAACAAATGAGTTAGTTGCGGGATGATGTGTTACGGAACGAGTAAAGAGACTTGCCGGTAACGAGATTGAACTAGGTATTGAGATACCGACGATCGAATCTCGGGCAAGTAACATACCGATGACAAAGGGAACAACATATGTTGTTGTGCGGTCTGACCGATAAAGATCTTCGTAGAATATGTAGGAGCCAATATGAGCATCCAGGTTCCGCTATTGGTTATTGACCGGAGACGTGTCTCGGTCATGTCTACATTGTTCTCGAACCCGTAGGGTCCGCACGCTTAACGTTACGATGACAGTTTCATTATGAGTTTATATGTTTTGATGTACCGAAGGTTGTTTGGAGTCCCGGATATGATCACGGACATGACGATGAGTCTTGAAATGGTCTAGACATAAAGATCAATATATTGGACGGCTATATTCGGACACCGAAAGTGTTTCGGGTGATTTTGGAGAAAACCGGAGTGCCGGAAGGGTTACCGGAACCCCCCGGGGAAGTATTGGGCCTTAGTGGGCCTTAGGGGAGAGAGAGGGAAGCAGCCCAGGAGGTGGCGTGCCCCCTCCCATGGGGAGTCCGAATTGGACTAGGGGAGGGGGGCGCAGCCCCTCTTTCCCTCTCCCTCTCCCTCTCTTTCCTTCCTCCTTCTCTCTTCCTAGTTGGACTAGGAAAGGGGAATCCTACTCCTACTAGGAGGAGGACTCCCTCCTCCTTGGCGTACCCCAAGGGCCGGCCGGCCTCCCCCCTTGCTCCTTTATATACGGGGGCAGGGGGGCACCTCTAGACACACAAGTTGATCTTCGTGATCGTTCTCTTAGCCGTGTGCGGTGCCCCCCTCCACCAGAATCCTCGATAATATTGTAGCGGTGCTTAGGCGAAGCCCTGTGACGGTAGAACATCAAGATCGTCACCACGCCGTCGTGCTGATGGAACTCTTCCCCGACACTTTGCTGGATCGGAGTCCAGGGATCGTCATTGAGCTGAACGTGTGCTAGAACTCAGAGGTGCCGTAGTTTCGGTGCTTGATCGGTCGGGCCGTGAAGACGTACGACTACATCAACCGCGTTGTGCTAACGCTTCTGCTTCCGGTCTACGAGGGTACGCAGACAACACCTCCCCTCTCGTTGCTATGCATCACCATGATCTTGCGTGTGCGTAGGAATTTTTTTGAAATTACTACGTTACCCAACAGTGGTATCAGAGCCTAGGTTTTATGTGTTGATGTTATATGCACGAGTAGAACACAAGTGAATTGTGGGTGATATAAGTCATACTGCTTACCAGCATGTCATAATTTGGTTCGGCGGTATTGTTGGATGAAGCGGCCCAGACCAACATTACGCGTACGGTTATGCGAGACTGGTTTTACCGCCGTGCTATGCACATAGGTGACTAGCGGGTGTCAGTTTCTCCAACTTTAGTTGAACCGAGTGTGGCTACGCCCGGTCCTTGAGAAGGTTAAAACAACACCAACTTGACAAACTATCGTTGTGGTTTTGATGCGTAGGTAAGAATGGTTCTTGCTAAGCCCGTAGCAGCCACGTAAAACTTGCAACAACAAAGTAGAGGACGTCTAACTTGTTTTTGCAGGGCATGTTGTGATGTGATATGGTCAAGACGTGATGAGATATAAATTGTTGTATAAGATGATCATGTTTTGTTGAAGTTATCGACAACTGGCAGAAGCCTTATGGCTGTCTCTTTATTGCATAAGATGCAAGCACCAAGTAATTGCTTTACTTTATCGCTATGCAATAGCAATAGTTGCAAGAGCAATAGTTGGCGAGACGACCATGTGACGAGACATTGATATAGATCAAGATGATGGAGATCATGATGTCATGCCGGTGACGATGGAGATCATGAAAGTACTTTGGAGATGGAGATCAAAGGCACAAGATGATCATGGCCATATCATGTCACATATTATGATTGCATATGATGTTTATCTTTTATGCATCTTATTTTGCTTAGTTCGACGGTAGCTTTATAAGATGATCCCTTACTAAAATTTCAAGGTATAAGTGTTCTCCCTGAGTATGCACCATTGCCAAAGTTCGTCGTGCCCAGACACCACGTGATGATCGGGTGTGATAAGCTCTACGTCCATCTACAACGGGTGCAAGCCAGTTTTGCACATGCAGAATACTCAGGTTAAATTGATGAGCCTAGCATATGCAGATATGGCCTCGGAACACTGAGACCGAAAGGTCGAGCATGAATCATATAGTAGATATGATCAACATAGTGATGTTCACCATTGAAAACTACTCCATTTCACGTGATGATCGGTTATGGTTTAGTTGATTTGGATCACGTGATCACTTAGAAGATTAGAGGGATGTCTTTCTAAGTGGGAGTTCTTAAGTAATATGATTAATTGAACTTAAATTTATCATGAACTTAGTCCTGGTAGTATTAGCATATCTATGTTGTAGATCAATAGCTCGCGTTTAGCTCCCCTGTTTTATTTTTGATATGTTCCTAGAGAAAACTAAGTTGAAAAATGTTAGTAGAAATGATACGGATTGGATCCGTGATCTGGGGATTTTCCTCATTTCTGCACAGAAGAATTATGTCCTTAATGCACCGCTAGGTGACAGACCTATTGCAGGAGCAGATGCAGACGTTATGAACGTTTGGCTAGCTCAATATGATGACTACTTGATAGTTTAGTGCACCATGCTTAACGGCTTAGAATCGGGGCTTAAAAGACGTTTTTGAACGCCATGGAGCATATAAGATGTTCCAAGAGTTGAAATTGGTATTTCATACTCATGCCCGTGTCGAGAGGTATGAGACCTCTGATAGTACTTTGCCTACAAGATGGAGGAGAATAGCTCAACCAATGAGCATGTGCTCAGATTGTCTAAGTACTACAATTGCTTGAATCAAGTGGGAGTTAATCTTCCAGATAAGAGAGTAATTGACAAAGTTCTCTAGTCACTATCATCGAGTTACTAGAACTTAGTGATGAACTATAATACGCAAGGGATGACAAAAGTAATTCCCAAGCTCTTCGTGATGCTGAAATCAACGAAGGTAGAAATCAAGAAAAATATCAAGTGTTGATGGTAGACAAGACCACTAGTTTCAAGAAAAGGGCAAAGGGAAGAAGGGGAACTTCAAGAAGAACATCAAGCAAGTTGTTGCTCAAGTTAAGAAGCCCAAGTCTGGTCCTAAGCCTGAGACTAAGTGCTTCTACTGCAAAGGGACTGGTCACTGGAAGCGGAACTGCCCCAAGTATTTGGCGGATAAGAAGGATGGCAAAGTGAACAAAGGTATATTTGATATACAGATTATTGATGTGTATTTTACTAGTGTTCGTAGCAACCCCTTGGTATTTGATACTGGTTCAGTTGCTAAGAGTAGTAACTCAAACGGGAGTTGCAGAATGAACAGAGACTAGTTAAGGGTGAAGTGACGATGTGTGTTGGAAGTGGTTCCAAGATTGATATGATCATCATCGCACACTCCCTATACTTTCGGGATTAGTGTTGAACCTAAATAAGTGTTATTTGGTATTTGCGTTGAGCATGAATATGATTTGATCATGCTTATTGCAATACAGTTATTCATTTAAGTAAGAGAATAAATTGTTGTTCTATTTACATGAATAAAACCTTATATGGTTACACACCCAATGAAAATGGTTCGTTGGATCTCGATCGTAGTGATACACATATTCATAATATTGAAACCAAAAGATGCAAAGTTAATAATGATAGTGCAACTTATTTGTGGCACTACCATTTAGGTCATATTGGTTTAAAGCGCATGAAGAAACTCCATGCTGATGGACTTTTGGAATCACTTGATGCTTGCGAACCATGCCTCATGGGCAAGATGACTAAGACTCCATTCTCCGGAACAATGGAGCGAGCAACAGATTTGTTGGAAATCATACATACTGATGTATGTGGTCCGATGAATATTGAGGCTCGCGGCTAGTATCATTATTTTCTGATCTTCACAGATGATTTGAGCAGATATGAGTATATCTACTTGATGAAACACAAGTCTGAAACATTTGAAACGTTCAAAGAATTTCAGAGTGAAGTGGAGAATCATCATAACAAAAATAAAATTTTCTACGATATGATTGCAGAAGTAAAATATTTGAGCTACGAGTTTGGCCTTTAGTTAAAAACAATGTGAAATAGTTTCACTACTCACGCCACCTGGAACAGCATAGTGTAATGGTGTGTCCGAACATCATAACCGTACTTTATTAGATATGGTGCGATCTATGATGTCTCTTACCGATCTACCACTATCGTTTTGGGGTTATGCATTAGAGACAACTGCATTCACGTTAAATAGGGCACCATCTAAATCCGTTGAGATGACACCGTATGAACTATGGTTTGGCAAGAAACCTAAGCTGTCGTTTCCTAAAGTTTGAGGTTGCAATGCTTATGTGAAAAAGTTTCAACCTGATAAGCTCAAACCCAAATCAGAGAAGTGCGTCTTCATAGGATACCCAAAAGAAAATGTTGGGTACACCTTCTATCACAGATCCGAAGGCAAGATATTCGTTGCTTTGAATGGATCCTTTCTAGAGAAGGAGTTTCTCTCGAAAGAAGTGAGTGGGAGGAAAGTAGAACTTGATGAGGTAACTGTACCTGCTCCCTTATTGGAAAGTAGTTCATCACAAAAATCTGTTCCTTTGACTACTATACCAATTAGTGAGGTAGTTAATGATGATGATCATGAAACTTCAGATCAAGTTATTACTGAACCTCGTAGATCAACCAGAGTAAGATCCACGCCAGAGTGGTACGTTAATCCTATTCTAGAAGTGATGCTACTGGATCATGATGAACCTATGAACTATGAAGAAGTGATGGTGAGCCCAGATTCCGTGAAATGGCTTGAGGCCATGAAATCTGAGATGAGATCCATGTATGAGAACAAAGTATGGACTTTGATTGACTTGCCCAATGATCGGCGAGCCATTGAGATTAAATGGATCTTCAAGAGGAAGACGGACGCTGCTAGTAGTGTTACTATCTACAAAGCTAGAATTGTCACAAAAAGGTTTTCGACAAGTTCAAGGTGTTGACTACGATGAGAGTTTGTCACTCGTACCTATGCTTAAGTCTGTCCGAATCATGTTAGCAATTGCCACATTTTATGAAATCTGGCAAATGGATAAACAAAACTGCATTCCTTAATGGATTTATTAAATAAGAGTTGTATATGATGCATCCAGAAAGGTTTTGTCAATCCTAAAGGTGCTAACAAAATATGCAAGCTCCAGCGATCCATCTATGGACTGGTGCAAGCATCTCGGAGTTGGAATATACGCTTTGATAAGTTGATCAAAGCATATAGTTTTATACAGACTTGCGGTGAAGCCTGTATTTACAAGAAAGTGAGTGGGAGCACTACAACATTTCTGATAAGTATATGTGAATGACATATTTTTGATCGGAGATAATGTAGAATTATTCTACAAAGCATAAAGGAATGTTTGAAAGGAGTTTTTCAAAGAAAGACCTCGGTGAAGCTGCTTACATACTGAGCATCAAGATCTATAGAGATAGATCAAGACGCTTGATAAGTTTTTCAATGAGTACATACCTTGACAAGATTTTGAAGTAGTTCAAAATGGAACAGTCAAAGAAGGAGTTATTGCCTGTGTTACAAGGTGTGAAGTTGAGTAAGACTCAAAACCCGACCACGGCAGAAGATAGAGAGGGAATGAAAGTCATTCCCTATGCCTCAGCCATAGGTTCTATAAAGTATGCCATGTTGTGTACCAGACCTACTGTATACCCTGCCCTGAGTTTGGCAAGGGAGTACAATAGTGATCTAGGAGTAGATAACTGGACATTGGTCAAAATTATCCTTAGTGGAATAAGGATATGTTTCTCGATTATGGAGGTGACAAAAGGTTCGTTGTAAAGGGTTACGTCGATGCAAGTTTTGACACTGATCCAGAAGACTCAAAGTCTCAATCTGGATACATATTGAAAGTGGGAGCAATTAGCTAGAGTAGCTCCGTGCAGAGCATTGTTGACATAGAAATTTGCAAAATACTTATAGATCTAAATGTGGCAGACCCGTTGACTAAACTTCTCTCACAAGCAAAACACGATCACACCTTAGTACTCTTTGGGTGTTAATCACATAGCGATGTGAACTAGATTATTGACTCTAGTAAACCCTTTGGGTGTGGTCACATGTCGATGTGAACTATGGGTGTTAATCACATGGTGATGTGAACTTTTGATGTTAAATCACATGGCGATGTGAACTAGATTATTGACTCTAGTGCAAGTGGGAGACTGAAGGAAATATGCCCTAGAGGCAATAATGAAGTTATTATTTATTTCCATATATCATGATAAATGTTTATTATTCATCCTAGAATTGTATTAACCGGAAACATAATACATGTGTGAATACATAGACAAACAGTATGTCACTAGTATGCTTCTACTTGACTAGCTCGTTGAATCAAGGATGGTTAAGTTTCCTAGCCATAGACATGAGTTGTCATTTGATTAACGGGATCACATCATTAGAGAATGATGTGATTGACTTGACCCATTCCGTTAGCATAGCACTTGATCGTTTAGTTTGTTGTTATTGCTTTCTTCATGACTTATACATGTTCCTATGACTATGAGATTATGTAACTCCTGTTTACCGGAGGAACACTTTGTGTGCTACCAAACGTCACAACGTAACTAGGTGATTATAAAGGTGCTCTACAGGTGTCTCCGAAGGTACTTGTTGGGTTGGCGTATTTCGAGATTAGGATTTGTCACTCCGATTGTCGGAGAGGTATCTCTGGGCCCACTCGGTAATGCACATCACTATAAGCCTTGCAACTACTGAGTTAGTTGCGGGATGATGTGTTACAGAACGAGTAAAGAGACTTGCCAGTAACGAGATTGAACTAGGTATTAAGATACCGACGATCGAATCTCAGGCAAGTAACATACCGATGACAAAGGGAATAACGTATGTTGTTGTGCGGTCTGACCGATAAAGATCTTCGTAGAATATGTAGGAGCCAATATGAGCATCCAGGTTCCGCTATTGGTTATTGAACGGAGACGTGTCTCGGTCAAGTCTACATTGTTCTCGAACCTGTAGGGTCCGCACGCTTAACGTTACGATGACAATTTCATTATGAGTTTATATATTTCGATGTACCGAAGGTTGTTCGGAGTCCCGGATATGATCACGGACATGACGAGGAGTCTCGAAATGGTCGAGACATAAAGATCGATATATTGGACGGCTATATTCGGACACCGGAAGTGTTTCGGGTGATTTCGGAGAAAACCGGAGTACCGGAAGGGTTACCGGAACCCCTCGGGGAAGTATTGGGCCTTAGTGGGCCTGACAGGAGAGAGAGGGCAGCAGCCCAGGAGGTGGCGCGCCCCCTCCCATGAGGAGTCCGAATTGGACTAGGGGAGGGGGGCGCGGCCCCTCTTTCCCTCTCCCTCTCCCTCTCTTTCCTTCCCCCTTCTCTCTTCCTAGTTGGACTAGGAAAGGGGAGTCCTACTCCTACTAGGAGGAGGACTCCCCCCTCCTTGGCGCACCCCAAGGGCCGGCCGGCCTCCCCCCTTGCTCCTTTATATACGGGGGCAGGGGGCACCTCTAGACACACAAGTTGATCTTCGTGATCGTTCTCTTAGCCGTGTGCGGTGCCCCCTCCACCATAATCCTCGATAATATTGTAGCGGTGCTGAGGCGAAGCCCTACGACGGTAGAACATCAAGATCGTCACCACGCCGTCGTGATAACGGAACTCTTCCCCGACACTTTGCTGGATCGGAGTCCGGGGATCGTCATCGAGCTGAAAGTGTGCTAGAACTCGGAGGTGCCATAGTTTCGGTGCTTGATCGGTCGGGCCGTGAAGACGTACGACTACATCAACCGCTTGTGCTAACGCTTTCGCTTCCGGTCTACGAGGGTACGTAGACAACATTCTCCCCTCTCGTTAGTATGCATCACCATGATCTTGCCTGTGCGTAGGAAAATTTTGGAAATTACTACGTTACCCAACATGACCTTCATGGGACCCAAGCGGCGGCAGCCTCCCGTGTTCTACTTCTCCTCGATGACGGCGGCGGACGCGGAGGCGCTGGCCACCGACTCGTCGCTCTCTGCGCACCCGGCTTCTGTCGCTACTTGCATGGCGCGGCCGCCGGCATGGGAGTCTCGGCCACAGAAATGGGAGACGCGGTACGAGGCAGCGGCGTGGACGGCAGCAACGACGCCCGTGCGCTGCTCCTCGTGGAGCTGGCCTAGAGCGGCGAGTTGCTGAACCGCGCGCCGGCTTGGGGCGGCAACTGGCTTCATTGGGCGAGGGGAGGGAGGTGGATCAGCGAGCTGCATAGCTTGTATCCGGCGGGCTACCCAGCTGGCTTGGATGCGGAATAACTACTCTTCGTAAGCCATTGTAAGAGTGGACAAAATGGTGGAGGAGATAGGGGAGCGGCGGAGGTGTGCGATTCTTGGCCGGCGTTTGGCCTCGTTTAAATAGAAGATTAAATAGACGGCGGACGGGTGGAGCTCGGCCAGCGTTGCGTTTAACGTCGGCCCGGTCATGAACGGACGTGTGTCCAGAGTGGGTTTCTCGGCTTCCACACAGGCGAGTTTCATGGAGGCGTTTGAATGCGGCACAGAGGCGTGTTTAGCCGGGCATGCAGCGAGTGGCGCCCTCGACTCTGACCTAGGACACCGCGCCGTTCTTCCACTGACGTGTGGGCTCTTTGGGTGCATGGCCTGCATGTCAGTGACCCCATGCAGGCAGCGCACAACAGAGGAACCTTTGGTGGGCCAGGGCGGTCAGAAGCGGGCATTTCATAAACCATTGATTTTTCATTGAGTGTGACGTCATATTTTTCATGTAGATAAGCCTACTATGTTGATAGCACGTTCGATACGTTGTGATTCATAAAGACCGCTGCAAACATCAATCCATGTCCTTAACAAAGGGTGCATGCACGTATAGGTTGAGCGTGTGTCTTGCGTTGTGTGCTGTGTGCATGCACGCATGCGAGTGTTGCGTGCGTGCAAGGGTACGTTTCAGTGTTGCATGCATGGGTGCATACGTGCGTGTGTTCGTGAGTGCATGTGTACGTGTAAGTGTTGCACGCCAACATGCGTGCGTGTGTACGTGTTAGTGTTGCACGCCTACATGCGTGCGTGTCTTGTGTGCATGCATGTGTACGTGCGGGGTGAGGCTACACGTCAGTCGACTGACTTTTTCATCTCTGGTCATTAGATTTTCTAGCCGTTGGATACGAAATCAAGGGCCTCCAGTTTATCATCAAACTCCACCCCCCTGAGCCGCCAGCCACCACCAGCCGAATCGCCAGCCCCCGCCGCCCGCGGCCTGCTCACCCTCCCCGAAACCACTCCCCACCGCCGGTCCGCCGCCGCACCGGCCATCCCTCTAGCCCCCCCGGCCGAGCTTTTTCTCCGGGGATCCCCACCCCACCGCCCAATGAACGCCCCCAACCGCCGGTGACTGCCAACCAGAGGTCTCACGACTTCGAATACCCACCGACCACTAATTTATTACCATTTCTGTCCTTCATATACGCGCTGACAGGTGGGCCCTATGGTAATGTGCGCTGCTGAATGTGGACCGTTTGACTAGTCAATTGATCGTGTTATCAACAAATTACGGAGCTGTATGGGAGCCAGTGACCGTATGATCACCCTAAAATGTACTCCTATTTTATTAACACAGTACAGACTCAAACTACCATTTCTTTCTTTCATATATGGGCTGACAGGTGGGCCCCATGGTTACGCGCCCCGATGGTGCAACACTAGTTGCGCCACATGGAACGTTTGACTGGTCAATTGATTGTGTCATCAACAAAATACGGGGTTGTACGGGTGAGCTAGTGACCGTATAATCATGATATGTATTTGTTTAACATGGTACAGACGCAAGGGCTCATATATACGCGCAAGCACTCACCGCTATAAGCGCACACACGCGAACCCTACCCCTATGAGCACCTTCGAGAGAGTGGGCCATCATATATGATCTTGATATTTTACGAAGTCACCACAGGTGCCTCGTACTCGAGTGGAACGTCTCCTCCCACTGAACGTACATCGCAGGAAAGTACTTAAATTAACACAAGATAAATGCGAGCACCAGGACTTTAACCTTGGTGGGCTCGAGAAACCACTGTCCTCTAACCATCCAACCACATGTTGGTTAGCATGACAAAATGTATGTGGTGACCATGATGAGCTTATTCTGAAGTCTAGTGACCATATCATGCTTTCGCTTCAAATACAATGATCGTAAGTGTCGTCAACAAAATAGGGAGCACGCATCAAATGCAAAGTCCGTCAGTGTCGTCAACAAAATATGGAGACGTATCGTGAGCTAGATACCATTGTACTATTGTATATTCTTATTTTCTTAGTGACCGATTGAGTGTGTGGTGTGGTGGGCACATCATTTCTAGTTGTGGTGGGTCAACATGAAGACTCATGGGTCGGTTCCATCCTGCGCCACATATAGGTTGGACTGAGACGTGTTGTACGAAGACCCATGTGGAGGACTCGGCTTACAACACGAAGCTACCAGAGTCGCGGAGGACTCTATCCCCACTGGTGATAAGCCGACTATATATGATTTGTAACCCTAGGCCCTTAGTATGTTATACAAGCTTGGGGGCTAGTTCGTCGATAGTATACACACACGCACAATGCCTGATATTCACGTGTACTTTGTACACACCCCTATCACTAATATATAGAGTACCAGGAGTAGGCTCTTTCTTCAACTACAAGGGTCCGATCTGAACTAGGGTAAAACTTTGCCTCGTATTACCATCCAGCCTAACAGCCAGGGATATCCTACCGAATGATATGATGAAATCATATCTGCCAACTACTAAAAGAGAGGTGTGTCGGGGGGGGGGGGCAATGTGTGCGAGAGAGGCCTAAAGATAATGTGTGTGCAGGAGACACGTAGGCACATATATGTGCGTATAGAGGGCTAGTAGAGACCGTGCATGTGTATATATGCATGTGAGAGAAATAGTGTTTTCCAACTGAGATTAGTGAAAAGAGTGGTACATAGTAGTCAGAAAGAGAGAGAGAGAGAAACAGAGAGAGCATGTGCGTGAGACACCCCGACACCCTGAGAGAGATTGTGAGCATGTGTGAAAGAGAAATGCCGATGCATATAAAGTGTGTGCACTTATGCGTTAGATAGAGAGAGAGATAACACGTTTGTGAGAAGGGGGCGAGGCATAGTGCATCTACGTGTAAAAGGCGGTTCTACGCATTAAATTAAAATATAAATGGCATTAATATTTTTGGATGAGATCATGAATTTTTCAAATTGCGTATGGACGAAAATCGGTCTATCAGACACCCATAGTCTACTGAATTCTAGCATGTGCATGTGTTTATTTCATATTATCGATCCATAGAGTGAGAGCGGTTTGAAATACAGGCAATGGATGCTTTTGTAATTCATATATAAACATTAATTAGTGCACTCCATGTTGTTAGTGTGAAGCACTTTATACATTTGTCACTTGCATGGATACATTCCAAATTGCTAGCTACGAAATAGAATACATGTCGAATTCAACATAAAGGGGGTTTCGAAGATTCGAATTCATAGGAAGTGCATTCATCTATTTGAACCCGAGATAATGGCATTTGTAAATCAGATGTAAAAGGGGGCATCAATCTTTGTTGTGAGTTTGAACATGCTATATATATTCATACGCATATCTAACTTTTTTTTTGCAACCAAGGAGATTATATCTGGAACCATGCATGAACTGAGGTAAGTTGCATATTTTTTAATATATACTCGTGTACAATGTATATTCAAATGTACCCCCTCCATTCCAAAATAATCATAGCTTTAGGATTTTCAAGAGTAAAGATTTGTGAAGTGTGACAAATCCTGAAAGTTCAATTCAAGAGAATCGAAAACGTTAATGCTTCTGCTCCCAAATATTGAACGAAGCGCCAAATAGGCCTCTGGTCACCCGAAACCGCGCGAGACTAATGTTTTGGTGGTAGGAAATTACTGTCCTGACTCTGGCCTGTGTAGCCTATCGGCCCGATGTCCAAAGGTCTAAACCAGGGTAGGTTTGTAACTTCACCAAGACGCCAGTCTCAACCGCCTCCGAGAAGCATTCATATGCCGTGGGCGCCTACCCATGCGCTCGGCCGAAATCTATCCCGCCCACATTTGGGACACCTGACATGACTGTACTACCCCCAACCCGCAATATGTCCGGAATTTTAGATGGGGGCAAAGTTTGTAACTTTCCCCAAATTTCAAACAAGCGCGTCTCAAACCGAAACATTGTTCCCCCTTAGTTCCCCGCCTCCCTCCGTTTCCCCATTCATACTCTGTGGGTGCGAAAACGCCGTCTCCACCAGCCGTGAAACCCCAGCCTCCTCCGTCCTCCACCCCATAGCGGCCAATCCACCGCCGCCCTCCTCCATCACGCCGGAGCTGGTACCCCGACGTCGTCGTCCAACGCAGCCGCAACCACAACACCCTCAAGGACTTAGCAGCTGAAGCCGAGGCAGAGCTGCCTCCACGACGCCGACACCGACGTGCGTCGTACCAGAACCACTCCAACTACGCCGTCCTGCACCTCACCGTTGCGGCTCCACTTTCACAACCGTCCACCGCACCGGAGCTGTTCCCGCTATGCCGTCGTTCGCCGCCTCGGATCTGCTTCCCCGTCGCCGATAGACGGCCACCGCACCACACTCAACAACTTGGCCATGGGTTCGTCCAAGGCTGCACCGTGATACGTCTCCAACGTATCTATAATTTTTGATTGCTCCATGCTATATTATCTACTGTTTTGTACTATATTGGGCTTTATTTTCCACTTTTATATTATTTTTGGGACTAACCTATTAACCGGAGGCCCAACCCAGAATTGTTGTTTTTTGCCTATTTCAGTGTTTTGGAGAAAAATATCAAACGGAGTCCAAACGGAATAAAACCTTCGGGAACGTGATTTTCTCACCGAACATGATCCAGGAGACTTTGACCCTACTCCAAGGAGTCAAACAGGAGGTCACGAGGCTGGGGGCGCCCCCTTCTAGGGTGCGCCCCCTGCCTCGTGGGCCCCTCAATGCTCCACCGACGTACTCCTTCCTCCTATATATACCTACGTACCCCCAAATGATCAGAACGGGAGCCAAAAACCTAATTCCACCGCCGCAACTTTCTGTATCCATGAGATCCCATCTTGGGGCCTGTTCCGGAGCTCCGCCGGAAGAGGGCCGTCATCACGGAGGGCTTCTACATCATCATAGCCTCTCCGATGAAGTGTGAGTAGTTTACCTCAGACCTTCGGGTCCATAGTTAGTAGCTAGATGGCTTCTTCTCTCTCTTTGAATCTCAATACAAAGTTCTCCCCCTCTCTCGTGGAGATCTATTCGATGTAATCTTCTTCTTTTTGCGGTGTGTTTGTTGAGACCGATGAATTGTGGGTTTATGATCAAGTCTATCTATGAATAATATTTGAATCTTCTCTGAATTATTTTATGTATGATTGGTTATCTTTGCAAGTCTCTTCGAATTATCCATTTGGTTTGGCCAACTAGATTGGTTGTTCTTGCCATGGGAGAAGTGCTTAGCTTTGGGTTTGATCTTGCGGTGTCCTTTCCAAGTGACAGAAGGGGCAGCAAGGCACGTATTGTATCATTGCCATCGAGGATAACAAGATGGGGTTTATTTCATATTGCATGAATTTATCTCTCTACATCATGTCATCTTGCTTAAAGCGTTACTCTGTTTTTAACTTAATACTCTAGATGCATGCTGGATAGCGGTCGATGAGTGGAGTAATAGTAGTAGATGCAGAATCGTTTCGGTCTACTTGTCACGGACGTGATGCCTATATACATGATCATGCCTAGATATTCTCATAACTATGCTCAATTCTGTCAATTGCTCAACAGTAATTTGTTCACCCACCATAGAATACTTATGCTCTTGAGAGAAGCCACTAGTGAAACCTATGGCCCCCGGGTCTATTCTCATCATATCAATCTCCATCTCTTTAAATCTTGATTTGCTTTTTTCTTTGCTTTTACTTTTTACTTTGCATCTTTATACCAAAACTACCAAAAATATTATATCTATCAGATCTCACTCTCGTCAGTGACCGTGAAGGGATTGACAACCCCTAATCGCGTTGGTTGCGAGTTGCTATCGTTTTGTGCTGGTACGAGGTACTTGAGCGTGGCCTCCTACTGGATTGATACCTTGGTTCTCAAAAACTGAGGGAAATACTTATGCTACTTTGCTGCATCATCCCTTCCTCTTAGGGGAAAACCAACGCAAGAACTAGACGTGGCAAGAAGGATTTCTGGCGCCGCTGCCGGGGAGTCTACGCAAAAAGTCAACATACCAAGTACCCATCATAATCCCTATCTCTCGCATTACATTATTTGCCATTTGCCTCTCGTTTTCCTCTCCCCCACTTCACCCTTGCCGTTTTATTCACCCTCTCTCTCTCTCTCTATCCTCCCTCTCCTTTCCGCTTGCCTCTTGTTTGCTCGTGTGCTAGTTTGTTTGCTTGTCGTCATGGCTAGTCCTCTTTCTGCTCCTTTGTCCCCCGAGTTTGAAGTCCTTCACTTCAAACAAGAGCAAGGAGAAAACTTAAAGGATGCTTGGTTTAGAATGATGGAATCTTATTGTAAATGCACCCTAGAAGTAAATTTCAGAATTTTTCTTCGCAACTTTTATGTTGGGCTTAATATGTCTCATAGACAACTTTTGGATTGTGTTGCCAAAGGCAATTTTATTGAAATTGATCCCAGTATCGCGCATGAAATTATAGAAGGTATAGTAGGAACTTTACCTTAACAAAAGGGGCCCCATCATACCCAAGAGAAAACGCAAGTTTTTGAGAAAATTCGCGAAGTAACTAAGATTTTACAGAAATCTCGTGATCCTCTTAAGAGCGTTAGCGTAAATCTTCACCGCATGAATATGTTGATTACTCTTTGCAATAAGCGGTTGGATTGTTTAGATCTCAAGATCTCTGAATATGAAGGGAAACGTAAGGAACCTCCCGGATTCGAGCATAACATCGCTAAAAGAATTAAGAATCAAGATGACAATACATAGATCTATCCTCGCTTTTATGCCTAGCTAGGGGCGTTAAACGATAGCGCTTGTTGGGAGGCAACCCAATTTTATTTTTATTCCTTACTTTTTGCTCCTGCTTAGTAATAAATAAATTATTTAGCCTCTGTTTTGGTTGTGTTTTTTGTGTTCAATTAGTGTTTGTGCCAAGTAGAACCGTTGGGAAGACTTGGGGAAAGTCTTGTTGAACTTGCTGTAAAAAACAGAAACTTTAGCGCTCACGAGAACTGCTGTCATTTTTATTTGGAGAGTGATATTTAATTAATTATTTTTACAGATGCTTAATAGATAAATTCCTCACTTCCAGCAATTTATTTTAGAATTTCTGGGGTTCCAGATCTTGCGATAGTTACAGAGTACTACAGACTGTTCTGTTTTTGAAAGATTCTGTTTTTCATGTGTTGTTTGCTTATTTTGATGAATCTATGGTAGTAAAATAGTTTATAATCCATAGAGAAGTTGGAATACAGTAGGTTTAACACCAATATAAATAAAGAATGAGTTCATTACAGTACCTTGAAGTGGTCTTTTGTTTTCTTTCGCTAACGGAGCTCACGAGTTTTCTACTTTACGTTTTGTGTTGTGAAGTTTTCAAGTTTTGGGTGAATTCTTTTGATGGATTATGGAACAAGGAGTGGCAAGAGACTAAGCTTGGTGATGCCCATGGCACCCCCAAGATAATACAAGGACACCAAAAAGTCAAAGCTTGGGCATGCCCCGGAAGGCATCCCCTCTTTCGTCCACTTCCATCGGTAATTTACTTGGAGCTATATTTTTATTCACCAACATGATATGTGTTTTTCTTGGAGCGTCTTGTATTATTTGTGTCTTTGTGTTTTAGTATGCCACAATCATCCTTGCTGTACACACCTTTTGAGAGAGCCATACATGAATTAAAATTTGATAGAATACTCTATGTGCTTCACTTATATCTTTTGAGCTAAGTAGTTTTGCTCTATGTGCTTCACTTATATCTTTTGAGCTATTTAGTTTTGCTCTATGTGCTTCACTTATATCTTTTGAGCTAAGTAATTTTGCTCTATGTGCTTCACTTATATCTTTTGAGCATTATAATTTTGCTCTATGTGCTTCACTTAGATCTTTTAGAGCACGGTGGTGGATTTGTTTTAAAGAAACTATTGATCTCTCATGCTTCACTTGAATTATTTTGAGAGTCTTAATAGCATGGTAATTTGCTTAATAATAATATGCTTGGTATTCAAGATTTGTGAAACTTTCTTTTGAGTGTGTTGAATACTAAGAAAAGATTGAAGCATGATAATTGTTTAGAGATATGGAGGTGATAATATTAAAGTTATGCTAGTTGAGTAGTTGTGAATTTAAAGAATACTTGTGTTAAAGTTTGTGATTCCCATAGCATGCACATATGGTGAACCGTTATGTGATGAAGTCGGAGCATGATTTATTTATTGATTGTCTTCCTTATGAGTGGCGGTCGGGGACGGGCAATGGTCTTTTCCTACCAATCTACCCCCCTAGGAGCATGTGTGTAATACTTTGCTTTGATAACTTCTAGATTTTTGCAATAAGTATATGAGTTCTTTATGACTAATGTTGAGTCCATGGATCATACGCACTCTCACCCTTCCACCTTTGCTAGCCTCTCTAATACCGCGCACCTTTCGCCGGTATCATACACCTACCATATACCTTCCTCAAAACAGCCACCATACCTACCTATTATGGCATTTCCATAGCCATTCCGAGATATATTGCCATGCAACTTTCCACCATCTAGTTCATCATGACACATTCATCATTGTCATATTGCTTAGCATGATCATGTAGTTGACATAGTATTTATGGCAAAGCCACCGTTCATAATTTTTTCATACTTGTCACTCTTGATTCATTGCATATCCCGGTACACCGCCGGAGGCATCCATATAGAGTCATACTTTGTTTTAGAATCGAGTTGTAATCATTGAGTTGTAAATAAATAAAAGTGTGATGATCATCATTTAATAGAGCATTGTCCCCAAAAAAAGAGAAAAGAAAGGCCAAGGAAAAAAAGAAGGCCCAAAAAAGAAAATAAATAAAAAGGGGCAATGCTACTATCCTTTTACCACACTTGTGCTTCAAAGTAGCACCATGATCTTCATAGTAGAGAGTCTCTCATGTTATCACTTTCATATACTAGTGGGAATCTTTCATTATAGAACTTGGCTTGTATATTCCAATGATGGGCCTCCTCAAGTGCCCTAGGTCTTCATGAGCAAGCAAGTTGGATGCACACCCACTAGTTTCTTTTGTTGAGCTTTCATACATTTATAGCTCTAGTGCATCCGTTGCATGGCAATCCCTACTCACTCACATTGATATCTATTGATGGGCATCTCCATAGCCCGTTGATACGCCTAGTTGATGTGAGACTATCTTCCCCTGCTTTTTGTCTTCTCCACAACTACCATTCTATTCCACCTATAGTGCTATATCCATGGCTCACGCTCATGTATTGCGTGAAGATTGAAAAAGTTTTGAAAAAGTTAGAGTATGAAACAATTGCTTGGCTTGTCATCGGGGTTGTGCATGATTTAAATACTTTGTGTGGTGAACATGGAGCATAGCCAGACTATATGATTTGTAGGGATAAATTTATTTGGCCATGTTATTTTGAGAAGACATAATTCTTTGTTAGTATGCTTGAAGTATTATTATTTTTATGTCAATATAAACTTTTGTCTTGAATCTTTCGAATCTGAATATTCATATCACAATTAAGAAGATTTGCATTGAAATTATGCCAAGTAGCACTCCACATCAAAAATTCTCTTTTTATCATTTACCTACTCGAGGACGAGCAGGAATTAAGCTTGGGGATACCTGATACGTCTCCAACGTATCTATAATTTTTATTGCTCCATGCTATATTATCTACTGTTTTGGACTATATTGGGCTTTATTTTCCACTTTTATATTATTTTTGGGACTAACCTATTAACCGGAGGACCAGCCCAGAATTGCTGTTTTTTGCCTATTTAAGTGTTTCGGAGAAACAAAATATCAAATGGAATCCAAACAGAATAAAACCTTCGGGAACGTGATTTTCTCACCGAACGTGATCCAGGAGACTTGGACCCTACTCCAAGGAGTCAAAGAGGAGGTCACGAGGGTGGGGGCGCCCCCCCTAGGGTGCGCCCCCTGCCTTGTGGGCCACTTGGTGCTCCACCGACGTACTCCTTCCTCCTATATATACCGACGTACCCCCAAATGATCAGAACGGGAGCCAAAAACCTAATTCCACTGCCGCAACTTTTTGTATCCACGAGATCCCATCTTGGGGCCTGTTCCGGAGCTCCGCCAGAAGAGGGCCGTCATCACGGAGGGCTTCTACATCATCATAGCCTCTCCGATGAAGTGTGAGTAGTTTACCTCAGACCTTCGGGTCCATAGTTAGTAGCTAGAGTGCTTCTTCTCTCTCTTTGAATCTCAATACAAAGTTCTCCCCCTCTCTCGTGGAAATCTATTCGATGTAATCTTCTTCTTTTTGCGGTGTGTTTGTTGAGACCGATGAATTGTGGGTTTATGATCAAGTCTATCTATGAATAATATTTGAATCTTCTCTGAATTCTTTTATGTATGATTGGTTATCTTTGCAAGTCTCTTCAAATTATCCGTTTGGTTTGGCCAACTAGATTGGTAGTTCTTGCCATGGGAGAAGTGCTTAGCTTTGGGTTCGATGTTGCGGTGTCCTTTCCTAGTGACAGAAGGGGCAGCAAGGCACGTATTGTATCGTTGCCATCGAGGATAACAAGATGGGGTTTATTTCATATTGCATGAATTTATCTCTGTACATCATGTCATCTTGCTTAAAGCGTTACTCTGTTTTTAACTTAATACTCTAGATGCATGCTGGATAGCGGTCGATGAGTGGAGTAATAGTAGTAGATGCAGAATCGTTTTGGTCTACTTGTCATGTATGTGATGCCTATATACATGATCATGCCTAGATATTCTCATAACTATGCTCAATTCTGTCAATTGCTCAACAGTAATTTGTTCACCCACCGTAGAATACTTATGCTCTTGAGAGAAGCCACTAGTGAAACCTATGGCCCCCGGGTCTATTCTCATCATATCAATCTCCATCACTTTAAATCTTGATTTGCTTTTTACTTTGCTTTTACTTTTTACTTTGCATCTTTATACCAAAAATACCAAAAATATTATATCTATCAGATCTCACTCTTGTAAGTGACCATGAAGGGATTGACAACCCCTAATCGCGTTGGTTGCGAGTAGCTATCGTTTTGTGCAGGTACGAGGGACTTGAGCGTGGCCTCCTACTGGATTGATACCTTGGTTCTCAAAAACTGAGGGAAATACTTACGCTACTTTGCTGTATCAACCCTTCCTCTTCGAGGAAAACCAATGCAAGCTCAATACGTAGCACACCGTCTTCCACCACTTCCGGTTTCCGGTGAACAACAAGAAGATCATCGGAAAAACAGAAGGAGGACACAACACTGCCAACAGAAAGAGGTACTCTTCCCTTATTCGTGCAAATCTTACGTCTCCGCTCACACCGTATTCATCCCATGAAAGAAACTAGTTGAGCGCTTCTTACTGCATCTTCTTCGTGATACTAAATGCACAAGGTTTCCTCCCTTTTACTATTTCACCTTTGCTAGAGGTCAGTAGCCCGCCTGGCTTTCAATTCAGGGCCAATCGAGCCGCAATTAATTGAAGCAGCACTCGCTTAGGCGCGCGGAGCACCTAGTCCGCCTGTTCCCTGGGGAAGCGACGCATCGGTGTCTATCATAGGGGTGTGGGTGCAGGAGCTGCTTCCGCCTGATCTGGAGGTCGGCGGGGCTTGAATGGATGGCCGGGGGGCAGTGCCAAGCATGGCAGTGCGGTGAGGTCGAGGGGAGGGCGCAGGCAGGGGAGGAATACTGGGCCGGTGGTCGCTGGCGTTTCGAGGAAGATCATCAACACTGACTGGCTGGAGGTAGATGAAGGTGATCTGCCCGTTCTTTATACATCGGACGGTGCAGAAAAAATGGACTGACCTATTTGCTTTCAGTCGACTGTTATTTTCATAGAATCATGTAGTAATTTAGCGTGCCAAGCATGTTGTAGAGCTATCATATGTCTCCTGTCATTTATTTCTCACCGACCTGCTATCTGCTACCTTTACACTGTACTAATTGTGCACACACTTCACCCATACTCACACTATTGTTTTTTATGCATGGGTATTTCAGACTCTGACGCAGTGTTGATGAATGCAGAAAAGAAAAGACAGAAGTCGCTCCAGTGTAATTCAAAGATAAGCACTAAGCGTTTCAGCGCTCTGATGGGTGCAGTGTGAGCAGTTGGAGATAGTAAACGTAGCTCTGCAGTTGATGATCTCAATTGCCACACACAACCATCCCAGGTGCTTGCTTTAACTTTGCGCTGTCAAATGTGGTTGCATGTTGCATATGGTCTCTAGCTTGAAGTGCTTCCAATTTGGTTAAATTGCATCTGCTTACTTTACACATTATACCTTTGATAATGACATGCCTTCCTGTTTTTGATACATACTACATATGTCTATTAACCATGTTCGTACATCAAACTAATGCTCTTTTGTATCCCTCGTCAATCACTTATGATGAGATAGTCACCCGAGTGGGTTACTATGAGACGCCCTACTCGTTTAAAGAGTGCGGTGTCATCCTCCCCACATGATTCTCAACAAACAGCAAGGCTAAATGAAGATAGTCAATGTAGCTCTCTAGTTGATCACCGCAATTCCCCCACACCACCATCGCGGGTGCTTGCTCTTACTTGGCAGTGTGATATGTGGTTGCATGTTGCATATGGTGTCTAACTTGTAATGCTTCTAATTAGGGTAAATTGCATCTGCTTAGTTAACACATTATACATGTGAATATGACATGCCTTCCTATTTTTGGTACATACTACGTCTTTATATTAACCATGTTCTTACATCAAACTACTTTTCTTGTGTATCCCTCATCAATGCTCCTAATTTGTTAAATTGCATCTCCTTAGCTTACACATTATACATGTGAATATGACACGCCTTCCTGTTTTTGGTACATACTACATCTGCCTATCACACCATGTTCTTACATCAAACTACTGTTCTTGTGTATCATGCGTCTATCGCTTATGATGAGACAGTCACGTGCGTGGGTTAATATGAGACACAATACTCTTATAAAGAATGCAATTTCATCCTCTCCACATGATTCTCAAGAAACATCAAGCCTAAACAAAGATATTGAACATAGCTCTGTACCTGAAGACCGCACTTCATCTACACCACCATCACAGGTGCTTGCTCTAACTTCGCAGTGTGATATGTGGTTGCATGTTGCATACGGTGTCTAGCTTGTAATGCTTCTAATTAGGGTAAATTGCATCTGCTAAGTTTACACACTATACCTGTGAATATGACATGCCTTCCTATTTTTGGTACACACTACATCTATGTGTTAACCTTGTTCTTACATGAAACTACCTCTCCTTTGTATCCTGTATCAATCACTTACGATGAGTCACCTTTATTCGTTGCATATTGCATATTATTTCTGGCTTGTTGCCATGTATTGCTTCTAATTTGGTTAAATACATTTGTTAGGGCACCCTTTTAATTTGGGAGAGTGATATTGGTTTCATCTTTCATATGGTTTCTAGCTTGCATCGATTCTAACAAGTTCAAGCACCTTGTGCTTAGTTTACACTTTATGCATCATACATGTCAATATGTCACACCGTCCTGTTTTTCATACATATTCCATCCTCCTATCATGTGTCTGCCTTACATGAAAGTAGTGTTCATCAGTATCATGCATCAATGAGTTCTGAAGAGAAAATTTTATTCCTTTTTCTTATGGGTTTGACTTGACAAGGCAAAATCAAGAAAGAGGAAGGAAAAGAGTAAGAAAGGTGATGATGGTGGTCCTCTGCAGCAATGTTAATGGAGCATCTGTACCAATTCTCCTTGTACTGATAGTGCATTACAAGGTCCAAGTCTCTGCTCCCCTACTCCACCATCCAAGGTGCTTGCTCTAACCTGGCAGTGTGATATCTGGTTGCATGTTGCATATGGTGTCTACCTCGTATTGCTCCTAATTAGTGTAAACTGCACCTGCTTAGCTTACACATGATACATGTGAATATGACACGCTTTCCTATTTTTGGTACATACTATAGCTGTCTATCACACCATGTTCTTACATGAAACTACTCTTCTTGTGTATCCTGCATCAGTCACTTATGATGGGGCACCTTTAAGTTGGCAGTGTGATATTGGTTTGCGTCTTGAATATGATTTCTAGCATGTATTGCTTCTAGTTTGATGAACGCCACCTATGACGAGACAGTCTTAACTTGGCAGAGTGATATTGATTGCACCTTCCATATGGTGTCTTGCAGTGTTTCTAATTTGTTGAAGTGCCTTCTGCTTAGTTACCACATCATAGGTGTGAATATGTCAAGCCATCCATTTTTCGTACATATTCCATCATCGTATCATGACTTTGCCTTTCATCAGAGTAGTGTTCGTTAGTATCATGCATGAATGAGTTCTGAAGAGCGAATGATATTCCTTTTTCTTGTCGGTATGACCTCACAATGCAAAATCAATAAAGCTGAAGGAAATTGGCAAGGCATTGGATGATGGTGGTCCTTCCGAGCAACTGAAACGGAGGTTCTCTACAGATTCTACTCCGCCATCCTCCCAACAAGATTCGCAAGACAACGCAAGGCTAGACAGTCAACGTAGCTGTGTAGATGATGATCACATCTCCGCTACTCCACCATCACAGGTGCTTGCTCTAACTTGGCACTATTATATGTGGTTGCATGTTGCGTATGATGTCTAGCTTGTATTGCTTCTAACTTTGTTGAATTGCATCTGCTTACTTTACAAATAATGCCTGTGAATATGACATGTGTTCCTGTTTCTACATCAGACTAGTATTCTTGCATATCCCGCATCAGTCACTTATGATAAGGCACCTTTAAGTCGCCACTGTGATATTGGTTGTGTCTTGCATATGATTTCTAGCATGCACTACTTCTAATTTGTTGAAATGCCATACAGTTTGAACTTGGCAGAGTGATATTGGTTGCATCTTTCATATGGTGTCTAGCTTGTAGTGCTTCTAATTTGTTGAAATGCCTTCTGCTTAGTTACCACATCATAGGTGTGAATATGTCACACCATCCTGTTTTTCATACATATTCCATCCTCGCATCATGTGTTTGCCTTTCATCCGAGTAGTGTTCGTCAGTATCATGCATGAATGAGTTCTGAAGAGCGAATTTTATTCCTTTTTCTTATCGGTTTGACTTCACAATGCAAAATCATTACAACTGAAGGAAATTAGTCCGGCAGTGGATGATGGTGGTCCTTCGGAGCAACTCAAACAGGGGGTCTCTACAGATTCTACTCTGCCATCCTCCCAACAAGATTCGCAAGACAACACAAGGCTGGACAGTCAACATAGCTGTGTAGATGATGAGCACATCTCCCCTACTCCACCATCACAGGTGCTTGCTCTAACTTGACACTATTATATGTGGTTGCATGTTGCGTATGATGTCTAGCTTGTATTCCTTCTAACTTGAATTGCATCTGCTTACTTTACACATAATGCCTGTGAATATGACACGTGTTCCTGTTTCTAGAACATACGTGTACATGATGAGCATATCTCCCCTACTCCACCATCACAGGTGCTTGCTCTTACTTGGAGCTGTTATACGTGGTTGTGTTTTCCGTATGATGTCTAGTTTGTATTGCTTCGGATTATGTTGAATTGCATATGCGTAGCTTACAACTTATACCTGCAACGATCACTTACCCATAAGACACATTTAACTTGGGACTATGATGTAGGTTGCATCTTGCATTGTCTTCTAGCTTGTACTGCTTCTAATTTCTTGAAATGGCACTTACGACGAGACACTTTTTACCTGATAGAGTGATATTGGTTGCATGTTCATATGGTGCCTAGCTTTCATTTCTTCCAATTTTATTGAAATGCCTTCCACTTATTGTTTTTTCATACATATTCCATCCTCCTATCGTACGTGTGAATATGAAACATTGTCTTTTTTTGTATATATTCCATCCTCCTATCCTGCGCTTGCCTTACATCAAAGTAGTGTTCGTCTGTATCATGCATCAACCAGTTATGCAGAGCTAATTTTATTCATCTTCTTGTGGTTTTGACTTCATAAGGCAATATCAGAAAATAGGAAGGAAAAGAGTAAGTTAGGGAATGTTGGTGGTCCTCCGCACCGACGCAAACAGAGACTCTCTAGATTTGCCACTGCTACTGCTAATGAAGTTGAAGTCCCAAGTCTACATGATGAGTTCATCTCCCGTACTCCACCATCGCAGGTGCTTGCTCTAAGTTGACAGTGTGATAATTGGTTTCATGTTGCATATGTTGTCTAGCATGTATTTCTTCTATTTTGATTAAATTGCACCTGCTGAGTTTATACGTTATACATGTGCATATGACATGGCTTTCTGTGTCTAGAATAAAATGCATCTACCTATCATACCATGTTCTTACATCAAAGTACTGTTGTTGTGTATCCCACATCAGTCACTCATGATTGGACGCTTTTAACATGGCAGTTTGATAGTGGTTGCATCTTGCATTGATTTCTATGTTGTACTGCTTCTAATTTTTCGAATTGCCACTTATGACAAGACACTTTTAACTTGGCAGAGTAATATTGGTTGCATCTTTCATATGGTGTCTAGCTTGCATTACTTCTATTTTCTTGAAAATCCTTCTGGTTAGTTTGCACATCGTAGATGTGAATATGTCATGTCGTCCTGTTTTTTCTTACATATTACATCCTCATACGGTTGTCTTACATCAAAGTATTGCTTGTCTGTATCATGCATCAATGAGTTCTGAAGAGTGATTTTATTCTTTTGTGTTGTGGGTACAGCTTGGCATGGCAAAGACAAAAAAGAGCAAGGAAAATAATATAGTAGGGAGTGCTGTTACTCATCGGGTGAAACGGAAAAGGTTCTGCCGTCAAGATTCTGCTGGTACTTATAGTCCACCGGCTAAATCTACAAACACAGTATCACCTGCTCCACCAGCTGCAGCATCCGCTTCAGCTGTACCAGCATGTCAACCAGTTACTTGTCCGTTTGCTCTGGAACTGGCCAGTTCCCAAGCTACCTTCACACCTAACACTACTTCCGAAGCACTGCTGACACAACAGGACTTGGCAAGATCAGATGAACCTCATGAGCATCAACACCAAAACGGTACCTGACCGAGTCAAGTTGCAGTTGCATGCTCCTTTATATGTACTCTCACAGTTTGATGTACACTAACACTTTCCATATTCGTTGTTGAACTAGCACCACGTCGCAAGAAGAAACAGACATCAGGGATAATGCTTGACAGATTAACAAAATCTAAAGGAGGAAGAATGGAGATCCATTTTGAGGCAGGTTTAAAAAGGCCACGTGATCCTATAGAGTCAGCCAAGTTAGTATTAGAGGCAACCGTTGCCGTTAGGTGTCATGCACGTATCCTCCCAACGTGGATCCAGTACAGAATGAGAAAGACAATACCCAGTTTAACACCTTCCTTGACCATTTATCCGTAAGTAATGTTATTCATCGCAATTAGTAATATTGTCTTGCTCTATCCCATACTTTCTAGCTTCCTCCTAATAAGACTCACATTCTTTTTTCAATAGATGAGGTTCAAGTTGGATCCGAAAGATGATGCAACTAAACAAGCATGCACTCATGTTTTTCAGTCTGCTCTACGACAGTATCGGTACCACCTTAGAAAATCTCACTTTGAAGGCAAGGCTAACAATGAAATTGCCCAAACTTCTCCAGTGGAATATATTACAGATGAAGACTGGACAGCCCTCGTTAAACACTGGTCTGATCCAAAGTATAAGGTAGACTATATGTATTTGATCAGACCACATATTGAACTTGTATTTATGTATGTGCCTTACAAGTGTATCTTCTTCTAGGCTAACTGTTTGAAGAACAAAACCAACCGTTCTAAAGTGAAATTCCAACAGACAACAGGATCTTGTAGCTATATTGCACACTGAGAGGCTCTTGTAAATAGCTGCTACTTCCTTCTTTTTTTGTGCCATATTATTGTATCTATATTGACTTGTTCCAAATACAGAGGAAAGCCCGTGTGGACCAAAAAGAACCTGAACCGAATGCAGTGCAAATCTTCAAGGATTGCCACACCAGCAAGATGAAGGGCATGAGCACACCAGTTCAAGCCGCTATTGTAAGTCCTTACTCCTCCTGCCTTGAACGGATTGGTACTGTGATGTGTTCATTTAACTACTTGGTTTGCAGCCAATGTCAGTTACTCTGTTCACTTTTATTGACAGTTGTCTTAACGTATCATTTCACCTTACATGGTTTAAAAGAGATGAAGGATATTCTTTTGGTCTTGATCTGTAATCTAGTTGTTATGTTCACGTGTGCACACAATGATAAAATAGCATGTTTGTTTTATATCTGTTTGCCCATGATATGAATTATGTCATACTATGTTCATCCTACTTTAAACCATGTATCTTTATCCTTAGATGTCAATGAATGTGAGGAAATAGACAATACAGTAGGCATGCTACATGGACATATGTTCCCAAAGTGATTTTATTATGTAGTTGGCACTACAATACATGCTAATGTATTACAGTAGTTCACCAAAATAAGTTATGTATAAACGTTTAACCTACTTTGTTTGTTTTTATCTCATTAGTAACTTATGTGGTACACTAATCTACAAGTTCAAACTTTCAGGAAGCTATGGAACAAATGATTGAACAACCACAACCACCTGAAGGTGACGAGGCTACTACAGGCACAATGTCACCTCTTGCTGCAGTGCGTCAGTATCTCTCCACTAACAGTGCAAAAAGCACCTTCCTGCGTAATTCTGGGTTGGTTGTCAAGGTAACCTCGTCCAAATCGCCTACTGAACAAAATATTCCTACTAGACAGAGTGATATATCTGTGCTCTAGACACAAGTCCAATCCCTAATGGACGTTGTTTCGGAAACAAGAATAGTGGTTGAGAAATGTCATCAAGATATGAATGGTTTTGAAACCAGACTATCAGACATTCGCTTCGTTGTTCAAGAGCAATGGCGGAAAAAAGGTGGAGATTGCTCTGCTCCATCAGATTCTACAGCCTGAAACATTAGCACTCAGGTCAAATGATCTGTGCTTCTATAATCTGATGGTGCTTTTATCTGGAAGGACTGTAAACTTTATGCCAATAGGCCTTCTGTTGTATGGTTGGAATTTATTTTGTTGTGATACAACATTTATGATGCTGCCTCAGGCTGCAGTAATTACGACGCTATTTTTGTATAGTGTAGGTTTATCTTAGTAATGTATTCGGCCGAAAGCTTTGTAGGAGCCCAACATGCCAACATTCGTCGAGCCCATTCCAATTGGGCTAAAAACGATTATGGGTCGAAATTGGCATGTAGCCCACTAAAAATATCTGGGCCTAAATCAGCATAAGCTTTCATATTTTTCTGGTAGGCCTGTGCCCATAGTGGGCCTCTAACAGGCCTAAACATAATTTGGGCCCTCAGTAAAAATAGGCCGTTTACAGGTGTAAATATCTCGAGCCCATAAAAACATGGGCCTTTAATAGACCGAAAGTGAGATTGGGCCCTGATTGTGCCAAATAACCCACTGGACTTAGCAGGCCGAAATGGTGGCCCATTTATGATGCGGATCTTTGACAGGCCGAAATTCGGACGGACCGTAAATGCGCCTACCCAATGAAGGAAATATGCCCTAGAGCCAATAATAAAGTTATTATTTATTTCCTTATATCATGATAAATGTTTATTATTCATGCTAGAATTGTATTAACCGAAAACATAATACATGTGTGAATACATAGACAAAAACAGAGAGTCACTAGTATGCCTCTACTTGACTAGCTCGTTAATCAAAGATGGTTATGTTTCCTAACCATAGACATGAGTTGTCATTTGATTAATGGGATCACATCATTAGGAAAATGATGTTATTGACTTGACCCATTCCGTTAGCTTAGCACTTGATCGTTTAGTTTGTTGCTATTGCTTTCTTCATAACTTATACATGTTCCTATGACTATGAGATTATGCAACTCCCGTTTACCGGAGGAACAGTTTGTGTGCTACCAAACGTCACAACATAACTGGGTGATTATAAAGGTGCTCTACAGGTATCTCCGAAGGTACCTGTTAGGTTGGCGTATTTTGAGATTAGGATTTGTCACTCCGATTGTCGGAGAAGTATCTCTGGGCCCTCTCGGTAATGCACATCACTCAAGCCTTGCAAGCATTGCAACTAATAAGTTAGTTACAGGATGATGTGTTACAGAAGGAGTAAAGAGACTTGCCGGTAACGAGATTGAACTAGGTATTAAGATACCGACGATCGAATCTCGGGCAAGTAACATACCGATGACAAAGGGAACAACATATGTTGTTATGCGGTCTGACCGATAAAGATCTTCGTAGAATATGTACGAGCCAATATGAGCATCCAGGTTCCTCTATTGGTTATTGACTGGAGACGTGTCTCAGTCATGTCTACATAGTTCTCGAACCCGTAGGGTCCGCGCGCTTAAAGTTCGGTGATGATCGCAATTAGGGGTTTTGTGTTTTGATGTACCGAAGGTTGTTCGGAGTCCCAGATGTGATCACGGACATGACAAGGAGTCTCGAAATGGTCGAGGCATAAAGATTGATATATTGGAAGCCTATATTTGGATATCAGAAACATTCCGGGTGAAATCGGGATTTTACCGGAGTACCGGGGGGTTACCGGAACCCCCCCGAGGGTTGGGCCTACATGGGCCATAAGGGAGAAGAGGAGGGCCGGCCAGGGCAGGCCGCACGCCCCCTCCCCCCTAGTCCGAATAGGACAAGGAAGGGGTGCGGCGCCCCCCTTTCCTCTTTATCCCTTCCTCCTTCCTTTTCCAACAAGGCAAGAGGGGAGAGTCCTACTCCCGGTTGGAGTAGGACTCCTCTAGGCACACCCTTAGGGCTGGCCGCACCTCCCCCTCTCCCTCCTTTATATACTGAGGCAAGGGAGCACCCCATGACACACAAGTTGATCATGGTGATCGTTCCTTAGCCGTGTGCGGTGCCCCCTTCCACCATATTCCACCTCGGTCATATCGTAGCGGTGCTTAGGCAAAGCCCTGCATCGGTAGAACATCATCACCGTCATCACGCCGTCGTGCTGACAAAACTCTCCCTCAACATTTTGCTAGATTGGAACTCGAGGGACTTCACCGAGTTGAACGTGTGCAGAACTCGGAGGTGTCGTACGTTCGGTACTTGGATCGGTCGGATCGGGAAGACGTACGACTACTTCCTCTACATTGTGTCAACACTTCCGTTGCCGGTCTACGAGGGTACGTAGACAACACTCTCCCCTCTCATTGCTATGCATCACCATGATCTTGCGTGTGCATAGGAATTTTTTTGAAATTACTACGTTCCCCAACAGTGGCATCCGAGCCTAGGTTTTATGCGTTGATGTTGTGCACGAGTAGAACACAAGTGAGTTGTGGGCGATATAAGTCATACTGCTTACCATCATGTCATACTTTGGTTCGGCGGTATTGTTGGATGAAGCGGCCCGGACTGACATTACGCGTACGCTTACGCGAGACTGGTTCTACCGACGTGCTTTGCACACAGGTGGCAGGCGGGTGTCAGTTTCTCCAACTTTAGTTGAACCAAGTGTGGCTACGCCCGGTCCTTGCAAAGGTTAAAACAACACCAACTTGACAAACTATCGTTGTGGTTTTGATGCGTAGGTAAGAACGGTTCTTGCTACGCCCGTAGCAGCCACGTAAAAACTTGCAACAACAAAGTAGAGGATGTCTAACTTGTTTTTGCAGGGCATGTTGTGATGTGATATGGTCAAGACATGATGCTAAATTTTATTGTATGAGATGATCATGTTTTGTAACTGAGTTATCGGCAACTGGCAGGAGCCATATGGTTGTCGCTTTATTGTATGCAATGCAATTGCGCTGTAATGCTTTACTTTATCACTAAGCAGTAGCGATATCTTGGAAGCATAAGATTGGCGAGACGACAATGATGCTACGATGGTGATCAAGGTGTCGCGCCGGTGATGATGGTGATCATGAAGGTGCTTCGGAGATGGAGATCACAAGCACAAGATGATGATGGCCATATCATATCACTTATATTGATTGCATGTGATGTTTATCTTTTATGCATCTTATCTTGCTTTGATTGACGGTAGCATTTTAAGATGATCCCCTACTAAATTATCAAAGTACAAGTGTTCTCCCTGAGTATGCACCGTTGCGAAAGTTCTTCGTGCTGAGACACTACGTGAGGATCGGGTGTGATAGGCTCTATGTTCAAATACAACGGGTGCAAAACAGTTGCACACGCGGAATACTCAGGTTTAACTTGACGAGCCTAGCATATAACAGATATGGCCTCGGAACACGGAGACCAAAAGGTCGAGCGTGAATCATATAGTAGATATGATCAACATATTGATGTTCACCATTGATACTACTCCATCTCACGTGGTGATCGGACATGGTTTAGTTGATTTGGATCACGTGATCACATAGAAGATTAGAGGGATATCTTTCTAAGTGGGAGTTCTTAAGTAATATGATTAATTGAACTTAAATTTATCATGAACTTAGTACCTGATAGTATCTTGCTTGTCTATGTTTGATTGTAGATAGATGGCTCGTGCTGTTGTTCCGTTGAATTTTGATGCGTTCCTTGAGAAAGAAAAGTTGAAAGATGATGGTAGCAATTACACGGACTGGGTCCATAACTTGAGGATTACCCTCATTGTTGCACAGAAGAATTACGTCATGGAAGCACCGGTAAGTGCCAAGCCTGCTGTTGGAGCAACACCAGATGTTATGAACGTCTGGCAAAGCAAAGCTGATGACTACTCGATAGTTCAGTGTGCCATGCTTTACGGCTTAGAACCGGGTCTTCAACGACGTTTTGAACGTCATGGAGCATATGAGATGTTCCAGGAGTTGAAGTTAATATTTCAAGCAAATGCCCTGATTGAGAGATATGAAGTCTCCAATAAGTTCTATAGCTGCAAGATGGAGGAGAATAGTTCTGTCAGTGAACATATACTCAAAATGTCTGGGTATCATAATCACTTGACTCAACTGGGGGTTAATCTTCCTGTTGATAGTGTAATTGACAGAGTTCTTCAATCATGCCACCAAGCTACAAAAGCTTCGTGATGAACTATAATATGCAAGGATGAATAAAACTATTCCTGAGCTCTTCGTGATGCTAAAAGCCGCGGAGGTAGAAATCAAGAAGGAGCATGAAGTGTTGATGGTCAATAAGACCACCAGTTTCAAGAAAAAGGGCAAAGGGAAGAAGAAAGGGAACTTCAAGAAGAACTACAAACAAGTTGCTGCTCAGGAGAAGAAAGCCAAGTCTGGACCTAAGCCTGAGACTGAGTGCTTCTACTGCAAGCAGACTGGTCACTGGAAGCGGAACTGCCCCAAGTATTTGGCGGATAAGAAGGATGGCAAAGTAAACAAAGGTATATGTGATATACATGTTATTGATGTGTACCTTACTAATGCTCGCAGTAGCATCTAGGTATTTGATACTGGTTCTGTTTCTAACATTTGCAACTCGAAACAGGGGCTACGGATTAAGCGAAGATTGGCTAAGGACGAGGTGACGATGCGCGTGGGAAATGGTTCCAAAGTCGATGTGATCGCGGTCGGCACGCTACCTCTACATCTACCTTTGGGATTAGTATTAGACCTAAATAATTGTTATTTGGTGCCAGCGTTGAGCATGAACATTATATCTGGATCTTGTTTGATGCGAGACGGTTATTCATTTAAATCAAAGAATAATGGTTGTTCTATTTATATGAGTAATATCTTTTATGGCCATGCACCCTTGAAGAGTGGACTATTTTTGATGAATCTCGATAGTAGTGATACACATATTCATAATGTTGAAATCAAAAGATGCAGAGTTGATAATGATAGTGCAACTTATTTGTGGCACTGCCGTTTAGGTCATATCGGTGTAAAGCGCATGAAGAAACTCCATACTGATGGACTTTTGGAACTACTTGATTATGAATCACTTGGTACTTGCAAACCGTGCCTCATGGGTAAGATGACTAAAACACCGTTCTCCGGTACTATGGAGAGAGCAACGGATTTGTTGGAAATCATACATACAGATGTATGTGGTCCAATGAATGTTGAGGCTCGTGGCGGATATCATTATTTTCTCACCTTCACAGATGATTTAAGCAGATATGGGTATATCTACTTAATGAAACATAAGTTTAAAACATTTGAAAAGTTCAAAGAATTTTAGAGTGAAGTTAAAAATCATTCTAACAAGAAAATAAAGTTTCTACGATCTGATCATGGAGGAGAATATTTGAGTTATGAGTTTGGTCTACATTTGAAACAATGCGGAATAGTTTTGCAACTCACGCCACCCGGAACACCACAGCGTAATGGTGTGTCCGAACATCGTAATCATACTTTATTAGATATGGTGCGATCTATGATGTCTCTTACTGATTTACCGTTATCGTTTTGGGGTTATGCTTTAGACACGGCTGCATTCACATTAAATAAGAGACCATCAAAATCCGTTGAGACGAGGCCTTATGAACTGTGGTTTGGCAAGAAACCAAAGTTGTCGTTTCTGAAAGTTTGGGGCTGCGATGCTTATGTGAAAAAGCTTCAACCTGATAAGCTCGAACCCAAATCGGAGAAATGTGTCTTCATAGGATACCCAAAGGAGACTGTTGGGTACACCTTCTATCACAGATTCGAAGGCAAAACTTTTGTTGCTAAATTCGGAGTTTTTCTAGAGAAGGAGTTTCTCTCGAAAGAAGTGAGTGGGAGGAAAGTAGAACTTGATGAGGTAACTGTACCTGCTCCCTTATTGGAAAGTAGTACATCACAGAAACCGGTTTCTATGACACCTACACCAATTAGTGATGAAGCTAAAGATAATGATCATGAAACTTCAGATCAAGTTACTACCGAACCTCATAGATCAACCAGAGTAAGATCCGCAACAGAGTGGTACGGTAATCCTGTTCTGGAAGTCATGCTACTAGATCATGATGAACCTACGAACTATTAAGAAGCGATGGTGAGCCCAGATTCCGCAAAATGGCTAGAAGCCATGAAATCTGAGATGGGATCCATGTATGAGAACAAAGTGTGGACTTTGGTTGACTTGCCCTTTGATTGGCAAGCAATTGAGAATAAATGGATCTTCAAGAAGAAGACTGACGCTGATGGTAATGTTACTGTCTACAAAGCTCGACTTGTTGCAAAAGGTTTTCGACAAGTTCAAGGGATTGACTACGATGAGACCTTCTCACCCGTAGCGATGCTTAAGTCTGTCCGAATCATGTTAGCAATTACCGCATTTTATGATTATGAAATTTGACAAATGGATGTCAAAACTGCATTCCTGAATGGATTTCTGGAAGAAGAGTTGTATATGATGCAACCAGAAGGTTTTGTCGATCCAAAGGGAGCTAACAAAGTGTGCAAGCTCCAGCGATCCATTTATGGACTGGTTCAAGCCTCTCGGAGTTGGAATAAAGCTTTGATAGTGTAACCAAAGCATTTGGTTTTGTACAGACTTTTGGAGAAGCCTGTATTTACAAGAAAGTGAGTGGGAGCTCTGTAGCATTTCTAATATCATATGTGGATGACATATTATTGATTGGAAATGTTATAGAATTTCTGGATAGCATAAAGGGATACTTGAATAAGAGTTTTTCAATGAAAGACCTCGGTGAAGCTGCTTACATATTGGGCATTAAGATCTATAGAGATAGATCAAGACGCTTAATTGGACTTTCACAAAGCACATACCTTGACAAGGTTTTGAAGAAGTTCAAAATGGATCAAGCAAAGAAAGGGTTCTTGCTTGTGTTACAAGGTGTGAAGTTGAGTAAGACTCAATGTCCGACCGCCGCAGAAGATAGAGAGAAAATGAAAGATGTTCCCTATGCTTTAGCCATAGGCTCTATCATGTATGCAATGCTGTGTACCAGACCTGATGTGTGCCTTGCAATAAGTCTAGCAGGGAGGTACCAAAGTAATCCAGGAGTGGATCACTGGACAGCGGTCAAGAACATCCTGAAATACCTGAAAAGGACTAAGGATATGTTTCTCGTATATGGAGGTGACAAAGAGCTCATCGTAAATGGTTACGTTGATGCAAGCTTTGACACTGATCCGGACGATTCTAAATTGCAAACCGGATATGTGTTTTTACTGAATGGAGGAGCTGTCAGTTGGTGCAGTTCTAAACAAAGCGCCGTGGCGGGATCTACATGTGAAGCGGAGTACATAGCTGCTTCGGAAGCAGCAAATGAAGGAGTCTGGATGAAGGAGTCCATATCCGATCTAGGTGTCATACCTAGTGCATCGGGTCCAATGAAAATCTTTTGTGACAATACTGGTGCAATTGCCTTGGCGAAGAAATCCAGATTTCACAAGAGAACCAAACACATCAAGAGACGCTTCAATTCCATTCGGGATTTAGTCCAAGTGGGAGACATAGAAATTTGCGAGATACATACGGATCTGAATGTTGCAGACCCGCTGACTAAGCCTCTTCCACGAGCAAAACATGATCAACACCAAGGCTCCATGGGTGTTAGAATCATTACTGTGTAATCTAGATTATTGACTCTAGTGCAAGTGGGAGACTGAAGGAAATATGCCCTAGAGGCAATAATAAAGTTATTATTTATTTCCTTATATCATGATAAATGTTTATTATTCATGCTAGAATTGTATTAACCGGAAACATAATACATGTGCGAATACATAGACAAAAACAGAGAGTCACTAGTATGCCTCTACTTGACTAGCTCGTTAATCAAAGATGGTTATGTTTCCTAACCATAGACATGAGTTGTCATTTGATTAACGGGATCACATCATTAGGAGAATGATGTGATTGACTTGACCCATTCCGTTAGCTTAGCACTTGATCATTTAGTTTGTTGCTATTGCTTTCTTCATAACTTATACATGTTCCTATGACTATGAGATTATGCAACTCCCGTTTACCGGAGGAACACTTTGTGTGCTACCAAACATCACAATGTAATTGGGTGATTATAAAGGTGCTCTACAGGTGTCTCCGAAGGTACTTGTTGGGTTGGCGTATTTTGAGATTAGGATTTGTCACTCCGATTGTCGAAGAGGTATCTCTGGGCCCTCTCGGTAATGCACATCACTCAAGCCTTGCAAGCATTGCAATTAATAAGTTAGTTGCAGGATGATGTATTACGGAACGAGTAAAGAGACTTGCCGGTAACGAGATTGAACTAGGTATTGAGATACCGACGATCGAATCTTGGGCAAGTAACATACCGATGACAAAGGGAACAACGTATGTTGTTATGCGGTCTGACCGATAACGATCTTCGTAGAATATGTAGGAGCCAATATGAGCATCCAGGTTCCGCTATTGGTTATTGTCCGGAGACGTGTCTCGGTCATGTCTACATAGTTCTTGAACCCGTAGGGTCCGCACGCTTAAAGTTCGGTGACGATCGTAATTAGGGTTTTTGTGTTTTGATGTACTGAAGGTTGTTCGGAGTCCCAGATGTGATCACGGACATGACGAGGAGTCTCTAAATGGTCGAGAAATAAAGATTGATATATTGGAAGCCTATATTTGGATATCAGAAACGTTCCGGGTGAAATCGGGATTTTACCGGAGTATCGGGGGGTTACCGGAACCCGCCCCCCCGAGGGTTATTGGGCCTACATGGGCCATAAGGGAGAAGAGGAGGGGCGGCCAGGGCAGGCCGCGCCCCCCTCCCCCCTAGTCCGAATAGGACAAGGAAGGGGGGGCGGCGCCCCCCTTTCCTCTTTCTCCCTTCCTTCTTCCTTTTCCAACAAGGCAAGAGGGGAGAGTCCTACTCCCGGTTGGAGTAGGACTCCTCCAGGCGCACCCTTAGGGCCGGCCGCACCTCCCCCTCTCCCTTCTTTATATACTGAGGCAAGGGAGCACCCCATGACACACAAGTTGATCATTGTGATCGTTCCTTAGCCGTGTGCGGTGCCCCCTTCCACCATATTCCACCTCGGTCAAATCGTAGCGGTGCTTAGGCGAAGCCCTGCATCGATAGAACATCATCACCGTCATCACGCCGTCGTGCTAACGAAACTCTCCCTCAACATTTTGCTGGATCGGAACTCGAGGGACATCGCCGAGTTGAACATGTGCAGAACTCGGAGGTGCCATACGTTTGGTACTTGGATCGGTCGGATCGGGAAGACGTACGACTACTTCCTCTATGTTGTGTCAACACTTCCGTTGCCGGTCTACGAGGGTACGTAGACAACACTCTCCCCTCTTGTTGCTATGCATCACCATGATCTTGCATGTGCGTAGGAATTTTTTTGAAATTACTACGTTCCCCAACACCTAATACACGGGCCTTTAATAGGCTGGAACTTCGGTCAGGCACATTATCGTCATTTTTACATGGGCCATTAATGGTCCTGATATGACGTTGGGCCACATATGGCCCATGGTTTACGTCCGGCGTTAACAGGCTGAAAATGACAACAGGCCGAAAGTGGCCCAAAGCTATAGTGGGACTCTAACAGGCCGAATGTCAGACATGGCCGAATATGACCCAAATCCTTCACGGTCGTTTATGGGCCGAAAGTTTTGATGGCCTGTAAATGGGCCCAAAAGAAGTCGGACCTTTAATAGGCCGGAAATACACCGAGCCGTAATTCAGCCCAATTACTTAGCGGACTGTTAACGGGCCGGAAGTGACCATGGGCCGCGTTGATTACAAGTTTAGGACAGGCCGTTGACGGGCTGATTTGACAGAGAATGTTGGGACTTTAGCTGGGCCGGCCCATTATGGTCTACAGAATCTTGTGGGCCTTTAGTTGGGTCAGCCCATTGTGGTCCGCAGAATATTGTGGGCCTTTAGCTGGGCCGGCCCATTATGGTCTGCAAAATCGTGTGGGCCTTTAGCTGGGCCAACCCATTATGGTCCGCTAAATTTTGTGGGCCTTTAGCTGGGCCGGCCCATTATGGTCCGCTAAATCTTATGGGCCTTCGGTTGGGCCGGCCCATTTAAACTTTGTGGGCCACTTTTGGGCCGCTCCATGTGTCAACATATCATAGGCCCATCTCGACCATTGGATGAGTGACACCTGTGCCAACGCGGAGCTGACGCGTCGATCCGTCAGCCAATGAGAATTTTACATGTGGAAAATCGGCATTGGTAGTGGCTATTAATGGGTTATCGGATCCAAAATCTGACCCGGAGTTCTGTTACGGTGGATGCCACATGTCGGTCACCCTTGACGAAAGCACTTCTGTGACGCGCGATTTATTGTCATGGAAGTGGACACTTCCGTGATGATAATTTTGGCAATGTCATGGAACACTTCTACGACAGCACAAGTATGACTATCTTGATTCTGTCATAAATTTGTCATGGATGTACATGCATGACAGAAAATGCGACCTACTGTGACAAACACGTATCATCACGGAAGTGTATTTTTTTGTAGTACATCCTCGGCTTCAAGAGGTGAGCAGCCCCGTTCTTGGCCATGCTCTCGGCGGATCTGGCGATTCATTTCATGGTGAGATTGGCCGGAGCACTGACGGTGATGTGGGGGTTGATCTACAGGTCAACGTCGAACCAGTACGAGAGCACGTCGCTGGTGCAGGTCGAGGGGGTGAACACCAAGGAGGACGTGGCGTGGTACGCCGGGAAGCACCTGGCATACGTGTACAAGGCCAAGACCAAGAGCAACGACACCCACTACCGCTGCCTCTGGGGCAAGATCACCCGCCCTCACAGCAACTCCGGTGTCGTCCGTGCCCAGTTTGAGTCCAACCTCCCCACGGAGTCCATGGTCAGTGCCCGCCCGCCCTTAGTTTTTGATCCGCTGCTTGCTTTCTTGATGGTGCTTTTTTGCTGAGGCTGTTTGTTGCTTTGCGTTGTGTGCAGGGGCGCAAGGTCAGAGTGTTCATGTACCTAAGCAGCATATAAAGTTAGCATCTACTGCACTATCGCTAATGATGTTTGTTTAAGGCTGTTGCTTTGCTCTGTGTGATTTTACTCTAGCATGTGTGTTGCATTTCGTCCTGCGCCTTGAGAATGACTAGGATTTATGTTATAGAATTCCAAGTGTAGATGCAATATATAACATGCCTAAAGTATATGGACTTGTGCAGTGTGTCCATCGAGAGATTGATGATGCTTTAGTTTGGGTCATTCAATCTGGTTGATGTAGGATTCCGTGATCTTGCCATTTTAATCCGTGAAAGATGCATGCTAGGCAATATTGTCATTATGAGTTATCAATCTGTACTTGATCCATTTACATTGTATTAACTTTGTTGTTATCAATCTATACTTTGATCCGTTTACATTGATCCGTTCCTTGCTTTGTCCAATGGAAACAATCGCCGGAAGGGATATGTTGGTCTTGCAAGAGGCAAACACACTTGGAATGTGCAGGAAATGTTGCATTATCTCATTTGGACATGCATATCATCATACTAGATTGCTTGGCCTTTACTCCAGCATGTGCTAGGATATACAAGACTTGGAAATAGAAAATTAAATTGATAGCAAAGTTATTAAACTCAGATGGTTAGTGTGTATTATTAAGTGCAGTTGTGTTGCTTCTGTTTATCTCACCGTGTAGCAAAGGTTGATAAGGGCTTAAATAAGTATTGTAGTTGCACTCAGGCATAGGTTGATAGTAAAGTTATTAATCTCGTAGCGTGTATTATTAAGTTTATTATTACTCAAGCACTTGCACTATCACTGGATTCCTTGTTAAGTTACTTGGGTTGCTTAAGTTTATTGACCTGATAGGTACAAATAATACAGAAACTTCACTAAATTTCTTTTCATCCTCACATGATACCTCCTGTATAATTTATTCCTCATCCACTTTTAAGAAAAAGAACATCAAGTGAAGCATTGGGATATGTTTCTTGCATATACTTGTGAAGCCCAGTGGCTATCATAAAAAATTCTAGTAAAAGGAGCACTTTGATTTGTAGCTGTTATTGCCATATCTACTACTTGTCGTTCCCTCGAATTATCTATATCTGCTATTGTCATATCTCTATTCACATGTAACACTGAGATATAACGCTGTCAATTTGGAAAAATAGCGCAGTCTTAAGAAGCATGCTCTCTTAATTAGAATTGTTTTTCTTAGAAAACAACTGATCCTAGGATGTTAAAGACTTCTGTTATATCATTCTTCTTGAACCATGTGTTGCTCATGGTGATTATTTGATGCATGTACTTGTACTGTGTCTCTAGACTGCTACTTAGCTTGGTTTCCCCAAGTGAAACAAAGTCTTCATGCAGTCATTTTGACATGAAAGAATAGTGTTAAAAATCCTTCACGCTGCTATTGAATACTCCTGCTGCCACACAAGACGACCAAGGTCCACTCTGCTCTGCTGATATCCCTCGCTCTAGCTCCGTTCGTTGCCACACAAGAAAAACAGAGACAAACAAAAACTAATTATCTAAGGTCCTTTTATCATTACCTATATATGACATTGCTACTGGATTGCATAGCGCCCCCTGTTCATGGTGGGCTAAACTTGTATTTGCTCCTGCTGCTGTGTTTTGATGATCATGAGTCTGATGCATTTTAATGATCTCCTTGTACTAGATGAGTCCGTCGAAGAAGCGGTAGCATCTCCTATAGAGGGTGACGGTGGCGGCGGCGCCTGTGTGCGGCTTCGACTACAACCTCCTCTCCGGTGAGTCCATCTCCTACCTAGAGATGGTACACAATTGTTACATATTTTTTGCTGCTGGCTGCTACCTCTTGAGCACTGCGTTGGATTTCCCCGAAGAGGAAAGGATGATGCAGCAAAGTAGCGTAAGTATTTCCCTCGGTTTTTGAGAACCAATGTATCAATCCAGTAGGAGGTTGTGCGCGCGTCCCCTAGTACCTGCACAAAGCAAATAACTCCTCGCAACCAATGCGATAAGGGGTTGTCAATCCCTTCACGGTCATTTACGAGAATGAGATCTGATACATATGATAAGATAATATTTTTGGTATTTTTATGATAAAGATGCAAAGTAAAATAAAAGCAAAGGAAATAACTAAGTATTGGAAGATTAATATGATGAAGATAGACCCGGGGGCCATAGGTTTCACTAGTGGCTTCTCTCAAGAGCATAAGTATTCTACGGTGGGTGAACGAATTACTGTTGAGCAATTGACAGAATTGAGCATAGTTATGAGAATATCTAGTAATGATCATGTATATAGGCATCATGTCCGAGACAAGTAGACCGACTCCTGCCTGCATCTACTACAATTACTCCACTCATCGACCGCTATCCAGCATGCATCTAGTGTATTAAGTTCATGAAAACAGAGTAACGCCTTAAGCAAGATGACATGATGTAGAGGGATAAATTCATGCAATATGATAAAAAAACGCCATCTTGTTATCCTCGATGGCAACAATACAATACGTGCCTTGCTGCCCCTACTGTCACTGGGAAAGGACACTGCAAGATTGAACCGAAAGCTAAGCACATCTCCCATTGCAAGAAAGATCAATCTAGTAGGCCAAAGCATACTGATGATTCGAGGAGACTTGCAAAGATAACCAATCATACATAAAAGAATTCAGAGAAGATTCAAATATTGTTCATAGATAATCTTGATCATAAACCGACAATTCATCAATCTCAACAAACACACCGCAAAAAGAAGATTACATCGAATAGATCTCCACAAGAGAGGGGGAGAACTTTGTATTGAGATCCAAAAAGAGAGAAGAAGCCATCTAGCTAATAACTATGGACCCGAAGGTCTGAGGTAAACTACTCACACTTCATCGGACAGGCTATGGTGTTGATGTAGAAGCCCTCCGTGATGGATACCCCCTCCGGCGGAGCTCCGGAACAGGCCCCAAGATGGGATCTTATGGATACAGAAAGTTGCGGCGGTGGAATTAGGTTTTTGGCTCCGTATCTAATCGATTGGGGGTATGTAGGTATATATAGGAGGAAGGAGTACGTTGGTGGAGCAATAGGGGGGCCACGATGGTGGAGGGGCGCCGGGGGGGGGGGGGGGGGGGGGAGGCGCGCCCCCTACCTCGTGGCCTCCTCCTTTGTTTCTTGACGTGGGGTCCAAGTCTCCTGGATCATATTCGATGAGAACATCACGTTCCCGAAGGTTTCATTCCGTTTGGACTCCGTTTGATATTCCTTTTCTTCGAAACCCTAAAATAGGCAAACAAAACAACAATTTTGTGCTGGGCCTCCGGTTAATAGGTTAGTCCCAAAAATAATATAAAATTGGATAATAAAGCCCAATAATGTCCAAAACAGTACATAATATAGCATGGAGCAATAAAAAATTATAGATACGTTGGAGACGTATCAAGCATCCCCAAGCTTAATTCCTGCTCGTCCTCGAGTAGGTAAATGATAAAAACAGAATTTTTGATGCGGAGTGCTACTTGGCATAATTTTAATGTAATTCTTCTTAATTGTGGTATGAATATTCAGATCCAAAAGATTCAAGATAAAAGTTCATACTGACCTAAAAAGAATAATACTTCAAGCATACTAACAAAGCAATCATATCTTCTCAAAATAACATGGCCAAAGAAAGTTATCCCTACAAAATCATATAGTCTGGCTATGCTCTATCTTCACCACACAAAGTATTTAAATCATGCACAACCCCGATGACAAGCCAAGCAATTGTTTCATACTTTTGACATTCTCAAAACTTTTTCAATCTTCACGCAATACATGAGTGTGAGCCATGGATATAGCACTATAGGTGGAATAGAATGGTGGTTGTGGAGAAGACAAAAAGGGAGAAGATAGTCTCACATCAACTAGGCGTACCAACGGGCTATGAAGATGCCCATCAATAGATATCAATGTGAGTGAGTAGGGATTGCCATGCAACGGATGCACTAGAGCTATGAGTATATGAAAGCTCAAAAAGAAACTAAGTGGGTGTGCATCCAACTTGCTTGCTCATGAAGACCTAGGGCATTTTGAGAAAGCCCATCATTGGAATATACAAGCCAAATTCTATAATGAAAAATTCCCACTAGTATATGAAAGTGAAGAAATGAGAGACTCTCTATCACAAATATCATGGTGCTACTTTGAAGCACAAGTGTGGTAAAAGGATAGTAGCATTGCCCCTTCTATCTTTTTCTCTCATTTTTTTATTTGGGCCTTTTCTCTTTTTTTATGACCTCTTTTCTTTCTTTTCTTTTTTTTGTCCGGAGTCTCATCCCGACTTGTGGGGGAATCATAGTCTCCATCATCCTTTCCTCACTGGGACAATGCTCTAATAATGATGATCATCACACTTTTATTTTCTTACAACTCAACAATTACAACTCGATACATAGAACAAAATATGACTATATGAATGCCTCCGGCGGTGTACCGAGATATGCAATGACTCATGAGTGACATGTATGAAAGAATTAAGAATGGTGGCTTTGCCACAAATACGATGTCGACTACATGATCATGCTAAGCAATATGACAATGATGGAGTGTGTCATAATAAACGGAACGGTGGAAAGTTGCATGGCAATATATCTCGCAATGGCTATGGAAATGCCATAATAGGTAGGTATGGTGGCTGTTTTGAGGAAGGTATATGGTGGGTGTATGATACCGACGAAAGGTGCGCGGTATTAGAGAGGCTAGCAATGGTGGAAGTGTGAGAAAAGTGCGTATAATCCATGGACTCAACATTAGTCATAAAGAACTCATATACTTATTGCAAAAATCTACAAGTTATCAAAGCAAAGTATTATGCGCATGCTCCTAGGGGGATAGATTGGTAGGAAAATACCATTGCTCGTCCCCGACCGCCACTCATAAGGAAGACAATCAATAAATAAATCATGCTCCGACTTCATCACATAACGGTTCACCATACGTGCATGCTACAGGAATCACAAACTTTAACACAAGTATTTCTCAAATTCACAACTACTCAACTAGCACAACTTTAATATCGCCATCTTCATATCTCAAAACAATTATCAAGCATCAAACTTCTCATAGTATTCAACACACTCATAAGAAAGTTTTTACTATTCTTGAATACCAAGCATATTAGGATTATTTAAGAAAATTACCATGCTATTTAAGACTCTCAAAATAATATAAGTGAAGCATGAGATATCAATAGTTTCTATAAAACAAATCCACCACCGTGCTCTAAAAGATATAAGTGAAGTACTAGAGCAAAACTATATAACTCAAAAGATATAAGCGAAGCACATAGAGTATTCAAACAAATTCCAAATCATGTATGGCTCTATCAAAAGGTGTGTACAGCAAGGATGATTGTGGTAAACTAAAAAATAAATACTCAAATAATACAAGACGCTCCAAGCAAAACACATATCATGTGGTGAATAAAAATATAGCTCCAAGTAAAGTTACCGATAGAAGTAGACGAAAGAGGGGATGCCTTCCGGGGCATCCCCAAGCTTTGGCTTTTAGGTGTCCTTAGATTATCTTGGGGGTGCCATGGGCATCCCCAAGCTTAGGCTCTTGCAACTCCTTGTTCCATAATCCATCAAATCTTTACCCAAAACTTGAAAACTTCACAACACAAAACTCAAAGTAGAAAATCTCGTGAACTCCGTTAGCAAAAGAAAACAAAATACCACTTCAAGGTACTGTAATGAACTCATTCTTTATTTATATTGGTGTTAAACCTACTGTATTCCAACTTTTCTATGGTTTATAAACTATTTTACTAGCCATAGATTCATCAAATAAGCAGACAACACACGAAAAACAGAATCTGTTAAAAACAGAATAGTGTGTAGTAATCTGTAGCTAGCGCAAGATCTGGAACCCTAAAAATTCTAAAATAAATTTCTGTACGTGAGGAATTTATCTATTAATCATCTGCAAAAAGATTTAACTAAATATCACTTTCCAAATAAAAATGGCAGCAGATCTCATGAGCGCTAAAGTTTCTGTTTTTTACAGCAAGATATCAAGACTTTCCCCAAGTCTTCCCAACGGTTCTACTTGGAACAAACACTAATTAAACACAAAAAACACAACCAAAACAGAGGCTAGGTAAATTATTTATTACTAAACAGGAGCAAAAATCAAGGAATACAAATAAAATTGGGTTGCCTCCCAACAAGCACTATCGTTTAACGCCCCTAGCTAGGCATAAAAAGCAAGGATAGATCTAGGTATTGCCATAATAGTAAGATTGATCATTAAAACTCATTTCATATTCTCTACATTCGGCAGCAAGTTTTCTTTGAGGCAAGCAAAAATAATCAAAAGGGCTAAATTTAATGGGACAAAAGTCCCCAAGATCAACTTTAGGAGGTATAGGTTCCTCCTTCGGCCCTTCGTATTGCACAACCAATTCATCATTATAAGCATTCTTTTGACAGAACTTTGTGAGCCTATATTCAAGAGAATATCCTAGTTCATTATTTCGAATGGCCAAATCATCATTAAAACGGCAAGGTGAAGTGGGGGAGAGGAAAACGAGAGGCAAATGGCAAATAATGTAATGCAGGAGATAAGGATTGTGATGGGTACTTGGTATGTTGACTCAACAGCGCCAGAAATGGCTTGTTGTCGGGAGTCAAATCTTGACTTGCACGAACCTCCCCGGCAACGGCGCCAGAAATTCTTCTTGCTACCTCTTGAGCACTGCATTGGATTTCCCCAAAGAGGAAAGGATGATGCAGCAAAGTAGCGTAAGTATTTCTCTCAATTTTTGAGAACCGAGGTATCAATCCAGTAGGAGGTTGCGCGCACGTCCCCTAGTACCTGCACAAAGCAAATAACTCCTCACAACCAACGCGATAAGGGGTTGTCAATCCCTTCACGGTCACTTACGAGAGTGAGATCTGATAGATATGATAAGATAATATTTTTGGTATTTTTATGATAAAGATGCAAAGTAAAATAAAAGCAAAATTAAAAGCAAAGGAAATAACTAAGTATTGGAAGATTACTATGATGAAGATAGAACCGGGGGCCATAGGTTTCACTAGTGGCTTCTCTCAAGAGCATAAGTATTCTACAGTGGGTGAACGATTTACTATTGAGCAATTGATAGAATTGAGCATAGTTATGAGAATATCTAGGTATGATCATGTATATAGGCATCCCGTCCGAGACAAGTAGACTGACTCCTGCCTGCATCTACTACTATTACTCCACTCATCGACCGCTATCCAGCATGCATCTAGAGTATTAAGTTCATGAAAACAAAGTAACGCCTTAAGCAAGATGACATGATGTAGAGGGATAAATTCATGCAATATGATAAAAAAACCATCTTGTTATCCTCGATGGCAACAATACAATATGTGCCTTGCTGCCCCTACTGTCACTGGGAAAGGACACCGCAAGATTGAACCCAAAGCTAAGCACTTCTCCCATTGCAAGAAAGATCAATCTAGTAGGCCAAACCAAACTGATAATTCGAAGAGACTTGCAAAGATAACCAATCATACATAAAAGAATTCAGAGGAAGATTCAAATATTGTTCATAGATAATCTTGATCATAAACCCACAATTCATCGGTCTCAACAAACAAACTGCAAAAAGAAGATTACATCGAATAGATCTCCACAAGAGAGGGGGGAGAACTTTGTATTGAGATCCAAAAAGAGAGAAGAAGCCATCTAGCTAATAACTATGGACCCGAACGTCTGAGGTAAACTAGTCACACTTCATCGGAGAGGCTATGGTGTTGATGTAGAAGCCCTCCATGATGGATACCCCCTCCGGCGGAGCTCCGGAACAGGCCCCAAGATGGGATCTCGTGGATACAGAAAGTTGCGGCGATGGAATTAGGTTTTTGGCTCCGTATCTGATCATTTGGGGGTACGTAGGTATATATAGGAGGAAGGAGTACGTCGGTGGAGCAACAGGGGGCCCACGAGGGTGGAGGGCACGCCTGGGGGGGGTAGGCGCGCCCCCTACCTCGTGGCCTCCTCCTTTGTTTCTTGACGTGGGGTCCAAGTCTCCTGGATCATATTCGGTGAGAAAATCACGTTCCCGAAGGTTTCATTCCGTTTGGACTCCGTTTGATATTCCTTTTCTTCGAAACCCTAAAATAGGCAAAAAAAACGGCAATTCTGGGCTGGGCCTCCGGTTAATAGGTTAGTCTCAAAACTAATATAAAAGTGGATAATAAAGCCCAATAATGTCCAAAATAGTAGATAATATATCATGGAGCAATCAAAAATTATAGATATGTTGGAGACATATCACTGGCTAATCAGCTTTAGAGATGGTAACATGGTCCTGCACTCTCAGGATCATTTTATGACACAATCAATTTTTGGTGTGCTCATAATTTTAATTTTAGTGATAAGAAAAGATCCCACCTAGTTTGCTAGCTCTCTCACTTGAGTTGGTTTAACAGTAGTGGCCTCCTGACTTGTAGTTGGGTAGGTAGTTGAGAAGACTCATGGTGCTGTCTGGGAGCAAAAGTTTATATGCATGGATGATGTAGTAGTTCTGTTGTTGTATGGGGATATATGCAATAGCTATGTAACATGTGGGTTCAAAGCCCGCTCTTCCGAGAAAAAAATTATGTCTAATTTGAACACTGTACATGTGCCGTTCTTGTGGAATGGGAATTACTTGAGGGAATAAGAGTGTGCAGGGGCAGGTTATCAAGTGCATGGTTGCTAGTTTGCTTGGTATCTCTGTTCTATGTGTATATGCACATAAATTTGTACATGTGGGTTTTAAAGCATGGTTTTTGTATATCTGATAAGTGCACACATCTGTAACTATTCCTCCTTGTCTGGTATTATAAGGCCATTTGACTGGATGCTTTAAAATATGAGTTGATGCGGTAAATGTATTGCAAAGTCTCACGTGGTTTCAGAAACACATGCATCTGTTTGTCATGCTCCTTTATATTGCTTAAAACTATTCCATAGCTTCACAAACAGCTCTAAATTTTTCCTGGTAACTTTGTCAACACTTAGAGCCCCTGTAGCTTTGCTCAACCCCTAAATTGATGCTGCTGCTGTTTCAAATTGCTCATTATTTGAATTGCTACTGCTATCTCATTTTAACTAGCTAGAGGACAAAAAGCATGGTACTAGCTGAATTTGTGTCATCGTTCTAATCTAAATAACTGTCCTTTTTTGAATGGTCTCTTGGTATTTTGGCTCCAGTTCTTCTAATTCTTCTCTGCTGATCTTTTTAAAGCTAATTCTTCTTTGTTGATACATGTAACAGAGCAACCCTAGAAGGCATATCACCGTTCTGTTAGCCCAGTCCTGATAGGAGCAGGTGCCTAGTTTACGATCGCTATCAAAAGAGCTCCATGCTGAAGAACATAGCTCGTAACCATATCTTGTTATTACACATGTGGAGCTTGTAACCGTGATTGCCATACTTTTAGAGTTTGTAGCTAGTTATTACACTTGTAGAGCTTCTGGTAGAGCTTGTATATGTTGGAGCTTATTACGTGTAGAGCTTGTAGATCTTGTAAAGTATTGTATATGTTATTACCTGTTATTTGTACTTGTACAACAGGAGCTCTGTATTGAATCTGGAGTATTATGTGTGTTTTTTGTTTATGCCAATTTAAATACTAGTTATTTATTTACTGTTAAATTGAAATATGAAGAATATAACCTTGCTAGTTGGGACCCACTTACCAGAACCTGACAACTAGGACCCATTTGACTAGTGGAAAAAACTGAAGCTATTGAGGCGAAAAGACCATGGCCCAGAAATTAAAAAGGCCGAATAGTTGGGCCTGCCCCATATAACTGACCAAAATTAATAAGAAAAAAATATATAAAAGGCTGAATTGTTGGGCTCGGCCCATGTAAAACATCTAATTCGACCGGGCTGAATCTTGTCAGTGACCTTTTCAATTGGTCGCAATTTTGCCACGTCAGATTGCCACGTCGGATCCGACGTGGCCTGGGCAGACAACCAGTGACCAAAACAAAAGGTCATGGGTTCAACAACCTTCTGTTTTGGTCGTAAACGTCTACAACCTTCTCACAGAGAAGGTCGCTAATTTTAGTTTATGACCGCCAGCTTTTGACCTTCTGTTTTTGGTCACAAAAAGGTCGCAAATGAAAAACTATGACCTTTCAGCGGCCAATAGTGAGGGTCATAAGTTGACATATTTCTTGTAGTGCATCTCTAGATTCCCCACTGTAATACTAGCAAGAAAATCTCTAAATTCAGATTTGTGAGGTTCACTAACATTACCCCACTGTGGGAGTTTACAAGCAGTGTTAATATCTTCTAAGTCCATGGTATAAGATTTATCATAAAGATCAAACAGGACAGTTTGAGAATTGCGTGATGATGAAAATTTAAACCTTCTCACAAATGAATCATTTAAATAGAGGTATTGACGACACTTATCTGCCTGAAGCTCTCCAGATCAGCATTACGCACAGATGCATCAAATTCCTCTTTAATTCCTGCTCGGATCATGAAATCCTTTGACGGCCATTCACAAGGCCGTACTGGAGCGTCTCTTGGTCGTTCCTCGTCTGCATCGTGTATTGCGGGCCTGGGTCCTTGCTTCCTTGAAGAACCACCTTGGTACATTTTCCTAAACATATTTCTTCCTCTGAAAAATTTCTGGAATTTTTAGTAACTTCAAAATAAAAGTGAACCAAACTCAACAATATTGATAGCAACTACTCCTACAAGTGCCTAGAGGCAATATCATGCATTAAAACTACTTTTGACCATATAAATTTGACATGCAAGCTCAAGAACAGGGTCACCTAAGCAACAAAAAATTGCAATTAATAAGGCACTAGAATAAAAACTAGTTGGACCATTGGAGGAGTCACATACCAAGGAACAATCCCCCAAAGCAGTTTTGTGAATGGAGCTTTGAGCAACGAGATTGAAAATGGCAGCAAGATAAGCTTGAACTCGGGTTTGAGGTGGTTGCTGATTTTTTTGGGAGGAAGAAGGAGTGTGTGGTAGCTGGAATAAGTGGAGGGGAGCCACTCTGGGCCCACGAGGCAGTTGGCGCGCCCTGGACCCTCGTGGCCAGGTGCTTGCTCCCCCTGGTGTGTTCTCAGTGCCAGATATTCTCAAATATTCTAGAAAAAAATATTTAATTTTCAGGGCATTTGGAGAACTTTTATTTTCAGGGTATTTTTGATTGCATTGATAATTCATAAAACAGACAGAAAAATATTATTTTTGTTTTATTTAATATAAATAACAGAAAGTAAAAAGAGGGTACAGAGAGTTGTGTTTTCTAAATTCATCCATCTCATGCTCATCAAAATGAATCCACTAACAAGGTTGATCAGGTCTTGTTAACAAACTCATTTTAAATAACATGAAACCGGAGAATTTTCAAATAACACTAGGTTACCTTAACGGGGATATGCATGTCCCCAACAATAAGAATATCATATTTCTTCTTGACGGTAGGAAGAGGGAATTCAAAACCTCCAATAGTACTTGTTGAAAAATTTCCAATAGAATTGATACTATGGACTTGAGGTTGTTTCCTCGAAAAGTGTACCAACATGAAAAGTGACATTGCCTTTGGTGCAATCAATAACAGCCCCTCCAGTATTCCAAAAGGGTCTTCCAAGAATAATAGACATACTATCGTCCTCTGGAATATCAAGAATAACAAAGTCTGTTAAAATAGTAACGTTTGCAACCATAACAGGCACATCCTCACAAATACCGACAGGTATAGCGGTTGATTTATCAGCCATTTGCAAAGATATTTCAGTAGGTGGCAACTTATTCAAATCAAGTCTACGATATAAAGAGAGAGGAATAACACTAACACCGGCTCCAAGATCACATAAAGCAGTTTTAACATAGTTTCATTTAATGGAGCATGGTATAGTTGGTACTCCTGGATCTCCAAGTTTCTTTGGTATTCCACCCTTAAAAGTATAATTAGAAAGCATGGTGGAAATTCCAGCTTCCAGAATCTTTCTTTTATTAGTAACAATTTCCTTCATATATTTAGCATAAGGATTCATTTTAAGCATATTGGTCAAACGCATACGCAAAAAGATAGGTCTAATCATTTCAGCAAAGCGCTCAAAATCCAGATCATCCTTTTTCTTGGATGGTTTAGGAGGAAAAGGCATGGGTTTCTGAACCCATGGTTCTCTTTCTTTACCATGCTTCCTAGCAACAAAGTCTCTCTTATCATAACGTTGATTCTTTGATTGTGGGTTATCAAGATCAACAGCAGGTTCAATCTCTACATCATTATCATTACTAGTTTGAGCATCAACATGAACATCATCATTAACATTATCACTAGGTTCATGTTCATTACCAGATTGTGTTTCAGCATCAGAAATAGAAATATCATTGGGATTCTCAGGTGTGTCAATAACAGGTTCACTAGAAGCATGCAAAGTCCTAACATTTTTATTTTTCTTCCTCTTAGAAGGACTAGGTGCATCAATATTAATTCTCTGAGAATCTTGCTCAATTCTCTTAGGGTGGCCCTCAGGATACAAAGGTTCCGGAGTCACTTTACCTCCTCTAGTTGCAACTCTAACAGTAAAGTCATTATTTTTACTATTCAATTCATTGAGAAAATCATTCTGAGCTTTAAGTACTTGTTCTACTTGAGTGGTAACCATAGAAGCATGTTTACTAATAAGTTTAAGTTCACCTTTAACACTGGCCATATAATTACTCAAGTGTTCAATCATACAAGCATTATGTTTCAATTGTCTACCAATGTAAGCATTAAAATCTTCTTGCTTAACCATAAAGTTACCAAATTCATCCAAACATTGGCTAGCAAACTTAGCAGGAGGGATTTCAGCTTTATCATATCTATAGAGAGAATTTACCTTTACTACCTGTGTCGGGTTATCGAGACCATGTGTTTCTTCAATAGGTGATGAATTAAGACCATGTATTTCTTCAATAGGTGGTAAATTCTTAACATCTTCAGCTTTTATACGTTTTTCTTTCATAGATTTATTTGCCTCTTGCATATCTTCGGGACTGAGAAATAGAATACCCCTTTTCTTCGGAGTTGGCTTAGGAGTTGGTTCAGGAAGTGTCCAATTATTTTCCTTGGTCAACATATTATTCAATAGAATTTCATCTTGATCAACAGATCTTTCGCTAAAAACACAATCAGCACAACTATCCAGGTAATCTCTGGAAGCATCGGTTAGTCCATTATAAAAGGTATCAAGTATTTCATTTTTCTTGAGAGGATGATCAGACAAATCATTAAGTAATTGGATAAGCCTCCCCCAAGCTTGTGGGAGACTCTCTTCTTCAATTTGCACAAAATTATATATTTCCCTTAAGGCAGCTTGTTTCTTATGAGCGGGGAAATATTTAGCAGAGAAGTAGTAAATCATATCCTGGGGACTACGCACACAACCAGGATCAAGAGAATTAAACCATATCTTAGCATCACCCTTTAATGAGAGCGGGAATAATTTAAGGATATAATAGTAGCGAGTTTTCTCATCATTAGTGAACAGGGTAGCTATATCATTTAATTTAGTAAGATGTGCCACAACAATTTCAGATTCATAGCCATAGAAAGGATCATATTCAACCAAAGTAATTAACTCAGGATCAACTGAGAAATCATAATCCTTATTAGTAATAAAGATAGGTGAAGTAGCATAAGCAAGATCATGTTTCATTCTAGCATTTAGAGACTTTTCTTTAAGATTAGCTAATAACTTCTTAAGATCACTTCTATCGTTGCAGGCAAAAAAGTCTCGAGCAGTTTCTTCATCCATAACATAACCCTCAAGAACAACAGGCAATTCATATTTAGGGGGAGAATCTTCATCATCACTTTCATCAATATTATCAGTTTCAATAATTTCATTCTCTCTAGCCCTAGCAAGTTGTTCATCAAGAAATTCACCAAGTGGCACAGTAGTATCAAGCATGGAAATAGTTTCATCATAAGTATCATGCATAGAAGAAGTGGCATATCATCAATAACATGCGACATATTAGAATGAATAGGAGAAGCAGGTTTAGGTGTCGCAAGCTTACTCAAAACAGAAGGTGAATCAAGTGCAGAGCTAGATGGCAGTTCCTTACCTCCCCTCATAGTTGAGGGAAAAATCTTGGTTCTTTGATCTTTCAAGTTCTTCATAATGATAAGCAGATATAAATCTCAAGTGACTCAAAGAATAGAGTTATGCTCCCCGGCAACGGCGCCAGAAAATGTTCTTGATAACCCACAAGTGTAGGGGATCGCAACCGTTTTTGAGGGTAGAGTATTCAACCCAAATTTATTGATTCAACACAAGGAGAGCCAAAGAATATTCTCAAGTATTAGCAGCTGAGTTGTCAATTCAACCACACCTAGAAACTTAATATCTGCAACAAGATATTTAGTAGCAAAGTAATATGATAGTAGTGGTAACAGTGGCAAAAGGTAACGGTAGCAAAAGTAATATTTTTGGGTTTTGTAGTAATTGTAATAGTAGCAATGGAAAAGTAAATAAGCAAAGAACAATATAGGAAAAGCTCGTAGGCATTGGATCGGTGATGGAGAATTATGCCGGATGTGATCGATCATGTAACAGTCATAACCTAGGGTGACACAGAACTAGCTCCAGTTCATCAATGTAATGTAGGCATGTATTCCGAATATAGTCATACGTGCTGATGGAAAAGAACTTGCATGTCATCTTTTGTCCTACCCTCCCGTGGCAGCGGGGTCCTATTGGAAACTAAGGGATATTAAGGCCTCCTTTTAATAGAGTACCGGACCAAAGCTTTAACACATAGTGAATACATGAACTCCTCAAACTACGGTAATCACCGGTAAGTATCCTGATTATTGTCACTTCGGGGTTAACGGATCATAACACACAATAGGTGACTATAGACTTGCAAGATAGGACGAAGAACTCTCATATATTGATGAAAACATAATAGGTTCAGATCTGAAATCATGGCACTCAGGCCCTAGTGACAAGCATTAAGCATAGCAAAGTCATAGCAACATCAATCTCACAACATAGTGGATACTAGGGGGAGGGGGCGCCCCCCTGCCTCCTGGCCACCGAGTTGGTTGCTTGACGTCCACTCCAAGTCCTCTAGATCACGGTTGTTCCAAAAATCACGATCCCAAAGATTTCATCCCGTTTGGACTCTGTTTGATATTCCTTTTCTACGAAACACTGAAATAGGCAAAAAACAACAATTTGCACTGGGCCTTGGGTTAATAGGTTAGTCCCCAAAATAATATAAAAGTGTAAAATAAAGCCCATTAACATCCAAAATAGATAATATAATAGCATGGAACAATCAAAAATTATAGATACGTTGGAGACGTATCAGCATCCCCAAGCTTAATTCCTGCTCGTCCACGAGTAGGTAAATGATAAAAACAGAATTTTTGATGTGGAATGCTTCCTAACATATTTCTCAATTTAATTTTTCTTTATTGTGGCATGAATGTTCAGATCCGAAAGATTCAAGATAAAAGTTTATTGTTGACATAAAAATAGTAATAATCCAAGTATGCTAATCAAGCAATTATGTCTTATCAAAGTACCATAGCCAAAGAAAACTTATCCCTACAAAGTCATATAGTTTGGCCATGCTTCATTTTCGTCACACAAAATGCTCTCATCATGCACAACCCCCATGACAAGCCAAGCAATTGTTTCATACTTAGCCTTTTCAAACTCTTTCAACTTTTATGCAATATATGAGCGTGCTACCTCTTGAGCATTGCATTGGTTTTCCCTTGAAGAGGAAAGGGTGATGCAGCAAAGTAGCATAAGTATTTCCCTCAGTTTTTGAGAACCAAGGTATCAATCCAGTAGGAGGTCACGCTCGAGTCCCACGCACCTACACAAACAAATAAGAACCTCGCAACCAACGCGATAAAGGGGTTGTAAAACCCTTCATGGTCACTTATGAGAGTGAGATCTGATAGATATGCTAAGATAATATTTTTGGTATTTTTATGATAAAGCTGCAAAGTAAAATAAAAGGCAAAAGAAATAACTAAGTATTGGAAGATTAATATGATGGAAGATAGACCCTGGGGCCATAGGTTTCACTAGTGGCTTCTCTCAAGAGCATAAGTATTATGCTAGGTAAACGAATTACTTTCGAGCAATTGATAGAATTGAGCATAGTTATGAGAATATCTAGGTATGATCATGTATATAGGCATCACGTCCGAGAAAAGTAGACCAAAACGATTCTGCATCTACTACTATTACTCCACACATCGACCGCTATCCAGCATGCATCTAGAGTATTAAGTTCATAAGAACAGAGTAATGCTTTAAGGAAGATGACATGATGTAGAGGGATAAACTCATGCAATATGATATAAACCCCATATTTTTATCCTCGATGGCAACAATACAATACGTGTCGGTTCCCTTTCTGTCACTGGGATCGAGCACCGCAAGATTGAACCCAAAGCTAAGCACTTCTCCCATTGCAAGAAAGATCAATCTAGTAGGACAAACCAAACTGATAATTCGAAGAGACTTGCAAATATAAACCAATCATACATAAAAGAATTCAGAGGAGAATCAAATATTGTTCATAGATAATCTGGATCATAAACCCACAATTCATCGGATCTCGACAAACACACCGCAAAAAAAGATTACATCGAATAGATCTCCAAGAGAATCTAGGAGAACTTTGTATTGAGATCCAAAGAGAGAGAAGAAGCCATCTGACAGTGTCCTAGACTAGGGGGTACTCATCACGTCGTCTCCCGATCAGTTGGATTGGGCCGAGGACCCCCATGGCCGTATACTCCTGGGCCAGTCCGGACAGCTGCCGCATACAAGGAAGATTCCACAAGACTTGGTGATCAACACAAGGACTCCTCCCCCACCGGCGTATTCGGCTAGGACTCTTGTTATCCTAGGCCTCTGGTGCATTATATAAACCAGGGTCAGGCTAGTCGATAGATCATATATACAACAATCATACCATAGGCTAGCTTCTAGGGTTTAGCCTCTCCGATCTCGTGGTAGATCTACTCTTGTACTACCCATATCATCAATATTAATCAAGTAGGACGTAGGGTTTTACCTCCATCAAGAGGGCCCGAACCTGGGTAAAACTTCGTGTCCCCTGCCTCCTGTTACCATCGATCCTAGACGCATAGTTCGGGATCCCCTACCCGAGATCCGCCGGTTTTGACACCGAAATTGGTGCTTTCATTGAGAGTTCCGCTGTGTGATCGGCAAAAGGATCAATGGCTCGCCCGCAGGTCAACTGCGACGTCGGCATCTTCGTCGCCGGCTCGACTGGTCACCTTGGCTCGACCGAGGATCGTGCTCCATCTGCAATCATCATGTTCGGAGGGGGGCCTTCTTCAACATCAACTCCGATCTCTATCATGATCATAGAGGAGTCATCCATGGAGCTCGAGGACTCAACATCAACATTGCCCTCGGGCGGCCGTGTTGTTTTTATGGACAACAAACTTGTATTCGCTGTCACCACCTCCTCGAGTGTCAGTTTGACGATTACTTTGGTGGAATAGTGTGGGATTACGTCTACAACAGCCATGCAAAATTTTGTCGAGTTCCGATGGAGGAATCTCCGACAATCTACGATATACCGGAGCCCTGTCAAATCTGGTCAGGAATCTAGACGAGTTTAGGGCGTGGCCTCCAGAGCCCAGCTCGGAGGTCCTTTGGAAGATCCAACCGTTCATATACTGCAGAATTCCCATATCTACCACCCCTCCAAATTTCAGCTCGATCCGACGGTTCAAACTCCGGGAACCTTCTGATGAGTGGACCAATTTTCGGATCTGTTTTCTGCGCGAATACGGATCCGACCCGAATTCATGTTTCTTTATGAACGTGATATTGGACAACCTTTTTAGAGGAATTCTCTTCTAGGGTATTGTGCGTTGTTTTTAAACATGTGCCCGTAAATTTTTAAGCCTCCCTTGAGGTCATCTTCATCATCATGCTGCTGTCAAACCTGTCCGGCAATATTGCTCTAAGGCAGCTGACCTGCGCTCGACACGGTGTCACTTTGTTGAGCCGAGCTGAACTTCTTCGGATCATCATCTCGGCAAGCCGAACAAGGGTCCGGCATCACGAAGGATAAATCATCACCAACATCGCCGCCCCACAGATTACACGGAGCGGGCATACCGGCATCGCCGCACGGTCACTTCATCAAGCCGGCATCGACCACGTCACGACCTGCATCGGCAGGGCCGCACTATTGCTTCTTCAAGCTGGTGTCCATCATGCCGACCTACTTCGACTCATCGGCTGACATCGAGGCTTCGACATCTTGGCTGGACCGGGGGCTTTGCCATCTCTTCATCAACCTATACTCCGGAGACTTCGGCGTCACTAGCCGACCAGCTCCGTCACGTTAGCTGGACCGAGGGCTTTGCCTCGGCGAGCCAACCTTTGCCATCAACGCCGTGCCGTCGCTTTATCGCCCGTCAAGCAATGGGTGTGCGGATCGAGTCCCAATTTTGAGAATCACCTTTCTTCGGATTGCTACAACAAATAAACCAGGTGCTATTAATCCTAGTATTTTTTGCTTGTTTGGGTTCATTTTTCCAAGGAATTATTACTCTGGTTTGTCCATCATATGTACGCAGGTCTATCAAATGGTGGCCGCATTAACGACGATCGCATGGTGGTTCGGTCAGTTTCCGTACATAGTGCGGCGAACGCCGCATCCGGAACTCAGACCGACCTGTGAATTCAGGCTTGGCCACGCCTTTACCGCATCACGCTGACGCCCTGCATTGACTTCGGCGCCAGGCCATATTTCTTTTATTACTCACTTTGCCTAAATTATTTATTATGCAACGATTTATTATTATTATTATTACTATTATCTTCGGTTTGCACTATTTTTTGTGCACAGGAAAATGATCCAGCCGGACTATATCCTTTGGCGTCACCTCGGCTGGACGAGGGGCTTCGTCAGCACTTCATTACCCCATGTCGGGGACTTCGGCATCACTCTGCCGGCCTGCATTGACCATGCTATGTCACCACTTCGCAGTGCCGAGCTCTTTGCTCCGCCACCTCGGGACCGACTTGGGGGATGGAACCTTGTCCCACACCAAGCTCGGACCACGTCGTCAATACCGAACACATTAACCAGCTAACACTACTAGGGAAAAGCCTATACACAGAATCTTACCAGCAGCGCGCTATAAAATCAGGCGCTGCTGCTAAGTAGCAGTAGCGCGGGCTGTGGAAACTCACTGCTGAAACAAATTTATCAGTAGCGCGCGCACTCCAAGCGGCGCTACTGCTAAAATTCCCACGACGCCGCCGCGAGGCCAGTTATAGCAGCAGCGCATTAAAATAGACAGCGCTACTGCTACGTAACGTAGCAGCAGCGCATTCAGGCAATAACCGATACTGCTAAATTAACTACAGATCTCACTAGCACGCCTCATCCACAGATCACACTCACACACACTCGATCACGGTCTTCTCCTCACCCCCCGCGCCGCCGGTCCTCCCCCGTCGCCCCTCCCCCGTCGCCCCTCCCCCGATCTGCGCTGCTGTAGCCTCATCCTCCTCGCTGGACTCGGTACTGGCCTCCTCCTCTGTCCTCCCTCCACTCGCCGCTGGCCGCCCCCTCCTCGCTCTGCCTTCCTCCTTGATCCATCCTTCCTCCACTCGCCGCCGGCTGGCCCCTCCTCGCTCCGCCTTCCTCCTCCGTCCTACTATCTTCTCCCTCCTCGAGTCACCCCTCCTTGTCCCTCCTCCCTGATACATTTTGATTTAGTAGGCTTTCATATGTAACATTTTGATTTAGTTGATTTAGTATGCTAGTGGATTTAGTATGCTAGTTGATTTAGTATGCTAGTTGATTTAGTCGATTTAGTTGATATGATTCAGTTGATTTAGTAGGCTAGTTGATTTAGTTGATTTAGAACATTTTGATTTAGTTTATTTAGTAGGCTAGTTGATTTAGTTGATTTAGTAGGCTAGTTTATTTAGAACATTTTGATTTAGTTGATTTAGTAAAATGGCGCCACCACCAGCACCACTATGTCGACTGTGCAAGTCAAGGTGCGCCAGCAGCCTTGCAACTTGCAAGTTGTTCGGCATCTACTTCCATCCGAGTTTTCGTCATGCGGCGGTAAGAAATTAGATGAAATGTAACAACTATTTTATTTTTAGTGTTGGCATTACTGCATTGTGTCATTTTGCTTTTCTTACACAGATCGTCCCATGCAATGTGAGGTTGAAATTCAACAAGCTGACAGGAGACGCTGTGACATTTGAGGCTCCTGGGGGGCCGTACACTATGGAGGTCGAGAAAGGACGCAATATGTTGCAGATTGGAGGAGATGGATGGGCATGTTTCCTCACTCGCATGCGTCTTACTGGTGGTGAGTTGATCAGATTCTCCTTCAGAGCAGAAAGACCCAAGCTGGTTGTCATTTATATCAACCTGGTGGAAGATGATGAAGATGACGAAGATGATGAAGATAATGAGGACCCACTCAATGAAGATGATGAGAACCCACTTCATGAAGCCATCATAGCTCAAAGAATGAGGCTGAGCGAGGAGGAGGTGTGCAACCTATCGGACATAATTCCGCCACGTGATAACTTTGTTGGGGTGCCATTCGTGACCCGCCTGACAAGTACCATGGTCCATCAGCATGAAATGGTATGTTATACGTACTGCATGTAGTAATTTGATGATATATATATGCTTTATTGTTATACTTACAAATGCAAATTATCCGATTATATGCTTAGTGAATCCGAGGATATGCTTAGTGTAGAGTCCAATGATATGCTTTGTGGAATCTAGTCGATGATATACTTTAGTGTAGAGTCTGATCACATGCTTAGGCTATTTATTAATTGATATGTTTTTCTTATTCAGAGATTGCCAAAGAACCTATCTGTGAGTTGTGGTATCGAGCCTGATGAAGAAGGCTCAGTTGGACTACGCCTTACCGCAAGGGGCTCCGTCACCACATGTACTTACCACATGGGCACAGATGGTCGCACACACTTGAACTCGGTTGGGTGGAAGAGATTCCTCGTTGGCAAGAATCTTCGTGCTGGACAGGCCATCCTAATTACTATCAGGAACACCCACCGCCCAGGCTTGAGGATGATGATCGTCGTCGATATCATCTAGAACTACATATGTGTATGTGGCTATATCATCTAGAACTACATATGATGATCATTGTCGATATCATGTAGAACTACATATGATGATCATCATCGATATCATCTAGAACTAAATATGATGATTGTCGTCGATGTCACCTTGTACTGCTTGAGGATGCATGTTGAGTATATATGAAATTGTTATCTAGTACTCCCTCGGTTCCAAATTACTCATCGTGGTTTGAGTTCAAATTTGAACTAAAACCACGATGAGTAATTTCGAACCGAGGGAGTACTACCTAGTACCTATAATGCTTTATGAAATTGATATATAGTAGTACCTAGTATCTGGAAATTGCAGTTTATCGAAGCCGGAATGGGGAAATGGTGAAAGATATAATAGTAGCGCTGGACCGGGAAATCGCTACAGCTAAATAATAGCAGCGCGTTCCTGAAAAGCGCTGCTGCTATAGTCAATAGTGGTAGCGCGGGTACAGGCAGCGCTACTACTAAGAGTTAGCTGTAGCGCCTTATTGGTAGCGTGGGTACCCGCACTGCTGATAGGCCTAAAACCCGCGCTGCTGCTAGCCTTTTCCCTAGTAGTGTAAGTTGCCTTCATGCTCCAAGTTTTAAATTTTTAACTTGTGTTCGGTTTGACCAAGCATTATACCTTTTTTGGAAAAAAGTTGCTTGTAGAAAATTTTCTTGTCCAAACTTTGTTTGTGACACACATATTCAAATACCCCATTTATTTGGGGGCTTCCTTTATGAAGCTTTTCCTCTTTCATATGATTATACTTGTACGGCTTCGTTCCTTATTCGTGTATTATGCCACAATATGCACCATATTGACTTAAGCGATTTGCAAGTTGGGTTGCCTGGCTCCTGTGCTTACCCCTACGTTCCCGATTGTTCGGCTAGGGAGTAAAGGGAGCACCTCTGCGATTGTCACGATCGGGTCCTCCGAGCTCTGACCTAGACTGGGTGAAGCTGGAAGCTAGCGCTCTTATTGTTTTCAATCATGGTCGGCACACAATGGAACTCATGAGTACAAAAAATCTATTGCACAAGTCTCACAGTAATAATGAGCACCGAAGAAAGGTATCGGTGGGGGTACTATTTTCTTCGAAGATACTTCTTACACTTCGTCTGTAATATAGCATAAGTTCCCTGAGCGCGCTTTGTCTATTACAGCCTCATGGCCCGGTTGCCTGGTTATCGGAAACACTGTCGATATTCTCGACAGGTGGAGTACATAACACTTTTCGGTCCTTGACCGAAGAAGGAGAAGCCGATGGTCGGTTAAGATGCGTTTAAAGTTTGGTTGAACAAAGATATGATATTAGTACTTCGGTACATAAAATCATTATACGTAAAATTCTTTTACCCAAGTCACTTGGGGGCTCTTAAATTTATATGAGCCGTTTTATAATAAGTGTTCTTCTTCTTAGTCGTTGGAAAATTTTTATTACTATTATTATTATTTATCACTCCTCTTTTCGACACGAGTGTGTGGTCACTAGCCGGGGAGCCTAATTTCTCTCTCAAAGCCGCTAGAGTTTAGTTTGCTAAACTGACCTAATGAGAAGTAATCCGCCCTCGGGATAGGAGATTGAAGCTATAGGCTGACCCGCTTGAAGTCCTGAGATAGGATGTGTCATGTTAAAGCATGACAGAAGCACTTTTTTTGTAAGGCCAATTTTCGGATTGGCACCAACACTCTTGATCTTGTCCGGACGTCAAGTTTTTACTAACGTTTTTTGGTTTTCCAAGCTTATGGCACTTTTAAACTATTTGTGTGTTTCCAGCACAAGTCTCACAACAATGCCGAACACCTTTATAGATTCGGAAAAAACATTCTCGGATCTGACTATATATGCATTGGTTTCGAATTGTGTCTTCGGTCAATAGTTGGGTTGCCCGGCTCCTGCGCTTGCCTCCTACATTCCGCTTTGTTCGGCTAGGTGTGCAAAGGGAGAACCACTGCGATTGTGCTTCTAGCTCACATGGTTAGGCACCTCAGTGGAGAAAGCCAAAAACTAACTGTCACAATAAGCGTAAACTGGTCAGCAATCCGATGATGGTGTTAAATGACTGGCTATTCATAACATTGGCCGAAGTGTTTATGGCTTGACCTCGACTGTCGCCGAACACTACCGAGGGCTATTAACTGGCCTCCCAAACTAAATCCTCGATATTTTGCTCTTACGTTGGAGCTGAGGTTTCATGATCATGCTTAGCATGACAACCCAAAGAAAGGAACCGATAGCGGGACTATTTTCTTTGGAAGACATTTCTTATGTTAAACAGTAATATAACATATCTCTCTGCGTACCTTTGTTTATAAAACTGTATGGCCAGATTGCCTTGTTTGTCGTAAATCTTTGCCCTCATAACGGTTTTATAAAGTAGGACAAGCACTCCTCGGCTACTGGCCGAGGAGGTGGAAGCTGATGGTCGGTCAACAAAGTTTTGTACAATGCAGATCCGAGCATTAATGATGTGAAGTACTTGGATACATAGAATCATTACACATAATTTGTGATTTTACTCTGGATATTGATCCTTAATTCGGCCACCCGTGCCCGCATTAAGGCTCGGGGGCTACTGGGCTTCATGCTTATCATTTACTAATTTTAAAGGGGCGTATCGATCCCCTGATCTGGTGTTGCCACCCAACCAGTGTCTTGGGGGCTACTGCATTGGCAATCTAGTGCAGAAAATTTAAGTGCAATATAGTTTTCAAGGAGATTATGATCCTCAAGTTGGTCGGCCGCACCCAACCTGAGTCTCGAGGACTCTGCACACTACTTTTTGTGTCCTGCAGTATTCTGCTGAGCTAGGACTTGATCCTCAGGCCGATTTTGCAAATCAACCTGAGTCTCAGCGGCTACTGGGATTAGTGGTCTTACATCATCCTTCAAGTGCATCTCGGGTTTTAAACCGATACACACCTTGAGGGCTACTGACTATATATCTCGGTAGAGAATAAATTACACCAATCAAAAATATTGACAAAAAATCGGCCCACAGTCGGGGTGATGCACCACCTCGGAAGCAGTCTGGCGTAAAGCTCAGGCGCTAGTGGCTAGCTCCATAGAGGGCATTTCCAGCATTAAGCTCGGCTAAACTCCTTTAACTTTTTTGGACCAAGATGATCTATGACATCTTGGATATAGTCCGGTGTTGGAGCTTGGACACAGTCCGGCATTGGAGCTCAGATACATTTCGGCGTTGGAGCTCGGAAGCAGTCCGGCATTGGTGCTCGGCTGCAAAAGATACCTCGAATGCAGTCCGGCGTTAGAGCTCGGACGCGAGAGGACACTGCCTCCCAGGAACAACTTCAAACCTGAGGTGTGGCATAAAAATAACAAGGCATTGATAAAGGCCGGAAACTTAAAGGGGCTCCTCGGATACCCGACGTATAAACTCGTCGAATGCATTTCAGCGATCCTCAAGATCGAAGATGAGAAGATTTGTTGAACCAGTTTTCAAGACTAACGACCGAAGATGAAGAACAGTTCGGAAGAATCGAGGAGCGTCCCTAACTTGAAGACCGGTTCAGGGTGCTACTGACGGTGTCCTAGACTAGGGGGAACTCATCACGTCGTCTCCCGATCAGTTGGATTGGGCCGAGGACCCCCATGGTCGTATACTCCTGGGCCAGTCTGGACAGCTGCCGCATACAAGTAAGATTCCACAAGACTTGGTGATCTAGACAAGGACTCCTCCCCCGCCGGCGTATTCGGCTAGGACTCTTGTTATCCTGGGCCTCTGGTGCATTATATAAACCAGGGCCAGGCTAGTCGATAGATCATATATACAACAATCATACCATAGGCTAGCTTCTAGGGTTTAGCCTCTCCGATCTTGTGGTAGATCTACTCTTGTACTACCCATATCATCAATATTAATCAAGTAGGACGTAGGGTTTTACCTCCATCAAGAGGGCCCGAACCTGGGTAAAACTTCGTGTCCCCTGCCTCTTGTTACCATCGATCCTAGACGCACAGTTCGGGACCCCCTACCCGAGATCCGCCGGTTTTGACACCGACACCATCTAACTAATAACTATGGACCCGTAGGTCTGAAATAAACTACTCACACATCACCGGAGAGGCCCTCCATGATCAATGCCCCCTCCGACGGAGCTACGGAAAAGGCCCCAAGATGGGATCTCTCAGGTACAAAAGGTTGCGGCGATGGAATTAGGTTTTCCTGGTGCTCTGATGACCCACAAGTATAGGGGATCTATCGCAGTCCTTTCGATAAGTAAGAGTGTCGAACCCAACGAGGAGCAGAAGGATATGATAAGCGGTTTTCAGCAAGGTATTCTCTGCAAGCACTGAAATTATAGGTAACAGATAGTTTTGTGATAAGATAATTTGTAACGAGCAACAAGTAACAAAGTAAATAAAGGGCAACAAGGTGGCCCAATCCTTTTTGTAGCAAAGGACAAGCCTGGACAAACTCTTATATAGAGAAAAGCACTCCCGAGGACACATGGTAATATCATCAAGCTAGTTTTCATCACGATCATATGATTCGCGTTCGGTACTTTGATAATTTGGTATGTGGGTGGACCGGTGCTTGGGTACTGACCTTACTTGGACAAGCATCCCACTTATGATTAACCTCTATTGCAAGCATCCACAACTACAACAAAAGTATTAAGGTAAACCTAACCATAGCATGAAACATATGGATCCAAATCAGCCCCTTACGAAGGAACGCATAAACTATGGTTTAAGCTTCTATCACTCTAGCAACCCATCATCTACTTATTACTTCCCAATGCCTTCCTCTAGGCCCAAATAATGGTGAAGTATCATGTAGTCGACGTTCACATAACACCACTAGAGGAGAGACAACATACATCTCATCAAAATATCGAACGAATACCAAATTCACATGACTACTAATAGCAAGACTTCTCCCATGTCCTCAGGAACAAACGTAACTACTCACAAAGCATACTCATGTTCATAATCAGAGGGGTATTAATATGCATATAGGATCTAAACATATGATCTTCCACCTAATAAACCAACTAGCATCAACTACAAGGAGTAATTAACACTACTAGCAACCCACAGGTACCAATCCCGGACTTAAATACAAGAATTGGATACAAGAGATGAACTAGGGTTTGAGAGGAGATGGTGCTGGTGAAGATGTTGATGGAGATTGACCCCCTCCCGATGAGAGGATCGTTGGTGATGACGATGGCGATGATTTCCCCCTCTCGGAGGGAAGTTTCCCCGGCAGAACAGCTCCGCTAGAGCCCTAGATTGGTTCCACCAAGGTTCCGCCTCGTGGCGGCGGAGTCTCGTCCCGAAAGCTGGGTTTTGATTTTTTCCTCATTGAAAGACTCCATATAGCAAAAGATGGGCATCGAAGGGCCACCAGGGGGCCCACGAGGTAGGGGGCACGCCAGGGGGGTAGGGCGCGCCCCCCACCCTCGTGGGCAGGGTGTGGCCCCCCTCCGGAATTTCTTGCGCTCGGTATATTTTATATATTCTAAAAATGACTTCCATGAAGTTTCAGGACTTTTGGAGCTGTGCAGAATAGGTCTCTAATATTTTCTCCTTTTCCAGCCCAGAATCCTAGCTGCCAGCATTCTCCCTCTTTATGTAAACCTTGTAAAATAAGAGAGAATAGGCATAAGTATTGTGACATAATGTGTAATAACAGCCCATAATGCAATAAATATCGATATAAAAGCATGATGCAAAATGGACGTATCAACTCCCCAAGCTTAGACCTCGCTTGTCCTCAAGCGATAGCCAAAATAGAAAAATATGTCCACATGTTTAGAGATAGAGGTGTCGATAAAAATAAAATATGGACATGAGGGCATCATGATCATTCTTAGAGCAGCAACTTATATAATTTTTGTCATATGATCTCTTATGCTAGAGTAACAATTCAATCACAATATCAAGTATGAATCATAAACTTCATTAAAAACTAACAAACTATAATCTCAGTCATTGGAGCAATTGCAATTTATCATAACATAGGAAAGATTCAATATAAGAGCTTTTTAGCAAGTCCACATATTGAACTATCATATAGTCTTCCACAATTGCTAACACTCACGCAATACTTATGGGTATGGAGTTTTAATCGGACACAGAGAAAGATAGGGGCTTATAGGTTTGCCTCCCAATGTTTTACCTCAAGGGTAATGTCAACAATAATAGTTCATGAAAACTCACATCCAATTAGCCATATATACCAGGATCTTTCCAACATGTTGTGCTTGCCAAAAGATAAAATTAAAAAGGGAAGGGTGAAGATCACCATGACTCTTATGCAAGGTAGGAAATAAAAGTAAAAGATAGGCCCTTCGCAGAGGGAAGCAGAGGTTGTCATGCGCTTTTATGGTTGGATGCACAAAATCTTAATGCGAAAGAATGTCACTTTATATTGCTACTTGTGATATGGACCTTTATTATGCAGTCCGTCGCTTTTATTTCTTCCATATCACACGATCGTATAAAGCTTATTTTCTCCCACACTAATAAGTCATACATATTTAGAGAGCAATTTTTATTGCTTGCACCGATGAAAACTTACTTGGAGGATCTTACTCAATCCATAGGTAGGTATGGTGGACTCTCATGGCAAAACTGGTTTAAGGGTGTTTGGAAGCACAAGTAGTATCTCTACTTGGTGCAAAGAATTTGGCTAGCATGAGGGGGAAAGGCAAGCTCAATCATGTTGGATGATCCATGACAATATAATTTATCAGATGTAAGAAAACATAACACATTACGTTGTATTCCTTGTCCAACGTCAACTCTTTAGCATGTCATATTTTAATGAGTGCTCACAATCATAAAAGATGTCCAAGATAGTATATTTATATGTGAAGACCTCGCTTTCTTTATTACTTCCTATTAATTGCAACGATGACCAAAACTATGTTTGTCAACTCTCAACAACTTTTATTCATCATACTTTTTATATGTGAGCTCATTACTCTCCATAAGATCCATATGATCTCTTTTATTTCTCTTTATTCTTATCTCTTTTCTTTTATTCACTCAAGATTATGGCAAAATAATCAAGCCCTTGACTCAACACTAATCTTTATTATATATAGCTCACGGACTCGATTACATAGAAGGATCATAAAGCAAAACTCACAACTAGATCATACTAAAACTTTATTCTACTATATCAAAATATTATCAAAAGGATCGAACTAAGAAAAACAGTAAAGATAAAAGTGATGGTGATACGATATCGGGGCACCTCCCCCAAGCTTGGCAGCTGCCAAGGGGAGTGCCCATACCAGATACTCAGTTCTTCTTTGTTGGTGAAGAAGGTGGAGTTGTTGATAATGGATAGTCGCACATCGAGCGTAAGAGGTCTTCTAACTTGCGGATAATGCCTTTGAGTGCGATGATATGCTCCTTCAACAAAATATTTTCATGTGTGAGATACTTATTTTGTATACGATCTAACTCAATCATCTTGAAAGCTTCGATCTCAGTTGGGTTAAGAAGATTGTGATCAAATTGAAGGATGTCTTCTGTTGCCGGAACTTGGTCCTCCGTGGCCTTCTTGATCCCTTCATCCTTGTTGATCTCCATGGGTTCTTCTCTCTTCAGCTCTATCTTCATTAGCCAAGCATTGTTGCCCTCATTGTTGGAGAAGGAGGGAGACGACATGATGCTTGGCTTTGACAACCTTGGCAGAAAAGAACTCGAAACAAGAACAGGAGATTTTTGCGTGATACGGGAGTCAAAACCTTCGGGAGATTATATAATGAATTTTTACCGACCAAAATACGCAACATGTAAGAGAACGGAGTCCAGAGAGCACACGAGGTGCCCATGAGGTAGGGGGCACACCTAGGGGGGTAGGGCGCACCCTCCACCCTCGTGGAGCCCTCGTGTCCTTCCCGGACTGCTTCTTATTTTTCTATTTTTCTAAATATTCCAAAACGGAAGAAAATTGCCATTAGAACTGTTTTGGAGTCGGTTTACTTACATTACCACATACCTATTCCTTTTAAGAGTCTAAAACATTCCGGAAGGTGTCCCTTATGTATTCTGTTGGAAATATGCCCTAGAGGCAATAATAAAAGGATTATAATTATATTTCCTTGTTCATGATAATTGTCTTTTATTCATGCTATAATTGTGTTATCCGGAAATCGTAATACATGTGTGAATACATAGACACCAACATGTCCCTAGTAAGCCTCTAGTTGACTAGCTCGTTGATCAACAGATAGTCATGGTTTCCTGACTATGGACATTGGATGTCATTGATAACGAGATCACATCATTAGGAGAATGATGTGATGGACAAGACCCAATCCTAAACATAGCACAAGATCGTATAGTTCGTTTGCTAGAGTGTTTCCAATGTCAAGTATCTTTTCCTTAGACCATGAGATCATGTAACTACCGGATACCGTAGGAGTGCTTTGGGTGTACCAAACGTCACAACGTAACTGGGTGACTATAAAGGTATACTACGGGTATCTCCGAAAGTATCTGTTGGGTTGACACGGATCAAGACTGGGATTTGTCACTCCGTATAACGGAGAGGTATCTCTGGGCCCACTCGGTAATGCATCATCATAATGAGCTCAAAGTGACCAAGTGTCTGGTCACGGGATCATGCATTACGGTACGAGTAAAGTGACTTGCCAGCAAAGAGATTGAACGAGGTATTGGGATACCGACGATCGAATCTCGGGCAAGTAATGTACCGATTGACAAAGGGAATTGTATACGGGGTTGCTTGAATCCTCGACATCGTGGTTCATTCGATGAGATCATCGAGGAGCATGTGGGAGCCAACATGGGTATCCAGATCCCGCTATTGGTTATTGACCGGAGAGCCATCTCGGTCATGTCTACATGTCTCCCGAACCAGTAGGGTCTACACACTTAAGGTTCGGTGACGCTAGGGTTGTAGAGATATGAATATGCAGTAACCCGAAAGTTGTTCGTAGTCCCGGATGAGATCCCGGATGTCACGAGGAGTTCCGGAATGGTCCGGAGGTGAAGAATTATATATAGGAAGTGCAGTTTCGGCCATCGGGAGAGTTTCGGGGGTCACCGGTATTGTACCGGGACCACCGGAAGGGTCCCGGGGGTCCACCGGGTGGGGCCACCCATCCTGGAGGGCCCCATAGGCTAAGTGGGGAGGGGAACCAGCCCATAGTGCGCTGGTGCGCCCTCCTTTGGCCCACCCCATGCGCCTAGGGTTGGAAACCCTAGGGTGGGGGGCGCCCCACTTGCCTTGGGGGCTACTCCACCCTTGGCCGCCCCCCCAGGAGATCCCATATCCTAGGGCCGGTGCCCCCCTAGGGGAGCCTATATAAAAGGGGGGAGGGAGGGGCAGCCGCACCCTTGAGTCTTGGCACCTCCCTCTCCCCTGCTACACCTCTCCCTCTCGCAGTAGAACGGAGAAGCCCTGCTGCGGTGACCCCTGCATCCACCACCACACCGTCGTGCTGCTGGATCTTCATCAACCTCTCCTTCCCCCTTGCTGGATCAAGAAGGAGGAGACGTCATGCTGACCATACGTGTGTTGAACACAGAGGTGCTGTCCGTTCGGCGCTAGGATCTCTGGTGATATGGATCACGTCGAGTACAACTTCCTCATCCCCGTTCTTTGAACGCTTCCGCGCGTGATCTACAAAGATATGTAGATGCAATCCTATCACTCGTTGCTAGATGAACTCATAGATGGATCTTGGTGAAACCGTAGGAAAATTTTTGTTTTCTGCAATGTTCCCCAACATATTCCTCCAGGGTTACGGTTTCAATAACATTGGTTCCAACATTTATAGGATTACCTGAGATATAATGTTTAATTCTTTGACCGTTCACCACCTTCGAATTTGTGCCTTCGAAGTTGTTGATTTTTATGGCACCGGAACGATAGACCTCCTCGATAACGTAAGGACCTTCCCATTTAGAGAGAAGTTTTCCTGCAGAAAATCTTAAACGAGAGTTGTATAGCAATACATAATCACCTACATTAAACTCACACTTCTGTATTCTTTTGTCATGCCATCTTTTAACTTTTTCTTTAAATAATTTGGCATTCTCGTAGGCCTGGGTTCTCCATCCATCAAGTGATCTAATGTCAAATAACCTCCTCTCGCCGGCAAGTTTGAAATCATAATTGAGCTCTTTAATAGCCCAATAAGCCTTATGTTCTAGTTTGAGAGGTAAGTGACATGCTTTTCCATAAACCATTTTATACGGAGACTTACCCATAGGATTTTTATATGCAGTTCTATAGGCCCATAATGCATCATCAAGTTTCTTGGACCAATTCTTTCTAGATCTATTGGCAGTCTTTTGCAAAATTAATTTGAGTTCTCTATTGCTCAATTCTACTTGACCACTAGACTGTGGGTGATAAGGAGATGCAATTCTATGATTAACATCATATTTAGCAAGCATTTTACGGAAAGCACCATGAATAAAATGTGAACCACCATCAGTCATTAAATATCTAGGGACTCCAAATCTTGGAAAAAATAACTTCTTTAAGCATTTTAATAGAGGTGTTATGATCAGCACTACTAGTTGGAATAGCTTCTACCCACTTAGTAATGTAATCAACAGCAACTAAAATATGTGTGTATCCATTGGAGGCAGGAAAAGGTCCCATATCCCCAAACATCAAATGGTTCAATAACAAGTGAATAATTCATAGGCATTTCTTGACGTCTACTAATATTACCAATTCTTTGACATTCATCACAAGATACAACAAACTTACGGGCATCCTTGAAGAGAGTAGGCCAATAAATATCGGATTGCAATACCTTATGTGCAGTTCTATCTCCAGCGTGGTGTCCTCCATAAGCTTCGGAGTGACACTTGTGTAGGATCTGTTCATGTTCATGATCAGGTACACAACGTCTAATAACACCATCTACTCCTTCTTTATAAAGATGTGGATCATCCCAGAAGTAATGTCTCAAATCATAGAAAAACTTTTTCTTTTGCTGGTATGTGAAACTAGGTGGTATAAATTTAGCAACAATATAATTAGCATAATCAGCATACCATGGAGCAGTTCGAGAAGCATTTATGACATTTAATTGTTCATCAGGAAAGCTATCATCAATAGGTAGTGGGTCATTAAGAACATTTTCTAACATAGAGAAGTTGTCTGCAACGGGGTTCTCAGCTCCCTTTCTATCAATAATATGTAAATCAAATTCTTGTAGCAAGAGAACCCATCTAATAAGTCTAGGTTTAGCATCTTTCTTTTCCATAAGATATTTAATAGCAACATGATCCGTGTGAATAGTTACCTTAGAATCAACAATATAAGGTCTAAACTTATCACAAGCAAATACAACTGCTAAGAATTCTTTTTCAGTAGTAGCATAATTTCTCTGATCATTGTCTAGAGTTTTACTAGCCTATTGAATAACATTTAATTTCTTATCTACTCTTTGCCCTAGAACAGCACCTACAGCATAATCACTAGCATCACACATAATTTCAAAGGGTAAATTCCGATCAGGTGGCTGAACAATAGGTGCAGAGATCAATGCTTTCTTAAGTATTTCAAATGCTTCTATGCAATCATCATAAAAAACAAATGGTATATCTTTTTGTAATAAATTAGTCATAGGCCGAGAAATTTTTGAGAAGTCCTTAATGAACCTCCTATAAAAACCGGCGTGACCAAGGAAACTTCTTATACCTTTGATGTCCTTGGGACATGGCATCTTTTTAATAGCATCAACCTTAGCTTTATCAACTTCAATACCTCTTTCAGAAACTTTATGCCCCAAGACAATACCTTCATTAACCATAAAGTGGCACTTCTCCCAATTCAAGACAAGGTTAGTTACTTCACATCTCTACAAAATTCGATCAAGGTTTCTTAAGCAATCATCAAAAGAGGATCCATAGACGGAGAAATCGTCCATGAAAACCTCACAAATCTTTTCACAGAAGTCAGAGAATATAGCCATCATGCATCTTTCGAAGGTAGCAGGTGCATTGCATAAACCAAAAGGCATACATCTATAAGCAAAAGTACCGAACGGGCAAGTAAAAGTGGTCTTAGATTGATCATCAGCTGACACAGGTATTTGAGAGAAACCAGAATAACCATCTAGAAAGCAAAAATGTGTATGTTTGGATAATCTTTCTAATATTTGATCAATAAAAGGTAAGGGGTAATGATCTTTTTTAGTAGCCTTATTTAATTTGTGGGAATCAATTACCATCCTATAACCTGTAATAATTATTTGCGGAATCAATTCATCTTTATCATTAGGAACGATAGTAATACCTCCATTTTTAGGGACACAATGGGCAGGACTTACCCATTGACTATCAGCAACGGGATAAATTATACCTGCCTCAAGGAGCTTTAGTATTTCCTTTCTTACCACTTCCTTCATCTTAGGATTCGGTCATCGTTGGTCATCATGAACTGGTTTGGCATCTTTCTCCAAATTTATTTTGTGTTGACATAGTGTGGGACTAATGCCCTTAAGATCATCGAGAGTATATCCAATAGCAACACGGCGCTTCTTCAGAGTTTTCAATAATCTCTCTTCTTCATGCTCTGAAAGGTTAGCACTAATAATAACAGGATATATCTTTTTCTCATCAAGATAAGCATATTTAAGAGTATCAGGTAATGGTTTGAGCTAAAACACGGGATCACCCTTGGGTGGAGGAGGATCCCCTAGGATTTCGACAGGCAAATTGTGTTTCGGGATGGGTTCCTTTTTAAAGAACACTTCATCTATTTCCCTTCTTTCATTCATAAACATATCATTTTCATGGTCTAGCAAATATTGTTCTAAAGGATCACTAGGAGGCACGGCAATAGAAGCAAGACCAATAATTTCATCTTTACTAGGCAATTCCTCTTCACGGTGTTGTCTACGAAATTTAGAGAAATTAAATTCATGAGACATATCACCTAAACCAATAGTAACAACATCCTTTTGCAGTCTATCTTAGCATTAACTGTGTTCAAGAAGGGTCTACCAAATATAATGGGACAAAAGCTATCTTGTGGGGAACCAAGAACAAGAAAATCAGCAGGATATTTAATTTTCCCACACAAGACTTCAACATCTCTAACAATTCCCATTGGTGAAATAGTATCTCCATTGGCAAGTTTAATGGTAACATCAATATCTTCTATCTCAGCAGGTGCAATATCATGCATAATTTCTTTGTATAAGTAAATAGGTATTGCACTAGCACTAGCACCCATATCACATAAGCCATGATAACAATGATCTCCTATTTTAACAGAAATAACAGGCATGCCTACCACGGGTCTATGTTTATCTTTAGCACAGGGTTTAGCAGTTCTAGCAGTCTCATTACAGAAATGAATAACATGCCCATCAATATTATCAGACAAGAGATCTTTAACAATAGCAATATTAGGTTCAAATTTAGCATGATCTTTTATCCTAACAGGAAAAGGTGGTTTCTCAACATACGTAGTAGGAACAATAGGATCATTATAAGTGACAGTCTTTTCTTCAACTTTAATAGGTGCAGCTACTTTTAATTCTATGGTTGGATGATATTTAAACCACTTCTCCCTAGGGAGATCAACATGAGTAGCAAAAGATTCATAGAAAGAAGCTACTATTTCAGAGTCAAGTCCATATTTAGTGCTAAATTTACGAAAAACATCAGTATCCATAAAAGATTTAACACAATCAAACTTAGGTGTCATACCTGACTCCTTACCTTCATCGAGGTCCCAATCTTCAGAGCTGCGTTTAATTCTTTCCAATAAATCCCATTTGAATTCAATAGTCTTCATCATAAAAGAGCCAGCACGAGAAGTATCGAGCATGGTGCGATTATTATCAGAAAGCCGAGCATATAAATTTTGAATAATTATTTCTCTTGGAAGCTCGTGATTGGGGCATGAATATAACATTGATTTAAGCCTCCCCCAAGCTTGAGCGATGCTTTCTCCTTAGCAAGGCCAAAAATTATATATATAATTACGATCACGATGAACAAGATGCATAGGATAAAACTTCTGATGAAATTCGGATACGTGTCCGCCGTATCTACTTTTCCAAACACTTTTGCCCTTGTTTTGGACTCTAACTTGCATGATTTGAATGGAATTAACCCGGACTGACGATGTTTTCAGCAGAATTACCATGGTGTTATTTATGTGCAGAAACAAAAGTTCTCGAAATGACCTGAAACTTCACGGAGCAACTTTTTGGAAAATATAAAAAATACCTGCAAAAGATGAAGGCCAGGGGGGCCACCACCTTTCCACGAGGGTGGGGGCGCGCCTGCCCCCCTAGGGCGTGCCCCCTACCTCGTGGCCCCCCTGGAGCTCCTCCGACTCCAACTCCAACTCTATATATTTTGTTTCGGGGAGAGAAAAAATCAGAGAGAAGGATTCATTGTGTTTTACGATACGGAGCCGCCGCCAAGCCCTAAAACCTCTCGAGAGGGCTGATCTGGAGTCCGTTCAGGGCTCTGGAGAGGGGAATCTGTCGCTATCGTCATCATCAACCATCCTCCATCACCAATTTCATGATGCTCACCGCCATGCATGAGTAATTCCATCGTAGGCTTGCTGGACGGTGATGGGTTGGATGGGATCTATCATGTAATCAAGTTAGTTTTGTTAGGGTTTGATCCCTAGTATCCACTATGTTCTGAGATTGGTGTTGCTATGACTTTGCTATGCTTAATGCTTGTCACTAGGGCCCGAGTGCCATGATTTCAGATCTGAACCTATTATGTTTTCATCAATATATGAGAGTTCTTGATCCTATCTTGCAAGTCTATAGTCACCTCTTATGTGTTATGATCCGTTAACCCCGAAGTGACAATAATCGGGATACTTACCGGTGATGACCGTAGTTTGAGGAGTTCATGTATTCACTATGTGTTAATGCTTTGTTCCGGTACTCTATTAAAAGGAGGCCTTAATATCCCTTAGTTTCCGTAAGGACCCCACTGCCACGGGAGGGTAGGACAAAATATGTCATGCAAGTTCTTTTCCATAAGCATGTATGACTATATTCGGAATACATGCCTACATTACATCAATGAACTGGAGCTAGTTCTGTGTCACCCTAGGTTATGACTGTTACATGATGAACCGCATCCAGCATAATTCTCCATCACTGGTCCATTGCCTATGAGCTTTCCACATATTGTTCTCCGCGTATTTACTTTTCCGTTGCTATTGCTATCATCACTACAAAATACCAAAAACACTACTTTTGCCACTGTTACCTTTTGCTACCGTTACCACTACTATCATATTACTTTTCTACTAAACACCTTGCTGCAGATATTAAGTTTGCTGGTGTGGTTGAATTGACAACTCAGTGGCTAATACTTGAGAATATTCTTTGGCTCCCCTTGTGTCGAATCAATAAATTTGGGTTGAATACTCTACCCTCGAAAACTTTTGCGATCCCCTATACTTGTGGGTTATCAAATTCCAATTTCAATCGTTTGTAGTTCCATGATCTCATATCATCACATAGCATATACCATGTTAATGCATCTCCCTTCAAAGATAAAGGGAAGACCTTCTTCTTAATAATATCATCGGGCACACCTGCAAGCTTAAATAATCCACAAACTTCATCCACATATATTAGGTGCTCATCGCGATGCATTGTTCCGTCTCCTGCAAAAGGATTAGCTAGCAGTTTTTCTATCATACCCGAAGGAATCTCAAAGTAGACATTTTCATTTTCAGTAGGTTCAATAGGTTGAGGAGCAACTCTTTGCTCTTCTAGTCGGGTTGAAGATACCCCGAACAAGCCCCTCAGAGGATTACTTTCCATAGTAACAAGTGACAGTAAATTTCAGCACACTATATAAATTTTTTCCTCACCAAATTCCACCTACCAAAGGCGCTTCACTCCCCGACAATGGCGCCAGAAAAGAGTCTTGATGACCCACAAGTATAGGGGATCTATTGTAGTCCTTTCGATAAGTAAGAGTGTCGAACCCAACAAGGAGCAGAAGGAAATGATAAGCGATTTTCAGCAAGGTATTCCCTGCAAGCACTGAAATTATAGGTAACAGATAGTTTTGTGATAAGATAATTTGTAACGAGCAACAAGTAACAAAGTAAATAAAGCGCAGCAAGGTGGCCCAATCCTTTTTGTAGCAAAGGACAAGCCTGGACAAACTCTTATATAGAGAAAAGCGCTCCCGAGGACACATGGGAATATCATCAAGCTAGTTTTCATCACGATCATATGATTCACGTTTGGTACTTTGATAATTTGGTATGTGGGTGGACCGGTGCTTGGGTACTGCCCTTACTTGGACAAGCATCCCACTTATGATTAACCTCTATTGCAAGCATCTGCAACTAAAACAAAAGTATTAAGGTAAACCTAACCATAGCATGAAACATATGGATCCAAATCAGCCCCTTATGAAGCAATGCATAAACTAGGGTTTAAGCTTCTGTCACTCTAGCAACCCATCATCTACTTATTACTTCCCAATGCCTTCCTCTAGGCCCAAATAATGGTGAAGTGTCATGTAGTCGACGTTCACATAACACCACTAGAGGAGAGACAACATACATGTCATCAAAATATCGAACGAATACCAAATGCACATGACTACTAATAGCAAGACTTCTCCCATGTCCTCAGGAACAAACGTAACTACTCACAAAGCATATTCATGTTCATAATCCAAGGGGTATTAATATGCATATAGGATCTGAACATATGATCTTCCACCAAATAAACCAACTAGCATCAACTACAAGGAGTAATTAACACTACTAGCAACCCACAGGTACCAATCCCGGACTTAAAGACAAGAATTGGATACAAGAGATGAACTAGGGTTTGAGAGGAGATGGTGCTGGTGAAGATGTTAATGGAGATTGACCCCCTCCCGATGAGAGGATCGTTGGTGATGACGATGGCGATGATTTCCCCCTCCCGGAGGGAAGTTTTCCCGGAAGAACAGCTCCGCCAGAGCCCTAGATTGGTTCCACCAAGGTTCCGCCTCGTGGCGGCGGAGTCTCGTCCCGAAAGCTGGCTTATGATTTTTTCCTCATCGAAAGACTCCATATAGCAGAAGATGGGCATTGGAGGGCCACCAGGGGGCCCACGAGGTAGGGGGCGCGCCCAGGGGGTAGGGCGCCCCCCCTCGTGGGCAGGGTGTGTCCCCCCTCTGGTACTTCTTGTGCTCGGTATTTTTTATATATTCTGAAAATGACTTCCGTGAAGTTTCGGGACTTTTGGAGCTGTGCAGAATAGGTCTCTAATATTTGCTCCTTTTCCAGCCCCGAATCCCAGCTGCCGGCATTCTCCCTCTTTATGTAAACCTTGTAAAATAAGAGAGAATAGGCATAAGTATTGTGACATAATGTGTAATAACAGCCCATAATGCAATAAATATTGATATAAAAGCATGATGCAAAATGGACGTATCATGCTCCTGGATGTTTGGGGGGTACGTGGACTTATATAGGAGGAAGAAGTACGTCGGTGGAGCAACGGAGGGCCCACGAGGGTGGAGAGCACGCCTAGGGGGTAGGCACGCCCAGGGGGCAGGCGCGCCCCCTGCCTTGTCCCATCCTCCCTTGTTTCTTGTCGCCCACTCCAAGTCTCCTGGATCACGTTTGTTGATAAAATCACGTTCCCAAAGGTTTCATTCCGTTTGGACTCCGTTTGATATTCCTTTTCAATGAAACCCTAAAATAGGCAAAAAAAACAGCAATTTGGACTGGGCCTCCGGTTAGTAGGTTAGTCCCAAAAATGATATAAAAGTGTACAATAAAGCCCATTGACATCCAAAATAGATAATATAATAGCATGGAGCAATCAAAAATTATAGATACGTTGGAGACGTATCAACCATCCCCAAGCTTAATTCCTGCTCGTCCTCGAGTAGGTAAATGATAAAAGAAGAATTTTTGATGTGGAATGCTTTCTAACATATTTCTCAATGTATTTTTTCTTTATTGTGGTATGATATTCAGATCCGAAAGATTCAAGACAAAAGTTTAATATTGACATAGAAAATAATAATACTTCAAGCATACTAACTAAGCAATTATGTCTTCTCAAAATAGCATGGCCAAAGAAAGTTATCCCTACAAAATCATATAGTCTGGCTATACTCTATCTGCACCACACAAAATATTTAAATCATGCACAACCCCGATGACAAGACAAGCAATTGTTTCATACTTTTGATGTTCTCAAACTTTTTCAATCTTCACGCAATATATGAGCGTGAGCCATGGATATAGCACTATATGTGGAATAGAATGGTGGTTGTGGAGAAGACAAAAAGGAGAAGATAGTCTCACATCAACTAGGCGTATCAACGGGCTATGGAGATGCCCATCAATAGATATCAATGTGAGTGAGTAGGGATTGCCATGCAACGGATGCACTAGAGCTATAAGTATATGAAAGCTCTACAAAAGAAACTAAGTGGGTGTGCATCCAACTTGCTTGCCCATGAAGACCTAGGGCATTTTGAGGAAGCCCATCATTGGAATATACAAGCCAAGTTCTATAATGAAAAATTCCCACTAGTATATGAAAGTGATAACATAGGAGACTCTCTATCTTGAAGATCATGGTGCTACTTTGAAGCACAAGTGTGGAAAAAGGATAGTAGCATTTTCCCTTCTCTCTTTCTCTCTCATTTTTTTATTTGGGCCTTCTTTTTTATTTTCTTTTTGGCCTATTTTCCTTTTTTTATTTTTATTTTCGTCCGGAGTCTCATCCCGACTTGTGGGGGAATCATAGTCTCCATCATCCTTTCCTCACTTGGGACAATGCTCTAATAATGATGATCATCACACTTTATTCACTTACAACTCAATACTTAGAACAAAATATGACTCTATGTGAATGCCTCCGGCGGTGTACCGGGACGTGCAATGATGCATGAGTGACGTGTATGAAAAATTATGAACTATGGCTTTGCCACAAATACGATGTCAACTACATGATCATGCAAGCAATATGACAATGATGAAGCGTGTCATAATAATGAAACGGTGGAAAGTTGCATGGAAATATATCTCGGAATGGCTATGGAAATGCCATAATAGGTAGGTATGGTGGCTGTTTTGAGGAAGGTATATGGTGGGTTTATGGTACCGGCGAAAGTTGCGCGATACTAGAGAGGCTAGCAATGGTGGAAGGGTGAGAGTGCGCATAATCCATGGACTCAACATTAGTCATAAAGAACTCACATACTTATTGCAAAAATATATTAGTTATCGAAACAAAGTATTACGTGCATGCTCCTAGGGGGTAGATTGGTTGGAAAAGACCATCGCTCGTCCCCGACCGCCACTCATAAGGAAGACAATCAATAAATAAATCATGCTCCGACTTCATCACATAACGGTTCACTATACGTGCATGCTACGGGAATCACGAACTTCAACACAAGTATTTCTCAAATTGACAACTACTCAACTAGCATGACTCTAATATCACCATCTCCATATCTCAAAACAATTATCAAGTATCAAACTTCTCATAGTATTCAATGCACTTCTATCAAAGTTTTTATATTATAGCAAATTTACATGTTGTTCTAGAGAACTCTCAAAATAATATAAGTGAAGAATGAGAGAACAATAGTTTCTATAAAACAAATCCACCACCGTGCTCTAAAAGATATAAGTGAAGCACTAGAGCAAAAACTATATAGCTCAAAAGAAATAAGTGAAGCACACAGAGTATTCTAATAAATTTCAAATTATGTGAGTCTCTCTCAAAAGGTGTGTATAGCAAGGATGATTGTGGTTGAGGGAGTCCTGGATTAGGGGGTCTCCGGATAGCCGGACTATCTCCATTGGCCGGACTGTTAGACTATGAAGATACAAGATTGAAGACTTCGTCTCGTGTCCGGATGGGACTCTACTTGGCGTGGAAGGCAAGCTAGGCAATACGGATATGGATATCTCCTCCTTTGTAACCGACCTTGTGTAACCCTAACCCTCTCCGGTGTCTATATAAACCGAAGGGTTTTAGTCCGTAGGACAACAATCACAACATATAATCATACCATAGGATAGCTTCTAGGGTTTAGCCGCTCTGATCTCGTGGTAGATCTACTCTTGTACTACCCATATCATCAATATTAATCAAGCAGGACGTAGGGTTTTACCTCCATCAAGAGGGCCCGGACCTAGGTAAAACATCGTGTCCCCTGCCTCCTGTTACCATACGGCATAGACGCACAGTTCGGGACCCCCTACCCGAGATCCGCCGGTTTTGACACCGACATTGGTGCTTTCATTGAGAGTTCCTCTGTGTCGTTGTCGTTAGGCTTGATGGCTCCTACTATCATCGATAGCGATGTGGTCCTGGGTGAGACTTTTCTCCCCGGACAGATCTTCGTATTCGGCGGCTTTGCACTGCGAGCTAATTCGCTTGGCCTTCTGGAGCAGATTGAAAGCTACGCCCCTGGCCGTCAGGTCAGATTTGGAAGTTTGAACTACACGGCCGACATCCGCGGAGACTTGATATTCGACGGATTCGAGCCACAGCCGGGCGCGCCGCACTGTCACGATGGGTATGACCTAGCTCTGCCGCCGAATAGTACCCCAGAGGCCGCGCCCGCATCAGCTCCGACCCTTAGCTCGGAGCCAACTGTGCCAATAAAGGACGGGTGGTTAGACACCGCCTCAGGGGCTGCAGTCTCAACGACGATCGAGCCGAACACCTGCCTAACCCTCTGCGCAGCCCGTGACTCCAAGGTGTCGGACTCTTTTCCAGACTCCGAACCATCCACGGCCCTGCCAATCGAATCCGATTGGGCGCCGATCATGGAATTCACCGCCGCGGATATCTTTCAGCACTCGCCCTTCGGCGACATTCTGAATTCACTAAGGTCTCTCTCTTTGTCAGGAGAGCCCTGGCCGGACTATGGCCAACAGGATTGGGATGCAGACGACGAAGAAATTCGACGCCCACCCACCACCCACTTTGTAGCCACTGTCAGTGATTTAACCGACATGCTCGGCTTTGACTCTGAAGACATCGACGGTATGGACGATGATGTAGGATACGAACATGAACCAGCGCCTATAGGGCACTGGAAAGCCACCTCGTCATATGACATATACATGGTGGATACACCCAACGAAGGCAATGGCGACAAGATAGCGGAGGATGACCCCTCCAAGAAGCAACCCAAGCACCGACGTCAGCGGCGCCGCTCTAAGTCCCGCCAAAGCAAAAGTGGTGATACCGGCACAGGAGATAATAACACTCCGGATAGTGCCGAAGACAACAACAATCCCCTCCAGCAAGATTTAGAGCATGAGGATGAAGGAGCCAGCTCTCTTGAGAGAGCGGCAGACGGAGAGGAGGAGGATGTCAATTACATGCTCCCCTCCGAAGACGAGGCAAGCCTCGGCGACGGTGAATTCGCCGTACCAGAGGATCCCATCGAACAAGAGCGCTTCAAGCGCCGGCTTATGGCCACGGAAAATAGCCTAAAGGAAAAGCAGTAGCAGCTTCAAGCTGACCAAGATCTGCTAGCTGACAGATGGACTGAAGTCCTCGCGGCTGAGGAATATAAACTCGAGCGCCCCTCTAAGAACTACCCAAAGTGCAGGTTACTACCCCGACTGGAGGAAGAAGCATATGATACGGCTGAGCGGCCACCTCGTGGCCGCGATAGAGACGCATTCCAGCCAAAAGCTCAGCCTCCACCCCGACACCATTCAAATAAAAAGGCACGGGGAGATATGCCAGACCTGCGAGACATATTGGAGGACAAAGCAAAGCAGGCAAGATCGATCTACGGATCACGACGACGCATCACTCTGCGAGACGATAAACGTCACGCCGGATATAGTAAAAGCAAATCCGGCCGGGCCGAACACAACGGGCAAGACCCATTCGAGTTGCGTCGCGATATAGCCCAATACAGAGGCGCCGCACACCCCTTATGCTTCACAGACGAAGTAATGGAACATCAATTCCCAGAAGGTTTCAAACCTGTAAATATTGAATCATACGACGGCACAACAGATCCCGCGGTATGGATTGAGGATTTCCTCCTCCACATCCACATGGCCCGCGGTGATGACTTACACGCCGTCAAATACCTCCCACTAAAGCTCAAAGGACCAGCGCGGCATTGGCTTAACAGCTTGCCAGCGGACTCCATTAGCTGTTGGGAAGATCTGGAAGCCGCATTCCTCGACAACTTTCAGGGCACCTATGTGCGACCACCGGACGCCGATGACTTGAGCCACATAATTCAGCAGCCAGAAGAGTCGGCCAGGCAATTCTGGACTCGGTTTCTTACAAAGAAAAATCAAATTGTCGATTGTCCGGATGCGGAGGCCTTAGAGGCTTTCAAGCACAACATCCGAGACGAGTGGCTAGCCCGGCACCTTGGTCAGGAAAAGACGAAATCTATGGCAGCTCTCACGACGCTCATGACCCGCTTTTGTGCGGGAGAAGACAGCTGGCTGGCTCGCAGTAATAACATATCAAAGAACCATGGTACCTCAGATACCAAGGACGGCAATAGCAGGTCACGTCGCAACAAGCATAAGCGCTGCATTAACAACGAAAATACTGAGGATACGGCAGTCATTGCCGGATTCAAATGCTCTAAACCCGGTCAGCGGAAAAAGCCATTCAAACAAAGTACGCCGGGTCCGTCCAGCTCGGACCGTATACTCGATCGCTCGTGTCAAATACACGGCACCCCAGACAAGCCAGCCAATCACACCAACAGGGATTGTTGGGTGTTCAAGCAGGCCGGCAAGTTAATTGCCGAAAACAAGGACAAGGGGCCGCATAGCGATGACGAGGAGGAGCCCCGGCAGCCGCACACTGGAGGACAGAAGAGGTTTCCCCCGCAAGTGCGGACTGTGAACATGATATACGCAACCCACATCCCCAAGAGGGAGCGGAAGCGTGCGCTCAGGGACGTATATGCGTTGGAGCCAGTCGCCCCAAAATTCAACCATTGGTCCTCCTGTCCGATCACCTTCGATCGCAGGGACCATCCCACTAGTATCCGTCACGGCGGATTCGCCGCACTGGTCCTAGACCCAATTATTGACGGATTTCACCTCACTCGAGTCCTTATGGATGGCGGCAGCAGCCTGAACCTGCTTTATCAGGACACAGTGCGCAAAAGGGGTATAGACCCCTCAAGGATCAAACCCACAAAAACAACCTTTAAGGGCGTCATTCCAGGTGTACAGGCCCATTGCACAGGCTCAGTTACACTGGAAGTGGTCTTCGGATCCCCGGATAATTTCCGAAGCGAAGAGTTAATCTTCGATATAGTCCCGTTCCACAGTGGTTATCTTGCGTTGCTCGGGCGAACCGCATTCGCTAGATTCAATGCGGTACCGCATTATGCATATCTCAAGCTCAAGATGCCAGGACCTCGCGGGGTTATCACAGTCAATGGAAACACAGAGCGCTCTCTCCGAACAGAGGAGCACACCGCGGCCCTCACAGCAGAAGCGTAAAGCAGCCTCTCAAGGCAATCAACCAGTTCAGCGCTTCAAAGCCCGGACACCTTCAAGCGCGCTCGGGGCAATCGGCAACTAGACCGCCTGACGCGATATGAGCTCGCGTAGCAATACGACGGCCACCCCAATCCCAGCCCAGCGCGAAACTCGTGTCGCGCGTACATAATTACGCATTAAAAATACCATGGGCACAGGTGGGGAGGGGGCACAACTGCGGCACGCCCCAAGACGCGGCCTAAACCGCACTAGGGGCTTCCCGTTCGGTTATTTTTCTTTTTCTTTCAGGACCTTAATCTCTGGAAACACTGTCCGGCAGCACTATAACCGAACACATGATGCAACAACCAAGGAGGCAGACAACTACGTTATACCACGGAATTCCCAGGTTGATTACAGTAATGAGTGAAATATTCAATTTAATATCATTCCTCAGCTTGCCCTTGGAAGGGACATAGTCCTACTCTTTGCTTATCACACTATCTGTATCACTCTACTTTAACGCAATTTTTAATAAACAATGCATTACATTATGACTATTATTGCATTCTTGTTATATATATATATGTGTGTGTGTGTGTGTGTTCATTAATGACGCCTTGCAACCATACACTATGGTACGGCCAATACACCAGGGGCTTACGTACCCCACAATATGGTGTGAAAAGTCCGAACACTTTCACAAGTGCGGCACCCCGAACTTATAGCATTATATGCATTAGCTCCGAATCATGTCTTTGGTCAAATGTTGGGTTTGCCCGGCTCCTATGTTTTGGTACCTTACGTTCCGCTCTATCGGCTAAGGTAGCGCTAGGAGAACTACTGCGATTGTGCTCCAGTTCTGTCGGGCTTAGCACCTCAGTAGAGAAAGCTAAAACTGACTGTCATGATAAGGCGAGAGACTGGTCGCTGTTCGGCGAGGTTTTTCGAGTCCCTAAAGACTTATGCCGCTTAGGGCGAGGGGTCGGCCCTGTCCGGCTTACAGGCGTGTATCGCGCCCCGAATTCGGCCTTCCGAATACCAGGGGCTTCACCAAAATTTAAAATTATAGAATTCTATGGCTAAGTGAGAGTGATAAAGCATTATTAGTCCGGTTGCCTTGTTCGTTGTGCTGAGCACCTCCCTTGAAGGACCCAAATATGGGAACAAGAGTGCTCAGGTTTATCCCGAACACCCCAACACTCGTGGCATGGGGGGAGAAGCCAAGGACTAGCCATCTCTCAGATTGGATAAACGGCCAAACTGAAGGTAATATTTTAAATTCACACAAGCGTTGCATAGCGCATATGAAACAAGTTTTCATCATACAGGATCACTCGAGCAAGTTTACTCAAATATTACATCCTTTGAACATTCGTCCGCTACAAGACGGGCACCCTTCAGGACACCCTCATAATAAATTTCGGGGGTGCGATGCTCCTTGCCCTGCGGCGGCCCTTCCTTGATCAGCTTCACAGCGTCTAGCTTGGCCCACTGCACCTTCACACGGGCGAAAGCCCGGTGTGCACCTTCGATGCAGACGGACCGCTTGATGACCTCCAGCCATGGGCAGGCATCCACAAGCCGCCTCACCAGGCCGAAGTAGCTGTTCGGAAGGATGTCGCCAGGCCACAACCGGACTATAAGGCCCTTCAAGGCCTGTTCGGCCGCCTTGTGCAGCTCAACCAGCTGCTTTAGCTGGTCGCTCAGAGGCATTGGGTGTTCGGTCCCAGTATACTGAGACCAGAACAGCTTCTCCGTTGAGCTTCCCTCCTCGGCCTGGTAAAACTGCGCGGCATCCGACACGCTGCGGGGCAAATCTGTGAATGCTCCTGGAGAGCTCCGAATTCGGGTAAGTAATTGGTAATTTACTTTTACATGCTTGCTCTGCATATAGAATGCCTTACCCGCCGCTATCTTCTTCATTGCGTTGATCTCTTGGAGGGCCTTCTGGGCCTTGGCCTTGGCACTCTTTGCGCTCTCAAGGGCCGCAGCAAGCTCAGACTCTCGCGTCTTCGAGTCAAGCTCCAACACCTCGTGCTTCGTCACGAGAGCCTGGAGCTCTTGCTGCACCTCACCCACACGAGCCTCTTGTTTTCCTTGCTCGGTGCGCTCCTTGGCCGCTTTATCTTCGGCCTTGGTTAGCGCTTGCTTCAGGGTCGCCACCTCGGTCGTGGCCCCTGGCAAACATACAATGATCCTGTCATTTTGCAATCGCATCCTTTTTTATATATACATATCTATAGACGGGGTATTACTTACCCTTGTTTTCCTCGAGCTGCCTCTTGGCAAGGCCGAGCTCTTTCCTGGACCCCTCGAGGTCCTGCTTCAATACGGCGACCTCCGCAGTCAGTGCGGCAGACGCCAGTAGCGAAGCCTGCATATGCGTATTGACACACTTATATTAGACTCCTGCGATATTATGTGATCCTCTGTTCGGCTTTTCTCTGTGAACACCGAACAAAGCATCGGGGGCTACTGTCTATGCGGTAATATTTCTACTACATTTTAAAACACTTACCTCAAAGCCTGTTAGAAGGTTGGCACAGGCTTCAGTCAATCCGCTCTTGGCGGACTGAACCTTCTGGATCACCGCACTCATGATAGTGCGGTGCTCCTCGTTGATGGAAGCACTGCGAAGCGCTTCCAACAAGTTATCCGGCGCCTCTGGATGGATAGAGGTTACCGGCACATGCGTCTTGCCCCTTTTAGAAGGAGGTCACCTGCCCGAGCCTGGAACCGCTGGAGGTTCCGGCTTGGTGTTCGGCTGAGGGCCGAACTCGGAGCTCTTGGGGGCCCCGTCCCCGCGGCTCCTGGAGTCCGGAAGGTCGCCTTGAGGCGCCTCCAGGATTGTCTCCCCTGGACCCGGTGCCTCTTGAGACAGCACCTCGGCGTCGTCAGCAGGATGAGGGGAGGTGGCGGTCGGGACTGGATCGCTATCCATGTCCGACGAGCCTAGGGAGCCGTCCGATGATACATCAATGCTGGTTCGCGGCGGCCTGCATAATCATGTTCGGCGTTAGGGAAAGCAGTGCGACAAAGGATTGCTATGAGTTACTCTGGTATCCGAATACTTACGATCTCCCCGGGGGCTTGGCCCGGGGCAACCAATCGTCTTCGCCCTCGTCGACGGCGGTGGAACTGTCCAGAAGGAGAGTCCTCCCCTTCTTGGACCCTTCGGCCTCCCCAGTTGGGGCGGCCTTCCTTTTCTGGTCTCCCCTGCCTGGAGGGGGAGCATCTTCTTCTTCCTCCTCGTCTTCGGGGGAGGAGTGTGCCACAGAGTTATCGCACGATGAGTCCGATAACACCTGGCGCCGGGAACTCTTTCGGGTTCCCTTGGCCTTCTTGGTCTTCTCCGGCACCTTGTAAGGAGCCAGAGTCAGCATCTCCGTCAGGAGAGCGCTCGCAGTGTCTTTGGGCAAAGGGGCCGGACAGTTAATCTGCCCCGACATCTCCACCCAATCCTATCAAAGGCAGGGAGATTAGACCCCGCGCATAATTAAGCTAGGGAAAATAAATGACATACGGGACGTATTGAACTCACCGGACGCGCTAGGCGCTTTGCGCTTAGTCTGTGGTCCTCGCCGAGAGAACGGGGGACCTCGGCGCCCTTGAACAGCACCTTCCAGACATCCTTGTGCGTCGTATTGAAGAGCTTGCTCAGATTCTGGTGCTGGGCCGGGTCGAACTCCCACAAGGTAAAATCCCGTTGTTGACACGGGAGGGTCCGGCGGATGAGCATAACTTGGAATGTGTTGACAAGCTTGAGCTTCTTGCTCGCCATGCTCCGGATACATTTCTGGAGTCCATCCAGCTCCACCGATAAATCCCACGACAAGCCCTTCTCTTTCTAGGAAGTGAGCCGTGTTGGGAATCCGGATCGAAACTCAGGGGCTGCCGCCCATTTGGCGTCGCGCGGCTCGGTGATGTAGAACCACGCCGATTGCCATCCCTTTATTGTCTCCATGAAGGAGCCTTCGAGCCATATGACGTTGGGCATTTTTCCCACCATGGCTCCGCTGCATTCTGCTTGTTGGCCTTGTACTACCTTCGGCTTGATATTGAAGGTCTTTAACCACAGGCCGAAGTGGGGCCAGATGCGGAGGAAAGCCTCACACACGACGATGAACGCCGAAATGTAGAGGATGAAGTTCGGAGCCAGATCATGAAAGTCTAGCCCATAGTAGAACATGAGCCCCCGGACGAATGGATGGAGAGGGAATCCCAGTCCGCGGAGGAAATGGGTGAGGAATACTACCCTCTCATGGGGCCTAGGGGTAGGGATGAGCTGCCCCTCATCCGGGAGCCGGTGCGCGATGTCGTCGGGCAGGTATCCGGCTCTCCTCAGTTTCTTGATGTCTCCCTCCGTGATGGAGGAGACCATCCACCTGCCTCCCGCTCCGGACATGGTTGGAGAAGGTTGAGGTGGGAAGTGTGGACTTGGGCGCTAGAGCTCGAGTGTGCGAAAACGGATGAGCAAAGGAGGAAGAAGGCGTGGATAGAAAGGGGAATCCTTATCCCTTTATATGGGCGGACGAAGCTAAGCGTCCCCACTTGCCTGGTAAAACTCGCTTATCCCCCAAGCGCCGCAATTGATGACGCGGTTGGGTTACCCACGCCCGTATTGATGAGAATCCCGTAATAAGGGGACACGATCTCTGCTTTGACAAGACGTGTTGAAAAACTGCCTCGCGTTATGTGCGGGGCTGGTTAAAGGGAACGGTTCGAATAATCACCGGGCCATGACATAACATCATGCTGCCAAAACAAGCCAGCAAATTAGATCTGCGAAAATATTATTCTCTCTACGGTGGAATGTGGAACTTATTTTGCAGGGTCGGACACTATCCTCGTATTCAAATTCTTCTGTGATGTATTCAGAGAAGGAACCCTCATTCAAAGTTTTTATATTATAGCAAATTTACATGTTGTTCTAGAGAACTCTCAAAATAATATAAGTGAAGAATGAGAGAACAATAGTTTCTATAAAACAAATCCACCACCGTGCTCTAAAAGATATAAGTGAAGCACTAGAGCAAAAACTATATAGCTCAAAAGAAATAAGTGAAGCACACAGAGTATTCTAATAAATTTCAAATTATGTGAGTCTCTCTCAAAAGGTGTGTATAGCAAGGATGATTGTGGTTGAGGGAGTCCTGGATTAGGGGGTCTCCGGATAGCCGGACTATCTCCATTGGCCGGACTGTTAGACTATGAAGATACAAGATTGAAGACTTCGTCTCGTGTCCGGATGGGACTCTACTTGGCGTGGAAGGCAAGCTAGGCAATACGGATATGGATATCTCCTCCTTTGTAACCGACCTTGTGTAACCCTAACCCTCTCCGGTGTCTATATAAACCGAAGGGTTTTAGTCCGTAGGACAACAATCATAACATACAATCATACCATAGGATAGCTTCTAGGGTTTAGCCTCTCTGATCTCGTGGTAGATCTACTCTTGTACTACCCATATCATCAATATTAATCAAGCAGGACGTAGGGTTTTACCTCCATCAAGAGGCCCGAACCTGGGTAAAACATCGTGTCCCCTGCCTCTTGTTACCATCCGGCCTGGACGCACAGTTCGGGACCCCCTACCCGAGATCTGCCGGTTTTGAAACCGACAGTGGTAAACTAGAAAGCAAAGACTCAAATCATACAAGACGCTCCAAGCAAAACACATATCATGTGGTGAATAAAAATATAGCTCCAAGTAAAGTTACCGATAGACGAAGACGAAAGAGGGGATGCCTTCCGGGGCATCCCCAAGCTTAGGCTTTTTGGTGTCATTGAATTTTACCTTGGGGTGCCATGGGCATCCCCAAGTTTAGGCTCTTGCGACTCTTTGTTCCATAATCCATGAAATCTTTACCCAAAACTTAAAAACTTCACAACACAAAACTCAAAATAGAAAATCTCATGAGCTCCGTTAGTGAAAGAAAACAAAACACCACTTCAAGGTACTGTAATGAACTCATTCTTTATTTATATTGGTGTTAAACCTACTGTATTCCAACTTCTCTATGGTTTATAAACTCTTTTACTAGCCATAGATTCATCAAAATAAGCAAACAACACATGAAAAACAGAATCTGTCAAAACAGAACAGTCTGTAGTAACCTGTAGTTAACGCAAACTCTGGAACCCCAAAAATTCTAAAATAAATTTCTGGACGTGAGGAATTTATCTGTTAACCATCTTCAAAAATAATTAACTAAATATAACCTTCCAAATAAAAATGGCAGCAGTTCTCGTGAGCGCTAAAGTTTCTGATTTTTACAGCAAGATCAAAAAGACTTTCCCCAAGTCTTCCCAACGGTTCTACTTGGCACAAACACTAATTAAACACAAAAAAACACAACCAAAACAGAGGCTAGATAAATTATTTATTACTAAACAGGAGCAAAAGGCAAGGAATAAAAATGAAATTGGGTTGCCTCCCAACAAGCGCTATCGTTTAACGCCCCTAGCTAGGCATAAAAGCGAAGATAGATCTAGGTATTGCCATCTTTGGTTTTAGGGAAGAAAAGAGCAAACTTATTATCTATGGCATTAATCTTTCTATTTTGATAAAGCACATGGTTGTTAATGGTAGAAGAAAGATTAATCATTTTACAGAAATTTGCATCTAAGCTAGCTTTCATCTCTTTGATAGATTCATGTTGGTAGGAGAGCAAAAGAGATGTGGATTCAACCTTCTCATTCATGGGGTGCCCAAATATGGTTTTCATCTTTTCATAAGTATCTACGGCATCTCCTTCAAGAAAACCATCTTCAAAAATAGAATCTAGGACATGCTTAAACGAAGAAGGTAGGGCAACATAAAAGCTCCTTAAGTAAATTTCAATTTGGTATTGGGGCACATAGCTGGCCCGGATCCTTAATAGTCTATCCCAAGCATCTTTCAAAGATTCATCGAGTAAATAAATAAAAATTCTGGAATCATCTTCGTCAAAATTATTAAGATTCTCATTGATAACTTCAGTATGTCTTTCCATAGCATCATTTTTTATGAGTTTTGAGAGAATAGAAGGATTGTCAAAAGTACTAAAACTCGGGAGAGAACCCCCAACCCTTTTTGATTCCGACATGGTGAAAGAAAGGAGAGCGGAAAAGAGAGGGCGAATAAAATGGCAAGGGTGAAGTGGGGGAGAGGAAAACAAGAGGCAAATGGCAAATAATGTAATGCGAGGGATAAGAGCTTGTGATGGGTACTTGGTATGTCTTCACTTAGCAACGGCACCTGAAATGACTCATTGTTGGGAGTCAAATCTTGACTTGACTTGGAGCGAATCTCCCCGGCAACGGTGCCAGAAATCCTTCTTGCTACCTCTTGAGCACTGCGTTGGTTTTCCATTAAAGAGGAAAGGGTGGTGCAGCAAAGTAGCGTAAGTATTTCCCTCAGTTTTTGAGAACCAAGTATCAATCCAGTAGGAGATCACGCTCGAGTCCCACGCACCTACACAAACAAATAAGAACCTCACAACCAATGCGATAAAGGGGTTGTCAAGCCCTTCACGGTCACTTACGAGAGTGAGATATGATAAGATAATATTTTTGGTATTTTTATGATAAAGATGCAAAGTAAAATAAAAGGCAAAAGAAATAACTAAGTATTGGAAGATTAATATGATGGAAGATAGACCCGGGGACCATAGGTTTCACTAGTGGCTTCTCTCAAGGGCATAAGTATTACGGTGGGTAAACGAATTACTGTCGAGCAATTGATAGAATTGAGCATAGTTATGAGAATATCTAGGTATGATCATGTATATAGGCATCACGTCCGAGACAAGTAGACCGAAAATATTCTGCATCTACTACTATTACTACACACAGCGACCGCTATCCAGCATGCATCTAGAGTATTAAGTTCATAAGAACAGAGTAATGCTTTAAGGAAGATGACATGATGTAGAGGGATAAACTCATGCAATATGGTATAAACCCCATCTTTTTATCCTTGATGGCAACAATACAATACATGTCGGTTCCCTTTCTGTCACTAGGATCAAGCACCGCAAGATTGAACCCAAAGCTAAGCACTTCTCCCATTGCAAGAAAGATCAATCTAGTAGGCCAAACCAAAATGATAATTCGAAGAGACTTGCAAAGATACACCAATCATACATAAAAGAATTCAGAGGAGAATCAAATATTGTTCATAGGTAATCTGGATCATAAACCCACAATTCATTGGATCTTGACAAACACACTGCAAAAGAAGATTACATCGAATAGATCTCCAAGAGAATCGAGGAGAACTTTGTATTCAGATCCAAAGAGAGAGAAGAAGCCATCTAGCTAATAACTATGGACCCGTAGGTCTGAAATAAACTACTCACACATCACCGGAGAGGCCATGGAGTTGATGTAGAGGCCCTCCGTGATCAATGCCCCCTCTGGCGGAGCTCTGGAAGAGGCCCCAAGATGGGATCTCTCGGGTACAGAAGGTTGCGATGGTGGAATTAGGTTTTAGTGGTGCTCCTGGATGTTTGGGGGGTATGTGGACTTATATAGGAGGAATAAGTACTTTGGTGGAGCAACGGAGGGCCCACGAGGGTGGAGGGCGTGCCCAGGGGGTAGGCGCGCCGCCCTGCCTCATGCCTTCCTCCCTTGCTTCTTGACGCCCACTCCAAGTCTCCTGGATCATGTTTGTTGAGAAAATCACGTTCCCGAAGGTTTCATTCCGTTTGGACTCCGTTTGATATTCCTTTTCGATGAAACCCTAAAATAGGCAAAAAAACAGCAATTTGGGATGGGCCTCCGGTTAGTAGGTTAGTCCCAAAAATGATATATAAGTGTAAAATAAAGCCCATTGACATCCAAAATAGATAATATAATAGCATGGAGCAATCAAAAATTATAGATACGTTGGAGACGTATCAGAGCGCGAGCCATGGACATAGCACTATGGGTGGAATAGAATATGATGATTGAGGTTGTGTGAGAAGACAAAAAGGGAGAAAGTCTCACATTTACGCGGCTAATCAATGGGCTATGGAGATGCCCACCGATTGATGTCAATGCAAGGAGTAGGGATTGACATGCAACGGATGCACTAGAGCTATAAATATATGAAAGCTCATCAAAGAAACTAAATGGGTGTGCATCCAACTCGCTTGCTCACGAAGACCTAGGGCATTTGAGGAAGCCCATCATTGGAATATACAAGCCAAGTTCTACAATGAAAAATTCCCACTAGTATATGAAAGTGACAAAATAAGAGACTCTCTATCATGAAGATCATGGTGCTCCTTTGAAGCACAAGTGTGGAAAAAGGATAGTAACATTGTCCCTTCTCTCTTTTTCTCTCATTGTCTTTTTTTATTTGGGCCTTCTTTTTTTTGGCCTCTTTTTTTCGTCCGGAGTCTCATCCCGACTTGTGGGGGAATCATAGTCTCCATCATCCTTTCCTCACATGGGACAATGCTCTAATGATGATCATCACACTTTTATTTTCTTACAACTCAAGAATTACAACTCTATACTTGGAACAACATATGACTCTATGTGAATGCCTCCGGCGGTGTACCGGGATTGCGATGAATCAAGAGTGACATGTATGAAAAATTAAGCATGGTGGCCTTGCCACAAATACGATGCCAACTACATGATCATGCAAAGCAATATGACAATGATGATGCGTGTCATAATAAATGGAACGGTGGAAAGTTGCATGGCAATATATCTCGGAATGACTATGGAAATGTCATAATAGATAGGTATGGTGGCTGTTTTGAGGAAGATATAAGGAGGCGTATGTGTGATAGAGCGTATCATATCACGGGGTTTGGATGCACCGGCGAAGTTTGCACCAACTCTCAACGTGAGAAAGGGCAATGCACGGTACCGAAGAGGCTAGCAATGATGGAAGGGTGAGAGTGCGTATAATCCATGAACTCAACATTAGTCATAAAGAACTCACATACTTATTGCAAAAATCTACAAGTTATCAAAAACCTCGGCACTACGCGCATGCTCCTAGGGAGATAGATTGGTAGGAAAAGACCATCGCTCGTCCCCGACCGCCACTCCTAAGTAAAGCAATCAAAGCACACCCCATGCTTAAAATTTGTCACATAACATTTACCATACGTGCATGCTATGGGACTTGCCAACTTCAACACAAGTATTCATCAATTTCACAATTACTCAACTAGCACACCTCTAATATTACCACCTTTATATCTCAAAACAATATATCAAGCATCCAACTTCTCTTAGCATTTAAAATTTATAACCAAAGTGAATTACCATGCTGTTCTAAAGGACTATCAAAATGATATAAGTGAAGCATGAGAGATAAATTATTTCTATAAAATAAAACCACCGCCGTGCTCTAAAAGATATAAGCAAAGCACTAGAGCAAAAATTATCCAACTCAAAAAATATAAGTGAAGCACATAGAGTATTCTAATAAATTCCAATTCATGTGTTTCTCTCCCAAAAGGTGTGTACAGAAAGGATGATTGTGGTAAACTAAAAATCAAAGACTCAAATCATAAAATATGCTCCAAGAAAAACACATATCATGTGGCGAATAAAAATATAGCTCCAAGTAAAGTTACCGATGGACGAAGACGAAAGAGGGGAAGCCTTCCGGGGCATCCCCAAGCTTAGGCTTTTGGTTGTCCTTGGATTTTACCTTGGGGTGCCTTGTGCATCCCCAAGCTTAGGCTCTTGCCACTCCTTGTTCCATAATCTATCAAATCTTTACCCAAAACTTGAAAACTTCACAACACAAAACTTAAAAGAAAATCTTTGTGAGCTCTGTTAGTAAAAGAAAACAAACCACCACTTCAAGGTACTGTAATGAACTCATCATTTATTTATATTTGTGTTAAACCTACTGTATTCCAACTTTTCTATGGTTCATAAACTATATTACTAGCCATAGATTCATCAAAATAAGCAAAAGACACACGAAAAACAGAATCTGTCAAAAACAGAACTGTCTGTAGTAATCTGTATGTTTCGAATACTTCTGGAACCCCAAAAATTTAAAAATAAATTTCTGTACGTTAGGCATTTATCTGTTAATCATATTCAAAAAGAATTAACTAAATATCACTCTCCAATAAAAAATGGCAGCAATTCTCGTGAGCGCTAAAGTTTCTGTTTTTTACAGCAAGATCAAAAAGACTTTCTCCAAGTCTTCCCAGCGGTTCTACTTGGCACAAACACTAATTAAACACAAAAAACAACCAAACAGAGGCTAGATAAATTATTTATTACTCAATATGAGGAAAAAGCAAGGAATAATAATAAAATTGGGTTGCCTCCCAACAAGCGCTATCGTTTAACGCCCCTAGCTAGGCATAAAAGCAAAGATAGATCTAGGTATTGCCATCTTTGGTAGGCAATCCATAAGTGGCTCTCATAATTGATTCATATGGTAATTTAATTTTATTTCTAGGGAAGTGTTCCATTCCTTTCCTTAACGGAAATTGGAATCTAATATTCCCTTCCTTCATATCAATAATTGCACCAATCGTTCTAAGTAAAGGTCTACCAAGAATAATAGGACATGAAGGATTGCAATATCAAGAACAACGAAATCTACGGGCACATAATTCCTATTTGCAACAATAAGAACATCATTAATATTTCCCATAGGGTTCTTAGTAGTGGAATCCGCAAGGTGCAAGGTTAAAGAACAATCATCAAATTCAAGGAAACCTAGCAAATCATACAAAGTTTTTGGGATCGTGGAAACACTAGCACCCAAATCACACAAAGCATAGCATTCGTTATCTTTAATTTTTATTTTAATTGTATATTCCCACTCATCATAAAGTTTTCTAGGGATAGAAACTTCCAAGTCAAGTTTTTCTTCGTAAGATTGCATTAAAGCATCAACGATATGTTTAGTAAAAGCTTTATTTTGACTATAAGCGTGAGGAGAATTTAGCACGGATTGCAACAAGGAAATACAATCTATCAAAGAAAAATTATCATAACTATATTCCTTGAAATACAAGATAGTGGGTTTGTTGTTATCTAAAGTTTTAACCTCTTCAATCACACTTTTACTAATTTTTGCATCAAGATCTAAAAACTCCGAATTTTTGGGACGCCTTCTAACTAAAGTTGACTCATATCCAGTCCCATCATTATCAAGATTCATATTGCAAAACAAGGATTTAATAGGGGACACATCAATCACTTTTAGATCTCCATCCTTATTATCATGAAAACTAGAAGAACACGCTTTCACAAAGCAAGCCATTTTTGCATGCATCCTAGCGGTTCTTTCTTTGCACTCATCAATGGAAATTCTCATGGATTTGAGAGACTCATCGATATCATGCTTAGGTGGAATAGATCTAAGTTTCAAAGAATCAACATCAAGATAAATTCTATCCACGTTCCTAGCCAACTCATCAATCTTAAGCAAATTTTCTTCAATCAAAGCATTGAAACTCTTTTGTGAACTAATAAATTCTTTAATACTAGATTCAAAATCAGAGGGCATCTTATTATAATTTCCATAAGAATTGTTGTAAGAATTACCATAATTATTAGAGGAATTACTAGGAAACGGCCTAGAATTAAAATTACCTCTATACTTGTTGTTACCAAAATTGTTCCTACCAACAAAATTCATATCCATGGATTCATTATTATTCTCAATCAAAGTAGACAAAGGCATATCATTAGGATCAGTAGGGGCACTCTTATTAGCAAACAATTTCATAAGTTCATCCATCTTTCCACTCAAAACATTAATCTCTTCAATTGCATGAACTTTTTTACTAGTAGATCTTTCAGTGTGCCATTGAGAATAATTAACCATAATATTATCTAGGAGTTTGGTAGCTTCTCCTAAAGTGATTTCCATAAAAGTGCCTCCCGCGGCCGAATCTAAAAGATTTCTAGAAGCAAAATTCAATCCGGCATAAATTTTTTTGTATAATCATCCATAAATTCTATCCATGTGTAGGGCAATTACGTATCATTAATTTCATCCTCTCCCAAGATTGTGCAACATGCTCATGATCAAGTTTCTTAAAATTCATAATATCATTTCTAAGAGAGATGATCTTAGCGGGAGGAAAATACTTAGAGATAAAAGTATCTTTGCACTTATTCCATGAATCAATACTATTTTTAAGCAAAGACGAAAACCAAGCTTTAGTACGATCTCTAAGCAAAAACGGAAATAGCTTAAGTTTAAAAATATCATTATCCGCATCTTTCTTCTTTTGCATATCACACAAATCAACAAAGTTGTTTTGATGGGTAGCGGCATCTTCACTAGGAAGGCCAAAAAACGGATCTTTCATGACAAGATTCAGCAAAGCAGTATTAATTTCACAAGATTCAACATCGGTAAGAGGAGCAATCAGAGTGCTAATAAAATCATTATTGTTGGTATTGGCAAAGTCACACAATTTAGTATTATCTTGATCCATCGTGACAAGCAAGCAATCCAACACACAAGCAAACAAGCGAAGAAAAAGCGAACTGAAAGAGAGGGCGAAAGGAAAAGAGGGCGAATAAAACGGCAAGGGTGAAGTGGGGGAGAGGAAAACGAGAGGAAAATGGAAAATAATGTAATGTGAAGGATAAGAGTTGTGATGGGTACTTGGTATGTATTGACTTGGCATAGATCTCCCCGGCAACGGCGCTAGAAATCCTTCTTGCTACCTCTTGAGCATGCGTTGGTTTTCCCTTGAAGAGGAAAGGGTGATGCAGCAAAGCAGCGTAAGTATTTCCCTCGGTTTTTGAGAACCAAGGTATCAATCCAGTAGGAGACCACGCGCGAGTCACCTCGTACCTACACAAATAAATAAGAACCTCGCAACCAACGTGGTAAAGGGGTTGTCAATCCCTTCACGGCCACTTGCAAGAGTGAGATCTGATAGAGATAATAATAATAAGATTAATTTTTTTGGTATTTTTATGATATAGATTGAAAGTAAAGATTGCAAAATAAAATAGATTGGAAACTTGTATGATGGAAAATAGACCCGGGGGCCATAGGTTTCACTAGTGGCTTCTCTCAAGTTAGCATAAGTATTACAGTGGGTGAACAAATTATTGTCGAGCAATTGCTAGAATTGAGCATAGTTATGAGAATATCTAGGTATGATCATGTATATAGGCATCATGTCCGTGACAAGTAGACCGACTCCTGCCTGCATCTACTACTATTACTCCACACATCGACCGCTATCCAGCATGCATCTAGAGTATTAAGTTCATAAGAACAGAGTAACGCTTTAAGAAAGATGACATGATGTAGAGGGATAAACTCATGCAATATGATATAAACCCCATCTTTTTATCCTCGATGGCAACAATACAATATGTGTTGTTTCCCTTTCTGTCACTGGGATCGAGCACCGCAAGATTGAACCCAAAGCTAAGCACTTCTCCTATTGCAAGAAAGATCAATCTAGTAGGCCAAACCAAACTGATAATTCGAAGAGACTTGCAAAGATAACCAATCATACATAAAAGAATTCAGAGTAGATTCAAATATTGTTCATAGATAATCTTGATCATAAACCCACAATTCATCGGATCTCGACAAACACACCGCAAAAGAAGATTATATCGAATAGATATCCAAGAAGATCGAGGAGAACTTTGTATTGAGATCCAAAGAGAGAGAAGAAGCCATCTAGCTAATAACTATGGACCCGAAGGTCTGAGGTAAACTACTCACACATCATCGGAGGGGGGCATGGAGTTGATGTAGAGGCCCTCCGTGATCAATGCCCCCTCCGGTGGAGCTCCAGAAAAGGCCCCAAGATGGGATCTCTTGGGTACACAAGGTTGCGACAGTGGAAATAGGGTTTCCTGATGCTCCTGGATGTTTTTGGGGTATGTGAACATATATAGGAGGAAGAAGTAGGTCGGTTGAGCCACGAGGGGCCCATGAGGGGGGAGGGCGCGCCCCCGTACCTTGTGTGGCCACCTCGTTGTTTGCTTGACGTCCACTCCAAGTCCTCTGGATCACGTTTGTTCCAAAAATCATGCTCCCGAAGGTTCCATTCCATTTGGACTCCGTTTGATATTCCTTTTCTGCGAAACACTGAAATAGGCAAAAAACAGCAATTTGCGCTGGGCCTTGGGTTAATAGGTTAGTCCCAAAAATAATATAAAAGTGTAAAATAAAGCCCATTAACATCCAAAACAGATAATATAATAGCATGGAACAATCACAAATTATAGATACATTGGAGACGTATCAGCCATGGAAGTCGAATATTTTAAGAGACAACAAGCTGAAAGCCCGCAATTCTTCTATGCAATAAAAGTGAATAAGGGGACAAATGATGTGGAAGAATTCTTTAGGGTGGATGTGCGAACAAGACCGCTATACCCCAAATACAAGGACTGTGTCTTCTTTGATACAACCTTTTGCACCAACAAATATAACATGCCTTTTGCTCCAATAGTTGGCATCAACAAGCATCTTAAAACTGTTGTCCTAGGTTGTGCATTGCTTCCAAATGAGAAAATTGAAACCTTCAAGTGGGTCTTTCGAAAAAATTTGCTTGCCATGAACAATGAGTACCCAGCAAACCTTATGATCGATCAATGTAAAGCAATGGAAGCTGCAATTTCTAATGTGTTGCCTCACACGGTACACAGGTGTTACAAGTGGCATGTATAGTGCAAGGCCTGTGAGAAACTTGGGAGAATGCTTACCAGGGATTCAATCTTTGTGAAAGTTTTCTATGAGTGCATCAATGGGTCTGAGATAGTGGATGAATTTGAAGAAACATGGCAGCACATGTTGTATTGCTTCGGGTACACAAAGAATAGGCACTTGCAAAACATGTGGGAATGCCATCACACATGGGCTCCTTCATATTCCAAGAATGATTTCTCCCCACTCACGAGTATGACCGGGAGATCAAAGGGGCTAAATTCTTATTTCAAGACATTGGTGCATCCGAAGAACTCGGTTTGGACATCTGTAGGGCAATATGAACTGCTTTAAGAAACGATGCTAGACCGTGAAGAGAATGCTGCTTTCACTGGAGAAAAAATAACAACACCACTTTGTGGGCGGTACATACAATAAAGTACAATCCATCAATCTAATGCATGCTTCCCTTGCAAAAATAACCATAAAAGTAACAAAAAAAACCCACCAAAAATTGTTAAATGCGGGTACAATATAGAGCGTTAAGTTGTTATGTTCTATACACACAACGTTTTTGGCAAGTTCCAAGAGCAAGTGACAACATCAATAGGTCATATAATCCAACCAAGTGCCTAACCTTGAGTAGGAAGGTATGATGTTCGAGCTTTACTCAAGCATGTCCGAGAATCCAAAACTGTACCCGGTCCATGTTGTGATGGAGGATGGGATATACTCATGCAACTTCCATTTCTTTGAGATGAATGGTGTGCTTTGTTCACACATTATAAGGGTGATGATACATATTAATATGCAAGAAATTCCAAGTAGATACATGCTGGAGAGGTGGTTGGAAGCAGCTACAACAAACATGGGCACCTATGGGAGGTTCCTTGACTTTGGACTACCAAAAACAAACACCCTGAAATACAACTCATTGTGCAGAGATATGAATGCACTGGCAACAGGAAGCATGCTCCATTGATCGAGCATATAACTTTCTATCGGATGTAATCAAGTAGCTCTAGCCCATAGTTGCTTTGATGAAAAAAGGAGCAAATGTCGAGGGAAGAGGTGGTACAGCAGCAACAAGCTCCTCAAGCAAGTGCACCCAATGTTGTAACTGGAGCAAACCCACAATCATCAGCTGCCCCCTACAAAATCATGCTCATGTGCCAAAACAAGGTTGGCCATCTGAGCGAGCAAAAGACGGAAGACACTGTTGAAGCAGCGAGAAGACGAGCATAATAAGAAGCTTCAAAAAGAAGCCAAGAAAGAAACCAAAAAAGAATCCAATAAGGAGACAGCAAGCAAGGCTAAACCTAGAAGGAAAGTTACTTGTTCGCTTTGCAGTGAAGAAGATCACACTATCAAACCCGTGAGTCGTTCATTGAATACAAGTCTGTGATGGCTGATAATGTTGAAACAAAATGCCATTACTGCTTCGAGGAATGCCACACAATGCAATCGTGCATTCACTTCAAAGCCGCGACGGCGAAAGTGGAGGTACATGCTCAAAAGAGTTAGGTTATAGTACTGTAGTTGATTATATGGGAATTCATATATCAGTAGCTTGTAGCTAGTTTCGAATAAGATATTGGTACTTTGTAGTTTCTCTGAATTTTCTGTGAAGTTTAACTTAGATTCTGCTTCATACATATCTTAGAAGCATAATAGGTTTTATGGAAAAGTTTATCTCAAAATCTCTCTAGACAAACAAAAAAAATCAAAGAACGTTACTTTAAGCTAATTTCTCCCTTAAACCGTGTATGCTCAGAAGGTGGTATTATACTACTGCTGAAAAGGTGAAATATTTTGCATTTGACAGTGTTGATCTTCAAGTGATATCATCTTTGTACTGAAGTAAGAACATCTTTTTTGAAAAGCATTACACAGTTTCAACACCAACAGTACTCGGGAATCATTGGACAAACCTGTTGTTGCCTTCTTTTTTATCAGCGGTATTAATGAAGCGTTGGACAAAAATTGTGTCACGATACTCAGGAAGCATTGGGAAAATTTGTTCCAGCACTAACAGTACTGAGGAACTCTAAAAAGAACAATTATGTATACAACAAGAATGATATCATATAATTATGTATAAAAGAAGCATTTGATGAACTTGAAAAAGTCTTGCCGGAAAATGGTTTAGCTTCAACATCCAAAAGTACTTGCGTCCAACAAAAGTACTTGTTGCATACCAGGTAATTTTGTTTTCCTTGCTACAAACTACTAAAAATACTTCTCGCCAAACAGATTCAATTTAAAGAAACAAGAAGTTTCATTCGTGGTAAGGGAACACATGACACACGATGGTGTGAGGTTACAAAAGGAAACTCAACTGCAGTAGTTCCTGGCATTGCACTTCCAAATGCAAACTTGCATCTTCAAGCCGCTACAATCGCCTTGTGCACATCAGCGAGATAGACCTTATTTAGTAGATGGAAAAACAACTTCGAAGCAATAGTCTTACGCACATCGAGCATATTTTGCTGCAAAGAAAAAAAAGGAAAAAAAGGCAAACATATATCACACACGCAGCACATAAAAAGGTATACCACACAATGCAACCACCAAAAAAGCATAATTATCTATTTTACCTTCTTAAAATCTTTCATCCTCTTGCCAACAAAATTCTTAAAGTATAGCGTTCCAAAAAAAATCCACAAACAAAGTTGTTTTTCATGCCATTGAAAAAGGAAAAGAAAAAAGTTTCAGGTGGTTATAGAAAAAGGAGATGAAAACATATTATTTGTGGAGGGGCTGAATAAGTAGAGCTTACTAAGTTGCTTGCTGTGGGTAGTTAAGCAGGGGCCAATCTGGTTTCAAAGGGGATAAATCCATAGTGAAGTCTGGTTCTTCTTTAGCAATCCTCTTGAAATTGGTAAACTGACACAAGTAGAAATAATTCATAGATTTTGTCAACACAAAACGTAACGGATAATATGCTACCACCCTAAAGTTCGGAAAACTTCATATTTTCTTTCAAAGATTTTGCAACAAATTCATTAGTAACCTGGATTTTCATTAATGTACAATGGATTTTGCAACAGATTCATTAGTAATCTTGCTCTTAAGCTTCGTCTGGTCCTTGCTCTTCAACTTCTCCTCATCACGGTTGGGACTTGGTTCCCTGCTGCTAACTACAATATATGACTCCTCTTGTGGTTTTGATGGTCCATGTGCAAAAAAAATCAATAAAAAGGAGATCTTTCAAAAAATGTTGCGAGGATAGATTTGTTGGCAAATAAACATGACAGGGCATGCATCCAGTCCCATTTGATAATGGAGACGTGGAGGTTGGTGTGGCATCGAACACATGCAATTTTATAACTTTTGAGTTTGGGCCCTCGTGAGTTACATCAAAAACTACATAACACTTTTTTGTGTAGTAGTGTTGCCATGCCTCGAAGCATTGGAGTTCGCAGCTATGTCTAGGACACTGATCCACCACTCGTATTCCCCAGTGCCCTATTGGAACAGATTCATTGATGGCACATCACTCCAATCTCCAGCTACACTTGGCACAGAGCGATCGTGATGACTGAGTTCATGCCCATGCTCAATATCTTCATAAGTGGACGCTTTATTCTTTGCGTTCTCAAAGTAGAGTGCAAGGTCCTCATTGACAACATCACTAGTTCTTGTGGCCAACTCAACGACGTTGCCTTCATTTGGCTCATGAGCAATGTCACTTGGACGGTTGCTTCGAGCTCCTTCAGTCGGGTCAACCACCTTGTCGGTTGTTGGCTCAACTGGGGCTTTCCTGCTAGAACTTTGTTTGCTACACACGGGATCATCTGCCTTGTCTACAACATTGTTGCGAGGTGGCGGCACATCGAAAGTAACATATCCTTCTTCATGAGTACTTGATGAAGCAACATGAACATCTTTGAGAAGCTGTCCCATTTGCTTGCAATAGATTGCTTGCAACACTTTCTCGTAAGAACTTAGAGCGCCTTTTAACTTTGCAGCATAGAGTTTTGTGTGCTTGTCATAGATAGCAACCAAATGGGATGGGAGCTAAAAATGTATGAAAAAGGGTTGTGGTCGTTGAGGGTGCAACTTACTGTGTGATGGTACTACAAAAGAAACTATAAAGGTATTTGAAAAAAATAAAAAAGAAATAAACACGCAAAAAGAAAATAACCTCACCTCAAGCTCTACAACAAATGGTACTGGGTTTTGAAGCCAAGCATCCAGTGAACCACACACGTCTTCTTCAGCATTTTTGCCATTTTCCACTTGAATGCTACCTGACAAAAGGGTTATCCTTCGCAGCCGCTTCATCTTGGTTATCATTAATGTCCATGTTTGCAGCCCCACCTCTTGAGTGTCAGCACAATCCGACATGTTTGAAACCTGCTCATCCTGAGAAACTTCTCTATTATTTCCTTGGGTAGACGATGATGTGTACGGTGTCTCCGACATAGGGCGAAACTACAAGACACAAAGTAAAAAAACCATGAGCACACAAAACAAAAAAAAGAAAAGAAAAAAATATGTTGCAATGGATAACCACACAGAGACTTACGCGACACTTCCCGAATGTGGCTTTGCCCAGACAAAGATTATTCTTGTCAAAGTCTAACCCAAGATGAAAGTTGGTCCAGTGCACGAAGCAAGCCCTTGGAAGAGAATAATTCAATTGGTGCTCATTGATGGCAGCTTGAGGGAAGATCAAATGATCCTGGTCAAAAGACAAAAAATAATTTATCAGACACACAAAGAATTGTGATTATAAAACACAAAAAATAGAGTCATGAGAGAAAGAAAATTCCAAAAAAGAAAGGTGTATATCGCTAGCATAGGAAAGCAGCCCCCAACCTAGAATGAGGAAGTAGACTATGATTTTATCTTCTCTTGGCACTTCTTGACCTCTTTCATCGCAACACTTAAAAGTTAAAACATGCTCATTCCAAATGAATTCATCAACCTTGTCCATTTCTTCAAGACTTTTGAGGTACTCTAGGGGCACCATGTTGCTAGTGCCTTGGGTTAAAACTGTTGCAAGCGCTAACAAGACCCATGACCTTTTGGTAGTGTCGTTGTTGTCATTCCTTGCTTGATGAAGCACATCCACTATATGCGCAATTGGAGCTCTGTCATTCTTGTGATAAATGTTGCAGAGGTGACAATGCTCATGTCTCTTGAAAAGCTCAACTGGTCTATTGCCTGACGGAATGTTGAAAACCTTCTTCACCATGTCTCTCGTAAACAAAATAATTTATTCCGACTCAACCTGAAACAAAAGAAAAAAATATTGATGGGATGATGTCAACGTGACCTAAAGAGAGTACGTGTTACAGACATGATGCATGAGATAAAAAAAGAAAAAAGGTGGGTGTAATATCTGAGCTCGCATCTGTCTGTATCGATGCTCATTGCTACCCACTCCATTAGATCATGCGGCACTATGAAGGATGAGATGCTCATGAGATCACCGAATCCAGTTTCATTTATGTCACGCCTCTTGCTAGGATTAAGTTTTGTGTTGGCAACATCACGCAAGCGTTTTGCAGCGAGACGTTGGCCGAATACACCATCAGACTCCATTGCTTCTTCGTCTGGTGGATAACTACAAAATTCAAAATATAATAAATTTCTTGGGTACACCACAAAAAATGCATACTATATAATGCTACAAAAAAATGAAAAATCCACATACGAAAAATGTGAAATCTGCCACACTTAATCCACTACTAGTATGTCAAAAACAAAATATGACATGGAAATGGCAAGGACCTACTGAATAAACTATAAAAATAGTTTCTAAACCACCATTAGAGCATGCAACAACAACTACTACTAGAGATGTGGCAGGCATTCAGATTCCAACTTCCTTAACATCTACAAAGTATAATGAAGCAAAATGATAGTTCAAAAATGAATGAAGCAAAGCTACCATAAGATGAAAATCTTGTCTGAATATAGTTCCATATAGAATATAAAACAACAATAACCATCTGACTATACTGCCTTTCATCGAAAAATCCTGATCTAAATCACATTGCAGTAGGATGCAACATGACTTGGCACTACCATCCCACAAGAGCATCACAGCTGAGAAATCTCGGCCCCCTACCTCTAAAATCTCGACCAAAAACCCTAGCTACAAATGGGAACCAAATTCATCCGATCTAAACTACAAACCCCTACCTGAAATGGGGAAGATGAAGGGGGTGGCAGCTCAAGTGAAAACCATAAACGAAACAAAACTCAGGATGAAGGCGATTTCATTCTGAATCTACTCATCCAACACTAAGAACTGCCTGAATTAACCTTGAAATGATGCTCCACATGAAGGTCTCGCCGGCGGGGGACAAAAATGCTGCGAAGCACTGGAGACCATACCTGTCGTCCACCGTGGCAACTACAGAGGGGTCGTGTCGATCGGTGTCATGGCCGACAACGCTCGCCGTCGCCCGAGCCTCTGATTCCCCTGTCGTCGCCTCAGCATCCGATTCACCCGCCCCCGCCATGATTCCGGATCTCGCCTGCGTCATCACCACTGAAAGGGAAGGGTAATGAAGCATGGAAACAAAACGGTGAGAGTTAAGGGGGGTGGAAGCAAAAAAAAGGAGCTATAATCCACCCGGTGATATGCCTGGTAAGAGAGCCCTCGACTGCAAGATGAAGCGCGATCGGACAACGCATGAAACGTTTGCTCGCGCGGCTGCGTGCATCCGGATAAAAGAGAGTGTTTTCCAAAAAAATGTGTTTTAATAAGGAGTACTTATATTATTTAACGGAGCCTAGGCAGCTTACGCATGATCGAGTCAACCAGGACCGCCGATCAACAAACTTCTGTTGGATGGCCAAAAAAATACTTGTGTCATCGCGCGACAAAAAAATTACAAGGCTATTGGATGGCCAAAAAAATACTTGTGTCACCGCGCGACAAAAAAATTACAAGGCTATTGGATGGCCAAAAAAATACTTGTGTCACCGCGCGACAAAAAAATTACAAGGCTATGCTCCCGGCGGGTCTCGAACCCGCGACCTTCGGCTCATAAGACCAACGCTCTAACCAACTGAGCTACGGGGGCTGGGCGATTTCGATTATTCATTCCATGTTTTTGTACGGTCACTGAATTGAACATAAAGGTGATCGAAACTGTTTGGCTAATTACTCGTTACTCATAAGTTGATCAACAATTTTCCCTATTACTTATTGTTGTAGTTCTTACAAAAAAAAGTAAAAACTATTTTTATATAAAAAGGATATATTAACATCACAAGGATATCAATCACATTGACCTCTGGTCCTCTGCATCAACATCATCTCAGTAGACAACGCGTCTAGGAAAGGACAAAACACGAGCGTCATCGTCGCTGGACCCAACCACTAACATGAGATGATGGATTCTCATTTCAAAGAGAAGTTTCTAGTCCGGTCCGACTAATGAAGGCCGGGCCAAGAGCAGCCACGTAGCCGATGCCATCCTATGTTATCACCACTTGCTGATCCATCAACACACCACCCGCACGCACAGTTCTAAGTCTCCAACCTGCAGCAAGCGGGGTTGTCAATCATCGGAGCATGTCGTAGGGAATCTCAAATATAGAGGCCGAAATCTGTCGACGTGCATGAGACCATGCAACTCCGCTGGGAAACTGCAATAAGGAAGATGTATTGTTGCCACAACCGTCGTGAAAACGGGAACCATGAGGATCCACTGTCACAGTGAATCGAGGACCAAGAAGCCTCTGCTGCAAATCACCGTCGTAGACGCCACGAAGCCATCGTACCATGCCGCCATCGAGGTGTCCCGAGCCTCTGCTGTTGGAAGGGAGAAAGGGTTTTGGTGGAATTGTTGTTTTATTGCTTGAGCCTCATGGGCATATATATAGGAGTATATGATCATCTTGGAGTACAAGGCAAGGTAGAATAATATCCCACGCTATCCTAGCTTTCCTAATAATCACGATACTCAACATCCCCCCGCAGTCACAATGATAGCGACGCAGACGGTGAGACTGGAGAAGAATCCGAAGGCAAGCCGACGGACACCCCCCCCCCCCCCCCCCCCCCACAGTCGTAACGGTCGACGCATCGCGGAGTCGTGGCTGGAGTGGAAACCAACGAGGTTGCTCAAGCAGGCGGTAGCCCTTTGTGCCGTTTGTCGATGTAGCCAAGAGCCGGGGGTGGTGTAGCCGTGGTCGAGGTAGCCGCGCGTAGAATGTCGTGGTCGATGTCGAGTCGGGGAGCCGGTGTCGAGGATGTCGCCGTGGAGCCGCGGGTGCAAGAGCGCGCCGAGTTAGCATGGGCGCAGTGGTGTCGAAGTAGTGGTGCGCCGGGAAGAAGACGTTGTTGACGATGCGTCGCGGCGGGTTTGCCAAGCCCGGGGACACATCGTAGACGAAGGAACACACCGGTGTTGCCAGCACCGGGCATGCGTAGATGGACGAAGACGAAGTTGACGAAGCGCCACACCAGGCTTGCCAGGCCCGGGGAAACATCGTGGACGAAGGCACGCATCGGTGTTGCCAGCACCGGGCATGCATAGACGAGGACCTGCACAAGTTGTACGCCATGTCGGAGGAGTCGGAGAGGCCAGCAAAGGACTCAACGACGGTTGCAGCGTCAATCAGCGTGGAGCCGATGTCGCCTGCGGTTGTCAGAGTAGACGAAGTGGTCGGGGTAGATGACGGCGACGCTGGCGACGGGCCGGTGCTGGACGAAGACAAAGGAGGTGGACGGGCGGCGGCGGCTACGTGGGTAGTGGCGGCGGCCAAAGAAGAGCGGCGGCGGCGGCCTGACGGCGGCGGCGGTGGCTAGGTTAGGAGTGCGGCGGCAGTGCTCGAAGTAGGCGAATAACCCGACAGCATGACGAAGACCGGCGCGGACGGTGGCGTTCCCGCGCCATGGGAGGTGGCGCGACGCATACCACGGAAAGTCAACGCGCGCGGACGACAAAGTGGACGGTGGGCCGCCGCGCGACGGCCCGAAGGGGCGACGCAGCGGCGGCGGGCAGGTCGGGGTGACGGCGGGAAGACCTCTGGGCGGCGGCAGGGAGCGCGGGCCGCGGCGCGACAACCCGAAGGGGCGGGGCGGTGGAGGAGCGCGGGTCGGTACAACCGTGGGGACGGCCTCTGGACGGCAGCGTGAACCGCATGCCACGCTCGCTACGACCCGACGGGGCGACGCAGTGGCAGCGCGAGGGTCGGTGCTGCCATGGGGACGACCTGGAGCGGACGGTCTCTGGGCGGCGGTGGACCGCGGGCCATGGTACTACGGCCCGAAGGGGCGACGCAGTGACCCGGGTCGGTGCAGCTGGGAGAAGAACCACGGGGCGGCGGCGCTGCGGCCCGACGGGGCAACATAGCGGCAACATAGCGGCAGTTGGAAATATGCCCTAGAGGCAATAATAAAAGCATTATTATTATATTTCCTTGTTCATGATAATTGTCTTTATTCATGCTATAATTGTGTTATCCGGAAATCGTAATACATGTGTGAATAACAGACACCGACATGTCCCTAGTGAGCCTCTAGTTGACTAGCTCGTTGATCAACAGATAGTCATGGTTTCCTGACTATGGACACTGGATGTCATTGATAACGAGATCACATCATTGGGAGAATGATGTGATGGACAAGACCCAATCCTAAACATAGCACAAGATCGTATAGTTCGTTTGCTAGAGTTTTCCAATGTCAAGTATCTTTTCCTTAGACCATGAGATCGTGTAACTCCCGGATACCGTAGGAGTGCTTTGGGTATGCCAAACGTCACAACGTAACTGGGTGACTATAAAGGTAGACTACGGGTATCTCCGAAAGTGTCTGTTGGGTGACATGGATCAAGACTGGGATTTGTCACTCCGTATGACGGAGAGGTATCACTGGGCCCACTCGGTAATGCATCATCATAATGAGCTCAGAGTGACCAAGTGTCTGGTCACGGGATCATGCATTGCGGTACGAGTAAAGTGACTTGCCGGTAACGAGATTGAACGAGGTATTGGGATACCGACGATCGAATCTCGGGCAAGTAACATATCGATAGACAAAGGGAATAGCGTACGGGATTGATTAAATCCTCGACATCGTGGTTCATCCGATGAGATCATCGTGGAGCATGTGGGAGCCAACATGGGTATCCAGATCCCGCTGTTGGTTATTGACCGGAGAGTCGTCTCGGTCATGTCTGCTTGTCTCCCGAACCCGTAGGGTCTACACACTTAAGGTTCGGTGACGCTAGGGTTATGAAGATATGTATATGCAGAAACCCGAATGTTGTTCGGAGTCCCGGATGAGATCCCGGACGTCACGAGGAGTTCCGGAATGGTACGGAGGTAAAGAATTATATATAGGAAGTGCTATTTCGGGCATCGGGACAAGTTTCGGGGTTATCGGTATTGTACCGGGACCACCGGAAGGGTCCCGGGGGGTCCACCGGGTGGGGCCACCTGTCCCGGGGGGGCACATGGGCTGTAGGGGGTGCGCCTTGGCCTAGATGGGCCAAGGGCACCAGCCCCTGTAGGCCCATGCGCCTAGGGTTTCCACCATGGAAGAGTCCATGTGGTGGAAGGCACCCCTAGGTGCCTTGGGGGGGAGGGAAACCTCCCCTTGGCCGCCGCCCCCCCTAGTAGATGCCATCTACTAGGGCCAGCGCCCCCCCCTTTGGCACCCCTATATATAGTGGGGGGGAGAGGAGGGATTTTACACCAGCCCCTGGCGCCTCCACCTCCCCCCGTTACGTCTCTCCCTCGTAGTCTCGGTGAAGCCCTACTGCTGTGACGCCCTGCATCCACCACCACACCGTCGTGCTGCTGGATCTTCATCAACCTCTCCTCCCCCCTTGCTGGATCAAGAAGGAGGAGACGTCTCCCGTCCCGTACGTGTGTTGAACGCGGAGGTGCCGTCCGTTCGGCGCTGGTCATCGGTGATTTGGATCACGTCGAGTACGACTACATCATCCCCGTTCTTTTGAACGCTTCCGTGCGTGATCTACAAAGGTATGTAGATGCATCTAATCACTCGTTGCTAGATGAACTCCTAGGTGATCTTGGTGAAACGAGTAGGAAATTTTTTGTTTTCTGCAACGTTCCCCAACAGTGGCATCATGAGCTAGGTCTATGCGTAGTTCTTCTTGCGCGAGTAGACCACAATTTGTTGTGGGCGTAGATTTGTCAACTTTCTTGCCGTTACTAGTCCTTTCTTGCTTCAGCGGTATTGTGGGATGAAGCGGTCGGACCAACCTTACACGTACGCTTACATGAGACCGGTTCCACCGACTAACATGCACTAGTTGCATAAGGTGGTTGGCGGGTGTCTGTCTCTCCTACTTTAGTTGGAGCGGAATCGATGAACAGGGTCCTTATGACGGGTAAATAGAAGTTGACAAATCACGTTGTGGCTTTAACGTAGGTAAGAAGACGTTCTTGCTAGAACCCTAATTCAGCCACGTAAAACTTGCAACAACAATTAGAGGACGTCTAACTTGTTTTTGCAGCAAGTGGTTTGTGATATGATATGGCCAAAGTTGTGATGAATGATGAATGATCTATATGTGATGTATGAGATGTTCATGCTATTGTAATAGGATTCACGACTTGCATGTCGATGAGTATGACAACCGGCAGGAGCCATAGGAGTTGTCTTTATTCTTTTATATGACCTGCGTGTCATCGAGAAACGCCATGTAAATTACTTTACTTTATTGCTAAACGCGTTAGCCATAGTAGTAGAAGTAATAGTTGGCGAGCAACTTCATGGAGACACGATGATGGAGATCATGATGATGGAGATCATGGTGTCAAGCCGGTGACAAGATGATCATGGAGCCCCAAGATGGAGATCAAAGGAGCTATGTGATATTGGCCATATCATGTCACGTTTATTATTTGATTGCATGTGATGTTTATCATGTTTTGCATCTTGTTTACTTAGAACGACGGTAGTAAATAAGGTGATCCCTCATACTAATTTCAAGAAGTGTTCCCCCTAACTGTGCACCGTTGCGACAGTTCGCTGTTTCAAAACACCACGTGATGATCGGGTGTTTTATTCAGACGTTCACATACAACGGGTGTAAGACAGATTTACACATGCAAACACTTAGGTTGACTTGACGAGCCTAGCATGTACAGACATGGCCTCGGAACACGGAAGACCGAAAGGTCGAGCATGAGTCGTATAGAAGATACGATCAACATGAAGATGTTCACCGATGTTGACTAGTCCGTCTCACGTGATGATCGGACACGGTCTAGTTTAACTCGGATCATGTAATACTTAGATGACTAGAGGGATGTCTAATCTAAGTGGGAGTTCATTAATAATTTGATTAGTTGAACTTAATTATCATGAACTTAGTCTAAATATTTTACAATATGTCTTGTAGATTAAATGGCCAACGTAGTCCTCAACTTCAACGCGTTCCTAGAGAAAACCAAGCTGAAAGACGATGGCAGCAACTATACGGACTGGGTCCGGAACCTGAGGATCATCCTCATAGCTGCCAAGAAAGATTATGTCCTACAAGCACCGCTTGGTGACGCACCCGTTCTCCCTGCAGAACAAGATGTTATGAACGCTTGGCAGGCACGTTTCGATGACTACTCCCTCGTTCAGTGCGGCATGCTTTACAGCCTAGAGCCGGGGCTCCAAAAGCATTTTGAGAGACATGGAGCATATGAGATGTTCGAAGAGCTGAAAATGGTTTTCCAAGCTCATGCCCGGGTCGAGAGATATGAAGTCTCCGACAAATTCTTCAGCTGTAAGATGGAGGAAAACAGTTCTGTCAGTGAGCACATACTCACTATGTCTGGGTTGCATAACCGCTTGACTCAGCTGGGAGTTAATCTCCCGGATGATGCGGTCATTGACAGAATCCTCCAGTCGCTTCCACCAAGCTACAAGAGCTTTGTGATGAACTTCAATATGCAGGGGATGGAAAAGACCATTCCTGAAGTATTTGCTATGCTGAAATCAGCAGAGGTAGAAGTCAGGAAGGAACATCAAGTGTTGATGGTCAATAAAACCACTAAGTTCAAGAAAGGCAAGGGTAAAAAGAACTTCAAGAAGGACGGCAAGGAGGTTGCCGCGCCCGGCAAGCAAGCTGCCGGGAAGAAGCCAAAGAATGGACCCAAGCCCGAGACTGAGTGCTTTTATTGCAAGGGAAGCGGTCACTGGAAGCGGAACTGCCCTAAGTACTTAGCGGATAAGAAGGCCGGCAAAACAAAAGGTATATGTGATATACATGTAATTGATGTGTACCTTACTAGTGCCCGTAGTAGCTCCTGGGTATTTGATACCGGTGCAGTTGCTCACATTTGTAACTCAAAGCAGGGGCTGCGGAATAAGCGGAAACTGGCAAAGGACGAGGTGACGATGCGCGTCGGGAATGGTTCCAAGGTCAATGTGATCGCCGTCGGCACGCTACCTCTGCATCTCCCTTCGGGATTAGTTTTAAACCTTAATAATTGTTATTTAGTGCCAGCTTTGAGCATGAACATTGTATCAGGATCTCGTTTAATTCGAGATGGCTACTCTTTTAAATCTGAGAATAATGGTTGTTCCATTTTTATGAGAGATATGTTTTATGGTCATGCTCCTATGGTGAATGGTTTGTTCTTTATGAATCTCGAACGTGATGCTACACATGTTCATAATGTGAGTACCAAAAGAAGTAAGGTTGATAATGATAGTCCCACATACATGTGGCACTGCCGCCTTGGTCACATAGGTGTCAAACGCATGAAGAAGCTCCATGCTGATGGACTTTTAGAGTCTCTTGATTATGAATCATTTGACACATGCGAACCATGCCTTATGGGTAAAATGACCAAGACTCCGTTCTCAGGAACAATGGAGCGAGCAACCAACTTATTGGAAATCATACATACTGATGTGTGCGGTCCAATGAGTGTTGAGGCTCGCGGTGGCTATCGTTATGTTCTCACCCTCACTGATGATTTAAGTAGGTATGGGTATATCTACTTAATGAAACACAAGTCTGAAACCTTTGAAAAGTTCAAGGAATTTCAGAGTGAGGTTGAAAATCAACGTGACAGGAAAATCAAGTTTCTACGATCAGATCGTGGAGGAGAATACTTGAGTCACGAGTTTGGGGCACACTTAAGAAAATGTGGAATAGTTTCACAACTCACGCCGCCTGGAACACCTCAGCGTAATGGTGTGTCCGAACGTCGTAATCGCACTCTGTTAGATATGGTGCGATCTATGATGTCTCTTACCGATTTACCGCTTTCTTTTTGGGGCTATGCTTTAGAGACTGCCGCATTCACTTTAAATAGGGCTCCGTCGAAATCCGTTGAGACGACACCGTATGAATTATGGTTTGGGAAGAAACCTAAGCTGTCATTTCTAAAAGTTTGGGGATGCGATGCTTATGTCAAGAAACTTCAACCTGAAAAGCTCGAACCCAAATCGGAAAAATGCGTCTTCATAGGATACCCAAAAGAAACTATTGGGTACACCTTCTACCTCAGATCCGAAGGCAAGATCTTTGTTGCCAAGAATGGGTCCTTTCTGGAGAAAGAGTTTCTCTCGAAAGAAGTAAGTGGGAGGAAAGTAGAGCTTGATGAAGTATTACCTCTTGAACCGGAAAATGGCGCAACTCAAGAAAATGTTCCTGAGGTGCCTGCACCGACTAGAGAGGAAGTTAATGACAATGATCAAGATACTTCTAATCAAGCCCCTACTGAAATTCGAAGGTCCACAAGGACACGTTCCGCACCAGAGTGGTATGGCAACCCTGTCTTGGAAATCATGCTGTTAGACAACGGTGAACCTTCGAACTATGAAGAAGCGATGGCGGGCCCGGATTCCGACAAATGGCTAGAAGCCATGAAATCCGAGATAGGATCCATGTATGAAAACAAAGTATGGACTTTGACTGACTTGCCCGTTGAGCGGCGAGCCATAGAAAATAAATGGATCTTTAAGAGGAAGACAGATGCGGATGGTAATGTGACCATCTATAAAGCTCGGCTTGTCGCTAAGGGTTATCGACAAGTTCAAGGGGTTGACTACGATGAGACTTTCTCACCGGTAGCGAAGCTGAAGTCCGTCCAAATCATGTTAGCAATTGCCGCATTCTATGATTACGAAATATGGCAAATGGACGTCAAAACGGCATTCCTTAATGGTTTCCTTAAGGAAGAATTGTATATGATGCAGCCGGAAGGTTTTGTCGATCCTAAGAATGCTGACAAAGTGTGCAAGCTCCAACGCTCGATTTATGGGCTGGTGCAAGCATCTCGGAGTTGGAACATTCGCTTTGATGAGATGATCAAAGCGTTTGGGTTTACACAGACTTATGGAGAAGCCTGCGTTTACAAGAAAGTGAGTGGGAGCTCTGTAGCATTTCTCATATTATATGTAGATGACATACTTTTGATGGGAAATGATATAGAACTCTTGGACAGCATCAAGGCCTACTTGAATAAAAGTTTTTCAATGAAGGACCTTGGAGAAGTTGCTTATATATTAGGCATCAAAATCTATAGAGATAGATCAAGACGCCTCATAGGTCTTTCACAAAGCACATACCTTGATAAGATATTGAAGAAGTTCAATATGGATCAATCCAAGAAGGGGTTCTTGCCTGTGTTACAAGGTGTGAAATTGAGCTCAGCTCAATGTCCGACCACGGTAGAAGATATAGAAGAGATGAGCATCATCCCCTATGCCTCAGCCATAGGTTCTATTATGTATGCCATGCTGTGTACCAGACCTGATGTTAACCTTGCCGTAAGTTTGGTAGGAAGGTACCAAAGTAATCCCGGCAAGGAACACTAGACAGCGGTCAAGAATATCCTGAAGTACCTGAAAAGGACTAAGGAAATGTTTCTCGTTTATGGAGGTGACGAAGAGCTCGTCGTAAAGGGTTAGACGCTAGCTTCGACACAGATCTGGATGACTCTAAGTCACAAACCAGATACGTATATATTTTGAATGGTGGGGCAGTAAGCTGGTGCAGTTGCAAGCAAAGCGTCGTGGCGGGATCTACATGTGAAGAGGAGTACATGGCAGCCTCGGAGGCAGCACATGAAGCAATATGGGTGAAGGAGTTCATCACCGACCTAGGAGTCATACCCAATGCATCGGGGCCGATCAAGCTCTTCTGTGACAACACTGGAGCTATTGCACTTGCCAAGGAGCCCAGGTTTCACAAGAAGACAAGGCACATCAAGCGTCGCTTCAACTCCATTCGTGAAAATGTTCAAGATGGAGACATAGAGATTTGTAAAGTACATACGGACCTGAATATAGCAGATCCGTTGACTAAACCTCTCCCTAGAGCAAAACATGATCAACACCAGAATTCTATGGGTGTTCGATTCGTCACAATGTAACTAGATTATTGACTCTAGTGCAAGTGGGAGACTGTTGGAAATATGCCCTAGAGGCAATAATAAAAGCATTATTATTATATTTCCTTGTTCATGATAATTGTCTTTATTCATGCTATAATTGTGTTATCCGGAAATCGTAATACATGTGTGAATAACAGACACCGACATGTCCCTAGTGAGCCTCTAGTTGACTAGCTCGTTGATCAACATATAGTCATGGTTTCCTGACTATGGACACTGGATGTCATTGATAACGAGATCACATCATTGGGAGAATGATGTGATGGACAAGACCCAATCCTAAACATAGCACAAGATCGTATAGTTCGTTTGCTAGAGTTTTCCAATGTCAAGTATCTTTTCCTTAGACCATGAGATCGTGTAACTCCCGGATACCATAGGAGTGCTTTGGGTATGCCAAACGTCACAACGTAACTGGGTGACTATAAAGGTAGACTACGGGTATCTCCGAAAGTGTCTGTTGGGTGACATGGATCAAGACTGGGATTTGTCACTCCGTATGACAGAGAGGTATCACTGGGCCCACTCGGTAATGCATCATCATAATGAGCTCAGAGTGACCAAGTGTCTGGTCACGGGATCATGCATTGCGGTACGAGTAAAGTGACTTGCCGGTAACGAGATTGAACGAGGTATTGGGATACCGACGATCGAATCTCGGGCAAGTAACATATCGATAGACAAAGGGAATAGCGTACGGGATTGATTAAATCCTCGACATCGTGGTTCATCCGATGAGATCATCGTGGAGCATGTGGGAGCCAACATGGGTATCCAGATCCCGCTGTTGGTTATTGACCGGAGAGTCGTCTCGGTCATGTCTGCTTGTCTCCCGAACCCGTAGGGTCTACACACTTAAGGTTCGGTGACGCTAGGGTTATGAAGATATGTATATGCAGAAACCCGAATGTTGTTCGGAGTCCCGGATGAGATCCCGGACGTCACGAGGAGTTCCGGAATGGTCCGGAGGTAAAGAATTATATATAGGAAGTGCTATTTCGGGCATCGGGACAAGTTTCGGGGTTATCGGTATTGTACCGGGACCACCGGAAGGGTCCCGGGGGGTCCACCGGGTGGGGCCACCTGTCCCGGGGGGCCACATGGGCTGTAGGGGGTGCGCCTTGGCCTAGATGGGCCAAGGGCACCAGCCCCTATAGGCCCATGCGCCTAGGTTTCCACCATGGAAGAGTCCATGTGGTGGAAGGCACCCCTAGGTGCCTTGGGGGGGGAGGGAAACCTCCCCTTGGCCGCCGCCCCCCCTAGTAGATGCCATCTACTAGGGCCGGCGCCCCCCCCTTTGGCACCCCTATATATAGTGGGGGGGAGAGGAGGGATTTTACACCAGCCCCTGGCGCCTCCACCTCCCCCCGTTACGTCTCTCCCTCGTAGTCTCGGCGAAGCCCTGCTGCTGTGACGCCCTGCATCCACCACCACGCCGTCGTGCTGCTGGATCTTCATCAACCTCTCCTTCCCCCTTGCTGGATCAAGAAGGAGGAGACGTCTCCCGTCCCGTACGTGTGTTGAACGCGGAGGTGCCGTCCGTTCGGCGCTGGTCATCGGTGATTTGGATCACGTCGAGTACGACTACATCATCACCGTTCTTTTGAACGCTTCCGTGCACGATCTACAAAGGTATGTAGATGCATCTAATCACTCGTTGCTAGATGAACTCCTAGATGATCTTGGTGAAACGAGTAGGAAAATTTTTGTTTTCTGCAACGTTCCCCAACACAATAGGCATCCGCGCGTCAGCATTTCTGTGGCTGGGGTTTTTGTTTTTTTAAAGGGGGGTGTTTGGGGGTTTTGGAGGGTTAATTTAGGTGTTTCATATATTGTGTTAGCTAGCTATAATTAATAAAGAGAAGTGTCCTCTCTTATGTCCGTGCTTGGTCAACGCTATGTACTATACATACGTATAGAGAGGACTAGACACGCTAGCTAGCTAGTAAGCAAACGAAGGAAACAGAGGATCGTTATGAACATATATGCATACAGAGAGAAGTGATATCGACTACCTCTCCTTCTCCGAGAGATTGGTCGAACAACAAGTTCTCGTATATCTATCCGACACTACCGGCTACATATATACAATAATTATCTCTTACAAATATAATCTCCTAACATACGGACGCATGGTCCACATAGTATTCTCCGTCTTCAGCGATCACGTGGTCAAGAAAGAATGCCGCCAATTCCTCTTGAATTGCTCGCATGCGAGCTGGTGCTAGGAGTTCATCCCGCTTCCGAAACATCTAATTTGAAGAAGGGGATCAATACATATATATATATATATATATGAATGAATGAAACTCAACACAAATGATGGTAATAAAATAAAATTGTAAATATTGTTATTTACGCACTTCATATTGTTCGTCAGAGTAGCCCCGCTCATAGGTCATGTGGCGGATGGACTCGCAAATGTACCACAGAAATCATTCCCTTGTTCCTGCCACAACCACTTTACAAGAAATAGAGGTCAATCAAACTGATAAGCAAGAATGCCAAATGGTATAGATGAAACTAGCGCTTGAATCACTAGGAGATGCGCGGAACATGCTACTATAGTACTTACTTTCGGGTGTCTAAATTGCAGCTTCTTCGGCAGTCCCGGAGCTTTTTTGGTGAATTTTCTCCAAACCCTGCCAGACAAAAAAAACAATTACTTGATATATCAGGAAATGAACAAAGTTGCTGATATGGTGGATAATGATCGATTTAACTTACTTCTCGAGCATTTGAGTAATGTCCGCATAGTCCTGGGGATCTTTTCGTCTCGAGTCTAAGACGGTTACTAGTCCCTGCTCAAGATTAATCTCTAGGAGAATATAATGGAAACTGCACACGCATGCATAACTCATCAATTACATTACTATAACCTTGACTAATATATAAGGGAAACCGAATATGCACAAGACAGTAACACTCACTTGAAGTTGTAAGGAAAGAGTATTATATCTTTGTTTTCATTTATTACCAATGATCGTAGCAAGTTGGCCTCGGTATCTGCGGCATGAAATTTAACCTGAGTTGCATCTATGAGATTTGTGTTAATGAACCCAATATCACCGATTTGTCTTTTCTTCAATTCGACGATCTTCAATCTGCATAATATAGTGAGGATAATTATAAATACATGCAATGAAAGAGCTGAGCTATATAGAGAGACTTAATGATAGAAGTAGTATTACTTACAGACAGTAGCAGGTGACTGTTGCTTTATCGAGGGCCAATTGATTGAAAAACTGAAAGAACTCCTCAAATGGAACAGGCAACAGTTCAATTCCAACGAGGTCATGCTCCTTTTAAACTCTCACATACAAAGTACTCCTCCCCCCAGACTCTCTGCAGATTTTCAAGTACCAATCATGCAATCTTCGCATCATCGTTGATAGAGATCTTTCATCTTTGACGAGAGGCTTCCCGTACTCCTATCTTTGTATCTGCACCTCCATGAAATCATAATTTACATCGTCGGGCAGGTAATCTCCAAGATTGCTATAACCGGGCAGTATCCTCGGACCATTAGCGACGATGTCGCTAGGCACCTTGAGTGGGGGGCACGATTGCTTCACTTGTTCGCCGAGCTGGGCAATTTGTTTCCCAGCTCGTTGTTCTTTCAGCCTTTCATCACTGACAGTACTTCCCGACCGCTCCGCTTCGACAAATGCCTTTCCAATAACGCGCTCATAGTTGCCTTTCGGCAGAGACTTGGGTGGTTTTGTCAGGGCAGCCAGAGTGTGCTTCGCTTTCACCGGATCTACCTTCTCCTCCGGAGGTGTGTGTTTCTTTGCTTTCACCCCTTCAAAGAAGTTCCTCACTTCTTCTCGCGCGATCTCGGCGTTCTCCTCCGGGGTCCTCTCGTATGGTAACTTCTCTGGAGTCTTCAGAGAAGGACCGAATCTATATGTCCTCCCGCCTTTGGCTGTACTGCTAGACGCCAGCAGAGCAGATGGAGCGGCTGTCTTCTTTACTTGCTTACGAGGCGGAGGAGAAGGACTACGACGCGCTGGAGCAGCCGGAGCGGCAGCGGGTCTCTTCCGCCCTTGCTGACGAGGCGGAGAAGGAGGAGGCTGGTTGCTCGGGCGCGCCGACGCAGGCGGAGAAGGAGGCGGAGTGCCGCCACACACCGGAGGAGGAGCCGGCCGAGTGCCCTGATCGTCACTCGCCAGAGGAGGAGGCGGTGGAGGAGGCGGAGTGCCCCGACTCGCCAGAGGAGGAGGAGGAGGCAGAGGCGTCCAGTTCGGAAGGTTGATTAGCTCCTTCCACCATAGGCATGGAGTCTTCAGAGCAGAACCTAGCCGAGTCTCCCCTTCACCGGTAGGGTGGTCAAGCTGGAGGTCCTCAAATCCCTTCATTATTTCATCGACCATCACCCTAGCATATCCTTCTGGAATCGGCCGGTAGTGAAAAGTTGCGCCAGGTTCAGTAGGAAAAACAGAGCCAACAGCCGCCTTGACCTTCATATTAATCCATTGCGTCATAAGGTGGCAATTTTGAGACTCCATGATAGCATCCACGGGATAGCTGGCAGGAGCCGTCAAGACATGCTCCGGCTGAAGCAGCTCGGTGGAAGCCACACTGCTTCTCCGCTGAGATGGCGGGGTAGCTTCGGGGGAAGCTTCGGCAGTTCGTTTGCTGCGATTTGCTTCTTGTTCCTCTATCGCTTGTACCCTAGCGTGCAGCGCCTGCAGTTGGGTCTGCTCCACTTTCTTCCACCTCTCGTGGCATTTGTAACCGCCTGCGTCCGGAAACCCAGCCTTCCATGGAATGGAGCCTGGTGTGCCTCGTGTCCGTCCAGGGTGCTCAGGATTCCTGAGGGACATTGTGAGCTCGTCGTTCTCTCTGTCTGGAACGAACGCTTGCTGCGTTGCTTCGATATAGTGCTTAAGCCACTTGACTGGTATTTCCATTTGCTCGTCCGTCCAAATGCACTTCCCTGATACAGGGTCCAAGGTTCCGCCAGCCCCGAAGAACCAAGTCTGGCAACGGTCTGGCCAGTTAATTTTCTCTGGTTCGATCCTTTTATCAACCAGATCTTTCTCAGTCTTTGCCCACTTAGGCCGGGCTACGAGGTAGCCACCTGACCCCGTGCGATGGTGATGCTTCTTCTTCGCAGCATTTTGCTTGTTTGTCGCCGACATCTTCTTACTCTTTTCTGATGTCTTGTGGGCCACAAATGCGGGCCAGTGATCTCTGATATTCTCATATCTGCCCTTGAATTCTGGTGTCTCTTTTTTATCGACAAACTTATTCAGCTCTTTCTTCCACCTCCTGAATAGTTCTGCCATCCTCTTAAGAGCAAAAGACTTGATTAATTGCTCTTTAACTGGCTTCTCCGGATCATCCTCTGGCGGTAGGGTGAAATTTGACTTCAGCTCAATCCAAAGATCATTTTTCTGCATATCATTGACATAAGACACCTCAGGGTCTTCTGTAGCCAGCTTTAACCATTGCTGGATGCTGATCGGGATCTTGTCCCTAACCAGAACCCCGCACTAAGCAACAAATGCGCTCTTTGTCCAGATGGGTTCAATCGGTTGGCCGTCAGGCGCGATTGCTATGATCTCAAACCTTTCATCCAAGCTCAACTTTTTCTTCAGGCCTCGTCTCTTTACCGAAGTTGTGCTCGATCCGGAGGGCTAGAAAAAAGAACGAAGACTTAATTAATATGTGTACATACCAAAACAATGAATGCATCAATTAGCTAGTCAGCACAGGCTTAACTAATATATATACCTGGCCGGACTCGGTTCGGTCACCGGAGACGTCATCACGGTCTCCTCCTTGCACCGGCATTGGGTCACCAGAGCCGTCCTCACGGTCTCCTTGCACCGGCATTGGGTCACCGGAGCCATCATAATCATAGCCAGCTTCTTCCGGACCATCCAGACCGTCGGTGTCGTTGAGAAACAATGAGAAGACGGCATCACTTCCTCGTGCGATTATGTCCCCCAACAACTCTTCTTGTACTTCGTCTCTGGCGGTGTCCATAGTTTCTACAAATATTTACAACATGGCAATTATTATTCAAACATGACAAATGGATATATTAGTGGCAAACGTAGAACTAATATTAATTAGTGGCCTCGACGCTGCTTCTCTAGGGTTCGGAGTGGCCTCGTCAACGCTTCAAGGATAAAAAAAGAAGAGGAAGAAGAAAAAAAGAGGAGAAGAAAGAATAGAGGAGAACGAGGGTCATCGAGGGTCGCCGAGCGGTAGAGGAAACCCTAAATAGCAAGTATCGTCGGTGTGAGATACATGTGGCCGTCGGTGTCGGACACTACATCCACGTCCCACAAGTGACGCGGGCCGCCCGCGTCACTTGTGGGACGTGGATGTAGTGTCCGACACCGACGGCCACATGTATCTCACACCGACGATACTTGCTATTTAGGGTTTCCTCTACCGCTCGGCGACCCTCGACGACCCTCGTTCCCGATAAAAAAAGAGGAAGAAGAAAAAAAGAGGAGAAGAAAGAATAGAGGATCCTCTTCTTCCTCTCATGTTCGACGACTCTCGACCCCTCGGCGACCCTAGACCCCCTCTCGACCCTCGACCCCTCGGCGACCGTCGACCCCCTCTCGACCCTCATATATAAAACCTTTTCTTCCTTCTTCTTCCTTCTATTCCTTCTTCCTAAATTTATAAAACTTTTTTAAAAATGAAACTAACCTAAAATGTACTAAATCAGAGAACATATATAGACAAAACTTTTCTAATTAAAAATCTAACTTTTGCATATATGTATTTTTAAAACATCATTACAATTGAAAAAATACATACATACATACAAAAAATATGTAAAAAATACATACATACATATATGAACATACATCAAAAAATACATATATCTAAAAAATACATATATATATATATATATATATATGAAAATCTAAAAACATGTAAAAACAGCATGTATAATTAAAAAAATCATGGCGACGGCGGGGGCGGCAGACGCGTGGTGCTCACAGAGGCGGCGACGCGTCGGGGCAGGGGACGACGGCACGGCGACGGTGATGCGGCAGGGGCGGCGCTCGTCGGGGCAGGGACGGCGGCGCGCGGCGACGGTGTCGGCAAGGGCGAGGGCGACGGCGTCGGGCGAGGGCACGGGTGACGGCGTCGGGCGTGGGCGCGGGTGACGGCGTCGGGTGAGGGCGCGGGGGACGGCGACGACGGACACGGGCGACGGCGACGCGGGGACGGCGGCGGCGTCGGGGCAGCCTGGCGATGTCAATGTGCTCGCGTCGTCGGGGGCAACTGCGAGGGAAATGTGAAAAATTCCTAAGTGCTGGCTTATATAGCAAAGGCATTGGTCCCGGTTCGTGGCACAAACCGGGACCAATGCCCCCTTCAGTCCCGGTTGGTGCCACCAACCGGGACCAAAGGCCTCTTTGTAGTCCCGGTTTGGGCCACAAACCGGGACCAATGCCCCCTTTAGTCCCGGTTGCTGGCACCAACCAGGACCAAAGGCCTTGTGCTACCCCGCGCCAAAACTTTAGTCCCACCTCGCTAGCTGAGAGAGCTCGAGAGTGGTTTAAAAGCGCTGCTGCGCCTTCCCTCTCGAGCTCCTCTCAAATGCAGGCTTTCGGGCCTAACCCTGCGCTGTGTGCCTGTGGGCCTACTGGGCCTCCTGCGGGCCTGAATCCTGGCCCATGGTAGGGTTTCTAGTCATATTCCGGCCGTGGGGGCCTAGTAGGTGGCACTTTTTTTCTTTGTTGATTTATTTATTTTATTTTATTTCTACTTACAACAAAATACTTATTGTTGCTATTTTTTCCAGTTTTTTTGTTTTCTGCATTATTTATTTTCTTTTGTTTTTTGCTTTATTTTTTAATTTTTTTTGCTTTTAGTTTTAGAAAAATTATGAACTTTCTGTTAGTGCCATTAGTTTTCAAATTTGAAAACACTGTTTTGTTTTTTTTCTTTGTTGCTTTATTTATTTTATTTTGTTTCTACTTACAACAAAATACTTATTGTTGCTATTTTGTTCCAGTTTTTTTTGTTTTGTCTTCTGCAATATTTATTTTCTTTTGTTTTTTGCTTTATTTTTTAATTCTTTTTGCTTTTAGTTTTAGAAAAATTATAAACTTTCTGTTAGTGCCATTAGTTTTCAAATTTGAAAACACTTTTTTAGTTTTTTTGTTTTCTTTGTTACTTTATTTATTTTATTTTGTTTCTATTTACAAAAAAATACTTATTGTTGCTATTTTTATTTTTTCCCCAGATTTTTTGTTTTGTTTTCTGTATTATTTATTTTCTTTTGTTTTTTGCTTTATTTTTCATTTCTTGTTGCTTTTAGGTCAGCAAAATTATAAACTTTCTGTTAGTGCCATTAGTTTTAGAAAAATTATAAACTTTCTATTAGTGCCATTACTTTTAAAATTTGAATAGTTTAAATTTGAATTTTTTAAAATTTGTGTGAATCACAAGTTTGTGATTAACTTCAATAAAAAAATGAACATAGATGCACCTATAGAGAAAATTCAACCTAAATTCATAATCAATTTCTATGAATTTCAGAGAAATTCATTATGAATTTAGGTCAAATTCCCTGTATAGGGGCATCTATTTTCACTTTGAGAGGAGCTCAACAAGGCAGAGAGGGACGGGCTTATAAACCGGTGTGGGCGCCCTTCGGTTGGCGAGGTGGGACTAAACTCTGAGTGCAACGAGGACCAACCCTTTAGTCCCGGTTTGTGGCACAAACCGGGACTAATGGTCATGGGCCAGGGGCGAGCCCTATTTTTTCCAGTTTTTTGTTTTGTTTTCTGCATTATTTATTTTCTTTTGTTTTTTGCTTCATTTTTTAATTCTTTTTGCATTTAGTTTTAGAAAAAGTATAAGCTTTCTGTTAGTGCCATTAGTTTTCAAATTTGAATAGTTAAAATTTGAATTCTTTGAAATTTGTGTGAATCACAAGTTTGTGATTAACTTTACTAAAAAAATGAACATAGATGCACCTATAGAGAAAATTCGACCTAAATTCATAGTTTTCAAATGAACACTGAAAAAGTTGGCATAGCATGGCATAGCATACTCGTGTGTTACAAAGTAGGCATGGTATCATCATAATAGTTGCGGGAGAAAGTCTTCACTTTTTCTTTGCTTGTGTCATTTGTTTATTGCGCCATAACCATGGATAATCTTCATCGTCTATCAGGATGCTTGGGTCAGCCTTGACATTGAAGGGAGGAATTTCATAAAACTTTTCATAATCTTTAGACATGTCTGTCTTGCCCTCCACTCCCAGGATGTCCCTTTTTCCTGAAAGAACTATGTGGCGCTTTGGCTCATCGTATGATGTATTCGCTTCCTTATCTTTTCTTTTTCTCGGTTTGTTCACATAGATAACCTGTGCCACATCATTGGCTAGGACGAACAGTTTGTCAGTGTACCCAAGATTTTTCAGATCCACTGTTGTCATTCCGTAATGTGGGTCTACCTGTACCCCGCCTCCTGACAGATTGACCCATTTGCACTTAAACAAAGGGACCTTAAAATCATGTCTGTAGTCAAGTTCCCATATGTCCACTATGTAACCATAATATGCGTCATTTCCGCTCTCGGTTGCTGCATCAAAGCGGACACCGCTGTTTTGGTTGGTGCTCTTTTGATCTTGGGCGATCGTGTGAAATGTATTCCCATTTATCTCATATCCTTTGTAAGTCAATACAGTCAAAGATGGTCCCATGGACAACAAGTACAGCTCATCACAAACAGTGTTGTCACCTCTGAGATGTGTTTCCAACCAACTGCTGAAAAGTCCTGATGTGTTCACATGTAATCCAGTCGTCGCACTACTCCGGGTGTTTGGAGCGCAGACTGTTCTTGTGTTCATCGACATACGGGGTCACCAAGGTAGAGTTCTGTAGAACTGTGTAGTGTGCTTGACACCAAGAATATCCGTCCCTGCATATTATTGAGTCACTTCCAAGAGTGCATTTTCCAGTCAGTCTCCCCTCATACCGCGATTCAGGAAGACCTATCTTCTTAAGGCCAGGAACGAAGTCAACACAAAACCCGATAACATCCTTTGTTTGATGGCCCATGGAGATGCTTCCTTCTGGCCTAGCGTGGTTACGGACATATTTCTTTAGGACTCCCATGAACCTCTCAAAGGGGAACATATTGTGTAGAAATACGGGCCCCAGAATGACAATCTCTTCGACTAGATGAACTAGGACGTGCGTCATCATATTGAAGAAGGATAGTGGGAACACCAGCTCGATACTGACAAGACATTGCGCCACATCACTCCTTAGCCTTGGTATGATTTCTGGATCAATCACCTTTTGGGAGATTGCATTGAGGAATGCACATAGCTTCACAATGGCTAATCGGACGTTTTCCGGTAGAAGCCCCCTCAATGCAACCGAAAGTAGTTGCGTCATAATCACGTGGCAGTCATGAGACTTTAGGTTCTGAAACTTTTTCTCTGGCATATTTATTATTCCCTTTATATTCGACGAGAAGCTAGTCGTGACCTTCATACTGAGCAGGCATTCAAAGAAGATTTCTTTCTCTTCTTTCGTAAGAGCATAGCTGGCAGGACCTTTATACTGCTTCGAAGGCATGCCGTCTTTTTCGTGCAAACGTTGCAGGTCCTCCTGTGTCTCAGGTGTATCTTTTGTCTTCCCATACACACCCAAGAAGCCTAGCAGGTTCACGCAAAGGTTCTTCGTCATGTGCATCACGTCGATTGAAGAGCGGACCTCTAGGTCTTTCCAGTAGGGTAGGTCCCAAAATATAGATTTCTTCTTCCACATGGGTGCGTGTCCCTCAGCGTCATTCGGAATAGCTAGTCCATCGGGACCCTTTCCAAAGATTACGTAGTGTAAATCATTGACCATAGCAAGCACCTGATCACCGGTGCGCATGGCGGTCTTCTTCCGGTGATCTACCTCACCTTTGAAATGCTTGCCTTTCTTTCGAGATTGATGGTTGGTCGAAAGAAATCGGCGATGGCCCAGGTACACATTCTTCCTGCATTTGTCCAGGTATATACTTTCAGTGTCATCTAAACAGTGCGTGCATGCGTGGTATCCTTTGTTTGTCTGTCCTGAAAGGTTACTGAGAGCGGGCCAATCGTTGATGGTCACGAACAGCAACGCCTTTAGGTTAAATTCCTCCTGTCTGTGCTCATCCCATGTACGTACACCGTTTCCATTCCACATCTGTAAAAGTTCTTCAACTAATGGCCTGAGGTACACATCAATGTCGTTGCCGGGTTGCTTAGGGCCTTGGATGAGAACTGGCATCATAATGAACTTCCTCTTCATGCACATCCAAGGAGGAAGGTTATACATGCATAGAGTCACGCGCCAGGTGTTGTGATTGCTGCTCTGCTCCCCGAAAGGATTAATGCCATCCGCGCTTAAAGCAAACCATACGTTCCTTGGTCCTTTGCAAACTCATCCCAGTACTTTCTCTCGATTTTTCTCCACTGCGACCCGTCAGGGGATGCTCTCAACTTCCCGTCTTTCTTACAGTCCTCACTGTGCCATCGCATCAACTTGGCATGCTCTTCGTTTCTGAACAGACGTTTCAACCGTGGTATTATAGGAGCATATCACATCACCCTCGCAGGAACCCTCTTCCTGGGGGGCTCGCCGTCAACATCACCAGAGTCATCTCGTCTGATCTTATACCGCAATGCACCGCATACCGGGCATGCGTTAAGATCCTTGTATGCACCGCAGTAGAGGATGCAGTCATTAGGGCATGCATGTATCTTCTCCACCTCCAATCCTAGAGGGCATACGACCTTCTTTGTTGCGTATGTACTGTCAGGCAATTCGTTATCCTTTGGAATCTTCTTCTTCAATATTTTCAGTAGCTTCTCAAATCCTTTGTCAGCCACAGCATTCTCTGCCTTCCACTGCAGCAATTCCAGTACGGTACCGAGCTTTGTGTTGCCATCTTCGCAATTGGGGTACAACCCTTTTTGTGATCCTCTAACATGCGATCGAACTTCAGCTTCTCCTTTTGACTTTCGCATTTGCGTCCTTGCATCGACAATGACCCGGCGGAGATCATCATCATCGGGCACATCGTCTAGTTCCTCTTGATCTTCAGCATATTCACCTGTTGCAGCATCATTGGGCACATCGCCTGGTTCCTCTTGATCTTCACCGGCTCCCCCCGTTGCAGCATCACCGTATTCAGGGGGCACATAGTTGTCATCGTACTCTTCTTCTTAGCCGTCTTCCATCATAACCCCTATTTCTCCGTGCCTTGTCCAAACATTATAGTGTGGCATGAAACCCTTGTAAAGCAGGTGGGAGTGAAGGATTTTCCAGTTAGAGTAAGACCTCGTATTCCCATATTCAGTGCATGGACAACACATAAAACCATTCTGCTTGTTTGCCTCAGCCGCATCGAGAAACGGATGCACGCCCTTAATGTACTCGGAGGTGTGTCTGTCACCGTACATCCATTGCCAGTTCATCTGCGTGCATTATATATAATTAAGTGTCCAAATTAATAGAAGTTCATCATCACATTAAAACCAAAGTACATACATAGTTCTCATCTAAGAACATATAGCTCTCCAGAGCATCTAATTAATTAAACCATACATTGAAACTATGTAAAACATTTCAATGCGAAAACAAATGCAATCATAATCGCAACCAAGGTAACAATTGATCCAACGGCATAATGATACCAAGCCTTGGTATGAATGGCATATTTTCTAATCTTTCTATTCTTCAAGCGCATTGCATCCATCTTGATCTTGTGATTATCGACGACATCTGCAACATGCAACTCCAATATCATCTTCTCCTCCTCGATTTTTTTAATTTTTTCCTTCAACAAATTGTTTTCTTCTTCAACTAAATTTAACCTCTCGACAATAGGGTCGGTTGGATTTCTGATTCACATACATCCTACATAAATAAAATCTATGTCACGTTGGTTGGCATAATTTTCATAAACAATAAATGAACTAATAGTTATAAAGATAATATATATACCACATCTGAATCATAGACAGGACAAGGGCCGACGGGGGCAGATACCAAAACCATCGCACTATATAAGATGCAATAATAAAAGTAAGAAAATAATACAAGTATCTATGTAAACATACAAGTAAGAATATTTTTTTCCTTTCAGAAAGAAGATAAGAACAAGAGGCTCACCACGGTGGTGCCGGCGATGAGCTCGGCGTGGGTGATCGACGGCGGTGAAGACGGGGACGGGGCGTGACGGACCGCTAAACCTAAACAAATATTGAGGAAAATGGAGCTTGGAGGTCGAGCTTGGAGAGGAGAAAGCTTAAGTAGTGTGGCTCGGGCATTCCATCGAACACCTTGTGTGCATAGAAGGTGAGCTAGAGCACCACCAAGCCCTCTCCCCCTCGGCCAGAAAAAACAGAGCAGTGTGCTCTGCTCTTACGCGAGGGGGTATATATAGGCACCTCATTGGTCCCGATTGGTGACAGCCTTTAGTCCCGGTTCATGCCACCAACCTGGACCAATGGTGGTGGGCCAGGAGCGAGGCCCATTGGTCCCGGTTCGTCCCACCAACCGGGACCAAAAGGTCCAGACGAACCGGGACCAATGGCCCATGTGGCCCGGCCGGCCCTCTGGGCTCACGAACCGGGTCCAATGCCCCCATTGGTCCCGGTTCTAGACTGAACTGGGACTAATGGGCTGACCCGGCCTGGACCTTTGCCCCCTTTTCTACTAGTGTGCCCTCGCATCCAACCTCTGCCGACGCGAGTGCCGTCTAGAGCTACTGCAACAATCCAGCCGCAGCAGCTCCTGAAGTGCAAGAAGATGATCCCGACACCGCCATCCTAAGACAGATTTTCCCCGCGGGCTTCCTCCGGCTGCGGCAAGGAGAGCGAGGAGGGGAGGAGATGGGGGCGGCACCTAGGATTTCACCCCTGCCCCCACCCCACCCCACCCCACCCCACCCCAAACCCGTGGAGCAAATTGGGCGTCCATGAGAAAGAAAAGAAAAAGGGGAAAATAAAAGGAAAACCTCATTAACGATCCTAGGTGCATGATCGAGTAAACCACCGCCAGCCAACCAATCCTACTGGCTGGCACTTGATGTTTCGTCCTCTCTCCGTTTCTACTTTCAGCTGGCCGCCGTATCTTTTCTATTCTAGCCGTGAGAGATCACGGTCGATCCGTCGTTACACAATTCACGAGCTGCATGCATGCATGCAGCTAGCTCTTGGCCGATCGATCACGGGCAATGCCATGCATCGATCCAACGGTTGATCCAGTTGTCCAGTACGTACTCTTACTGTATATATATACGAGAGTTTAAGTGAATGCATGCATGAGTTGAAGTGGAACGATCGGTCGAGAAGCATAACAACATTGCAAGCTAAGCTAGTTCGATCGGTGATGGGTAATTACCATCATCTTCTTCTTCGACGGTGGGTGCTAATTGTGGCGGCGGTGGCCGTAGTACTGCATGCCCATGGGGATCTACATGTCCAGGCGGCGCAGAAGCAGCAGCTGGTGCCGTGCATGTACATCTTCGGCGACTCGCTGGTGGACAACGGCAACAACAACAACATCCTCAGCCTCGCCAGGGCCAACTACCGCCCCTACGGCGTCGACTTCCCCGACGGCGCCGCGCCGCCCGGCCGCTTCACCAACGGCCGCACCATGGTCGACCTGCTCGCGGACCATCTCGGCTTCCAGCCGCCCTTCATCCCGGCCTACGCCATGGCGCAGCCCTCCGACTACGCGCGCGGCCTCAACTTCGCCTCGGGCGCCGCCGGCGTCAGGCCGGAGACCGGCAACAACCTCGGCGGCCACTACCCTCTGTCGGAGCAGGTGAGCCACTTCCGGTCGGTGGTGGGCCAGATAGCGCCGGCGGGGAGGGACAAGCGGCTGGGCCGGTGCATCTACTACGTGGGCATGGGCAGCAACGACTACCTCAACAACTACTTCATGCCCGACTACTACAACACCGCCCAGGCCTACGACCCCGCCGCCTACGCCGCCGCCCTCCTCCAGGAGTACGAGCGCCAGCTCACCGCCCTCTACGCCCTCGGCGCCAGGAAGTTCGTCGTCGCCGGCGTCGGCCAGATCGGCTGCATCCCCTACGAGCTCGCCAGGATCGACGACGACGCCGATGACCAAGGACGAGGACGCCCCCCTCCCACTTCCGGCATCGGCCTTACGATCCCTGGCGGCATCACCGTCGGCATCGGCGGCAGCGGCGGCAACCGGAGCGCAGCTAACGGCAGCACGAAAAGTAGGAGCGGGTGCAACGACAAGATCAACAGCGCCATCGCCATCTACAACAAGGGGCTGCTGGCCATGGTGAAACGCCTCAACCGCGGCCAGCAGACGCCGGGGGCAAACCTCGTCTTCCTCAACGCCGTCAACAGCGGCAAGGACCTCGCGGCCAACGCGGCGGCGTACGGGTTCACGGTGCTCGACCGCGGCTGCTGCGGCGTCGGGAGGAACAACGGCCAGATCACGTGCCTGCCCATGCAGCGCCCCTGCGACGACCGCACCAAGTACATCTTCTGGGACGCCTTCCACCCCACCGAGGCCGCCAACAGGATCATAGCCAACAAGGTCTTCAGCTCATCCTCCACCACCGACGCCTACCCCATCAACGTCAGCCGCCTCGCCGCCATATGAAATGCGGGATCCACTCCACTTGATCTCTTTATTGAAGTAGCTACTACTACTTCATCGTATTTCTTCACTACAATAAAATTGTGAAAATCAAGGGACTGGGTACTGCTAGGCGTGCGTTGGTCAGACGTGTGGAGATCCTGATCAGCTACGCCCTGCATGGTCGGTACTCACACTTAAATTGGTTGATCTATACCTCAAATTGTTGCAACAAATATCTCCCACTACATGCAACACTATTTTTTTTATATCAATGGAAACGTTTCTCCGCCAACGAACTAAAACATGATAAATACAAACTTCAAAATAGTGCATTTAGTAAACTTCTTGCTTTTGTATGTATGCAACAATTCTCAATTCAGTGCAGCAAAATCATAATAAAACGCTATGAACTATGCAACATCAAAATTTGATTGTGCAATAGTACGAAGTTCTGTACTTATACAACATACTAAAATCATGTTGACTCATAGGGGAAAAACATTCGCAACTAAGAGTCCAAAAAAAGCATTGCAACATTCAGTTGCATGCAACGAAATCATGTCGAATATAGATAAAGTAATTCTTGCAATAAAGAAGTGTGGAACCATGCTCACATGTCTCCAGAAGAAACTAAACCCGACCCCTCTCGCATTGTCTTTAGCTCCATTGTTGGCTAATCAAGTAGCCAAAATCAGCTTGTTGTATGTACATCTAGGTACTTGGAGCCCATTCTTCGCTCCATATTCGACAACAATAGATAACGACAATGAGTATGGGAAAACTATGAGACGATACTAAAACCCATAGTCTCGTTAGGGTGCAGCACATGACCGGAAGTTCCAGAAGGGATTGCACACATGGAATTTACCTAGGCTCGGTCCCTCATCACGGAGGTAATACCCTACTTCTGCTTTTGCTTTGATTGATATTGGGAAAACACATTGTGTGAGGGGGTTACAATATGTTGGAGATGTTGCTACCGAGACGATGGCTACATGTCAGATGATCCCAAATTACCCTTTGATTGATATTGGGGAAAACACCTTGTGTGAGGGAGTTACAATATGCTGGAGATGTTGCTATCGAGACGATGACTAGATGTCAGATGATCTTAAATTCCCCCCAGCCTCACCTTAGAAAAGGGAATGAGGCTTAGGGTTACACGCCATACTAACCGACCTAGAAGGTCAGATAAGGGATCTTTTGACTTACATGCCAACATGGAGAACCCACTAGTAGAAAACAGGGCTTTGGTCCAGGCCGGGTCAGCCCATTAGTCCCGGTTCAGTCCAGAACCGGGACCAATGTGGGCATTGGTCCCGGTTCGTGAGCCCAGGGGGCCGGCCGGGCCACGTGGGCCATTGGTCCCGGTTCATCTGGACCTTTTGGTCCTGGTTGGTGGGATGAACCGGGACCAATGGGCCTCGCTCCTGGCCCACCACCATTGGTCCCGGTTCGTGGTTTGAACCGGGACCAAAGGCTCCCCTTTAGTCCTGGCTCAAGTCACCAACCGGGACCAATGAGGTGCCTATATATACCCCTCGCTCGCGAGCAGAGCACCCCAGTGCTCTGTTTTTCTCTGGCCGAGGGGGAGAGGGCTTGGTGGTGCTCTAGCTCACCTCCTATGCACACAAGGTGTTCGATGGAATGCCCGAGCCACACTACTTAAGCTTTCTCCTCTCCAAGCTCGACCACCAAGCTCCATTTTCCATAATATTTGTCTAGGTTTAGCGGTCCGTCACGCCCCGTCCCCGTCTTCACCGCCGTCGATCACCCGCGCCGAGCTCATCGCCGGCACCACCGTGGTGAGCCTCTTGTTCTTATCTTCTTTCTGAAAGGAAAAATATTCTTACTTGTATGTTTACATAGATACTTGTATTATTTTCTTACTTTTATTATTGCATCTTATATAGTGCGATGGTTTTGGTATCCGCCCCCGTCGGCCCTCGTCCTGTCTATGATTCGGATGTGGTATATATATTATCTTTATAACTATTGGTTCATTTATTGTTTATGAAAATTATGCCGACCAACGTGACATAGATTTTATTTATGTAGGATGTATGTGAATCGGAAATGCCAACCGACCCTATTGTCGAGAGGTTAAATTTAGTTGAAGAAGAAAACAATTTGTTGAAGGAAAAATAAAAAAATTGAGGAGGAGAAGATGATATTGGAGTTGCATGTTGCGGATGTCGTCGATGATCACAAGATCAAGATGGATGCAATGCGCTTGAAGATTAGAAAGATTAGAAAATATGCCATTCATACCGAGGCTTGGTATCATTATGCCGTTGGATCAATTGTTACCTTGGTTGCGATTATGATCGCATTTGTTTTCGCATTGAAATGTTTTACATAGTTTCAATGTATGGTTTAATTAATTAGATGCTCTGGAGAGCTATATGTTGTTAGATGAGAACTATGTATGCACTTTGGTTTTAATGTGATGATGAACTTCTATTAATTTGGACACTTAATTATATATAATGCACGCAGATGAACCGGCAATGGATGTACGGTGACAGACACACCCGCGAGTACATTAAGGGCGTGCATGAGTTTCTCGATGCGGCTGAGGCAAACAAGCAGAATGGTTTTATGTGTTGTCCATGCACTGAATGTGGGAATACGAGGTCTTACTCTAACCGGAAAATCCTTCACTCCCACCTGCTTTACAAGGGTTTCATGCCACACTATAATGTTTGGACGAGGCACGGAGAAATAGGGGTTATGATGGAAGACGGCGAAGAAGAAGAGTACGATGACAACTATGTGCCCCCTGAATACGGTGATGCTGCAACGGGGGGAGCTGGTGAAGATCAAGAGGAACCAGACGATGTGCCCAATGATGCTGCAACGGGTGAAGCTGCTGAAGATCAAGAGGAACCAGACGATGTGCCCGATGATGATGATCTCCGCCGGGTCATTGTCGATGCAAGGACGCAATGCGAAAGTCAAAAGGAGAAGCTGAAGTTCGATCGCATGTTAGAGGATCACAAAAAAGGGTTATACCCCAATTGCGAAGATGGCAACACAAAGCTCGGTACCGTACTGGAATTGCTGCAGTGGAAGGCAGAGAATGCTGTGGCTGACAAAGGATTTGAGAAGCTACTGAAAATATTGAAGAAGAAGCTTCCAAAGGATAACGAATTGCCCGACAGTACATACGCAGCAAAGAAGGTCGTATGCCCTCTAGGATTGGAGGTGGAGAAGATACATGCATGCCCTAATGACTGCATCCTCTACCGCGGTGCATACAAGGATCTGAACGCATGCCCGGTATGCGGTGCATTGCGGTATAAGATCAGACGAGATGACCCTGGTGATGTTGACGGCGAGCCCCCCAGGAAGAGGGTTCCTGCGAAGGTGATGTGGTATGCTCCTATAATACCACGGTTGAAACGTCTGTTCAGAAACGAAGAGCATGCCAAGTTGATGCGATGGCACAGTGAGAACCGAAAGAAAGATGGGAAGTTGAGAGCACCCGCTGACGGGTCGCAGTGGAGAAAAATCGAGAGAAAGTACTGGGATGAGTTTGCAAAGGACCCAAGGAATGTATGGTTTGCTTTAAGCGCGGATGGCATTAATCCTTTCGGGGAGCAGAGCAGCAATCACAGCACCTGGCCCGTGACTCTATGTATGTATAACCTTCCTCCTTGGATGTGCATGAAGCGGAAGTTCATTATGATGCCAGTTCTCATCCAAGGCCCTAAGCAACCCGGCAACGAAATTGATGTGTACCTAAGGCCATTAGTTGAAGAACTTTTACAGCTGTGGAATGGAAACGGTGTACGTACGTGGGATGAGCACAGACAGGAGGAATTTAACCTTAAGGCGTTGCTGTTCGTGACCATCAACGATTGGCCCGCTCTCAGTAACCTTTCAGGACAGACAAACAAAGGATACCACGCATGCACGCACTGTTTAGATGACACTGAAAGTATATACCTGGACAAATGCAGGAAGAATGTGTACCTGGGCCATCGTCGATTTCTTCCGACCAACCATCAATGTCGAAAGAAAGGCAAGCATTTCAAAGGCGAGGCAGATCACCGGAAGAAGCCCGCCATGCGCACCGGTGATCACGTGCTTGCTATGGTCAATGATTTACACTACGTAATCTTTGGAAAGGGTCCCGGTGGACTAGCTGTTCCGAATGACGCTGAGGGACACGCACCCATGTGGAAGAAGAAATCTATATTTTGGGACCTACCCTACTGGAAAGACCTAGAGGTCCGCTCCTCAATCGACGTGATGCACGTGACGAAGAACCTTTGCGTGAACCTGCTAGGCTTCTTGGGCGTGTATGGGAAGACAAAAGATACACCTGAGGCACGGGAGGACCTGCAACGTTTGCACGAAAAAGACGGCATGCCTCCGAAGCAGTATAAAGGTCCTGCCAGCTACGCTCTTACGAAAGAAGAGAAAGAAATCTTCTTTGAATGCCTGCTCAGTATGAAGGTCACGACTGGCTTCTCGTCGAATATAAAGGGAATAATAAATATGCCAGAGAAAAAGTTTCAGAACCTAAAGTCTCATGACTGCCACGTGATTATGACGCAACTGCTTCCGGTTGCATTGAGGGGGCTTCTACCGGAAAACGTCCGATTAGCCATTGTGAAGCTATGTGCATTCCTCAATGCAATCTCTCAGAAGGTGATCGATCCAGAAATCGTACCAAGGCTAAGGAGTGATGTGGCGCAATGTCTTGTCAGTTTCGAGCTGGTGTTCCCACCATCCTTCTTCAATATCATGACGCACGTCCTAGTTCATCTAGTCGACGAGATTGTCATCCTGGGGCCCGTATTTCTACACAATATGTTCCCCTTTGAGAGGTTCATGGGAGTCCTAAAGAAATATGTCCGTAACCGCGCTAGGCCAGAAGGAAGCATCTCCATGGGCCATCAAACAGAGGATGTTATCGGGTTTTGTGTTGACTTCATTCCTGGCCTTAAGAAGATAGGTCTCCCTAAATCGCGGTATGAGGGGAGACTGACTGGAAAAGGCACTCTTGGAAGAGACTCAATAATATGCAGGGACGGATATTCTTGGTCTCAAGCAAACTACACAGTTCTACAGAACTCTACCTTGGTGACCCCGTATGTCGATGAACACAAGAACAGTCTGCGCTCCAAACACCCGGAGCAGTGCGACGACTGGATTACATGTGAACACATCAGGACTTTCAGCAGTTGGTTGGAAACACGTCTCAGAGGTGACAACACTGTTTGTGATGAGTTGTACTTGTTGTCCAGGGGACCATCTTTGACTGTATTGACTTACAAAGGATACGAGATAAATGGGAATACATTTTACACGATCGCCCAAGATCAAAAGAGCACCAACCAAAACAGCGGTGTCCGCTTTGATGCAGCAACCGAGAGCGGAAAGGACACATATTATGGTTACATAGTGGACATATGGGAACTTGACTACGGACCTGATTTTAAGGTCCCTTTGTTTAAGTGCAAATGGGTCAATCTGTTAGGCGGCGGGGTACAGGTAGACCCACAGTACGGAATGACAACAGTGGATCTGAAAAATCTTGGGTACACTGACGAACCGTTCGTCCTAGCCAATGATGTGGCACAGGTTATCTATGTGAAGGACATGTCTACCAAACCGAGAAAAAGAAAAGATAAGGAAGCGAATACATCATACGATGAGCCAAAGCGCCACATAGTTCTTTCAGGAAAAAGGGACATCCTGGGAGTGGACGGCAAGACAGACATGTCTGAAGATTATGAAAAGTTTCATGAAATTCCTCCCTTCAATGTCAAGGCTGACCCAAGCATCCTGATAAACAATGAAGATTATCCATGGTTACGGCGCAATAAGCAAATGACACAAGCGAAGAAAAAGTGAAGACTTTCTCCCGCAACTATTATGATGATACCATGCCAACTTTGTAACACACGAACATGCTACCATTGTCCGTTTTGTACATGCACATGCTATGTGGGTGAAATTATGATACCATGCCAACTTTCAACTTTTTCAGAGTTCATTTGAAATGCTTTCATGTCTTATGGTTCGGCCCTCGTAATACCATGACCATTAGTCCCTGGCCCATGCCAACTTTCAACTTTCAACTTTCTAAAACTAATGGCACTAACAGAAAGTTTATAATTTTGCTCCTCGCCCCTGGCCCATGACCATTAGTCCCGGTTTGTGCCACAAACCGGGACTAAAGGGTTGGTCCTCGTTGCGGGCAGAGTTTAGTCCCACCTCGCCAACCGAAGGGGGCTCACACCGGTTTATAAGCCCTTCCCTCTCTGCCTTGTTGAGCTCCTCTCAAAGTGAAAATAGATGCCCTAATAGAGAAAAGTTTAACCTAAATTCATAGTGAATTTCTCTGAAATTCATAGAAATTTACTAGGAATTTAGGTTGAATTTTCTCTATAAGCGCATCTATTCTCATTTTTTTAGTAAGTTAATCACAAACTTGTGATTCAAACAATTTTCAAAGAATTCAAATTTTAACTATTCAAATTTGAAAACTAATGGCACTAACAGAAAGTTTATAATTTTTCTAAAACTAATGGCACTAACAGAAAGTTTATAATTTTGCTAACCTAAAAGCAAACAGAATTAAAAATTAAAGCAAAAAACAAAAGAAAATAAATAATGTAGAAAACAAAACAAAAAAACTGGAAAAAAATAGCAACAATAAGTATTTTGTTGTAAGTAGAAACAAAATAAAATAAATAAAGCAACAGAAAGTTTACAATTTTGCTGACCTAAAAGCAAAAAGAATTAAAAAATAAAGCAAAAAACAAAAGAAAATAAATAATACAGAAAACAAAACAAAAAAACTGGAAAAAATAAAAATAGCAACAATAAGTATTTTGTTGTAAGTAGAAACAAAATAAAATAAATAAAGCAACAAAGAAAACAAAAAACAAAAAAGTGTTTTCAAATTTGAAAACTAATGGCACTAACAGAAAGTTTATAATTTTTCTAAAACTAAAAGCAAAAAGAATTAAAAAATAAAGCAAAAACAAAAGAAATAAATAATGCAGAAAACAAAACAAAAAACTGGAAAAAATTAAATATAGCAACAATAAGTATTTTGTTGTAAGTAGAAACAAAAAACAAAAAACAAAAAAGTGCCACCTACTGGGCACCCACGGCCTGAATACGACTAGAAACCCTACCATGGGCCAGGATTCAGGCCCGCAGGAGGCCCAGTAGGCCCACAGGCACACATTGCACGGTTAGGCCCGAAAGCCTGCTTTAGAGAGGAGCTCGAGAGGGAAGGCGCACCGCACCTTATAAACAGGTGCGGCTCCCTCTCAACTAGCGAGGTGGGACTAAACATTTGGGCGCGGGGCAGCACAAGGCCTTTGGTCCCGGTTGGTGGCACCAACCGGGACTAAAGGGGGGCATTGGTCACGGTTGGTGCATGAACCGTGACCAATGCCCCCCTTTAGTCCCGGTTGGTGCCACCAACCGGGACCAAAGGCAGCCCAAAGGGCGGGAAGCGGCAGCCTTTGGTCCCGGTTGGTGGCACCAACCGGGACTAAAGGGGGGCATTGGTCACGGGTTGTGCCACGAACCGTGACCAATGTGCCGTCTATATAAGCAAGACTTGTGAAAATTTTTGTTCAGTTCTTCCATCGCGCCCCGACAACGCCGCCAGGCTGCCCCTCTGCGCCTTGCCGTCGCCGTCGTCGCCCTGCCTCCGACACCGTCCCGCGCCGCCCCGACGCTGTCGCCACCCCCGCGCCGCCCCAACGCCGTCGCCGCGCGCCACCCCGCGCCGTCGCGGTCTCTCCGCGCCGCGCCGACGCCGTCGCCTCCCCGCGTCGCGCCCCGACGCCGTCGCCGCCCCGCATCTGCCTCGCCGTCGCCTCTGCCTCGCCGCGCCCCAGCTGCCCCGCGCCGCCGTCGCCTCTACCTCGCTGTGGTCTGGGCCGGCACCGCCCCCCTCTTCCCCCTTTTTTTTGCAAACACATATATGTTTTTTCCTGCAGATTATATGTATATGTATGAGTATATGATGATGTATGAGTATATGTATGTGCTGAAAAGATATATTTTTAGAAAAAATACTATTTTTTCTGTTGATGATATGATGATATTTTTTTCATATATGCATTTTTTCATATATGTATTAATTTTTTTAAGTTGTTAGTAGATATCGATTTTAAGTTAGTGCATTTTATCACTGATTTTAGGTTAGTTGATCGATTTAGTGCATTTTATGTTTGTTGCATTTTAGGTTAGTGCATTTGCTAAGTGATATTAAGAAAGGAAGGAAAAGAAGGATAGGAAAGAAGAAAATAAGAAGAGGAAAGAAAGAACAAGAGGAGAGGAAGAAAAGGAGAAATAAATAAGAAGAAAGAAGAAAGAAGAAAAAGAAGAGGAGAAGAAGAAAGGAATAGTGGAGAAGAAGAGAAAATAGAATATTCTATTTTCTCTTCTTCTCCACTATTCCTTTCTTCTTCTCCTCTTTTTTTTCTTCTTTTTTTTCTTCGATCTTCTCCTCTAGCTATTCCTTTCTTCGAGGGTTCTATAGGGTCGAGGGTCGAGGGTTCCAGGGTCGTCTAGGGGTCGAGGGTTCCAGGGTCGTCGAGGGTTCGAGGGGTCGAGGATCGCCGAGGGGTCGAGAGAGGTTTCCTAGTGTCAAGATATTGAAGAAATCCATGGCTTCATCATTAGCCGGAAGTAACCAGGGCATGACGAAGTCCTCCAAAGTTATTTTGGAATGGTGTCCCGTATAGGATAATTTGCCTTTTTGTATGAATTTCAGCAAAGGCCTTCCAAATAACGATATTTGGAAGGTTCTTGCTGAACTTTGTACCAAAAAGCGAATTATCTTATCTGGGACTCCGTTCCAAAATAACTTTGGAGAGCTTCGTACCACCATGCACCTGTTACTTTCGCCTAATGATGAAGACATGGTTTTGTTGAATCCTTTGACACTAGGCAACCTTCCGACCCCTCAGTGATCCTCTCGAACATGAGAGGAAGAAGAGGATAAAAAAAGAAGAGGAAGAAGAAAAAAAAGAGGAGAAGAAAGAATAGAGGAGTTCTTCTCCTCTATTCTTTCTTCTCCTCTTTTTTTCTTCTTCTTCCTCTTTTTTTTATCGGGAACGAGGGTCATCGAGGGTCGCCGAGCGGTAGAGGAGAAACCCTAAATAGAAAGTATCGTCGGTGTGAGATACATGTACCGTCGGTGTCGGACACTACATCCGACACCGACGGCCACATGTATCTCACACCCACGATACTTGCTATTTAGGGTTTCCTCTACCATTCGGCGACCCTGACCCTCGACGACCCTCGACGGCCCTCTTTTTTTTCTTCTTCTTCTCTTCTTCTATTTTTTTTTTCTTCTTCTTCCTCTTTATTTTCTCGGAAACGAGGGTCGTCGAGGGTCAGGGGTGTCGAATGGTAGAGGAAACCCTAAATAGCAAGTATCGTGGGTGTGAGATACATGTGGCCGTCGGTGTCGGACACTACATCCACGTCCCACAAGTGGCGCGGGCTTCGACGCCCATGTCACTTGTGGGACGTGGATGTAGTGTCCGACACCGACGGCCACATGTATCTCACACCCACGATACTTGCTATTTAGGGTTTCCTCTATCGCTCAGTGACCCTCGACGACCCTCGTTCCCGATAAAAAAAAGAGAAGAAGAAGAAAAAAGAGGAGAAGAAAGAATAGAGGAGTTCTTACTCCTCTATTCTTTCTTCTCCTCTTTTTTTCTTCTTCCTCTTCTTTTTTTATCCTTGAAGCGTTGTCGAGGCCACCCCAAACCCTAGAGAAGCAGCGTCGAGGCCACCCCAAACCCTAGAGAAGCAGCGTCGAGGCCACTAATTAATATTAGTTCTACATTTTTGCCACTAATATATCCATCTGTCATGTTTGATAAATAATTGCCATGTTGTCAATATTTGTAGAAACTATGGACACCGCCCGAGACAAAGTACAAGAAGAATTGTTGGGGGACATAATCGCACGAGGAAGTGATGCCATCTGCTCGTTGTTTCTCAGCGACACCAATGGTCTGGAAGCAGCTGGCTATGATTATGATGGCTCCGGTGACCTAATGCCGGTGCAAGAAGGAGACCGTGAGGACGGCTCCGGTGACCCAATGCCGGTGCAAGAAGGAGACCGTGATGACGTCTCCGGTGACCGAACCGAGTCCGGCCAGGTATATATATTAGTTAAGCTTCTGCTGACTAGCTAATTGATGCATTCATTGTTTTGGTATGTACACATATTAATTAAGTCTTTGTTCTTTTTTCTAGCCCTCCGGATCGAGCACAACTTCGGTAAAGAGACGAGGCCCGAAGAAAAAGTTGAGCTCGGATGAAAAGTTTGAGATCATAGCAATCGCGCCCGACGGCCAACCGATTGAACCCCTCCGGACAAAGAGCGCATTTGTTGCTCAGTGCGGGGTTTTGGTTAGGGACAAGATCCCGATCAGCATCCAGCAATGGTTTAAGCCGGCTACAGAAGACCCTGAGGTGTCTTATGTCAATGATATGCAGAAAAATGATCTTTGGACTGAGCTGAAGTCACCCTACCGCCAGAGGATAATCCAGAGAAGCCAGTTAAAGAGCAATTAATCAAGTCTTTTGCTCTTAAGAGGATGGCAGAACTATTCAGGAGGTGGAAGAAAGAGCTGAATAAGTTTGTCGAAAATAATGAGACACCAGAATTCAAGGGCAGATATGAGAAGATCAGAGATCACTGGCCTACATTTGTGGCCCACAAGACATCGAAAAAGAGTAAGAAGATGTCGGCGACAAACAAGAAAAATGCTGCAAAGAAGAAGCATCACCATCGCACGGGGTCAGGTGGCTACCTCGTAGCCCGGCCTAAGTGGGCCAAGACTGAGAATGATCTGGTTGATAAAGGGATCGAACCAGAGACAATTAACTGGCCAGACCGTTGCCGGACTTGGCTCTTCGGGGCTGGCGGAACCTTGGACCCTGTAACAGGGAAGTGCATTTGGACGAACGATCAAATGGACATACCAGTCAGGAAGCTTCAGCACTATATCGAAGCAGCGTAGCAAGGGACGTTCTTTCCAGACAGAGAGAACGACGAGCTCACAATGGCCCTCGGGAATCCTGAGCACCCTGGACGGACACGAGGCACGCCAGGCTCCATTCCGTGGAAGGTTGGGTTTCCGGACGCAGGCGGTTACAAATCCTGTGAGAGGAGGAAAAAAGTGCAAGACCCAAATGCAGGCGCTGCAAGCAAGGGTACAAGCGATAGAGGAACGAGAAGCAAATCGCAGCAAACGTACTGCCGAAGCTTCCCCCGAAGCTACCCCGCCATCTCAGCGGAGAAGCAGCGTGGCTTCCACCGAGCTGCTTCAGCCGGAGCATGCCTTGACGGCTCCTGCCAGCTATCCCGTGGATGCTATCACGGAGTCTCAAAATTGCCACCTTATGACGCAATGGATGAATTTGAAGGTCAAGGCGGCTGTTGGCTCTGTTTATCCTACTGAACCCGGCGCAACTTTTCACTGCCGGCCGATTCCAGAAGGATATGCTAGGGTGATGGTGGATGAAATAACGGAGGGATTTGAGGACCTCCAGCTTGACCACCCTACCGGTGAAGGGGAGACTAGGCTGGGGTCTGCTCTGAAGACTCCATGCCTATGGCGGAAGGAGCTCATCAACCTTCCGAACTGGACGCCTCCGCCTCCTCCTCCTCCTCCGGCAAGTCAGGGCACTCCGCCCTCCCCCTCCTCCGGCGAGTCAGGGCACTCCGCCTCCTCCACCGCCTCCTCCTCCGGCGAGTGACGATCAGGGCACTCGACCGGCTCCTTCTCCAGCGCGTGGCGGCACTCCGCCTCCTTCTCCGCCTGCGCCGACGCGCCCGAGCAGCCAGCCTCCTCCTTCTCCGCCTCGTCAGCAAGGGCGGAAGAGACCTGCCGCCGCTCCGGCTGCTCCGGCGCGTCGTAGTCCTTCTCCTCCGCCTCGTAAGCAAGTAAAGAAGACAACCGCTCCGTCTGCTCGGCCGGCGTCTAGCAGTACAGCCAGAGGCGGGAGGACATACAGATTCGGTCCTTCTCTGAAGACTCCAGAGAAGTTACCATACGAGAGGACCCCGGAGGAGAACGCCGAGATCGCACGAACCGAAGTGGATGACTGGTTTCAAGGGTTGAAAGCAAAGAGACATCCACTTCCGGAGGAGAAGGTAGATCCGGTGAAAGCGAAGCGCACTCTGGCTGCCCTGACAAAACCACCCAAGTCTCTGCCGAAAGGAAACTATGAGCGCATTATTGGAAAGGAATTTGCCGAAGCGGAGCGGTCGGGAAGTACTGTCAGTGATCAAAGGCTGAAAGAACGACGAGCTGGGAAACAAATTGCCCAGCTCGGCGAACAAGCGAAGCAATCGTGCCCCCCGCTCAAGGTGCCTAGCGACAACGTCGCTAATGATCCGAGGATGGTGCCCGGTTATAGCAATCTTGCGATTACCTGCCCGACGATGTACATTATGAACCCATGGAGGTGCAGATACAAAGATACGAGTACGGGAAGCCTCTCGTCAAAGATGAAAGATCTCTATCAACGATGATGCGAAGATTGCATGATTGGTACTTGAAAATCTGCAGAGACTCTGGGGGAGGAGTACTTTGTATGTGAAAGTTAAAAAGGAGCATGACCTCGTTGGAATTGAACTGTTGCCTGTTCCATTTGAGGAGTTCTTTCAGTTTTTCAATCAATTGGCCCTCGATAAAACAACGGTCGCCTGCTACTGTCTGTAAGTAGTACTACTTCTGTCATTAAGTCTCTCTATATAGCTCAGCTCTTTCATTGCATGTATTTATAATCATCCTCACTATATTATGCAGATTGAAGATCGCCGAATTGAAGAAAAGACAAGTCGGTGATATTGGGTTCATTAACACATATCTCATAGATGCAACTCAGGTTAAATTTCATGCCGCAGCTACCGAGGCCAACTTGCTACGATCGTTGGTAATAAATGAAAACAAAGATATAATACTCTTTCCTTACAACTTCAAGTGAGTGTTACTGTCTTGTGCGTATTCGGTTTCCCTTATATATTAGTCAAGGTTATAGTAATGTAATTGATGAGTTATGCATGCGTGTGCAGTTTCCACTATATTCTCCTAGAGATTAAGCTTGAGCAGGGACTAGTAACCGTCTTAGACTCAAGACGAAAAGATCCCCAGGACTATGCAGACATGACTCAAATACTCGAGAAGTAAGTTAAATCGATCATTATCCACCATATCAGCAACTTTGTTCATTTCCTGATATATCAAGTAATTGTTTTCTTTGTCCGGCAGGGTTTGGAGAAAATTCACCAGAAAAGCTCCGGGACTGCCGAAGGAGCTGCAATTTAGACACCCGAAAGTAAGTACTATAGTAGCATGTTCCGCGCATCTACTAGTGATTCAAGCGCTAGTTTCATCAATACCATTTGGCATTCTTGCTTATCAGTTTGATTGACCTCTATTTCTTGTAAAGTGGTTGTGGCAGGAACAAGGGAATGATTTCTGTGGATACTACGTTTGCGAGTCCATCCGCCACACGACCTGTGAGCGGGGCTACATTGACGAACAATATGAAGTATGTAAATAACAACATTCACAATTTTATTTTATTACCAGCATTTGTGTTGAGTTTCATTCATTCATATATATATATGTATTGACCCCCTTCTTTAAATTAGATGTTTCGGAAGCGGGATGAACTCCTAGCACCAGCTCGCATGCGAGCAATTCAAGAGGAATTGGCGGCATTCTTTCTTGACCATGTGATCGCTGAAGACGGAGAATACTATGTGGACCCTGAGTCCGTATGATTATATTTGTAAGAGATAATTATTGTATATATGTAGCCGGTAGTGTCGGATAGATATACGAGAACTTGTTGTTTGACCAATCTCTCGGAGAAGGAGAGGTGGTCGATATCACTTCTCTCTGTATGCATATATGTTCATGACGATCTTCTGTTTCCTTCGTTTGCTTACTAGCTAGCTAGCGTGTCTAGTCCTCTCTATACGTATGTATAGTACGTAGCGTCGACCAAGCACGGACATAAGAGAGGACACTTCTCTCTATTAATTATAGCTAGCTAACACAATATATGAAACATCTAAATTAACCCCCCAAAACCCCCAACCCCCCCCCCTTAAAAAAACAAAAACCCCAGCCACAGAAATGCTAACGCGTGGATGCCTATTGGTCCCGGTTGATGCCACCAACCGGGACCAAAGGGTCTCCTGCCTGGGCTCCGCGCACAGGCCACGTGGAGGCCCATCTGTCCCGGTTCTGGATTGAACCGGGACTAAAGGGACAGGGCATTAGTACCGACCCTTTGGTCCCGGTTCCAGAACCGGGACAAAAGGCCCTTACGAACCGGGACAACAGGCCCTTTTTCTACCAGTGACCTTCTGGTAGAAGGAATTCCCATAGGATGAAGGGCCCTCGCCGCAGCCTAGCCTGTTGCACCCTAAGGCAGCCCAGCATCAGGCCTCCTGGCAGACAGGCCACCCATGGTTCTTGCGCAAATGTAGCCACACAAGGTCACTTGACTAAAATAGTACTTGTTTCTTACCTTTTGTTAGCTTGATTTGCCTATTGTATCGCCTTTGTTTCTATGTTCTTACGCGTCTAAATCAATCCTATCCTGGAGTGATAAGGGCAATAGAACCATGGGAGTATGAGGTTTGAAACCATAAACAATTTCAAAGGGACAAAAATTTGTAGTAGAGTGGACTGCGCTGTTGTAAGCAAATTCCACATGTGGAGGTCATTCTTCCCACATCTTTAGGTTCTTCTTTAGCATAGCTTGTAGCATTGTTGATAACGTGCAATTGACTACCTCAGTTTATCCATCTATTTGCAGGTGGCATGTAGTAGAAAACAATATTTTTTTGCCGAGCTTGCCCCACAATGTCTTCCAGAACTAGGTGACAAACTTGGCATCATGGTCAGAAACAATTGTCTTGGGCACTCCATGTAGGCAAACTATTTCCTTAAAAAGTGAATCAGGAACGTGTGAAGCATCATCGCTCTTATGACATGGAACGAAATGTGCTATTTAAGAAAATCGATCAACAACAACAAAGATAGAATCCCTCCCCCTCTGGGTTCTAGGTAAACCCAGAACACAGTCAGTGGATATGTCTTCCTAAGGTACACTAGGAATTGGTAATGGAATATAAAGACCATGGGGATTATGACCGAACTTAGCTTTCAAGCATGTAGAACCTCCCTTTGAGCAACATCAATTCCTGGGGTCGGCTCTCTAGGGATTTTAGAGTCCTTGCTATTGAACTGAGCATAGTATGATTGCAATTTCGTGTACCATCCAGAGCATAGCCTCTTTTCTTGGTTGGTGGCCTGTATTTATGAGGAGTATGGTATGCTCACATGTAACTGCACGTTGTGCATTGTCATGGCCGAATATGCAAGAGTTTTGGCAAGGATTGCTGATAGTATCTTGTCCACGGGGAAGCTTTAACACAGTGACCATAGTGGAGGTTGCTTGTCCACAGCCTCTGGTGTTCTTTCTGTGGATCAGCGATGACTTGACAATACGACTCCTTGGTCACATCTCAGCTTCTTGGGCTTGTACCTACAACTTTCTCTTGTATATCTCGTAGGGGTTGCTACGTTTGTATCATTCTTTGAATCATGGGGCAGATGTTTCTCTTGTTGGGGAACGTAGTAATTTCAAAAAAATTCCTACACACACGCAGGATCATGGTGATGCATAGCAACGAGAGGGGAAAGTGTTGTCTATGTACCCTCGTAGACCATTCGCGGAAGCGTTATATCAACGCGGTTGATGTAGTCGTACGTCTTCACGATCCGACCAATCCAAGTACCGAAAGCACGGCACCTCCGAGTTCTGCACATGTTTGGCTCAGTGACGTCCTCACCTTCTCGATCCAGCAAGAGGAGCGAAGTAGTAGATGACTTCCGGTAGCACGACGGCGTGGTGACGGTGTTGGTGAAGAACAATCTCCGCAGGGCTTCGCCTAAGCACTACAAAAACTATGATAGAGGATAAACTAGAGGGGACGGGGTTGTCGGCACATGGCTTGGTGTTTCTTGATGTGTCTTGGGTGCTAGCCCTGCCCCTCTATTTATATGTTGAGCCTTGGGGTCGAAACTTGGAGTAAAAGCCTCCACAAAGTCGGTTTCACCCGAAAGGCAAGAGTCCTTCTCGGACTCCAGGGCCAGACGCCAGGGTTCCCGGCGTCTGGACCCAAACGCCAGGGACCATGGCGTCTGGCCCCTGGACTTTGCAAAACTTCCTTTTGCGCTTTCCAAAAACCTTGTGGGCTTTCCCCTTTGGCCCAGATAAAGTGTTCTCGTGCCCAAACATTTCGGGAAACATCTGGAACCCCTTCCGGTGAATTCTGAAACCCTTCGAAGATCAAACACTACTATCCACATATCAATCTTTACTTTCGGACCATTCTGGAGTTCCTCGTCATATCCGTGATCTCATCCGAAACTCCGAACAACATTCGTCACCAACATACATAACTCATAGTACTATATCATCAACGAACGTTAAGCGTGCGGACCCTACGGGTTCGAGAACTATGTAGACATGATCGAGACACCTCTCTGGTCAATGACCAATAGCGGGACCTGGATGCCCATATTGGCTCCTACATATTCTACGAAGATCTTTATCGGTCAGACCGCATAACAACATACGTTGTTCCCTTTGTCAACGGTATGTTACTTGCCCGAGATTCGATCGTCGGTATCTCAATACCTAGTTCAATCTTGTTATCGGCAAGTCTCTTTACTCGTTCCGTAGTACATCATCCCGCAACTAACTCATTAGTTGCAATGCTTGCAAGGCTTATAGTGATGTGCGTTACCGAGTGGGCCCAGAGATACCTCTCCGACAATCGGAGTGACAAATCCTAATCTCGAAATACGCCAACCCAACAAGTACCTTCGGAGACACCTGTAGAGCACCTTTATAATCACCCAATTACGCTGTGACGTTTGGTGGCTGATACGTCTCCAACGTATCTATAATTTTTGATTGCTCCATGCTATATTATTTACTGTTTTAGACATTATTGGGCTTTATTATCCACTTTTATATTATTTTTGGGACTAACCTATTAACCGGAGGCCCAGCCCAGAATTGTTGTTTTTTGCCTGTTTTAGGGTTTCGAAGAAAAGGAATATCAAACGGAGTCCAAACGGAATGAAACCTTCGGAAACGTGATTTTCTCATCAGATAAGATGCAGGAGACTTGGACCCTCCGTCAAGAAAGCCACGAGGTGGTCACGAGGGTGGAGGGTGCCCCCCTAGGGCGCGCCCCCTGCCTCATGGGCCCCTCGAAGCTCCACCAACGTACTTCTTCCTCCCATATATATCCACGTACCCCAAACGATCAGAACAGGAGCCAAAAACCTAATTCCACCGCCGCAACTTTCTGTATCCACGAGATCCCATCTTGGGGCCTATTTCGGAGCTCCGCCGGAGGAGGCATCGATCACAGAGGGCTTCTACATCATCATCCAAGCCCCTCCGATGAAGTGTGAGTAGTTTACTTCAGACCTACGGGTCCATAGCTAGTAGCTAGATGGCTTCTTCTCTCTTTTTGGATCTCAATACAATGTTCTCCCCCTCTCTCATGGAGATCTATTCGATGTAATCTTCTTTTTGCGGTGTGTTTGTTGAGACCGATGAATTGTGGGTTTATGATCCAGTCTATCTATGAATAATATTTGAATCTTCTCTGAATTCTTTTATGTATGATTGGTTATCTTTGCAAGTCTCTTCGAATTATCAGTTTGGTTTGGCCTACTAGATTGGTTGTTCTTGCCATGGGAGAAGTGCTTAGCTTTGGGTTCAATCTTGCGGTGTCCTTTCCCAGTGACAGAAGGGGCAGCAAGGCACGTATTGTATTGTTGCCATCGAGGATAACAAAATGGGGTTTTTATCATATTGCATGAAACTATCCCTCTACATCATGTCATCTTGCTTAAGGCGTTACTCTGTTTTTAACTTAATACTCTAGATGCATGTTGGATAGCGGTCGATGAGTGGAGTAATAGTAGTAGATGCAGAATCGTTTCGGTCTAGTTGTCTCGGACATGATGCCTATATACATGATCATACCTAGATATTCTCATAACTATGCTCAATTCTGTCAATTGCTCAACAGTAATTTGTTCACCCACCGTAGAATACTTATGCTCTTGAGAGAAGCCACTAGTGAAACCTATGGCCCCCGGGTCTCTTTCTCATCATATCAATCTCCATCACTTTATTATTGCTTTGCTTTTTGCTTTTTTACTTTGCATCTCTATACCAAAAAATACCAAAAATATTATTTATCATCTCTATCAGATCTCACTTTCGTAAGTGATCGTGAAGGGATTGACAACCCCTAAGTGCGTTGGTTGCGTTGAGCTATTGTTTTTGTGTAGGTATGAGGGACTCGAGCGTAGCCTCCTACTGGATTGATACCTTGGTTCTCAAAAACTGAGGGAAATACTTATGCTACTTTGCTGCATCATCCCTTCCTCTTTGGGGAAATCCAACGCAGTGCTCAAGAGGTAGCAAGAAGAATTTCTGGCGCCGTTGCCGGGGAGTCTGCGCAAAAGTCAACATACCAAGTACCCATCACAATCCCTATCTCCCGCATTACATTATTTGCCATTTGCCTCTCGTTTTCCTCTCCCCCCCCCCAATTCACCCTTGCCGTTTTATTCGCTCTCTCTCTCTCTCTCTCTATCCTCCCTCTCTTTCTCTATTTGCCTCTTTTGTCCATTTCGTGTTTGCTCGTATGGTTGGAATAGTTGTTTATTTATTACTAAACAGAGAACCTAAGATTTATGGATCCTCATCCACTCGCTAATCTTTTTAAGATATCCAGTTATGTTGAACCAATTGCTAGTGAGTTTTGTGCACTAGATTATCTTTATGAAGTTTTGCTCGAAATTTGTAATCTGAAAATTGCGATGAAGTATTTTATGAAGTGATTCACGATAGATCTTTGAATAAAAAGCATGATTGCAATGATGTTATTATAAATTCTATTAATGTAAATTGTGCTAATAATATGCAAATCCCTAAGCTTGGGGATGCTAATTTTGCTATGTCCTCTACTTGCTGTAATGATCATGATTGGGGTGATTCTTCTTATGATATTGAAAATTTATTTAAGCCCCATGATGAATATGAGATTGATAATAGTGTTTGCAATATTATTGAAAGTGGGTTTGGAAGAGTGTCAACTTTAGATCCCACATATTTGGAGAATGTTCAATCTTATGAAATGTTTGATGACAGTGGGTTTGGAAAGGTCATGACTTTAGTTAATGTTAATCCCACTATTTTGGAAGAGTGTCAACTTTGCATGCATATGGGTCGTGTTGAAAATATTTTGTGTGATAGCTATTTTGTTGAATTTGCTTATGATAACTCATGCAATTATTATGAGAGAGGAAAATATGGTGGTAGAAACTTTCATGTTACTAAGTTACCTCTCGTTATGTTGAGATTGCTATTGTTTCTTTCCGCTTCCTTGCATATGCTAGTTTTTGCTTGCCTTGACAATTTGTTTGCCTATAAAATGCCTATGCATAGGAAGTATGTTATACTTAGATGTGTTTGTCACTTGTTTTATGATGCTCTCTTTGTGCTTCAATTCTTGTCTTTCATGTGAGCATCATTAAAATTATCAATGCCTAGCTTTATGGATTTAAAGAAAAGCTCTTGTTGGGAGACAACCCAATATTTATCCTTCCTGTTATTTAATAAATAAATTATTTAACCTCTGTTTTGGTTGTGTTTTTTGTGTTTAACTAGTGTTTGTGCCAAGTAGAACCGTTGGGAAGACTTGGGGAAAGTCTTGTTGAACTTGCTGTAAAAAAACAGAAACTTTAGCGCTCACGAGAACTGCTGTCATTTTTATTTGGAAAGTTATATTTAGTTAATTATTTTTGAATATGATTAATAGATAAATTCCTCACGTCCAGAAATTTATTTTAGAATTTTTGGGGTTCCAGATCTTGCGCTAGCTACAGATTACTACAGATTGTTCTGTTTTTGACATATTCTGTTTTTCGTGTGTCGTTTGCTTATTTTGATGAATCTATGGCTAGTAAAATAGTTTATAATCCATAGAGAAGTTGGAATACAGTAGGTTTAACACCAATATAAATAAATAATGAGTTAATTACAGTACCTTAAAGTGGTCTTTTGTTTTCTTTCGCTAACGGAGCTCACGAGATTTTCTACTTCAAGTTTTGTGTTGTGAAGTTTTCAAGTTTTGGGTAAACATTTGATGGATTATGGAACAAGGAGTTGCAAGAGCCTAAGCTTGGGGATACCCATGGCACCCCCAAGATAATCTAAGGACACCTAAAATCCAAAGCTTGGGGATGCCCCGGAAGGCATCCCCTCTTTTTCGTCTACTTCTATCGGTAACTTTACTTGGAGCTATATTTTTATTTACCACATGATATGTGTTTTGCTTGGAGCGTCTTTTATGATTTGAGTCTTTGCTTGTTAGTTTACCACAATCATCCTTGCTGTACACACCTTTTGAGAGAGCCATACATGATTTGGAATTTGATAGAATACTCTATGTGCTTCACTTATATCTTTTGAGCTTTATAGTTTTGCTCTAGTGCTTCACTTATATCTTTTAGAGCACGGTGGTGGATTTGTTTTATAGAAACTATTGATCTCTCATGCTTCACTTAGATTATTTTGAGAGTCTTAATAGCATGGTAATTTGCTTAAAATCCTAATATGCTTGGTATGCAAGATTAATAATAAAACTTTCGTATGAGTGTGTTGAATACTAAGAAAAGTTTGATGCTTGATGATTGTTTTGAGATATGGAGGTAATAATATCAAAGTCATGCTAGTTGAGTAGTTGTGAAATTGAGAAATACTTGTGTTGAGGTTTGCAGTCCCGTAGCATGCACGTATGGTAAACGTTATGCAACAAATTTGAAACATGAGGTGTTATTTGATTGTCTTCCTTATGAGTGGCGGTCGGGGACGAGCGATGGTCTTTTCCTACCAATCTATCCCCCTAGGAGCATGCGCGTAGTGCCGAGGTTTTTGATGACTTGTAGATTTTTGCAATAAGTATGTGAGTTCTTTATGACTAATGTTGAGTCCATGGATTATACGCACTCTCACCCTTCCATCCTTGCTAGCCTCTTCGGTACCGTGCATTGCCCTTTCTCACATTGAGAGTTGGTGCAAACTTCGCCGGTGCATCCAAACCCCGTGATATGATACGCTCTTTCACACATAAACCTCCTTATATCTTCCTCAAAACAGCCACCATACCTACCTATTATGGCATTTCCATAGCCATTCCGAGATATATTGCCATGCAACTTTCCATCATTCCGTTCATCATGACACATTCCTCATTGTCATATTGCTTAGCATGATCATGTAGTTGACATAGTATTTACGGCAAAGCCATCGTTCATAATTCGTTCATACATGTCACTCTTGGTTCATTGCATACCCCGGTACACCGCCGGAGGCATTCATATAGAGTCATCTTTGTCTAGTATCGAGTTGTAATCATTGAGTTGTAAATAAATAGAAGTGTGATGATCATCATTATTAGAGCATTGTCCCAAGTGAGGAATAAAAAAAGAAAGGCCATAAAAAAGATAAGGCCCAAAAAAGAGAGAAAGGCGATAAAAATAGAAAAGGTCCAAAAAATGAGAGAAAAAGAGAGAAGGGACAATGTTACTATCCTTTTACCACACTTGTGCTTCAAAGTAGCACCATGATCTTCATAGTAGAGAGTCTCTCATGTTATCACTTTCATATACTAGTGGGAATTTTTCATTATAGAACTTGGCTTGTATATTCCAACAATGGGCCTCCTCAAGTGCCCTAGGTCTTCGTGAGCAAGCAAGTTGGATGCACACCCACTAGTTTCTTTTGTTGAGCTTTCATACATTTATAGCTCTAGTGCATCCGTTGCATGGCAATCCCTACTCCTTGCATTAACATCAATCGGTGGGCATCTCCATAGCCCATTGTTAGCCTCGTTGATGTGAGACTTTCTCCTTTTTTGTCTTCTCCACATAACCCCCTCATTATATTCTATTCCACCCATAGTGCTATGTCCATGGCTCGCGCTCATATATTGCGTGAATGTTTATAGATTTGAGATTACTAAAGTATGAAACAATTGCTTGGCTTGTCATCGGGGTTGTGCATGATGAGAGCATTCTTATGTGACGATAATGAAACATGACTAAACCATATGATTTTGTAGGGATGAACTTTCTTTGGCCATGTTATTTTGAGAAGACATAATTTCTTAGTTAGTATGCTTGAAGTATTATCATTTTTATGTCAATATGAACTTTTGTCTTGAATCTTTCAGATCTGAATATTGATACCACAATTAAGAACAATTGCATTAAAATTATGCCAAGTAGCACTCCGCATCAAAAATTCTGTTTTTATCATTTACCTACTCGAGGACGAGCAGGAATTAAGCTTGGGGATGCTTGATACGTCTCCAACGTATCTATAATTTTTTATTGCTCCATGCTATATTATTTACTGTTTTAGACATTATTGGGCTTTATTATCCACTTTTATATTATTTTTGGGACTAACCTATTAACCAGAGGCCCAGCCCAGAATTGCTGTTTTTTGCCTGTTTTAGGTTTCGAAGAAAAGGAATATCGAACGGAGTCCAAACGGAATGAAACCTTCGGAAACGTGATTTTCTCATCAGATAAGATCTAGGAGACTTGGACCCTCCGTCAAGAAAGCCACGAGGTGGTCATGAGGGTGGAGGGTGCCCCCCCTAGGGCGCGCCCCCTGCCTCGTGGGCCCCTCGAAGCTCCACCGACGTACTTCTTCCTCCCATATATATCCACGTATCCCCAAACGATCAGAACAGGAGCCAAAAACCTAATTCCACCACCGCAAATTTCTGTATCCATGAGATCCCATCTTGGGGCCTGTTCCGGAGCTCCGCCGGAGGAGGCATCGATCACGGAGGGCTTCTACATCATCATCCAAGCCCCTCCGATGAAGTGTGAGTAGCTAGTAGCTAGATGGCTTCTTCTCTCTTTTTGGATCTCAATACAATGTTCTCCCCCTCTCTCGTGGAGATCTATTCGATGTAATCTTATTTTTGCGGTGTGTTTGTTGAGACCGATGAATTGTGGGTTTATGATCCAGTCTATCTATGAATAATATTTGAATCTTCTCTGAATTCTTTTATGTATGATTGGTTATCTTTGCAAGTCTCTTCGAATTATTAGTTTGGTTTGGCGTACTAGATTGGTTGTTCTTGCCATGGGAGAAGTGCTTAGCTTTGGGTTCAATCTTGCGGTGTCCTTTCCGTGTGACAGAAGGGGTAGCAAGGCATGTATTGTATTGTTGCCATCGAGGATAACAAGATGGGGTTTTTATCATATTGCATGAAACTACCCCTCTACATCATGTCATCTTGCTTAAGGCATTACTCTGTTTTTAACTTAATACTCTAGATGCATGCTAGATAGCGGTCGATGAGTGGAGTAATAGTAGTAGATGCAGAATCGTATCAGTCTACTTGTCTCGGACATGATGCCTATATACATGATCATACCTAGATATTCTCATAACTATGCTCAATTCTGTCAATTGCTCAACAGTAATTTGTTCACCCACCATAGAATACTTATGCTCTTGAGAGAAGCCACTAGTGAAACCTATGGCCCCCGGGTCTCTTTCTCATCATATCAATCTCCATTACTTTATTATTGCTTTGCTTTTACTTTTTACTTTGCATCTCTATACCAAAAAATACCAAAAATATTATTTATCATCACTATCAGATCTCACTTTCGTAATTGACCGTGAAGGGATTGACAACCCCTAAGCACGTTGGTTGCGTTGAGCTATTGTTTTTGTGTAGGTACGAGGGACTCGAGCGTAGCCTCCTACTAGATTGATACCTTGGTTCTCAAAAACTGAGGGAAATACTTATGCTACTTTGCTGCATCATCCCTTCCTCTTTGGGGAAATCCAACGCAGTGCTCAAGAGGTAGTAGTGGCACACAAAGTGTTCCTCCGGTAAACGGGAGTTGCATAATCTCATAGTCATAGGAATATGTATAATTCATGAAGAAAGCAATTGCAACAAACTAAACGATCAAGTGCGAAGCTAACGGAATGGGTCATGTCAATCACATCATTCTCCTAATGATGTGATCCCATTAATCAAATGACAACTCATGTCAATGGCTAGGAAACATAACCATCTTTGATCAACGAGCTAGTCAAGTAGAGGCATACTAGTGACACTCTGTTTGTCTATGTATTCACACAAGTATTATGTTTCCGGTTAATACAATTCTAGCATGAATAATAAACATTTATCATGATATAAGGAAATAAATAATAACTTTATTATTACCTCTAGGGCATATTTCCTTCAGTCTCCCACTTGCACTAGAGTCAGTAATCTAGATTACACAGTAATGATTCTAACACCCATGGAGTCTTGGTGCTGATCATGTTTTGCTCGTGGAAGAGGCTTAGTCAACGGGTCTGCAACATTCAGATCCATATGTATATTGCAAATTTCTATGTCTCCTACTTGGACTAGATCCCGGATGGAATTGAAGTGTCTCTTGATGTGCTTGGTTCTCTTGTGAAATCTGGATTCCTTCGCCAAGGCAATTGCACCAGTATTGTCACAAAAGATTTTCATTGGACCCGATGCACTAGGTATGACACCTAGATTGGATATGAACTCCTTCATCCATACTCCTTCATTTGCTACTTCCGAAGCAGCTCTGTACTCCGCTTCACACGTAGATCCTGCCACAACGCTTTGTTTAGAACTGCACCAACTGACAGCTCCATCATTCAATATAAATACGTATCTGGTTTGCGATTTAGAATCATCCGGATTAGTGTCAAAGCTTGCATCGACGTAACCATTTACGACTAGCTCTTTGTCACCTCCATAAATGAGAAACATATCCTTAGTCATTTTCAGGTATTTCAGGATGTTCTTGACCGTTGTCTAGTGATCTACTCCTGGATTACTTTGGTACCTCCCTGCTAAACTTATAGAAAGGCACACATCAGGTCTGGTACACAGCATTGCATACATGATACAGCCTATGGCTGAAGCATAGGGAACATCTTTCATCTTCTCTCTATCTTCTGCAGTGGTCGGGCATTGAGTCTTACTCAACTTCACACAATGTAACACAGGCAAGAACCCTTTCTTTGCTTGATCCATTTTGAACTTCTTCAAAACTTTGTCAAGGTATGTGCTTTGTGAAAGTCCAATTAAGCGTATTGATCTATCTCTATAGATCTTGATGCCCAATATATAAGCAGCTTCACCGAGGTCTTTAATTGAAAAACTCTTATTCAAGTATCCCTTTATGCTACCCAGAAATTCTATATCATTTCCAATCAAAAATGTGTCATCCACATATAATATCAGAAATGCTACAGAGCTCCCACTCACTTTCTTGTAAATACAGGCTTCTCCAGAAGTATGTACAAAACCAAATGCTTTGATCACACTATCAAAGCGTTTATTCCAACTCCGAGAGGCTTGCACCAGTCCATAAATGGATCGCTAGAGCTTGCACACTTTGTTAGCTCCCTTTGGATCGACAAAACCTTCTGGTTGCATCATATACAACTCTTCTTCTAGAAATCCATTCAGGAACGCAGTTTTGACATCCATTTGCCAAATTTCATAATCATAAAATGCGGCAATTGCTAACATGATTCGGACAGACTTAAGCATCGCTACGGGTGAGAAAGTCTCATCGTAGTCAATCCCTTGAACTTGTCGAAAACCTTTTGCAACAAGTCGAGCTTTATAGACAGTAACATTATCGTCAGTGTCAGTCTTCTTCTTGAAGATCCATTTATTTTAAATGGCTTGCCGATCATCGGGCAAGTCAACCAAAGTCCACACTTTGTTCTCATACATGGATCCCATCTCAGATTTCATGGCCTCAAGCCATTTTGCGGAATCTGGGCTCACCATCGCTTCTTCATAGTTCGTAGGTTCGTCATGGTCTAGTAACATAACCTCCAGAATAGGATTACCGTACCACTCTGGTACGGATCTTACTCTGGTTGACCTACGAGGTTCAGTAACAACTTGATCTGAAGTTCCATGATCATCATCATTAACTTCCTCACTAATTGGTGTACGCGTCACAGGAACCGGTTTCTGTGATGAACTACTTTCCAATAAGGGAGCAGGTACAGTTACCTCATCAAGTTCCACTTTCCTCCCACTCACTTCTTTCGAGAGAAACTCCTTCTCTAGAAAGGATCCATTCTTAGCAACGAATGTCTTGCCTTTGGATCTGTGATAGAAGGTGTACCCAACAGTCTCCTTTGGGTATCCTATGAAGACACATTTCTCCGATTTGGGTTCGAGCTTATCAGGTTGAAGCTTTTTCACATAAGCATCGCAGCCCCAAACTTTAAGAAACGACAACTTTGGTTTCTTGCCAAACCACAGTTCATAAGGCGTCGTCTCAACGGATTTCGATGGTGCCCTATTTAATGTGAATGTAGCCATCTCTAAAGCATAACCCCAAAACGATAGCGGTAAATCAGTAAGAGACATCATAGATCGCACCATATCTAGTAAAGTATGATTACGATGTTCGGACACACCATTATGTTGTGGTGTTCCGGGTGGCGTGAGTTGCGAAACTATTCCGCATTGTTTCAAATGTATACCAAACTCGTAACTCAAATATTGTCCTCCATGATCAGATCGTAGAAACTTTATTTTCTTGTTACGATGATTTTCAACTTCACTCTGAAATTCTTTGAACTTTTCAAATGTTACAGACTTATGTTTCATTAAGTAGATATACCCATGTCTGCTTAAATCATCTGTGAAGGTGAGAAAATAATGATACCCGCCGCGAGCCTCAACATTCATCGGACCACATACATCTGTATGTATGATTTCTAACAAATCTGTTGCTCTCTCCATAGTACCGGAGAACGGCGTTTTAGTCATCTTGCCCATGAGGCACGGTTCACAAGTACCAAGTGATTCATAATCAAGTGGTTCCAAAAGTCCATCAGTATGGAGTTTCTTCATGCGCTTTACACCGATATGACCTAAACGACAGTGCCACAAATAAGTTGCACTATCATTATCAACTCTACATCTTTTGGCTTCAACATTATGAATATGTGTCTCACTACTATCGAGATTCATCAAAAATATACCACTCTTCAAGGGTGCATGACCATAAAAGATATTACTCATATAAATAGAATAACCATTATTCTCTGATTTAAATGAATAACCGTCTCTCATCAAACAAGATCCAGATATAATGTTCATGCTCAACACTGGCACCAAATACCAATTATTTAGGTCTAATACTAATCCCGAAGGTAGATGTAGAGGTAGCGTGCCGACGGTGATCACATCGACTTTGGAACCGTTTCCCACTCGCATCGTCACCTCGTCCTTGGCCAGTGTTCGCTTAATCCGTAGTCCCTATTTCGAGTTGCAAATATTAGCAACAAAACCAGTATCAAATACCCAGGTGCTACTGCGAGCTCTGGTAAGGTACACATCAATACCATGTATATCACATATACCTTTGTTCACCTTGCCATCCTTCTTATCCCCCAAATACTTGGGGCAGTTCCGCTTCCAGTGACCAGTCTGCTTGCAATATAAGCACTCAGTCTCAGGCTTAGGTCCAGACTTGGGTTTCTTCTCTTGAGCAGCAACTTTCTTGCTGTTCTTCTTGAAGTTCCCCTTCTTCTTCCCTTTACGCTTTTTCTGGAAACTGGTGGTCTTATTGACCATCAACACTTGATGCTCCTTCTTGATTTCTACCTCCGCAACCTTTAGCATTGCGAAGAGCTCGGGAATCGTCTTATCCATCCCTTGCATGTTATAGTTCATCACGAAGCTCTTGTAGCTTGGTGGCAGTGATTGAAGAATTCTGTCAATGACGCTATCATCCGGAAGATTAACTCCCAGTTGAATCAAGTGATTGCAGTACACAGACGTCTTGAGTATATGCTCACTGACAGAACTATTCTCCTCCATCTTGCAGCTGTAGAACTTATTGGAGACTTCATATCTCTTAATCCGGGCATTTGCTTGAAATATTAACTTCAACTCCTGGAACATCTCATATGCTCCATGACGTTCAAAACATCGTTGAAGTCCCGGTTCTAAGCCGTAAAGCATGGCACACTGAACTATCGAGTAGTCATCAGCTTTGCTCTGCCAGAGGTTCATAACATCTGGTGTTGCTCCTGTAGCAGGTTTGGCACCTAGCGGTGCTTCCAGGACGTAATTCTTCTATGCAGCAATGAGGATAATCCTCAAGTTACGGACCCAGTCCGTGTAATTGCTACCATCATCTTTCAACTTTGCTTTCTCAAGGAACGCATTGATATTCAATGGAACAACAGCACGGGCCATCTATCTACAATCAACATAGACAAGCAAGATACTAACAGGTACTAAGTTCATGATAAATTTAAGTTCAATTAATCATATTACTTAAGAACTCCCACTTAGATAGACATCCCTCTAATCCTCTAAGTGATCACGTGATCCATATCAACTAAACCATAACCGATCATCACGTGAAATGGAGTAGCTTTCAATGGTGAACATCACTATGTTGATCATATCTACTATTGATTCACGCTCGACCTTTCGGTCTCAGTGTTCCGAGGCCATATCTGCATATGCTAGGCTCTCCAAGTTTAACCTGAGTATTCTACGTGTGCAAAACTGGCTTGCACCCGTTGTAGATGGACGTAGAGCTTATCACACCCGATCATCACATGGAGTCTGGGCACGACGAACTTTGGAAACGGTGCATACTCAGGGAGAACACTTTTATCTTGAAATTTAGTGAGAGATCATCTTATAATGCTACCGTCAATCAAAGCAAGATAAGATGCATAAAAGATAAACATCACATGCAATCAATATAAGTGATATGATATGGCCATCGTCATCTTGTGCTTGTGATCTCCATCTCCGAAGCACCGTCATGATCACCATCGTCACCGGCGTGACACCTTGATCTCCATCGTAGCATCGTTGTCGTCTCGCCAATCTTATGCTTCTATGGCTATCGCTACCGCTTAGTGATAAAGTAAAGCATTATAGGGCGATTGCATTGCATACAATAAAGCAACAACCATATGGCTCCTGCCAGTTGCCGATAACTCGGTTACAAAACATGATCATCTCATACAATAAAATTTAGCATCATGTCTTGACCATATCACATCACAACATGCCCTGCAAAAACAAGTTAGACGTCATCTACTTTGTTGTTGCAAGTTTTACGTGGCTACTACTGGGCTTATCAAGAACCGTTCTTACCTACGCATCAAAACCACAACGATAGATTGTCAAGTTGGTGTTGTTTTAACCTTCCAAAGGACCGGGTGTAGCCACACTCGATTCAACTAAAGTTGGAGAAACTGACACCCGCCAGCCACCTGTGTGCAAAGCACGTCGGTAGAACCAATCTCGCGTAAGCGTACGCGTAATGTCAGTCCGGGCCGCTTCATTCAACAATACCGCCGAACCAAAGTATGACATGTTGGTAAGCAGTATGACTTCTATCGCCCACAACTCACTTGTGTTCTATGATACGTCTCCAACATATCTATAATTTTTGATTGCTCCATGCTATATTATCTACTGTTTTGGACATTATTGGGCTTTATTATCCACTTTTATATTATTTTTGGGACTAACCTGTTAACCGGAGGCCCGGCCCAGAATTGTTGTTTTTTGCCTGTTTTAGGGTTTCGAAGAAAAGGAATATCAAACGGAGTCCAAACGTAATGAAACCTTCAGGAATGTGATTTTCTCATCAAATACAACTCAGGAGACTTGGACCCTACGTCAAGACATGTAACAGGAGGCCATGAGGTAGGGGGCGCGCCTACCCCCCCCCCAGGCGCACCCTCCACCCTCGTGGGCCCCTTGTTGCTCCACCGACGTACTTCTTCCTCCTATATATACCCACGTACCCCCAAACGATCAGATACGGAGCCAAAACCCTAATTCCACCGCCGCAACTTTCTGTATCCACGAGATCATATCTTGGGGCCTATTCCGGAGCTCCGCCGGAGGGGGCATCGATCACGGAGGGCTTCTACATCAACGCCATAGCCCCTCTGATGAAGTGTGAGTAGTTTACCTCAGACCCACTGGTCCATAGTGAGTAGCTAGATGGCTTCTTCTCTCTTTTTGGATCTCAATACAATGTTCTCCCCCTCTCTTGTGGAGATCTATTCGATGTAATCTTCTTTTTGCGGTGTGTTTGTTGAGACCGATGAATTGTGGGTTTATGATCAAGTCTATCTATGAATAATATTTGAATCTTCTCTGAATTATTTTATGTATGATTGGTTATCTTTGCAAGTCTCTCCGAATTATCAGTTTGGTTTGGCCTACTAGATTGATATTTCTTGCGATGGGAGAAGTGCTTAGCTTTGGGTTCAATCTTGCAGTGTCCTTTCCCGATGACAGTAAGGGCAGCAAGGCACGTATTGTATTATTGCCATCGAGGATAACAAGATGGGGTTTTCTTCATATTGCATGAGTCTATCCCTCTACATCATGTCATCTTGCTTAAGGCGTTACTCTGTTTTTAACTTAACACTCTAGATGCATGCTGGACAGCGGTCGATGAGTGGAGTAATAGTAGTAGATGCAGGCAGGAGTCGGTCTACTTGTCTTGGAAGTGATGCCTATATACATGATCATACCTAGATATTCTCATAACTATGCTCAATTCTGTCAATTGCTCAACAGTAATTTGTTCACCCACTGTAGAATACTTATGCTCTCGAGAGAAGCCACTAGTGAAACCTATGGCCCCCGGGTCTATCTTTATCATATCAATCTCCTACTACTTAGTTATTTACTTTGCATTTATTTTACTTTGCATCTTTATCATGAAAATATCAAAAATATTATCTTATCATATCTATCAGATCTCACTCTCGTAAGTGGCCCTATAGGGATTGACAACCCCTATTTGCGTTGGTTGCGAGGATTTATTTGTTTTGTGCAGGTGAGAGGGACTCGCGCGTAGCCTCCTACTGGATTGATCCTTGGTTCTCAAAAACTGAGGGAAGTACTTACACTACTATGCTGCATCATCCCTTCCTCTTCGGGGAAAACCAACGCAGTGCTAAAAGAGGTAGCAAGAAGGATTCCTGGCGCCGTTGCCGGGGAGGTCTACGCAAAAGTCAACATACCAAGTACCCATCACATACCCTTATCTCCCGCATTACATTATTTGCCATTTGCATCTCGTTTTCCTCTCCCCCACTTCACCCTTGCCGTTTTATTTGCCCTCTCTCTCTATCTTCCCTCTATTTGTCTCTTTTTGTCTGCTTGCTTTTTGTTTGCTTGTGTGTTAGTTTGCTTGCTTGTCACGATGGCTCAAGATAATACTAAATTGTGTGACTTCACCAATACCAACAACAATGATTTTATTAGCACTCTGATTGCTCCTCTTACCGATGCTGAATCTTGTGAAATTAATGTTGCTTTGCTGAAACTTGTCATGAAAGATCCATTCTCCGGCCTTCCTAGTGAAGATGTCGTGTAACACCCCGGATGTAACTTTCCCCTATTTGTACTCCAACTCTTGCCGTTTCCGGCGTTAAGTTATTTTATTTCCTCGGGTTCGGGTTTTGTCTCCGTGTGTTGTTGTCGTTGTCATGCATCTCATATCATGTCATCATGTGCATTGCATTTGCATACGTGTTCGTCTCATGCATTCGAGCATTTTCCCCGTTGTCCGTTTTGCATTCTGGCGCTTCATTCTCCTCTGGTGGTCATTTCAAGCTTTCTTTCATGTGTGGGGATTAAACATTTCCGGATTGGACCGAGACTTGCCAAGCGGCATTGGTTTACTACCGGTAGACCGCCTGTCAAGTTTCGTACCATTTGGACTTCGTTTGATACTCCAACGGTTAACCGAGGGACCGAAAAGGCCTCGTGTGTGTTGCAGCTCAACACCCCTCCAATTTGGCCCAAAACCCACCAAACTCTGCTCCATGTCCTAGAGCGTTCAATCATGATCGCGTGGCCAAAAACCGCACCTCATTTGGACTCTCCTAGCTCCCTCTATGCCTATATATACACCCCCTCCGAAATTCGCGGATCCTCTCCCCCCTAAACCTAAAAATCCCAGATACGCCGCTGCCGGACGTGTCCGGAGCGGGCCGGACAACGTCAGCGGCCCCCGCCGCCCTCTCACCATGTGCCACGTGGCACCCTGGTGAACCGCCGCCGCCCGAGGCCCGCAAGCCCGCCGCGGGCCCTCCCCGGCCCGAAGCCGCCTCGCCGCCCGCGCCCGGAGCCCCCGCGCCGCGCTGCCTCCCTCCTCGGCTCCGGCGCCGCCAGCCGCCAGCCGCCGCCGCCCTTCGCCTCGCCCGCCGCGCGCCGCGCCGGCCGCTGCCGCCCCGCCGCCGTGCCTCGCCGCCCCGCCCGCCGTGCCTCGCCGCCCTGCCGCGGGAGCCCGCCGCCGAGGAGCGCCGCGCCCGCGCCGCGCCGGCCCAGCTCCTCCCCATCTCCGGCAAGCTCCGGCCGGTCCTCCCTCCTACTCCGGCGAGAAGCTCCGGCGAGCTCAAGATCCGGCCTCGGTTCGCGTGCCCGCCGAAGAACCCTAGATCTGGTTGTTTTTTTCTCGAAGTCCTTAAAATTTTCAGTCCATATGCTCCTGTTCGAGGCTCCGTAACTTTCCATCCGTAGCTCCGATTTGTGCATATAGCATATCAAAATGTTCATCTCAGAGAGTACATCATTTCATTCCATTGCATCATTTTCATTTGAGCTCATCTTTGATGCCCGAAATGCTGTTAGAAGAGGGCTACTTGAGTTAATTGTCAGATCTGCTACTCCGTTTAGCACTTTTGTCATTTTTGCCATGATTATTGTGTGCATGATATGCCCGTGAGTTCTACATATGTTTTGTTAAGGGTTTTGTCATCTTTCCAGAGGTGCAACCCATGTATTTTTAGGATGTGTGTGGTGACTTGTGCAAGTTGCAAAGTGGTGCACTTGCTAATTCTGTTTTCAGGGACTTAGTAATTTCACTAAGTCCTGGGATTGTTTATCTCATGATGCCATATGTTCTTGTTGTTTCCTAGTGATCCGTGCCTCTTTTGAGGATGATCAGTAAGGGAGTTTTGTTAATCTTGTAGTGCTCTATCCATCCATGTCTTTGTTTGCAATTATGGAGCACCCTAGCTTGAGTCAATCGAGCTCTACTTTTGCTCGTTGTGAATCTGGGCAGATCGTCAACTTGTTTGCGATTTTGCCGATGTTGTTGTAGTTGATCCGTGCATGCTATGCTATTGTTCTTGCCATGTCTAGCTTGCATTTTGTGCCTTCTTGATGGATGTATGCTTGTCTTGCCATGACTTGCACCGTAGTGAGTGCATCGAGCTCGTAAACATGCCTTCTTGAGTTATGTTTCAGCATGTCCCAGTTTTCACTAAGTCTGAAAACTGATTATGTTTTTGCTATGTTCCGTGCTTGCATTAGTATTTTGTGATCCCTTTTGGCTCAAGGTCACTAAGGGACTTTTGTTAAGCTTGTTGAGTAGCTCCATGCCATGTCTTTCTTTGTCATGTTCAGGTCCTGTAGCATGTTGTTTTGTTGCTCCGAAGAGGGCTATATGATCTGAAATTCCAGACAAGTGTTAATTTCACTAAGTCTGAGATCTGTTTTGCCATTTGCGTTTTTGCCATGCTTGTTTGAACCTGTTAATGGATGAATTGGCCGTAGCTCAGTGCTAGACTTTTGTTAAGCATCTTGAATGCATCCCTGCCATGTATTTTTGTGCATGTTTGGTGCTGTAGCATGTTCATTTCGTTGCATTTAGATGCCTACTTGCTGTAAATCGCAGACCGGTGTCATTTTGAATCGCTTGCCATTTCCAAACCGTAACTCCGATTCCGGCGTTCTTTATATCGTTTTCAAGCGATTTCATCTCATCTTTCCAGTGGCACACTTGGATTTCCAAGTTGAGGCCAGGTTCATGCATTTCCTGTCATATCTTGCATTTTGCATCCCGCATCGCATCCCGCATAGCATATCATCATTTGCATCATATTGCTTGAGTCTTGCACGTGGTTGATTGTATCCTTGTTGCTTGTTTGTCTTGTTTGGGTAGAGCCGGGAGACGAGTTCGCTAACGAGGAGCCCGTTGAGTTTGCTTTCGAGGATCCAGTCAACTCTGACAACTGTGCAGGCAAGATGATCATACCCTCGAAATCACTACTATCTTTGCTATGCTAGTTTGCTCGCTCTTTTGCTATGCCATTGCTACGATGCCTACCACTTGCTTGCAAGCCTCCCAAATTGCCATGTCAAACCTCTAACCCACCATTGTCCTAGCAAACCGTTGATTGGCTATGTTACCGCTTTGCTCAGCCCCTCTTATAGCGTTGCTAGTTGCAGGTGAAGATTGGAGGCCGTTCCTTGTTGGAACATTTATTTACTTGTTGGGATATCATTATATTGCCATGTTATCTTAATGCATCTATATACTTGGTAAAGGGTGGAAGGCTCGGCCTCTCGCCTAGTGTTTTGTTCCACTCTTGCCGCCCTAGTTTCCGTCATATCGGTGTTATGTTCCCGGATTTTGCGTTCCTTACGCGGTTGGGTTATAATGGGAACCCCTTGATAGTTCGCCTTGATTAAAGCTTTTCCAGCAATGCCCAACATTGGTTTTACCATTCGCCACCTAGCCTTTTCTTTCCCTTGGGTTCTGCAGACTCAAGGGTCATCTTATTTTAACCCCCCCGGGCCAGTGCTCCTCTGAGTGTTGGTCCAACCGAGCATGTCCGGGGCTACCAGGGGCAACTCTGGGCTGGCCTACCCGACGTCTTGCTCATCTGAGTGTGCCCTGAGAAAGAGATATGTGCAGCTCCTATCGGGATTTGTCGGCACATTCGGGCGGTGTTGCTGGTCTTGTTTTAACCTGTCGAAGTGTCTTGAGTTACCGAGATACCGAGTCTGATCGGAACGTCTTGGGAGGAGGTCTATTCCTTCGTTGACCGTGAGAGCTTGTCATGGGCTAAGTTGGGACTCCCCTGCAGGGATTGAACTTTCGAAAGCCGTGCCCGCGGTTATGGGCAGATGGGAATTTGTTAATGTCCGGTTGTAGATAACTTGAACCTTAACTTAATTAAAATGAATCAACTGAGTGTGTTACCGTGATGGCCTCTTCTCGGCGGAGTCCGGGAAGTGGACACGGTGTTGGAGTAATGTTTGCGCAGGTTGCTCTCTAGTTTCTCGCTCGCGCTTTGCCTCCTCTTCTCGCTCTCCTTTGCGAATAAGTTAGCCACCATACTTGCTAGTCGCTTGCTGCAGCTCCACTATATTTTACCTTGCCTTACCTATAAGCTTAAATAGTCTTGATCGCGAGGGTGCGAGATTGCTGAGTCCCTGTGGCTCACAGATTACTATTACACCAGATGCAGGGCCTGATGATTCCGCTCCAGGAGACGCGTATGAGCTCAAGTGGGAGTTCGATGAAGACTCTCAACGATACTATGTTTCCTTTCCCGATGATCAGTAGTGGTGCCCAGTTGGGGGTGAATGGGACCGTGTCGCATGTTGGGTTCTCTTTTATTTTGGCGCCGTAGTCGGGCCATGAGTGTTTGGATGATGTAATGTTATTTATGTACTTGATTGACGTGGCGAGTGTAAGCCAACTATGTTATCTCCCCTTTATTATTATTACATGGGATGTTGTGAAGATTGCCTAACTTGCGACATATGCCTTCAATGCGATTATGTCTCTAAGTCGTGCCTCGACACGTGGGAGCTATAGTCGCATCGAGGGTGTTACAAGTTGGTAATCAGAGCCTTCCCCGACCTTAGGAGCCCCATTGCTTGATCGTTTTTAGCGGCCGAGTTGTGTCTAGAAAAATGTTTTGAGTCTTTAGGAATTATATATCGGAGAGATTAGGAATTCTTTTTACTTCCCAGTCTCCTCATCGCTCTGGTAAGGCATCCTGACGTAGAGTTTTGACTCTTCTCTTCTCAAATTTCACTAAAAAATTTTTAGGATCACGCGGGTATCTTGGAATCGTTCCGATGGTTTTATGATGAGAACATTGTCTTGGTGCCTCCTGTCAGGGGTTTAGTGGAAGTGTCCCGGGGAGTTGAGCTCTGAGGTGTTGTCATCATAATTTTATCGTTGCAGTTCTGGAATACCTGAGTCTAGTACGCCGACATCGAAAATCTCTTTTATGCAGTTCGTTGGTGAGATAACCTCGACGCCACCCAGTACTGGGGCGGGAGTTCGGGAGTATCGCCATAACTTGTATAACGGATGCTTTTCGAAGGTTGAGGTAGATGGTTTCCGAAGGTTTCTTGGTTATGTGTTGAAGGATGGATACAGCTGGATGTAGGATTTGCTAGTTTGGGTGAGATATTATGCTTCCCCTGTATCCCCAACACCTGATTGCATAACCGGAAAGGTTCGGGAGTTTCATAGGTGGGAATTCTAGTAGCTCTAGTTTTTCTTCCACGGATATTGGTTTGAGATTGGGATTTCTTACCGATTATTCGTTCTTGATCCGTACCTTGTTGATTTATTTCTCTACCTTAATTCTACGTGGCTTCTCAATTTATGGATATGTGACCATTTCAAGAGGAATGCATTCGTTCATTTTGTTCGGATGTGAAGACTATATGTTGCAATTTTCATTCCGTTGGATTCAGCTTCAATATTGTCTATCAATGTGCTAATGGTGGTCAACCTCTTCAGGATGGCTCCTCCAACGCGCACGACTCTGAATCCTGATCCGCCACCACCTCCACCTCCTCCAGAGGCATGGCAAGCTGTGATGGCCGCAACCAATGCAAACACACAGTTGATCATGCAAATTCTTCAAGAGCGCAATCAAGGCAGTCAAGGGAATCAAGGCAGCAATCAGAGTCACTTTGCTACACTCAACCAGTTCCTTGCTAACGGGCCAAAGACTTTTAGCAATTGTGTTGAGGCAACCGATGCTGATGATTGGCTTGTGGATCTGTGTAAGCATTTCGAGTGCAGTAACGTCAGGTCTGAGGACTTTGTCAAGTTCGCTTCCTTCCAACTCAAAGATCAAGCTGCAGAATGGTTCCAGTAGTACAAGGACTCCAGAGGTGGACGTGTTATCACTTGGGATGATTTCCTTCGAGATTTCCGAGCTCATCATATTCCGCAGAGCGTGGTTGAAAGCAAGCGTGAGGAATTCCGCAATCTGAAGCAAGGCTCTTTGTCTGTCTATGACTACAACAAGTTGTTTCAGAAGCTCGCCCGTTTGCCAAGCAGGACGTCCCTGATGAGAAGAGCATGATATACCAGTTCAGGGGTGGTCTCAGAGAAGATATCCAGCTCGCTCTTGTTCTCTTTGAGCCCTTGAGATACGATGAGTTCTACAACATGGCACTGAAGCAAGAGGCTGCTCAGTTGAGGTGTGATGCTTCCAAGAAGCGAGTCAGAGATGTTACTCCTTCCTCTACTCAAGTGGCCAAGCAGCAGAAGTTTTGGCTTCCTCCTCCTCCGTTCCGTCAGCTGTATCAGTAGAAGAGCAAAGGTGGTAGTGGTTCTTCCCACCCACCCAACCCTGGCTTTCAGAACAAGACTTCGTCTCAACCTCCAAGATCGAGTGCTCCGTATCACCGTCCGCTTTCAGAGGTCACGTGCAACAAGTGCCAACAGAAGGGTCACTATGCCAACAAGTGTCTCAACCAGAGACGTCTTCCTCCTCCTCCTCCTGTCAGATCGACAAGTACAGTTGTGGTCAAGCATAACCCCAAGCATGCCAAGGTCAATTTGATGAATGCAGCTCAGGCAGAGGATTCTTCAGATGTCATCACGGGTAACCTTCCTGTTAATGATATTCCTGCAAGAGTTCTTTTTGACACAGGTGCATCGCATTGTTTCATGTCAAAGCCATTTTTTACCAAGCATGAGTTCGTTCCTTCTCATTTGGGTAAACAAATGGATATCGTTTCTCCTAGCAAACGTTTGAGTGCTAGTCTGGAGGTGCCAGATGTTTCTATCACGTTGGGCGACTACAAGTTCCTTTCTTCCCCAATGGTTCTTGGTAACTCGGATATTGATCTTATTCTCGGAATGGATTGGCTTTCTAAGCACAAGGCTCAGCTTGATTGTGCAGCCAGGCAGATTCAATTGACTCATTCGTCTGAGGATGTAATTGTCTTTGCCGCTCGGGATGATACTATCCGTCTGTTTTCTCTCAATGAGAAGGGTGAATTGGATGCCATCTCTCAAATTCTAGTCGTTTGCGAATATCAAGACGTCTTTCCAGAAGAGCTTCCAGGAATGCCTCCGCACCGGCCAGTTGAATTCGTTATTGATCTTGAGCCTGGCACGGAACCTGTGTGCAAACGTCCTTACAAGCTCGGACCTGAAGAGTTGAAGGAGCTGAAGAAGCAACTCGATATGCAAGAGAAAATGGGTCTCATCCGGCCTAGTTCTTCTCCGTGGGGTTGTGGTGTTCTTTTGTGAAGAAGAAGGATGGAACGGACCGACTTTGTGTTGATTACCGTCCAGTGAACAAGAAGGCCATCAAGAACAAATACCCACTTCCCAACATCAATGAGCTGTTCGAACAACTCAAAGGTGCCCAAGTATTCTCCAAGCTTGATCTCCGTATGGGTTATCACCAGATTCGCATTCGTGAAGAAGATATTCCCAAGACAGCATTCAGAACAAGCTTTGGTTCATATGAATACACTGTCATGTCTTTTGGCCTCGCCAACGCTCCTCCGACGTTCTCTCGCATGATGAACTTCATCTTCAACGCCTACACCAATGACTTCGTTTTGGTCTATCTCGACGACATTCTGGTTTTCTCCAAGAACAAGGAAGATCATGCCAAGCACTTGCGTTTGGTTCTTGATAAGCTCAGAGAACATCAGTTCTACGCCAAGTTCTCCAAGTGTGAATTTTGGCTTGATGAGGTTCTTTATCTTGGTCATATCATCTCTGCCAAGGGCATTGCCGTGAATCCTGAGAAGGTGTCTGCAATTGTGAATTGGGAACCTCCTCAGAACGTGAAGCAACTCCGCAGTTTTCTCGGTCTCGCAAGCTATTGCCGAAGATTCGTTGAAAACTTTTCTAAGATCGCGAAGCCTCTCTCTAATCTTCTTCAGAAGCACGTCAAGTACGTTTGGTCTCCGGAGTGTGATATTGCTTTCAACACTTTGAAAGAGAAATTGATCACTGCTCCAGTTCTGACTCCGCCTGATGAATCCAAGCCGTACGAGGTCTTTTGTGATGCCTCTCTCCAAGGTCTTGGCGCAGTATTGATGCAAGAGAAGAAAGTTGTTGCTTATACATCTCGCCAGTTAAAGCCTAATGAGAAGAACTACCCCACTCATGATCTCGAGTTGGCGGCAGTTGTGCATGCTCTTTTGACTTGGAGACATCTTCTATTGGGAAGAAAAGTGGACATTTTCACTGATCACAAGAGTCTCAAGTACATCTTCACTCAGCCTAATCTCAACCTCAGGCAAACTCGATGGGTCGAAATGATTCAAGAGTATAATCCGAGTATTGAGTACACTCCAGGCAAGGCCAATGTGATTGCTGACGCATTGAGCAGAAAGGCTTACTGCAACAGTCTGATTCTTAAGCCTTATCAACCCGAGCTTTGTGAAGCTTTCCGCAAACTTAATCTGCAAGTTGTTCCTCAAGGTTTCCTCGCCAACCTTCAAGTCTCTCCTACCTTAGAAGACCAGATTCGCCAAGCCCAGCTTCTTGATGCTATGGTGAAAAAGGTGAAGATTGGGATTGCCAAGAGTCAGTCCAAGTACAAGTGCTACCGCCTTGATGACAAGGACACTCTCTTCTTCGAGGATCGTATTGTTGTGCCCAAAGGTGACCTCCGTAAAGTGATCATGAACGAGGCTCACAATTCTCTCCTCTCCATCCACCCTGGGAGCACGAAGATGTATCAGGACCTTAAGCAAGCTTATTGGTGGACTCGAATGAAGCGCGAGATCGCTCAATTCGTGAATGAATGTGATGTCTGCAGAAGAGTGAAGGCAGAACACCAAAGGCCAGCTGGTCTCCTCCAACCTCTTGCCATTCCAGAATGGAAGTTTGACCACATTGAAATGGACTTCGTGACTGGGTTTCCAAAGTCCAAGCGTGGCAATGATGCTATATTTGTTGTCATCGACAAACTCACCAAAGTGGCTCACTTTCTGCCTATCAAAGAGTCGATCACTGCAGCTCAATTGGCGGAACTCTATACCTCTCGCATTGTCTCTCTGCACGGTATTCCTCAAGTGATCTCTTCAGACCGTGGCAGCATCTTTACCTCAAGTTTTGGGATTCTTTTCAGAAGGCCATGGGCACTAACATCCGCTTCAGCACAGCTTTCCATCCTCAAACAAGCGGTCAAGTCGAGCGTGTCAACCAGATTCTTGAAGATATGCTCAGGGCTTGTGTGATCTCCTTCGGCATGAAGTGGGAGGATTGTCTTCCTTATGCTGAATTCTCCTACAACAACAGTTTTCAAGCAAGTTCGGGCAAGGCCCCTTTTGAAATTCTGTATGGCAGGAAGTGCCGTACCCCTCTCAACTGGTCTGAAACCGGTGAACGTCAGCTTTTGGGTAATGACTTAATCACAGAAGCAGAAGAAATGTGCAAAGTCATTCGTGATAACCTCAAAGCAGCCCAATCCCGCCAGAAGAGCTACTATGATAGTAAGCACCGTGATTTGGCTTTCGAGATCGGAGATCATGTTTACCTCCGCGTCTCTCCTATGAAAGGTACTCGTCGCTTCGGTATCAAAGGGAAGCTTGCCCCTAGATACGTGGGACCTTTCAAGATTGTCAGCAAGAGAGGCGACCTCGCCTATCAACTCGAGCTTCCTTCAAACTTTGCAAATGTTCATGACGTGTTCCATGTCTCTCAGCTTCGAAAGTGCTTCAAGACTCCTGACCGCACCGTCAACTTCGAGGACATTGAGCTCCAAGAAGATCTCTCTTATCGTGAGCACCCAGTTGCTATTCTTGAAGAGACTGAACGCAAGACTCGCAACAAGTCAATCAAATTTCTCGAAGTCAAGTGGTCACACCATTTCGACCGTGAAGCTACCTGGGAACGCGAGGATCACCTCCATTCTGAGTACCCGGCGTTCTTTCAGTCCTAGATCTCGGGACGAGATCCTTTCGTAGTGGTGGAGTGTTGTAACACCCCGGATGTAACTTTCCCTATTTGTACTCCAACTCTTGCCGTTTCCAGCGTTAAGTTATTTTATTTTCTCGGGTTCGGGTTTTTGTCTTTGGTGTTCATATCGTTGTCATGCATCTCATATCATGTCATCATGTGCATTGCATTTGCATACGTGTTCGTCTCATGCATTCGAGCTTTTTCCCCGTTGTCCGTTTTGCATTCCGGCGCTCCGTTCTCCTCCGGTGGCCTTTTCTAGCTTTCTTTCATGTGTGGGGATTAAACATTTCCGGATTGGACCGAGACTTGCCAAGCGGCTTTGGTTTACTACCGGTAGACCGCCTGTCAAGTTTCATACCATTTGGACTTCGTTTGATACTCCAATGGTTATCCGAGGGACCGAAAAGGCCTCGTGTGTGTTGCAGCCCAACACCCCTCCAATTTGGCCCAAAACCCACCAAACTCTGCTCCATGTCCTAGAGCGTTCGATCACGATCATGTGGCCGAAAACCGCACCTCATTTGGACTCTCCTAGCTCCCTCTATGCCTATATATATCTCCCCCCATTCGAATCACGGACGAAACCCTAGATCCACCCACCTCTCGCGCCGCCGGACATTTCCCTGTCCGGCCGGACATGTCCGCCACGCCCGTCCGCCGCCATGTGGCGCTCCACCATTGGCTCGCGCCGCCACCCCACATCCATGCCGCCGGAGCCCGCTACGGCCCGTGGCCGGCCCGCCCTCGCCCACGCACGGGCCAGAGCACCACGCCGCCGCCCGCCTCGTCCTCCTCCCGCACGCCGCCTCGCTCCGCCGTCGCCGGAGTTCGCCCGGCCGCCGCGCAGCGCTCGCCGCCTCGCCGCGGTGCTCGCCGCCCCGCGCCTACCTCTCCGACCTCACCGGCGATGCCCCGGCCGGTCCTCCTCCTCCGCGCGAGAAGCTCCGGCGAGAGCCCGGCCACCTCAGTTCGCGCGCCGCCCCGATCCAGATCTGTTTTTCAGGGTTGACCTATTTTTTTTCTCTAAGTCCCCAGGATTTTTAGCCCAAGTGCACATGTTCGAGGCTCCGTAACTTTGCATCCGTAGCTCCGATTCATGCATATAGCATATCAAAATGTCCATATCAGAGAGTACATCATTTCATTCCATTGCATCATTTTCATTGGAGCTCATCTTGATGCCCGAAATGCTGTTAGAAGAGGGCTACTTGAGTTAATTGTCAGATCTGTTACTCCGTTTAGCACTTTTGTCATTTTTGCCATGATTAATGTGTGCATGATATGCCCGTGAGTTCTTCATATGTTTTGTTAAGGGTTTTGTCATCTATCCAGAGGTGCAACCCATGTATTTTTAGGATGTGTGTGGTGACTTGTGCAAGCTTGCAAAGTGGTGCACTTCTTAATTCTGTTTTCAGGGACTTAGTGTTTTCACTAAGTCCTGGAATTGTTTATCTCATGATGCCATATGTTCTTGTTGTTTCCTAGTGATCCGTGCCTCTTTTGAGGATGATCAGTAAGGGAGTTTTGTTAATCTTGTAGTTCTCTATCCATCCATGTCTTTTTTTGCAATTATGGAGCACCATAGCTTGAGTCAATCGAGGGCTACTTTTGCTTCATTCCGAATCTGGGCAGATCGTCAACTTGTTTGTGATTTTGCCGATGTTATTGTAGTTGAACCGTGCATGCTATGCTATTGTTCTTGCCATGTCTAGCTTGCATTTTGTGCCTTCTTGATGGATGTATGCTTGTCTTGCCATGACTTGCTCTGTAGTGAGTGCATCGAGCTCGTAAACATGCCTACTTGAGTATATGTTTCAGCATGTGCCAGTTTTCACTAAGTCTGAAAACTGATTATGTTTTTGCTATGTTCACATGCTTGCAATTGTATTTTCTGATCCCTTTTGGCTCAAGGTCACTAAGGGACTTTTGTTAAGCTCTTTGAGTAGCTCCATGCCATGTTTTACTTTACCATGTTCAGGTCCTGTAGCATGTAGTTTTGTTGCTCCGAAAGTGTGCTACCTGATCTGAAATTCCAGACAAGTGTTAATTTCACTAAGTCTGAGATCTGTTTGCCATATGCATTTTTGCCATGCTTGTTTGAACCTGTTAATGGATGATTTGGCCGTAGCTCAGTGCTAGACTTTTGTTAAGCATCTTGAATGCATCCCTGCCATGTATTTTGTTGACATGTTTGGTGGCTGTAGCATGTTCATTTCGTTGCATTTAGATGCCTACTTGCTGTAAATCGCAGACCGGTGTCATTTTTGAATCGCTTGCCATTTCCAAACCGTAACTCCGATTCCGGCGTTCTTTATATCGTTTTCAAGCGATTTCATCTCATCTTTCCAGTGGCACCCTTGGAATTCCAAGTTGAGGCCAGGTTCATGCATTTCCTGTCATATCTTGCATTTTGCATCCCGCATCGCATCCCGCATAGCATATCATCTTTGCATCATGATGATTGAGTTTGCACGTGGTTGATTGTGTCCTTGTTGCTTGTTTGTCTTGTTTGGGTAGAGCCGAGAGACGAGTTCGCTAATGAGGAGCCCGTTGAGTTTGCTTTTGAGGATCCAGTCAACTCTGACAACTGTGCAGGCAAGATGATCATACCCTCGAAATCACTACTATCTTTGCTATGCTAGTTTGCTCGCTCTTTTGCTGTGCCATTGCTACGATGCCTACCACTTGCTTGCAAGCCTCCCAAATTGCCATGTCAAACCTCTAACCCACCTTTGTCCTAGCAAACCGTTGATTGGCTATGTTACCGCTTTGCTCAGCCCCTCTTATAGCGTTGCTAGTTGCAGGTGAAGATTGGAGGTCGTTCCTTGTTGGAACATTTATTTACTTGTTGGGGATATCATTATATTGCCATGTTATCTTAATGCATCTATATACTTGGTAAAGGGTGGAAGGCTCGGCCTCTCGCCTAGTGTTTTGTTCCACTCTTGCCGCCCTAGTTTCCGTCATATCGGTGTTATGTTCCCGGTTTTTTTGTTCCTTACGTGGTTGGGTTATAATGGGAACCCCTTGATAGTTCGCCTTGATTAAAGCTTTTCCAGCAATGCCCAACATTGGTCTTACCATTCGCCACCTAGCCTTTTCTTTTCCTTGGGTTCTGCAGACTCAAGGGTCATCTTATTTTAACCCCCCCCCCCGGGCCAGTGCTCCTCTGAGTGTTGGTCCAATCGAGCGATGTCCGGGGCTACCAGGGTCAACTCTAGGCTGGCCTACCCGACGTCTTGCTCATTTGAGTGTGCCCTGAGAAAGAGATATGTGCAGCTCCTATCGGGATTTGTCGGCACATTCGGGCGGTGTTGCTGGTCTTGTTTTAACCTGTCGAAGTGTCTTGAGTTACCGAGATACCGAGTCTGATCGGAACGTCTTGGGAGGAGGTCTATTCCTTCGTTGACCGTGAGAGCTTGTCATGGGCTAAGTTGGGACTCCCCTGCAGGGATTGAACTTTCAAAAGCCGTGCCCGCAGTTATGGGCAGATGGGAATTTGTTAATGTCCGGTCGTAGATAACTTGAACCTTAACTTAATTAAAATGAATCAACTGAGTGTGTTACCGTGATGGCCTCTTCTCGGCGGAGTCCGGGAAGTGGACACGGTGTTGGAGTAATGTTTGCGTAGGTTGTTCTCTAGTTTCTCGCTCGTCCTTGCCTCCTCTTCTCGCTCTCCTTTACGAATAAGTTAGCCACCATACTTGCTAGTCGCTTGCTGCAGCTCCACTTATATTTTACCTTGCCTTACCTATAAGCTTGAATAGTCTTGATCGCGAGGGTGCGAGATTGCTGAGTCCCTGTGGCTCACAGATTACTATTACACCAGATGCAGGGCCTGATGATTCCGCTCCAGGAGACGCGTATGATCTCAAGTGGGAGTTCGACGAAGACTCGCAATGATACTATGTTTCCTTTCCCGATGATCAGTAGTGGTGCCCAGTTGGGGGTGAACGGGACCGTTGTCGCATGTTGGGTTCTCTTTTATTTTGGTGACGTAGTCGGGCCTTGAGTGTATGGATGATGTAATGTTATTTATGTACTTGATTGATGTGGTGAGTGTAAGCCAACTATGTTATCTCCCCTTTTATTATTATTACATGGGATGTTGTGAAGATTGCCTAACTTGCGACATATGCCTTCAATGCGATTATGTCTCTAAGTCGTGCCTCGACACGTGGGAGCTATAGTCGCATCGAGGGTGTTACATGTCGCTACTCATCTAAATAGATTCGTTGAATTGTGTGACATGCAAAAGAAGAAAGATGTGGATAATGATATTGTTAAATTTAAGCTATTTCCTTTTTCTCTTAGAGATCGTGCTAAAGCTTGGTTTTCGTCTTTGCGTAAAAATAGTATTGATTCATGCAACAAGTGCAAAGATGTTTTTATCTCTAAGTATTTTCCTCCTGCTAAGATCATCTCTCTTAGAAACGATATTATGAATTTTAAGTAACTTGATCATGAACATGTTGCACAAGCTTGGGAGAGAATGAAATTAATGATACGTAATTGCCCTACTCATGGTTTAAATTTATGGATGATTATACAAAAAAATTATGCCGGATTGAATTTTGCTTCTAGAAATCTTTTAGATTCGGCCGCGGGAGGCACTTTTATGGAAATCACTTTAGGAGAAGCTACTAAACTCCTAGATAATATTATGATTAATTATTCTCAATGGCATACTGAAAGATCTACTAATAAAAAGGTGCATGCGATAGAAGAAATTAATGTTTTGAGTGGAAAGATGGATGAACTTACTAAATTATTTGCTAATAAGAGTGTTTCTTCTGATCCTAATGATATGCCCTTGTCTACTTTGATTGAGAATAATAATGTATCTATGGATGTGAACTTTGTTGGTAGGAACAATTTTGGTAACAACGCGTATAGAGGAAATTTCAATCCTAGGCCTTATCCTAGTAATCCCTCTAATAATGGTAACTCCTACAACAATTCTTATGTAAATTATAATAAGATGCCCTCTGATTTTGATTCTAATATTAAAGAATTTATTACTTTGCAAAAGAATTTTAATGCTATGATTGAAGAAAAACTGCTTAAGATTGATGATTTGGCTAGGAACGTTGATAGAATTGCTCTTGATGTTGATTCTTTGAAACTTAGATCTATTCCACCTAAGCATGATATCAATGAGTCTCTCAAAGCCATGAGAATTTCCATTGATGAGTGCAAGGAAAGAACCGCTAGGATGCATGCTAAGAAAGATGCCTTTATAAAAGCGTGTTCTTCTAGCTCCTATGAAAATAATGATGAAAATCTAAAAGTTATTGATGTGTCCCCTATTAAATCTTTGTTTTGAAATATGAATCTTGATAATGATGGGACTGAATATGATCCACCTTTACCTAGAAGGCGTTCCAAGAATTCTTAATCTTTTGATCTTGATGCTAAATTTGATAAAACTGGGATTGAAGAAATTAAAACCCTAGATGTTGCTAAACCCACTATTATGGATTTCAAGGAATTTAACTATGCAAATTGCTCTTTGATTGATTGTATTTCCTAGTTGCAATCCGTGCTAAATTCTCCTCACGCTTATAGTCAAAATAAAGCGTTTACTAAACATATCGTTGATGCCTTGATGCAATCTTATGAAGAAAAACTTGAATTGGAAGTTTCTATCCCTAGAAAACTTTATGATGAGTGGGAACCAACTATTAAAATTAAAATTAAAGATCATGAATGCTATGCTTTATGTGATTTGGGTGCTAGTGTTTCCACGATTCCAAAGACTTTGTGTGATTTGTTAGGTTTCCGTGATTTTGATGATTGCTCTCTAAACTTGCATCTTGCGGATTCCACTATTAAGAAACCTATAGGAATTATGTGCCCATAGATTTTATTGTTCTTGACATAGATTGCAATCCTTCATGTCCTATTATTCTTGGTAGACCTTTCCTTAGAACGATTGGTGCAATTATTGATATGAAGGAAGGAAATATTAGATTCCAATTTCCATTAAGGAAAGGCATGGAACACTTTCCTAGAAAGAAAATTAAATTACCTTATGAATCTATTATGAGAGCCACTTATGGATTGCCTACCAAAGATGGCAATACCTATATCTATTCTTGCTTGTTATGCCTAGCTAGGGGCGTTAAACGATAGCGCTTGTTGGGAGGCAACCCAATTTTATTTTTATTTCTTGCTTTTTGCTCCTGTTTAGTAATAAATAAATTATATAGCCTCTATTTTGGTTGTGTTTTTTGTGTTTAATTAGTGCTTGTGCCAAGTAGAACCGTTGGGAAGACTTGGGCAAAGTCTGTTGGAAATATGCCCTAGAGGCAATAATAAAATGGTTATTATTATATTTCTTTGTTCATGATAATTGTCTATTGTTCATGCTATAATTGTGTTATCCGGAAATCGTAATACATGTGTGAATACATAGACCACAACACGTCCCTAGTGAGCCTCTAGTTGACTAGCTCGTTGATCAAAAGATGGTCATGGTTTCCTGACTATGGATATTGGATGTCATTGATAACGGGATCACATCATTAGGAGAATGATGTGATGGACAAGACCCAATCCTAAGCATAGCTCAAAGATCGTGTAGTTAGTTTGCTATGGCTTTACCGAATGTCAAGTATCATTTCCTTAGACCATGAGATTGTGCAACTCCCGGATACCGTAGGAGCGCTTTGGGTGTGCCAAACATCACAACGTAACTGGGTGACTATAAAGGTACACTACAGGTATCTCCGAAAGTGTCTGTTGGTTGGCATGAATTGAGACTGGGATTTGTCACTCCGTATGACGGAGAGGTATCTCTGGGCCCACTCGGTAATGCATCATCATAATGAGCTCAATGTGACCAAGTGGTTGATCACGGGATCATGCATTACGGTACGAGCAAAGTGACTTGCCGGTAACGAGATTGAACGAGGTATTGGGATACCGACGATCGAGTCTCGGGCAAGTAACGTGTCGATTGACAAAGGGAATTGTATACGGATTGATTGAATCCTCGACATCGTGGTTCATCCGATGAGATCATCGAGGAGCATGTGGGAGCCAACATGGGTATCCAGATCCCGCTGCTGGTTATTGACCGGAGAGTCGTCTCGGTCATGTCTGCTTGTCTCCCGAACCCGTAGGGTCTACACACTTAAGGTTCGGTGACGCTAGGGTTGTTGAGATATTAGTATACGGTAACCAGAAAGTTGTTCGGAGTCCCGGATGAGATCCCAGACGTCACGTGGAGTTCCGGAATGGTCCAGAGGTGAAGATTTATATATAGGAAGTCAAGTTTCGGCCATCGGGAAAGTTTCGGGGGTACTCGGTATTGTACCGGGACCACCGGAAGGGTCCCGGGGGTCCACCGGGTGGGGCCAACTATCCCGGAGGGCCCCATGGGCTGAAGTGGGAGGGGAACCAGCCCCTAGTGGGCTGGTGCGCCCCCCTTGGGCCTCCCCCTGCACCTAGGGTTGGAAACCCTAGGGGTGGGGGCGCCCCACTTGGCTTGAGGGGCAAGCCACCCCCTTGGCCGCCGCCCCCCCTTGGAGATTGGATCTCCTAGGGCCGGCTCCCCCCCTAGGGACCCTATATATAGTGGGGGGGAGGGAGGGCAGCCTCACCCTAGCCCCTGGCGCCTCCCTCTCCCTCCCGTGACACTCCTCCCTCTCCTTGAGCTTGGCGAAGCCCTGCCGAGATCACCGTTGCTTCCACCACCACGCCGTCGTGCTGTTGGATCTTCATCAACCTCTCCTTCCCCCTTGCTGGATCAAGTTGGAGGAGACATCTTCCCAACCGTACGTGTGTTGAACGCGGAGGTGCCGTCCGTTCGGCGCTAGGTCATCGGTGATTTGGATCACGACGAGTATGACTCCATCAACCCCGTTCTCTTGAATGCTTCCGCGCGCGATCTACAAGGGTATGTAGATGCACTCCTCTCTCCCACGTTGCTAGATGACTCCATAGATTGATCTTGGTGATGCGTAGAAAATTTTAAAATTCTGCTACGTTCCCCAACAGTGGTATCAAAGCTAGGTCTATGCGTAGTTTCTATGCACGAGTAGAACACAAAGCAGTTGTGGGCGTGGATATTATCAATTTGCTTGCCGTTACTAGTCTTATCTTGATTCGGCGGCATGTGGGATGAAGCGGCCCAGACCGACCTTACACGTACGCTTACGTGAGACTGGTTCCACTGATTGACATGCACTAGTTGCATAAGGTGGCTGGCGGGTGTCTGTCTCTCCCACTTTAGTCGGATCGGATTCGATGAAAAGGGTCCTTATGAAGGGTAAACAGAAATTGGCATATCACGTTGTGGTTTTGGCGTAGGTAAGAAACATTCTTGCTAGAAACCTATAGCAGCCACATAAAAACTTGCAACAACAATTAGAGGACGTCTAACTTGTTTTGCAGCATGTGCCGTGTGATGTGATATGGCCAAAAGGATGTGATGAATGATATATGTGATGTATGAGATTGATCATGTTCTTGTAATAGGAATCACGACTTGCATGTCGATGAGTATGACAACCGGCAGGAGCCATAGGAGTTGTCTTTATTTATTTATGACCAGCGTGTCAACATAAACGTCATGTAATTACTTTACTTTATTGCTAAAGCGTTAGCCATAGTAGTAGAAGTAATAGAGGACGAGACAACTTCAAGAAGACATGATGATGGAGATCATGATGATGGAGATCATGGTGTCATGCCGGTGACAATGATGATCATGAAGCCCCGAAGATGGAGATCAAAAGGAGCAAATGATATTGGCCATATCATGTCACTATTTGATTGCATGTGATGTTTATCATGTTTTACATCTTATTTGCTTAGAACGACGGTAGCTTAAATAAGATGATCCCTCGTAATAATTTCAAGAAAGTGTTCCCCCTAACTGTGCACCGTGCGAAGGTTCGTTGTTTCGAAGCACCACGTGATGATCGGGTGTGATAGATTCTAACGTTCGAATACAACGGGTGTAAGCCAGATTTACACACGCAATACACTTAGGTTGACTTGACGAGCCTAGCATGTACAGACATGGCCTCGGAACACAGAAGACCGAAAGGTCGAGCATGAGTCGTATAGAAGATACGATCAACATGAAGATGTTCACCGATGTTGACTAGTCCGTCTCACGTGATGATCGGACACGGCCTAGTTGACTCGGATCATGTTTCACTTAGATGACTAGAGGGATGTCTATCTGAGTGGGAGTTCATTGAATAATTTGATTAGATGAACTTAATTATCATGAACTTAGTCTAAAATCTTTACACTATGTCTTGTAGATCAAATGGCCCACGCTAATGTTGCCCTCAACTTCAATGCGTTCCTAGAGAAAACCAAGCTGAAAGATGATGGCAGCAACTATACGGACTGGGTCCGGAACCTGAGGATCATCCTCATAGCTGCCAGAAAGATTATGTCCTAGAAGCACCGCTAGGTGACGCACCCATCCCAGAGAACCAAGACGTTATGAACGCTTGGCAGTCACGTGCTGATGATTACTCCCTCGTTCAGTGCGGCATGCTTTACAGCTTAGAACCGGGGCTCCAAAAGCGTTTTGAGAGACACGGAGCATATGAGATGTTCGAAGAGCTGAAAATGGTTTTCCAAGCTCATGCCCGGGTCGAGAGATATGAAGTCTCCGACAAGTTCTTCAGTTGTAAGATGGAGGAAAATAGTTCTGTCAGTGAGCACATACTCAAAATGTCTGGGTTGCATAACCGCTTGACTCAGCTGGGAGTTAATCTCCCGGATGACGCGGTCATTGACAGAATCCTTCAGTCGCTTCCACCGAGCTACAAGAGCTTTGTGATGAACTTCAATATGCAGGGGATGGAAAAGACCATTCCTGAGGTATATTCAATGCTGAAATCAGCAGAGGTGGAAATCAAAAAGGAACATCAAGTGTTGATGGTGAATAAAACCACTAAGTTCAAGAAAGGCAAGGGTAAGAAGAACTTCAAGAAGGACGGCAAGGGAGTTGCCGCGCCCGGTAAGCAAGCTGCCGGGAAGAAGCCAAAGAATGGACCCAAGCCCGAGACTGAGTGTTTTTATTGCAAGGGAAGTGGTCACTGGAAGCGGAACTGCCCCAAATACTTAGCGGACAAGAAGGCCAGCAACACTAAAGGTATATGTGATATACATGTAATTGATGTGTACCTTACCAGTACTCGTAGTAGCTCCTGGGTATTTGATACCGGTGCGGTTGCTCACATTTGTAACTCAAAGCAGGAGCTGCGGAATAAGCGGAGACTGGCGAAGGATGAGGTGACGATGCGCGTCGGGAATGGTTCCAAGGTCGATGTGATCGCCGTCGGCACGCTACCTCTACATTTACCTACGGGATTAGTTTTAAACCTCAATAATTGTTATTTAGTGCCACCTTTGAGCATGAACATTGTATCAGGATCTCGTTTAATTCGAGATGGCTACTCATTTAAATCCAAGAATAATGGTTGTTCTATTTATATGAGAGATATGTTTTATGGTCATGCTCCGTTGGTGAATGGTTTATTCTTAATGAATCTCGAGCGTAATGTTACACATATTCATAGTGTGAATACCAAAAGATGTAAGGTTGATAATGATAGTCCCACATACTTGTGGCACTGCCGACTTGGTCACATAGGAGTCAAACGCATGAAGAAGCTCCATGCAGATGGACTTTTGGGGTCTCTTGATTACGAATCATTTGACACGTGCGAACCATGCCTCATGGGTAAAATGACCAAGACTCCATTCTCAGGAACAATGGAGCGAGCAACCAACTTATTGGAAATTATACATATTGATGTGTGCGGTCCAATGAGTGTTGAGGCTCGCGGTGGCTATCGTTATGTTCTCACCCTCACTGATGACTTGAATAGATATGGGTATGTCTACTTAATGAAACACAAGTCTGAGACCTTTGAAAAGTTCAAGGAATTTCAGAGCGAGGTTGAGAATCAACGTGACAGGAAAATCAAGTTCTTGCGATCAGATCATGGGGAAGAATACTTGAGTCACGAATTTGGCACACACTTAAGAAAAATGTGGAATAGTTTCACAACTCACGCCGCCTGGAACACCTCAGCATAATGGTGTGTCCGAACGTCGTAATCGCACTCTATTGGATATGGTGCGATCTATGATGTCTCTTACCGATCTACCGCTGTCATTTTGGGGGTATGCTTTGGAGACTGCCGCATTCACTTTAAATAGGGCTCCGTCGAAATCCGTTGAGACGACACCGTATGAATTATGGTTTGGGAAGAAACCTAAGCAATCATTTCTGAAAGTTTGGGGATGCGATGCTTATGACAAGAAACTTCAACCTGAAAAGCTCGAACCCAAATCGGAAAAATGTGTATTCATAGGATACCCTAAAGAAACTATTGGGTATACCTTCTACCTCAGATCCGAAGGCAAGATCTTTGTTGCCAAGAATGGGTCCTTTCTAGAGAAAGAGTTTCTCTCGAAAGAAATAAGTGGGAGGAAAGTAGAACTTGATGAAGTATTACCTCTTGAACTGGTAAGTGGCACAGCTCAAGAAAATGTTCCTGAGGTGCCTGCACTGACTAGAAAGGAAGTTAATGATGATGATCATGAAACTTCAGATCAAGTTGCTACTGAACTTCGTAGGTCACAAGGACACATTCCGCACTAGAGTGGTACGGCAACCCTGTCTTAGAAATCATGTTGTTAGACAATGGTGAACCTTCGAACTATGAAGAAGCGATGGCAGGCCCGGATTCCGACAAGTGGCTGGAAGCCATGAAATCTGATATAGGATCCATGTATGAAAACGAAGTATGGACTTTGACTGACTTGCTCGATGATCGGCGAGCCATAGAAAATAAATGGATCTTTAAGAAGAAGACAGACGCGGATGGTAATGTGACCATCTATAAAGCTCGGCTTGTCGCTAAGGGTTATCGACAAGTTCAAGGGGTTGACTACGATGAGACTTTCTCACCCGTAGCGAAGTTGAAGTCTGTCCAAATCATGTTAGCAATTGCCGCATTCTATGATTATGAGATATGGCAAATGGACGTCAAAACGGCATTCCTTAATGGTTTCCTTAAGGAAGAATTGTATATGATGCAGCCGGAAGGTTTTGTCGATCCTAAGAATGCTGACAAGGTGTGCAAGCTCCAACGCTCGATCTATGGGCTGGTGCAAGCATCTCGGAGTTGGAACATTCGTTTTGATGAGATGATCAAAGCGTTTGGGTTTACGCAGACTTATGGAGAAGCCTGCATTTACAAGAAAGTGAGTGGGAGCTCTGTAGCATTTCTCATATTGTATGTGGATGACATATTGTTGATGGGAAATGATATAGAATTCTTGGAAAGCATAAAGGCCTACTTGAACAAGTGTTTTTCAATGAAGGATCTTGGAGAAGCTGCTTACATATTAGGCATCAAGATCTATAGAGATAGATCGAGATGCCTCATTGGTCTTTCACAGAGTATGTACCTTGACAAGATATTGAAGAAGTTCAATATGGATCAGTCAAAGAAGGGGTTCTTGCCTATATTGCAAGGTACGAGATTGAGCACGGCTCAATGCCCGACCACGGCAGAAGATAGAGAAAAGATGAGTGTCGTCCCTTATGCCTCGGCCATAGGATCTATCATGTATGCTATGCTGTGTACCAGACCTGATGTAAACCTTGCCGTAAGTTTGGTAGGAAGGTACCAAAGTAATCCCGGCATGGAACACTGGACAGCGGTCAAGAATATCCTGAAGTACCTGAAGAGGACTAAGGATATGTTTCTCGTTTATGGAGGTGATGAAGAGCTCGTCGTAAAGGGTTACGTCGATGCTAGCTTCGACACAGATCTGGATGACTCTAAGTCACAAACCGGATACGTGTATATTTTGAATGGTGGGGCAGTAAGCTGGTGCAGTTGCAAGCAAAGCGTTGTGGCGGGATCTACATGTGAAGCGGAGTACATGGCAGCCTCGGAGGCAGCACAAGAGGCAATCTGGGTGAAGGAGTTCATTACCAACCTAGGAGTCATACCCAATGCGTCGGGCCCGATGACTCTCTTTTGTGACAACACTGGAGCTATTGCCCTTGCCAAGGAGCCCAGGTTTCACAGGAATACCAGGCATATCAAGCATCGCTTCAACTCCATTCGTGAAAGTGTTCAAAATGGAGACATAGATATTTGTAAAGTACATACGGACCTGAATGTGGCAGATCCGTTGACTAAACCTCTCCCTAGAGCAAAACATGATCAACACCAGAACTTCATGGGTGTTCGATTCATCACAATGTAACTAGACTATTGGCTCTAGTGCAAGTGGGAGACTGTTGGAAATATGCCCTAGAGGCAATAATAAAATGGTTATTATTATATTTCTTTGTTCATGATAATTGTCTATTGTTCATGCCATAATTGTGTTATCCGGAAATCATAATACATGTGTGAATACATAGACCACAACACGTCCCTAGTGAGCCTCTAGTTGACTAGCTCGTTGATCAAAAGATAGTCATGGTTTCCTGACTATGGATATTGGATGTCATTGATAACGGGATCACATCATTAGGAGAATGATGTGATGGACAAGACCCAATCCTAAGAATAGCTCAAAGATCGTGTAGTTAGTTTGATATAGCTTTTCCGAATGTCAAGTATTATTTCCTTAGACCATGAGATTGTGCAACTCCTGGATACCGTAGGAGTGCTTTGAGTGTGCCAAACGTCACAATGTAACTGGGTGACTATAAAGGTACACTACAGGTATCTCTGAAAGTGTCTGTTGGGTTGGCACGAATCGAGACTGGGATTTGTCACTCCGTATGACGGAGAGGTATCTCTGGGCCCACTCGGTAATGCATCATCATAATGAGCTCAATGTGACCAAGTGGTTGATCACGGGATCATGCATTACGGTACGAGCAAAGTGAGTTGCCGGTAACGAGATTGAACGAGGTATTGGGATACCGACGATTGAGTCTCGGGCAAGTAACGTGCTGATTGACAAAGGGAATTGTATACGGATTGATTGAATCCTCGACATCGTGGTTCATCCAATGAGATCGTCGAGGAGCATGTGGGAGCCAACATGGGTATCCAGATCCCGCTGTTGGTTATTGACCGGAGAGTCGTCTCGGTCATGTCTACTTGTCTCCCGAACCCATAGGGTCTACACACTTAAGGTTCGGTGACGCTAGCATTGTTGAGATATTAGTATACGGTAACCCGAAAGTTGTTCAGAGTCCCGGATGAGATCCCGGACGTCACGAGGATTTCCGGAATGGTCCGGAGGTGAAGATTTATATATAGGAAGTCAAGTTTCGGCCATCGGGAAAGTTTCGGGGGTACTCGGTATTGTACCGGGACCACCGGAAGGGTCCCGGCGGTCCACCGGGTGTGGCCAACTATCCCGGAGGGCCCCATGGGCTGAAGTGGGAGGGGAACCAGCCCTTAGTGGGCTGGTGCACCCCCCTTGGGCCTCCCCCTGCGCCTAGGGTTGGAAACCCTAGGGGTGGGGGGCGCCCCACTTGGCTTAGGGGGCAAGCCACCCCCCCCCCCCCCTTGGAGATTGGATCTCCTAGGGCCGGCGCCCCCCCCCCCCTAGGGACCCTATATATAGTGGGGGATGGAGGGCAGCCGCACCCTAGCCCCTGGCGCCTCCCTCTCCCTCCCGTGACACTCCTCCCTCTCCCTGAGCTTGGCGAAGCCCTGCCGAGATCACCGTTGCTTCCACCACCACGCCGTCGTGCTGCTGGATCTTCATCGACCTCTCCTTCCCCCTTGCTGGATCAAGTTGGAGGAGACGTCTTCCCAACCGTACGTGTGTTGAATGCGGAGGTGCCGTCCATTTGGCGCTAGGTCATCGGTGATTTGGATCACGACGAGTACGACTCCATCAACCCCGTTCTCTTGAACGCTTCCGCGCGCGATCTACAAGTGTATGTAGATGCACTCCTCTCTCCCTCGTTGCTATATAACTCCATAGATTGATCTTGGTGATGCGTAGAAAATTTTAAAATTCTGCTACGTTCCCCAACAAAGTCTTGTTGAACTTGCTGTAAAAAACAGAAACTTTAGCGCTCACGAGAATTGCTGTCATTTTTATTTGGAAAGTGCTATTTAGTTAATTATTTTTGCAGATGATTAATAGATAAATTACTCACGTCCAGCAATTTATTTTAGAATTTTTGGGGTTCCAGATCTTGCGCTAGCTACATATTACTACAGACTGTTCTGTTTTTGACAGATTCTGTTTTTCGTGTGGTGTTTGCTTATTTTGATGAATCTATGGCTAGTAAAATAGTTTATGAACCATAGAGAAGTTGGAATACAGTAGGTATAATACCCATGTAAACAAAGAATGAGTTCATTACAGTACCTTGAAGTGGTCTTTTGTTTTCTTTCGCTAACGGAGCTCACGAGATTTTCTACTTTAAGTTTTGTGTTGTGAAGTTTTCAAGTTTTGGGTAAAGATTTGATGGATTATGGAACAAGGAGTGGCAAGAGCCTAAGCTTGTGGATGCCCATGGCACCCCCAAGATAATCTAAGGACACCTAAAATCCAAAGCTTGGGGATGCCCCGGAAGGCATCACCTCTTTCGTCTACTTCTATCGATAACTTTACTTGGAGCTATATTTTTATTCGCCACATGATATGTGTTTTGCTTGGAGCGTCTTGTATTATTTGAGTATTTGCTTGTTAGTTTACCACAATCATCCTTTCTTTACACACCTTTTTAGAGAGCCATACATGATTTGGAATTAGTTAGAATACTCTATGTGCTTCGCTTATATCTTTTGAGTTATATAATTTTGCTCTAGTGCTTCACTTATATCTTTTAGAGCACGGTGGTGGAATTGTTTTATAGAAACTATTGATCTCTCATGCTTCACTTAGATTATTTTGAGAGTCTTAATAGCATGGTAATTTTCTTAAAATCCTAATATGCTTGGTATGCAAGATTAATAATAAAACTTTCTTATGAGTGTGTTGAATACTAAGCTTGATGATTGTTTTCAGACATGGAGGTAATAATATCAAAGTCGTGCTAGTTGAGTAGTTGTGAAATTGAGAAATACTTGTGTTGAGGTTTGCAAGTCCCGTAGCATGCATGTATGGTAAATGTTATGCAACAAATTTGAAACATGAGGTGTTATTTGATTGTCTTCCTTATGAGTGGCAGTCGGGGACGAGCGATGGTCTTTTCCTACCAATCTATCCCCCTAGGAGCATGCGCGTAGTACCGAGGTTTTTGATGACTTGTAGATTTTTGCAATAAGTATGTGAGTTCTTTATGACTAATGTTGAGTCCATGGATTATACGCACTCTCACCCTTCCATCCTTGCTAGCCTCTTCGGTACCGTGCATTGCCCTTTCTCACATTGAGAGTCGGTGCAAACTTCGCCGGTGCATCCAAACCCTGTGATATGATACGCTCTTTCACACATAAACCTCCTTATATCTTCCTTAAAACAGCCACCATACCTACCTATTATGGCATTTCCATAGCCATTCCAAGATATATTGCCATGCAACTTTCCATCATTCCGTTCATCATGACACATTCATCATTGTCATATTGCTTAGCATGGTTATGTAGTTGACATAGTATTTGTGGAAAAGCCACCGTTCATAATTCTTTCATACATGTCACTCTTGGTCCATTGCATATCCCGGTACACCGCCGGAAGCATTCATATAGAGTCATCTTTGTTCTAGTATCGAGTTGTAATCATTGAGTTGTAAATAAATAGAAGTGTGATGATCATCATTTTCTAGAGCATTGTCCCAAGTGAGGAATATAAAAAAAAGAAGAAGAAGAAAGGCCATAAAAAAGAGAAGGCCCAAAAAAAGAAAAAAAATGAGAGAAAAAAGAGAGAAGGGACAATGTTACTATCCTTTGCCACACTTGTGCTTCAAAGTAGCACCATGATCTTCATAGTAGAGAGTCTCTCATGTTATCACTTTCATATACTAGTGGGAATTTTTCATTATAGAACTTGGCTTGTATATTCCAACAATGGGCCTCCTCAAGTGCCCTAGGTCTTTGTGAGCAAGCAAGTTGGATGCACACCCACTACTTTCTTTTGTTGAGCTTTCATACATGTATAGCTCTAGTGCATCTGTTGCATGGCAATCCCTACTCCTTGCATTAACATCAATCGGTGGGCATCTCCATAGCCCATTGATTAGCCTCGTTGATGTGAGACTTCCTCCTTTTTTGTCTTCTCCACATAACCCCCCTCACTATATTCTATTCCACCTATAGTGCTATGTCCATGGCTCGCGCTCATATATTGCGTGAAAGTTTATAGGTTTGAGGTTACTAAAGTATGAAACAATTGCTTGGCTTGTCATCGGGGTTGTGCATGATGATAGCATTCCTGTGTGACGAAAATGAAACATGACTAAACCATATGATTTTGTAGGGATGAACTTTCTTTGGCCATGTTATTTTGAGAAGACATAATTGCTTAGTTAGTATGCTTGAAGTATTATCATTTTTATGTCAATATGAACTTTTGTCTTGAATCTTTCGGATCTGAATATTGATACCACAATTAAGAAGAATTACATTAAAATTATGCCAAGTAGCACACCGCATCAAAAATTCTGTTTTTATCATTTACCTACTCGAGGACGAGCAGGAATTAAGCTTGGGGATGCTTGATACGTCTCCAATGTATCTATAATTTTTGATTGCTCCATGCTATATTATCTACTGTTTTGGACATTATTGGGCTTTATTATCCACTTTTATATTATTTTTGGGACTAACCTGTTAACCGGAGGCCCAACCCAGAATTGTTGTTTTTTGCCTGTTTTAGGGTTTCGAAGAAAAGGAAAATCAAAGGGAGTCCAAACGGAATGAAACCTTTGGGAATGTGATTTTCTCATCAAATACAACTCAGGAGACTTGGACCCTACGTCAAGACACGTAACAGGAGGCCACGAGGTAGGAGGGCGCGCCTATCCCCCCCCCCCAGGCGCGCCCTCCACCCTCGTGGGCCCCCTGTTGCTCCACCGACGTACTTCTTCCTCCTATATATACCCACGTACCCCCAAACGATCAGATACGGAGCCAAAACCCTAATTCCACCGCCGCAACTTTCTGTATCCACGAGATCCCATCTTGGGGCCTGTTCCGGAGCTTCGTCGGAGGGGGCATCGATCACGGAGGGCTTCTACATCCCATAGCCCCTCCGATGAAGTGTGAGTAGTTTACCTCAGACCTACTGGTCCATAGTTAGTAGCTAGATGGCTTCTTCTCTCTTTTTGGATCTCAATACAACATTCTCCCCCTCTCTTGTGGAGATCTATTCAATGTAATCTTCTTTTTGCGGTGTGTTTGTTGAGACCGATGAATTGTGGGTTTATGATCGAGTCTATCTATGAATAATATTTGAATCTTCTCTGAATTCTTTTATGTATGACTGGTTATCTTTGCAAGTCTCTTCGAATTATCAGTTTGGTTTGGCCTACTAGATTGATCTTTCTTGCAATGGGAGAAGTGCTTAGCTTTGGGTACAATCTTGCGGTGTCCTTTCCCAGTGACAGTAAGGGCAGCAAGGCACGTATTGTATTGTTGCTATCGAGGATAACAAGATGGGGTTTTCTTCATATTGCATGAGTCTATCCCTCTACATCATGTCATCTTGCTTAAGGCGTTACTCTGTTTTAACTTAATACTCTAGATGCATGCTGGATAGCGGTCGATGAGTGGAGTAATAGTAGTAGATGCAGGCAGGAGTTGGTCTACTTGTCTCGGACGTGATGCCTATATACATGAGCATACCTAGATATTCTCATAACTATGCTCAATTCTGTCAAGTGCTCAACAGTAATTTGTTCACCCACCGTAGAATACTTATGATCTCGAGAGAAGCCACTAGTGAAACCTATGGCCCCCGGGTCTATCTTTATCATATCAATCTCCTACTACTTGGTTATTTACTTTTCTATTTACTTTGCCTTTATTTTACTTTGCATCTTTATCATAAAAATACCAAAAATATTATCTTATCATATCTATCAGATCTCACTCTCGTAAGTGGCCCTATAGGGATTGACAACCCCTATTTGCATTGGTTGCGAGGATTTATTTGTTTTGTGCAGGTGCGAGGGACTCGCGCGTAGCCTCCTACTGGATTGATACCTTGGTTCTCAAAAACTGAGGGAAATACTTACGCTACTTTGCTGCATCATCCCTTCCTCTTCGGGGAAAACCAATGCAGTGCTAAAAGAGGTAGCATTCTACTCGTGCATAAGACATCTACGCATAAAACCTGGCTCGGATGCCACTGTTGGGGAACGTAGTAATTTCGAAAAAATTCCTACGCACACGCAGGATCATGGTGATGCATAGCAATGAGAGGGGAAAGTGTTGTCTACGTATCCTCGTAGACCATTCGAGGAAGCGTTATATCAACGCGAATGATGTAGTCGTACGTCTTCATGATCCGACTGATCCAAGTACCGGAAGCATGGCACCTCCGAGTTCTGCACACGTTCGGCTCGGTGACGTCCTTGCCTTCTCGATCCAGCAAGAGGGGCAAAGTAGTAGATGAGTTCCGGCAACACGACAGCGTGGTGACGGTGTTGGTGAAGAACAATCTCCACAGGGCTTCGCCTAAGCACTACGGAAACTATGACGGAGGATAAACTAGAGGGGACGGGGTTGCCGGCACACGGCTTGGCGTTTCTTGATGTGTCTTGGGTGCTAGCCCTGCCCCTCTATTTATATGTTGAGCCTTGGGGTCGAAACTTGGAGTTAAAGCCTCCACAAAGTCGGTTTCACCCAAAAGGCAACAGCCCTTCTCGGACTCCAGGGCCAGACGCCAGGGTTCTCGGCGTCTGGACCAAGACGCCAGGGTTCCCGGCGTCTGGACCCTGGACTCGGCAAAACTTCCTTTTGTGCTTTCCAAAAATCTCGTGGGCTTTCCCCTTTGGCCCAGATAAAGTGTTCTCGTGCCCAAACATTTCGGAAAACATCCGGAACCCCTTCCGGTGAATTCCAGAACCCTTCCGGAGATCAAACACTACTATCCACATATCAATCTTTACTTCCGGACCATTCCGGAGTTCCTCGTCATATCTGTGATCTCATCCGAAACTCCGAACAACATTCAGTCACCAACATACATAACTCATAGTACTATATCGTCAACGAACATTAAGCGTGCGGACCCTATGGGTTCGAGAACTATGTAGACATGACAGAGACACCTCTCTGGTCAATAACCAATAGCGGGACCTGGATGCCCATATTGGCTCCTACATATTCTACGCAGATCTTTATCGGTCAGACTGCATAACAACATACGTTGTTCCCTTTGTCATCGGTATGTTACTTGCCCGAGATTCGATCGCCGGTATCTCAATACCTAGTTCAATCTCGTTACCGGCAAGTCTCTTTACTCATTCCGTAATACATCATCTCGCAACTAACTCATTAGTTGCAATGCTTGCAAGGCTTATAGTGATGTGCATTACCGAGTGGGCCCAGAGATACCTCTCCGACAATTGGAGTGACAAATCCTAATCTCGAAATACGCCAACCCAACAAGTACCTTCGGGGACACCTGTAGAGCACCTTTATAATCACTTGACGTTTAGTGGCACACAAAGTGTTCCTCCGATAAACGGGAGTTGCATAATCACATAGTCATAGGAATATGTATAAGTCATGAAGAAAGCAATAGCAACAAACTAAACGATCAAGTGCTAAGCTAATGGAATGGGTCATGTCAATCACATTATTCTCCTAATGATGTGATCCCGTTAATCAAATGAAAACTCATGTCAATGGTCCAGAAAATAGTGCTATTGTACAACCTGAGGAAGTCAAAGCACATTCTAGGAAACATAACCATCTTTGATCAACGAGCTAGTCAAGTAGAGGCATACTAGTGACACTATATTTGTCTATGTATTCACACAAGTACTATGTTTCCGGTTAATACAATTCTAGCATGAATAATAAACATTTATCATGATATAAGGAAATAAATAATAACTTTATTATTGCCTCTAGGGCATATTTCCTTCATCTCTAAACACAGTCATACCCGTGTACGAGTGGCTTGCATGATCTGGACAGCATGCTCACAACATATGTAGGAGTAGGGGTAAATCCTCTTATGAACAACTAAGCTCTGAGGCAAACATGTGTCCTTCCTTGGTACAATCCATAGCCATGATAAAGATTGATGTATGATTATCTTCGGGGCATACCATCAAATATTTTCAAATTTATTCGAAACATACTTCCACCAACATAGGTGACTTTTATGATGGCGTGCTAAAGGAGGACGAGTGCCTTCCATTGGAAACCACCCGGCTAACTATCAAGCACTCGAGTTCGGAGTGACGCACTTGCAGAAACTTACTGTACGCTGATGCAGTGTTCCGGGACTGTGGAGAAGTTTATCACCATATCTCTTTGTTTTCCTTGAAACAATATGAATGTGAGAATATGTCCCTTGTCTTGCTCAATGCATATGAGGATCTCATTAATCTGGGCAGCTGCAAATAGGGTTTTGACGTTGCTCTTGGCACATCCTTGAATTATGTCTTCTGTGAGTGATAAGCGGTTCTTGAGTCCATTGAAAAAGACTCGAGTCTTCCCTAGCTGAAATAATCCATGTTTTGAGAGAGGGACCATTGGTCACTACTGATATCCATTTCTGGTGGTTCATCTAACTGTCCCTTAGGTATCATATGCTCTGAGAGAGTTTTCTGAAACTTAGTCAGGTATATTCTGGCGTTGTCCGTGGCATGCAGATTCTGCTTCTGACCCATTCTTCATTCTTGGCGGTTCTGTGTTGCTGTTCTGAATATCATGTGGTTGACTTGAATTTTCTTGAATTTGGATTATTGAGTATTATCCAAGTTGTATGTTGGTCTTCTTTGTAGCACTTGCGGAAGGATCAAGTCAGAGCCAAAAGGCGGAACCGGTAAAAGAAGCAACAACCATGAAGAACCAAAAATACCAAGGAGTAAATAAAGCTCAAATTCCACAGGTTTTATACGCATGGCCGTAGTTCCACTAGTACAACTAGTCTAGCGCACTCGATGCATATCTAAGGATTTAGAAGCAAAACCACACAATGCTCCTGGCTGCAAAATTAGTGTACCGCTTCTGCTACTTCCTCAGGGAACACATTGTTGGAATTGATCTCAGTGTAACAAACTGAGAGAAATCAGGGAGAGACAAAGTCTCCTCACCTAACGTAAAGATGCACCACGATCGGAGGTGCCAAACCAATGTTTTGGTCCGGTCCCTGTTCCCTAGCGCTTATACATAAAAAGGAGGTATATGTCCCATGTAGGGATGACGATTACAAACACACAGAACCTCAACTGCCGATCGTAAAGAACCGCCAAGGGTCCAGAAGACCGTCCACCACCGCCGGCCACCAGGAGGGTAGTGCCGGCGGCGTCCAGCACTCTGCACGTCCATCTCCATGCTGCTGCTTCTTCCCCAACAAACTCCACTCCCCTAGAGGCTCATGGGAGCTGCATGAAGCCCCTGACAGTCTTTGAAAAATCACGGTTAGTTCCCAATATTCTACAGAAAGAGGTGTTTTAATCTAGAGATCAAGATCCTATTATGTTAGTACTAAAGAATTATTTCTAACATTGGTATCATGAGCACGATTGATCTCTGTTTACAACCCTAACTAGACCATGTTAAATCTTAATTATTAATGTCATGGTCTAACTTTTTGTATTAGTGCTTCTAATTGGTCATGATTAGATTATAACGTTTTACTGTTAGCACATTAGGATTATGTGTTAAGATCAAATTATGCAGGCTTAAGATTAATGATTAAAGTATAAGAATCTGTTAAGTTGACGATCCATGTTTAGGGTTAATTGCTTCGGTTAAGATTCTAATTGCTATTGGTTAGTGTTAATTCGATGATGATGATGTTCAACTGTTAGACTAATTGAGCCATGCTTCCGCATTATGTTAATCTTTCAACTAGTCCTGTTTAAGCAATCAGAAAGGGGGAATTGCAAACTCCAGAAAATCCCCAATTTGAAACCCTAGAACGAGGAATTCCGCAAATCAGCGCCCAAAAATGATGTAATTGAGAAAAAGAAGAGCTTTTGGGGCACACCTCATGATGTCGCACCGGTGCACCTTCGGGATCCCGACGCCGGTGACGCTGTCGTCTCGGGAGACGACGCGCTGAAAGAATCGGACGCCGCTGAGCTGCTAAAGGACGACGCGCCGAGTGTTTAGAGCCGCCGGCGCCGCTATTATGGATGTGCACGTGTGAGGCCATCGCCGTGCATGCCGCCATCGCCTCCTAAATCCGCGGTGGCCGGTGCATCCCTCCCCACCGTACGAATCGCCGGGCGTGCGCGGACGCAGAGGCCTCGTTCGATGGCAAAGCGCGGGGGATCCAATCCGCTGCACGCTTGGCCGGCGAGCGGAGCTCCCGCGCCGCCATGGCTGGCGAGCTCATCGAGCCGCTGTTGTTGTCGCCGCTCTGTGCGAGAGCGTGAAATCCGGGGGAGGAGGAGGTCAAATGACCTAGGGTTAGCTCGGGCGGCGATTTTGTTCCGTTCGCGAGCGATGCCGACCGTCCGTTTCGATCGGACGGTTCGCAAGAAATCGCGGCTCCGAGCAGCCAATCGGACGCCATATAGGCTGTTTTCACGACCGGATTGTTGCCCAAGTTGCCTCAGCCCAGCAGAAAAGTTTGTTTTTTTACGTGTAGCTGCTATGCTACTGGGCTTAATTTGGGTAGCCGTGGGTATTTTTGGGCCATTTTTTTTGGCAGTTTTTTGTAATTTTGGCAATGCGTTTAAGTTTTTTTTTGCTATCCACAGTAATAAATTTAAGAGCTGCCAGAAAATGTGTTAAAGATTTTGCTTATGTCATCTTTTAAGCAATTAAGATTTATGTCATTTTATGGAATCCTTCAATGATGATAAGATTTTGTTAATAGAACGTCGTGGGTTGTTATGGGCATTTTATGAAGTTTTAGTGCACTTTTTAAGTTTATAATTATGTTTATGCACTAATATATTAGAAATTGCCTATAATTATGTTTAAATTTTTCTGAATAAAATTGTGCCAAAGGGAAATTTATTTGGAAATTTATTGTGACATTAATGTTGATGCCATCTTAATGACACCTTTTATGATGATCATATTTTCGGTGTCATTTCAATGATGAAATTAATGTGAATCACTCATTGGATTTTCTGAAAATTTTATTTGAAAATTTTAATTGAGTGTGAATTTTACGTTGATGCCATACTTATGGCATTTTTTTAATGATGTGATCGTCACTAAATGGTCGCGTGGTGTGGTTTTCCATACCTCACGGTGCATCTAATAATGTTGAGCTAGTGTGCTCGTTGACAAATACTAAAGATTATGTTGGTTCATTTCTATTGTATAATTAAAACATGCACTATTGAAATAAGCTTAAATGGACCATAGTGGTATTGATAAAATTATGGTTGATTCTCTAAACAAAGAAATTTTGTTTAAAGAACTTTATGTGATATGCAAAATCCTAGTCATTATATGACTTTTTTATGAAATCTATCCAAAGTACGTGTTGCCTTTTATCTGACCGTTATAATTTACCAAATATTATTATTTGGTGAATCCTTGTGTAAGCTTATGTCCAAATTTTATATAATTGTTTTTGGGGAAAATCTTATGATATCCTTACGATAATGTTAATGTCATTTTCACTGTGAATGTTAATATTAATGTTTACTCAGCAGCAAAGACATTTATATTTTTATGTTAATTCTATGTCATTTTCATTTATGCCTTTGAGAAATTTTTATGATAACTTTGACACTTAAGTTAACTATTATTATCAGTGTCAATTTTCGTGACAAAATGTATCATTGTGTATGATGGCAAACATGGTTTTATGTTGTTGCTTTATGGTAATTTAGCTATTAATTTAGCCGAAGTTCTTGCTCATAATTATGTGCTTTTATGACTCTCTAGTCAAAATGGAACCAACGGGAAGTTTTGATTAGATATCTAAAAAATGTTATAATGGCATATGATGATATTCTGACCAACGTTGATTATTTTCATGTGTCATTTATGAATATGGATCAAAATAACAATTAAGCATCTCTTTGATTCATCTCATTGCATGGTTAATTCATGCTTGATGTTTTGTTGTGGTGCTCATAATGGTGTCTTTTTTTTAGCAATGAACATTAATAATGATGCCAAACTTCCGTTTTGGCATAGACGTACCTTATGTAAATAACTTTTGCACATGGAGGAATCTCCCAGTGTTTTCTTTGCCACTAAGGTTGAAGGATGTTAATCATGATGATAAGGCAGACATTGGGAGAGATTGTCACATCCCTGCTTTTAGTCATGCATTAGGATTGGATGAACATGTGCATCATGTTTAAATTTCTCTTAAACTTGAAATGGGGCCTAATCAACCCCAACACCCCCCTGAAAATGCTAAATTCCAACAATTGGAATTTCAATGAACCCAAAATTCCCTTCATAAAAGCCCACCATTTTTGGTCTTGACTAAAACCTCTGCAAAAAATGGTCTCGCAATTTATGGAGCCATTCTGGATTTTTGAACAAGCCATAAGTATTTGAATTTGGGCATTTTAAATGCTATAAATATTTTAAAGTGCTCAAATAATCTTGGAAGCATCCCCTCCGATGGGTTTTATGTAGATCTCGACGTCGATGAGTGACTTGCCACCCAGATGGTGATCCTGGCCATGGAGGGCCCTATGTAGATAGACAGGCTTCGAGAAGCCTTCTTTCTTTCTAGTGTCTGTACTCAGACTATTTGCTTCCGCATGTGCTTGTATGCTTGTATGACTTGAGTGTCGGGTCATGTGACCCCTACCTGTATGAACATGTTATGTATGGCTCTCTGGAGCCTTTAAATAAAGTACTTGAGTTGTAGAGTTTCGTTGTGATGCCATGTTGTATTTACACATATCGAGCATATTGTGTGTATGATTGAAATGCTTGGTATGTGTGGGATCCGACAATCTAGTTGTTTATCCTTGGCAGCCTTTCTTATGGGGAATGTAGTCTAGTGTTCCTCGAGCCATAGTAGTCCGCTACAGCCCGGTTCACCGGAGTCCTGCTAGCCCAGCACTACTGCTCAGGACACTTGACTGACCGGCATGTGTTTCACTTCGTTCCTATGTTTGTCCCTTCGGGGAAATGTCACGCGGTGACTTCCGGAGTCCTGCCTAGCCTGCTATAGCCCGGGTTCCCCGGAGTCCTGTTAGCCCAGTGCTACAGCCCGGATTCACACGCTGATGACCGACATGCTCGATGTGATTCACGTATGCCTGTCTCCATAGGTCTGTGCCGCTTTGGATTCACGACTAGCCATGTCGGCCCGGATTCTCTGTCATATGGATGCTAGCGACACTATCATATACGTGAGCCAAAAGGCGCAAACGGTCCCGGACCATGGTAAGGCGACACCCGTGGGGATACCATGCGTGAGGCTGCAATGTGATATGAGGTGTTACCAGCTAGATCGATGTGACTTGGAATCGGGGTCCTGACAGAGATCTCAAGACGCATGTGCCATCATGCATGTTACTAATGCAAAGGATATTAAAGTCAAAACTATTGGATTTATTCCACTAGCTTTTGGAGATAACTTCATTCTTCATCTTATTGATGATGTTTGTTCATGCTCCAGTTATTGGAGAACCTTAATTTTGTCTCTCGAACAGATGACATGATTTTGTATTAAGTCATCTCCAATTATGTAATGTTAGTCCCACTCTAGGGTGATACAAGTTATGTTTTCACTGAATGAATCATTTGTAAAGATTAAGTGATATGGTATAACTAAAGATATAAGAGAATTTTAAGAGACCTTATCAAATTTGTGGTTTTCGGCCACATTTCGAGGGGGGGAATGGAAGTCTTGTTTAATATGAGATATCACGTTCACTTCTCCTACTTATATCATATAAAGCTAAGAAAAACATGTGCGTTAATTCTCTAATTAAGATGGAACCAACGAGAAGTCTTGGTTGGAGAATGTATGAAAAGCACACACTAATTTTGGTTCTCTAATTAAGATGCAACAAGTCTTATTTAGAAGAATGAACGAAAAATCACTCCCTTTATTATGTTAATGTGTAATCCCTTATGAGCATTATGAAGCACACATGAATGCTAAAGTGACAAGGTTGCTTGTGTAATGATCATCATGATGTAACATGTTGATTATATATTTGACCAACGTCGTTTATAATCATATGCAACGTCGTTTATAATCATATGTCACATTTCACTCAAGTGGCAAGTTTGTTAGTATCATGTGGCTCGTGGTTATATTTCATTTATAATCATTTGTCACCGTTCATTAAGTTCTTTTCCATCTTCAGCCCGATGGTGTTATGGTTTAGAACTAAAATGATTATTATTAAGTTTTTGGGTATGTTTTACATCTTTTAAATAAAGTGATCATCAGGGAACCTAGAGCGTATGAGCATGAATCTTAAGGATAACTCCATTAGATCTTTGTTCATATGCATCAGGGAAGGTGAGAAGAAATACATATTGCAACACTTAATGTTGAGACTTAACAATTTCCCTGTGATTGATAATGTGTGTGAATGATCATCTTAGAGGCTTGTCTGATAGTGAGCTTTAATGATGTATGGAACTCAGTAGAGTTTCCTCATTAAGTTGTTATGACGCTTGTGTTATGATTATAACATGCTCTTGTGTTGACTAATTAATAGTGTATATATGACTCAACCATCGGGCTTTGTCAAATAGATGAAGTTAACACAAGGTATGTTGCCGATCACAAATAAGGGCATGTTCATACTTGAATACACATGTTGCTTCTGACAGCTGAAGCATAAGGAACCACATTATCTGATCAGTTCATAATGGTTCCTTGGACACTAAAATGTCCACCTTTATTGCCCTTAACTTTAGCGGCAGGTGAGATAGAGTACTACCACATAATATTTTCTTTCGTACTCTATCGAAGTATGTCGTCATAAGAGAACTTATACTCCTTTTGGACCTATATCTTGATGAAGCCCGATACAAATAAAGTATAAGGCATCACCAAGTTCCTTTTATGTCAATAGAAGATAGAAATTTCTTGGCCTGCCAAAAAATATTCCAACTTCACATTTAGTGAACTTACTCCCCTTTGTCCCAACACTCGTCTTATTTCATAATTGAATTTCTTGAGGCAAAAATTGGCAAATATACAAGTAAGTCCAAAAATGGACCACTAGAAAAGCCATCAAAAGTCTTGCAGATATGCAAGACAATAAAGTTTACATGCTCACTGATGAGAAGTCTGATAACCTGGTTATCCTAGGTTATTTAGACATTGTTTCTGCGAGATGTGTGGATATTAAAGTTTCCACGTCATGTTACATCCTCACTCTCGCATATGGAGCTATATCGTGGAAAAGCTCCATAATGACGCTGATGGCATTAGAAATAATGCACTTAATTATGTGGCATGTTAAGAGGCTATTGGGCAGGTTATATGTCAAGAAATTTATTCCCAAAATTATGGTGGTAGATAGCATTTTGTAACCACATACTGCAATATCAATCGCAGTTTTCTATGCGAGTAACAACAAGTTAAAATGGTGTTGCCAAAACCGTTGACAATATGTTTAGTGTTGTGAAAGATAGAATCCAGGATCAAGCTATTGAAGTTGAGAGTATGAGTATGTTTGAATGTTTGACGCATCCGTTTATCAAAGGCTTACCACCCAATTGTATGATCATGTTGCTAGCATGGGTTTAGAAAGCCTTTTGATCCTGGAATTTAGGACCGTCAAATGAACCAACTCCCTTTAAGTAAAATGATATCCATTTTGAGATAAAATGGTATACTGTAATTATTGAGGTTCAATGACATTTCATTGGTCATTGCAACACCTTACTTTGGTATATTATTTCTATGATAAAAGTGTGCTTATGATGTTTGTTAACCTTACGATCAAGGGGGAGAATGCTGGAATTGATCTCAGTGTAACAAACTGAGAGAAATCAGGGAGAGACAAAGTCTCCTCACCTAACGTAAAGATGCACCACGATCGGAGGTACCAAACCAACGTTTTGGTCCGGTCCCTGTTTCCTAGCGCTTATACATAAAAGGGAGGTATATGTCCCATGTAGGGATGACGATTACAAACACAGAGAACCTCAACTGCCGATCCTAAAGAAGCGCCAAGGGTCCAGAAGACCATCCACCACCGCCGGCCATCAGGAGGGTAGTGCCGGCGGCGTCCAGCACTCTGCACGTCCATCTCCATGTTGCCGCTTCTTCCCCAACAAACTCCACTCCCCTAGAGGCTCACGGGAGCTGCATGGAGCCCTTGATGGTCTCTGAAAAATCATGGTTAGTTCCCAATACAAAAAGAGGTGTTTTAATTTAGAGATCAAGATCCTATTATGTTAGTACTAAAGAATTATTTCTAACACACATCAGCTATAAACTCGACGCACGACCATGGCCAAGGTGGCTTAGTCAGTTAACCCCGGGTTTTTTTAGGAAAGATATAATTTATTGGCATTGGACCGGGTTGTAAGAGAAGAAATACCATGGTTGGCAAGCAAGGTGGGGATATCCGGTTCAGTTTTGCTAAAGCACATCTAAATGTGTCATAAGTATTGCACATCTAAGTCATATGTCATTGATCTTACATTAAGATTCGTGTGAATATTTTCTTTCTCTTTTTTCTTTTTCTTTTATGCTTGATTCACTCACTTAGATGTGCAATAAGTAGAGCACATCTAGATGTGCCCTAGACACACCCTATCTGATTTACCTATGGGCTCACGGGTCATTGCCTTGTGCGAACATTTCACACGCGAGGGAAAGGCCACGAGAGTTGGGATCTGATTATTGGGTAAAATCTACGATATTGCCTTTTGATCAAGGGGCTACTTCTGGTCGTAATTACTGAGAGTTCATTTAATTGATATGTGTCCAGTCTTACCTCCTTATTTAAGAATATACTTATGCACGAATGTTTTGATTAACATATGACTATATATAGTTACCGTTATGCTGGTTGTAATGGGGAGTATCATATACTAGTATCATGCGTACGACACTAGTATATGATACTATTTCCGTAATGCATAGTATCATAAGTTAGTATATTATGTTATTTTATTAATTGTCATGCATGACACAAAGTAGTACAACATGTAATATGATACGGTATCATGATATGAGACCACATCCTCTCTTTTCTCATTTAGTTGCGTGCCACATCATAAAAAAAAGCCTAGTTGGCATGCATGATACCATTTATGATACTCCCATTATGACTAATTTTATGCTACATCAAATATGTAGCTTAGAACTGCGAGAAAAGGGAACTAATAAAAAAGAAAGAAATTTCACTTAGATTCATTTGTTCTCAAACAAATTATTGAACGCTGGATACATGAGTTTTTTTTTGCGAGGATTTAGCTACACAAACTTACTTATCCGGTCTCATGGGTTTTATCATAACAGGCGAGATGAGATGTTTTATTGCAGAGAAAATGCATGGACCATAAAAAGTGGAAAAAGGTCTAAGGCTCGATCTGGAAAATTACCATCAGGAAAATGAACGGTAGTGACATGGCTGTATCATTAGATTCCGTGCTTACAAGTCATGGTTCATGACATGACCAGGTAGAAACTGACTGCCAAGTTTTAAACCAGCTTTGGAAGACCAGAAAGAAGAAACGGGTGCCCATCCAGCCAATCGTGAATCGAATTCTCACCTTAGGGGTCCTCAGATGTCGGCTTTTTTTTGCGAGAGAAATTTTCAATTTATTCATCGGTCATGGCAGTACAAAGAACACAAGAGGTAATAAAAATTACAACTAGGTTTATAGACCACCTAGCGACGACTACAAGCTCTTATTTGACATGATGTTATTTTCCCGCGCTTGGAGCTAAATTGCAGCTGCCCAAACAGTTACTACCTTCGTGGCTCGTTCGCTATGCTAGCACGCCTCACTTGTCTTTTTTCCACCTCGCTCGCTCATTTGAAGAAAAATGCTCCAACTGCCGGTACAGGGGAAAAACAGCTGCAAATTTCCTTTAGATTTGCAAATTTACGTGAGTTCAAACATATCCACGCATTTAAAAAATGTTTAAATTTAAAGAGTTCAGAAATTTTAAAAATGTTTAGAAATTTTAAAAGATTCAAAAAATTTAAAATATATTCACGAATTTATTTTCGCAAATTTTTATCTTTTTGGATTTAAAAAATATTCATAAATTCTTAAAAGTGGTTGTGAATTTTAAAAACCTTATTGAATTAATACAATGTTCATAAAGTTAAAATGTTCGCAGGTTTAAAAAACTTTTTTAGTTTTATAATATTGATAAATTAAAATAAGTAGTATGATTAAACAATTGGTTGGAAGCACGCAACCTTCGAAGTTAACGGCCCAACCCTATGCTACCCTGCTCGTCTTCCCCCCCCCCCCCCCCCCCCCCCCCCCCCCTCGTTCATTCGAAGAAAAACCTCCACCTGCTGGTACAGGAAAAAAAGCAGCTACGAATTTCTTATAGATTTGAACAATTCTGTGAGTCCAAACATATCTGCGCATTTTAAAAATGTTTATGAATTTAATTTTTTTCACAAGTTTTAAGAATGTTAAGGACTTTTAAAAGATTAACAAAATTTAGAATATATTAGCGAATTTATTTTTCAAAAATTTGAAAAATGTTTGCACATTTAAAAAACTTTCATAAATTGATAAAGTTGAAAAAATGTTCATGAAAAAAAATGTTTGCAGGATTGAAGAAAACTTTGCAAATTTTAAAATGTCATAAAATAAAATAAGTGTTCATTAATATCAAAATGATCATGAATTAAAACAATGAACACCGAAAAAATATAAGAGAATTAGAAAAGGGCAATAAAACCATAGGAAAGAAAGACTAGAAAAGCCAGGCAAACTCTTCCAAAAGGTTCCCAAAACCAGAAAAAAAACACAACTGAATCACCATGGTGTGTGAAGTGGCCTCGGAGATGATTGAGAAAGTTATGCAAATAACTTTTGTACTGGAGAAATATAAGGAGGAAGGAGGACAATAATTTATATTCCATCTACTAAGCGGTGCATGATTTATGAAAGTATATTTTCAATAATCTATTTTGCGGATGGAACAATTATATATATTGTCAAAAACAAAGAGTGTGAACTTCGCGATACACCCCGCTTACGTGTTGTTTATTCTTTTACCGTACCTTTTACTTGCTTTGCATGCTTGTGGCTTGCTACTTATCTTGGCTATTGCTTTCCTAGTGTGTTAGCTTGCTTGCCATATGGTTGTTCTCATCATAGATTGTATATCTGGAGAACTTACTTTATTCACACTTCACCCTAAAAATGGAAGCTAAGCTAAAAAAATTGTATTATCCTATTCACTCCCTTCTATTTGACTTCTTGATATCAGACCACTTCATATGCAAGGCAAACAATGATGTTGTTGACTGTGGCATTACCGGCAAGTGGGCAACCCGGCTAGCACACACCCTACACTACCTGACATGGAGGTCTGCGCCCACCAAAGTCCCGATGCACCTGAGAGCTTAATAAGTTAGAGCATCTTGAACCGGACTCCCCAAATCTTGCTATACGCCCTGTTTGTCCGGTACTCCTCAACCCATCTCATATGTGGTTTGGATTTTGGGCCTCCTGGATGTCGGACCGTCCCACTCGACTCCACAAAATCTCCTTCCTATCCTCACCTCGGACCAAACCATAGCCATTCTTATTAGTCCACTCCACATCCAGCCATCTCTGCCCGCCCTTCCCTTGGTGGGTTGACAGATGACGTGCCCATCATGAAAGAGAGAAGGCGTGTCGTCTAGCAGCGACCGATGACGAGGATGCCCGTTCCCAGATCCTGGCAAAGCGACAAGCCCGAGCCGCATGTGCCCTCATCGTCCTTCCGCCATAGAGGAAGATCTTACCATGTCTGGTGCCGCGTCACCGAGCAAATCCACCTTGACCCCTATTACGTCCTCGACCACTACTTCCGCAAAAACAAAGACATAACCAAGGGCAAGGCATCCGCTAGAGATGGACTTCCCTTAACTATATGGTCCTTATTTAGTTACGTATAACATGTCATCATTTTGGTAGTCTTATGGTATGTATGGGCTCACCTATGCTATGATATGTTTAAATTGAGTGCTAGAAACACAATACATATGCAAAACGTTCATACACGCACACTCACCCCCATGAGCACCATCGAGAGACTGAGTCAACACATCATTTTGAGATTAACGGAGTCGCCATAGACGCTTTCATAGTCGACAAGAACGTCACCTCACATTGTACGCACATCGCTGGAAAGACCTAAATAAATCCAAAAAATGCACAAACCACATGTTCGTTCACATGATTGGAGATGCTATTAGGGCACACATGACGGGGGGCGCTATCAACAGGCGCCAAGGTCTAATTCCTGGCCGTTCTGGCGTATTCTTGTCCGAGCGTGGTTTTTTTTTTGCGTCGACACTAATTTTGTCATCAGATCTTTTTGTGAGTTTGTTTTAAATTGTCATATAGGCATCCACGGACTCCTACTAACGTTGGATACATCGAGACCCTTAACCGACCACTATGCATAAAAAATCATTTTATCTTTTTCTCAAGCGCCTAATCAAGCGTCTTTCATTGGAGATGCCTATAGAGCAACTCTAGCAGATACCCTAGAAGTGATCAAACCTCTATATTTGCAGTACCGATGCCGTAAAACACACCCAATAGATCCCGTCATATAGCCTTCGAAAGAGATTCCGGGCAGAGCTTGATTCTGTCCGATATCTCCTCAAGAGGCCAGAGTTTTTGGCCATCATGCCTGTCAGCCGAGCACCTGGTTTCTCATCGTCGGCTGCCCCTCGAGCTAAAAAAGTGCAAAGGGGGAGCCATGTTCTCCGCGGTGCCAAGGGACGCTTCTTGCCGACCAAACCCCGGCCTGAAACATCTACAGTGTTGCCTGAAGCTACAATTCTGAAGCAGTGCGAATCTATTCTGAAGAAGCTGATGACTCAGAAATTTAGTCATATTTTTAATGTTCCAGTAGATGTGGAAAAGCTGAATATTCCAGATTATAATGAAATTATCAAGCACCCGATGGACCTTGGGACCATCAAGAAGCAGCTAGATTCTGGTTCCTACACAAGTCCTTTTGATTTTGCAGCTGATGTCAGGCTGACCTTTAACAATGCGATAACGTATAATCCCCGAGGGCATGCAGTGCATGATATGGCCATTCAACTGAATAAAATGTTTGAGTCCAGATGGAAAACAGTTGAGAAGAAGTTAGTTTCTGCCGCCACTAAGCCACATGTTGAGGTTGATAGAGCTGACTCAAAGAGGAGAAAGACCCCTCCTGTGGACCGCAGTGACTTGTCAATAGATTGTGTCAGGCCAACTGAGATTGTGAAGCCAAAGATGACATTTGAGGAGAAAGAATCCTTCGGAAACTGCTTAGCTTCTTTGTCTGAGGATCCAGAATTACCTGGTCACATCATTGATATGTTACAGCAGTGTATTGACAACAATACAGATCAGCTTGGGGATGAAGAGATAGAGATTGATATCCATGCACTCAGTGATGACATACTATTAGAATTGAAGAAGCATGTGGACAAGTACTTGCAAGAGAGAGATCACCAGCAGACAAAATCTGAGCCTTCTGAGAATGAGGCTGTGAATATTTCTGGCCTCAGTCATTCATCCACAAATCCCTGCAAAGGTATTTTGTCATGTACGCTTTGAGGTTCTCAATAGATTTAACTTTAATTTCATCAATGCAGTTGTTAGAGATCGACCTTTTTGTGCACTCAGGTGGTGAGCCTGTTGAGGAGGATGTGGACATTTGCGGCAATGCATCCCCTATATTGATAGAGAAGGATCCACAGATCAGAACAAGCAAATGTGGTAGTCCAAGTAGTTCCAGCAGTGGCTCGGGATCTTCATCCAGTGGTGTGTACATATGAGTTATTTAGTTATTTACATTGTGTTTACCATTGTTACATCGTTGTAAAACATGTTTCTCCATGACACTGCTCTGATTACGTTGACCATCTTTATATTTCCTTTCTCATGTTCTTTTCATAGAGGTTTGTGCTTATGCCTAGTTCATATTTCTTTGGCTAAACTTTAGTGAACTTTAGGTTTACGAGTTTACGGAAGGTTGTGAAGCAAACATTTTTCACTATAGGTGGTACCATCTGAAATTCAGAATATTATATGAGATTGACACGTGCTGCAAATTTGTGCTTGTCATTTAGGAGTGCCTTTTTAAACTATTATTATCTTTCTGTAGACTTAGAGGTATCCATAGAAACTTTATACTCCCTCCGTCCCGTAATATAAGAGCGTTTTTGACACTACTGTCAAAACGCTCTTATTTAGTTAGGATTTCAAGAATGCCATCCTGCAATTACCTCGCACTGATTCTTATAGTGAACTAATATGTGGTGCATAGCTGCAAGGGCACCGTAGATGCTTTCTAAAAATTATTATTGGGAACTACAGATACACTCTGTACCAGTTAATTTTCTTAAACAGCCCGTCCCAGTTGTCTACAAGACCCTACTGTATTTGATATATTTATCTTGTAAAGCGTGTCCTCAGATCGTATTTGCTATGCTGGTAATGCAGATTCTGACTCAGGCAGTGACGCTGAAAGCGAACCAGAAAAAGCTGGTAGCCCAGCAAAGCTTGTGAAGGTACTTTGGCAATTTCTTACTGGGTGATCCTTCAGTTAAGCCAGTTAATGTAGTAAGGACTATCTTAGTTGGTGAACATATGGACCAATGGAGTGTGTTAGCAGGATTAAACCCCACTAATTCTTTCTCTCCTCAGCTCTTTACGTTCATCCATTATTCCCTTGTCATTATTTTTACCGCATCTGTAGTCAGTCACTAGCCCTTCTGTTCGCAACTTGACCCTCCTTGTCCAATTATCTGATAGTACCATGCCGTATCAGTATTTGCAGTTAGTTTTGTAGCTTGTACTTCATTGGTTGACTCGCCTTGGTCAGACCGAACCAGATAACAGAATGGTGATCTAGTTTCTGTACCTTTACACTAGTCTGAGTCGACTGTGATCAGTAATAACGATATTCCGTTCTACTAATGCTGTGGCAAGAGTTTGTCGTTTCATTTCCAATTACTGGCCAACCTTGTTGCACTGCAATAATGTGTTTCTCCTAATTTGTAGGGTATTAAAATACCAGAACAACCTGCAGAGCAAGAAAAGAGTGATGATGTTATTAGCCCTGTTGATGTTAACAGTAAGTTTTATCCCCATGCCCCCTTTAGCTGCTTGTTGTTGCAAGCTGTTCTTAATCTACTTCTATTTGTCATACTTACCATTTACCATTGGTTAAATCACAGACACTACTGCTGATGTGGAACTCCATGAACTGGACAATGAGTCCAAGGCTGCACCTGAGGGTAAGCACCTCCATGTGCCTGTGCCTTTTTTCTCCCCACCAGCCATCACTTGCATCATCTCTTTTACAACTTAGGTGACTACCGTGCACTCATATCATTGTGAAAACAATTTGTCACACATTTGACATGTTAATATTAACAAGAGTAGTGAATATGCGACATACAGCCACAATGGGATTTATGCTGCATATTCAACCTCACGGGTGACAATTAGCATTGTTTGTGCTCCTCTTCTCGACTTTGCCTCCACCTAGGATCAAGTCATGTCCTTGTACTTCTTTTTTCTACTCCATGCGGGTAGTTGTCCATGCCCTCCTCTTGTCGGTTTTGCTCCCTGGATCAAGTCACATTCTCCCATCTTTTTTCATCTCCTTATGGTAGTGGATTCCAAGAAAGGACGATACCATATTCCATATAGACATGCATTATGTGAAAGATATACTAAAGTGAGTAGATGTATAACATAGGAAACAACTATTTTGTTGATTCTCATCCATGAACTCAGAAAATCAACTCCACCAACATAGCTAGATTGATACCATTTTTTTAAGCACTGGTGCTTATTTGCAGAGGATAGACGCGTAATTAGGCACTTGTGCTTCAGAAACATCCGGTTTATTTTTAAGCACCTCCCTAAGCATCTAGCATTGTACAAGGCCTAAATAGATAGGGATAGCCAAACTGCTGAGAATATTCCTCAAAAACCTGGTTGGCAACAGCTGGCAAAATATGGCGGATGAGGGCAACCATGCTTGCCTAGCAAGCGAATCGTTTTTTTTCGCTCAGTCACCTCTCCCGAACAAAACCAATGTGTTAGCTACCCAGGCTCTTCGCGCTCTCTTCTCGCAGTTGGCGGTTGCTGCGGCGGCGCCAGCGCCGGCCAGAGAAGTGCAGCGACGGGCAAGCCTCGCCCTTCCTCTCATGTCTATCTAGCCCCCTCTCCAGTCCCGTGCATGTGCCCTGTGTGGAGGCGGCGGCGGCGGCGGCGACGGCTTGGGCGGATCCGCGATGGCGCTGCCGCCACACTCGAGAGCGAGGCTACGTAGAACTGGATCCAGCAGGAGTTAACTCCACCGTGCTCCTCGAGGACGCCCACCACAGCATCAAGCTCTGCTTGGCTGCCCGCGTCCTACCTCACCCCCACACCCTTCCTCTGCTGGGTTAGGCTGCGGCTGGCTCCGTCCTTTCAATTCCCATGCTTGTGTGCATACTTGTTAAATTCATAAACTGCAGCATGCTAGAGGATGTGCGGCTATGAAACTCTACTCTCTGATTTGTTGCTCTATGAACTGCAGCCTGATCTGATAAATTCATGGATGATTGTGTGCATACTTGTTACTTGTGTATGTATACAAGACAACAGTTGTGTGTACACTAATTTATGCGTGTGCTTACTAGAGCGTACTAGAAGATGTGCGGCTGATTGTCTGTGTGTGCTTGTGTATGTGAATCTTGGAAGTTTTTTTCTTTTTCAATTTACTACCGTAGATGAACCAAGAAAAATAAGCTATCTAGAAGTTTTTCTTCAATTTACTAGAGGATGCGTGGCTGATTGTGTGTGCTTGTGCATCTGTTAGACTTATGATATTAATGTACATTGGCATGTCAAACACACAAATAGCTATCCCTAAGAGCGTCTCTAGCAGACCCCGCAAAACACGCAGACCTGCAAAATTCCGGTTAGTATGCGGGCTCGGCCCAATTTTCCGGCAAGAACAGAGCCCGCATACTCGCCCGGCCCGCAAAATTTTTTGTCGCGGCCCGCAAACCGCACGCCCTGACCGCTATATCTACGGTTCCGTGACTCGTTTGCGGGTCCAAACCCTATCCCCCGCCGCCACCGAGCCATGCGATTCCCCTTCCCCCTCTCCACATCTCTCGCCGCCGGCGACCACCCGCCCCACCTCCAGCCGCCATGTGGGGGCGAATGTGGAGCTCCGGACATGGCTCCGGCAGCAGATCTGACGGAGGAAGGGACCCGGAGCGCGAGCGGCGCGTCCGGTCGGACGGCGCGAGGAAGCGCGGGGCCCGGAAGTGGACCAAGCGCGACCTGTCGCCGCCGGTGAGCTTCCAGCGGAGCGAGACGGAGGAGTACGACCGCCGGCGCGCGTCCTTCTCCACCGCAAGGTCTTCGTACGCCGGGAGCTCCTCCTCCGGCGCGGGTCTTCTCCCCGTGAAGAGGGAGTGGTCGGAGGACGAGGAGGAGCCGGAGGAGCCGGACGAGTTCGCCTTAGTCCCCGTGAAGGAGGAGCCCGAGGAGCCCGCTCCGCTCGGCCGCCGCGGAGTCGTCGGGCCGGAAGACTACGTCGCCGCCGTCAACGCCATTGCGGCCGCCATCGCCGAGCGGAGCGTGCGTGAGGATTGAGCGTTCTTCTCCTCCACGGTGTCGTCCATTTGTCGCGACCTCGCCGCCGTTAGATCCGACCCGCTCTAGTACTAGTTATCTGACCCCTCTAGTACTAGTTAACGTAGTATGTAGTATGAACTATGCTTGTAGTTTGTTGGTCATGTAAAATCTATGTAGTATGTGATGCACTGTGTTTGTGCAATTTCCCCCGTAGAAGTGTTTTTTCAAATTATGCAAGTTTAGATACGGTTTCTGTTCGGCCGCGCTAGTTTTCGACCCGCAAACGCGATCTTCGTGAAACCGCAAACGCGTTTTGCGGGGTCTGCTAGTTGCTCTTATAAGGCTAGCCCTTATAAGGGGTTTATAGTTCGCGTTTTCCCTCTTATAAGGGGCGAATTTGGCTGCGACAGAACATAAACCTCATATGAAACTTTAAACTTTGAAAAAGAAGGTTTCGCGCGAGAGATGAACAAGAAACAGTAGTAGATAGAAGTTGATCACCGATACATATATGAGTTCATCGATTTACATAGGGTAGATTCATCGAAGCGTCGGCCTAACCCTAACCTTAACTGCCCAAAATGGGGCTCATTGGAGCCCTCCGGGTGTGGTGGCGAACTGGCGATCACTCGTCGTCGTTGGTGAGGTCAATGAACATGGAGTCTTGCGCGTCGGCTTCGCGTCGCCAGGCCTTCATCTTCTCATCTAACTCCCGCGCCTTGGTGAGGCCCTGCTCGTGCAGGACCTTGTTGATCTCCTCGTCCCGGCGGGGGCGCTGCGCCACCTCCTCCTCTCGTGCACTGCGCTCGAGAATCGCCGCCTCGATGGCGTCCGCCTCGGGGGAGGGGAAGGCAATCCTCCGGCCTGCCGACGCGCGACCGCTCCGCCTCCCTCTTGACAGGCGGCAGCGGCATGCGCGAGCTGCACACACCGTAGAGCCGAGCCTGCTGCCGGCCGTACTCCTCTGTCTCGTGGCGGAGGAGGGACGCCGGCGGCTCAAGGCCGCGGATGGTGTACCGGCGGGCGGAGCGCTTGCGCTCCTCGTCGTTGTCACAAGAGACGCAGTTGCGTAATGCTGTACACTGCCTGGATCGGGGGTGGTCACGGGAGAGGGGGCGCCGCCGTGCGGGCTGGGTGGTTCTGATTCGTGAGCGAGAGGTTGGAAGACGAGTACTCCCAGGTCAGGGGAGAACTTGGAGGATGCACCGATATGTGGTTGTTTTTGTAAGGCGGGTCCTTTTTATGGCCTTTTTTTATGTAGGGAGATCTTGTGTGTGGGCACCAGATGTTTATTTTTCGGGTTTTTCTTTTATGGTAAAAATTGGTGGGGGTGAGGACCGGAGGACGTGGGAGGTCAAACCATTAAGAAGGCAAACTCCCCTTTAATAATAGTAAAGAACACTTGTCATACTTACCAATGGTTAAATCACAGACACCGTTGCTGATGTGGAACTCGGTGAGCAGGACAACGAGTCGAAGGCTGCACCTGAGGGTAAGCATGATTTTGTAAGCAGGTTCATATGAGACCACCAAGGGATCTTGGTGCATTAATCTGCATCTGATCCTTTCCCAATGAAAAATATAGGGGAGAATGCAAAACCTGACAGGCAAGTCTCCCCGGACAAGCTCTTACGAGCAGCTCTTTTGAGGGGCCGTTATGCTGATGTAATTGTGAAAGCTCGTGGGATTCTCTGCCAGGTTTAGGAGCTTTTACATCTAGCTTTCTTTCCTTCATCATTGGCTGCACCTCTTCCTGACATGTAATTACCTAATGAGCTCAGGGTGGAGATAAACAGGAGGAGCTGGAGAAACTGCAGAAGGAAGGTAAAAAGCATATACACCTGTTTGTTTGCTGCCAAGTAGTAAGCTCCTGCTTTTCTGAGAATTGTCTTGCCTATGGACACAGAGAAAGAACGGCTTCTGGCTGAAGGTAATGCAGCCATGGAAGCCCGCAGAGCTGAAGCAGAGGCTGAATCTAAGCGTAAGCGGGACCTTGAGAGGGAAAAGGCTCGTCAGGCCTTGCAGGAGGTAAGTGAATGAAATACATTTGCTGGTGCTATGAAACTCATCTTTTGTCTTATAGCTAAGAGTTCGTTTAAACCTGATGCAGATGGAGAGAACTGTAGAAATTAATGACAGTGTTGATCCCAAGGACCTAGAAATGCTTGGTACAGTCACCACAGAACATATTGTGAGTTCTGTCGATGAAACGAGTCCAGAGCATTCCCAGGATGGCATGCCCAGTTTTCTTCCTGGTTCTGGCAGCATGTTGGAGAAACTTGGACTATTTATGAAAGTAGACGAGGAAGAAGAGGAAGAAGAGCCATGCAGCAAAGATGCGGATGAAGGAGAAATCAACTAATGTCTGTTGAGATATTGGAGCCTTCTGGTCAAAGACAGAACAATCGCCTGTTTCAGCTGGCCGACGCACATGGGGAAATTGCTGGTAGCTGCGCACATGTCGGACATTTTCTCCCAAACGGTGCACGAAAGAATTCCCTCGAATTTGGTGCTGCTGGAGGTGTTGAATCACGTGCTTGCGGGATTTACGCCTTCGGAAGGGAGGGGAGGACAGAGATCGAGGCCACAAAAATCCAGCTGCAAATGAAAATGGAGTTCATCTCTAAAATCCTCCTGGAATCAAGACGTTGTTGCGAGCTGTTGTTGGGTGTATTAATCTGATGGAGGCTTCTGGAAGATTCCTTCTGACTCGCACACGGTCAGATGTTGGCTCAGTACCACTTCTCACCAACACTTTTGCTGCTGTAAGACGACCAAATCCAGCTGCTTTGGTGATATAGTCCAGTACGGATTATGAATACTAAAGTGCAAGTGGGGCAATATCTGGCAAAATTTGTATGCACGTATCTACGATTGTTCATTGTATACACGGAAGTTCACCAGTAAAGATTATATGGTTATCACCTGGTACTACATAGTACAGTATAATTTAATGTATTTTGGCTACGGTTCAGTTTGACTAATTCAAATGTATTGCCTAGATATGTACTCCTTCCGTCCCGTCCCATAATATAAGAGCAGTTTTTGACACTACCAGGGAGTAATTTCTAATATTATCAGCTCAGATTTTTTAAAGTGCATTGTTCCTCGTGTTCAGTTGCAATGGGTTTAGGGCCAAATCTTTTTCTTTTGAGGCTTATGGCGGTTGTGGAAATAAGCTGCCTCCTCCCAGCTTATTTGAAAATTCTAATGTTAAATTTTATTTTAGAAGTCTACTAATTAACACTTAGTTAGTGGGCTTCTAAAATAAACATTTAGGCTGAGCTTTTAGAATAAGCTAGGAAGGGAATAGCTTATTTCCGCGGCCGGCCATAATAAGCCTCAAAAGAACTGGCCGTTAATCCTCCAGCGGATTGGGTGAGGGGGTTCGGATCACTCAATCCTAGCTGTGATAATAGTTGCTGTAAAAGGGAGGGGGCGGGCCTTATCTTTTACTGTACAAGTTAGTACACGCTACACAGAAAACCTGAATTCATGAAGGGCTGGGAGTATCTACAGTTTAACTCAGAGTTGGTATAAACCTTTGTTTAATAAAGGTCAAGATAGAATCCCGGTTTACAGCAATTCCATGGTTCATTTGTTAGGGTAACCCCAACATGTTTCATCAAAACGAACATCACCAAATGTCTGAGGGACATGTCTGCACATGGAATGCATCAAATTTTCACCCCTGGTCCGGCCTCCTTCGTTTGACATGCATATCAAGATCAATATCAATTTAGCACGCGTTTAACAGTGCAAACATATGCAATCATGAAAGTTCAATACACTTTTTTGTCACATCCAAATCGTCTCAAAAGATCCCAAAAGTTTGTCCATGCCAACTTCTTGGACTCTCCATGGTGAAAATATCGTTCTTTGGCTTCTCCGGCCTGCCTTCTCGGTTTCGCCAAGCGCTTCAATATGCTCGCACGGTACACTTGGGCAATCTTCACTACATTGGAATCGCCTTCACAAACAACATTTTGAAGTACTATGAAATGGCCTTGATCTCAAGCTTCTTCTATTGGAGCTTGAGCTTCCTGTCTTGCATTCCCATGAAGGTGCCAAACATACTTCAGAAGCTCAGATATACATAGTGTAACAGAAAATAAGCATGTGTCTATTAGTTCAAATGTGTTTTTTAATGGGAAGTCTGAATGTGCAAAATGCTGCATCCATGCCTGCTTGGATTCGACCAGTCTGTCTAAGTGCGGAATTAAGTGCATGCATGCTGAAGTCTGTGGAATGAATTTCTAGGTCCTCTTATTCTCCTTCTTGTCAATTAATCTTGAAAATACCTTAGTCAAGCAGATGCTACTCCCTCTCTCTCAGTTTACAGGGCGTGCGCATACCCCTAGATCGTCAATTTGACCAACCTAATACAAGTCATATATTACAAAAAATATACCAATATAAACTTCAGATGTTCTATTTTTAAAAGGTATAGTTTTTGTGTTATATAGTTTATATTAAGGCGAAAATGCATAGGTGAACATGGCGCCACGCGAGGTCTTTATCTCACCATCCATTTCTCTCAGATTTGTATCGTATTCATACCATAAGCAGTGCATATCACGTATATTGAATATTCTTCCTTGCAGTATTGAATCTGTATTCCACAAAACAATCAATGCATAAGGGGCCACATGCTTGACAAACGTGACCCAACTCATTTACTAGGCAGAGGTTGGGAACGTTAACTGCATTTGATGCCTGCACCACCATCTCTCTCCATCCAGCGTTGTTGAAGTTGGAAAGTGAGGTATTTTAGTGTCATCACATGTTTTGGACTATTGATTTACAACTGAAACCTTTATATGTATCAGTTTCTCTGCTATGCATTCATCTCCTCGCATTCATCCTTTTCCTTGACTTTGTTCAACTGCTGGTCTTCCCTGCAATGCTTTCTATAATGTGCTCCTCCATGTTCTAGTCCAGTTCATTAGCTCCTCCAACATGTATTCATTTAGACCAGGAAGCTCCCCTTTCGCTCATTTGATTGCCATCATTAGAAGGTGAGTTGGAGGAGCTGACGAACTAATCCTTCCAATGATCTAATCCATCATTGTCACATTAGGTCCTCTCATCGACTCTGGGTGTGCTACCTGTTCAGAATCAGCTGGTGGACATTGCAAGCTCGTCTTTTGCGGGTGGCATTGCAAGCTCCTGTACTAGGATACCAACAAGCCTAGGAAAGCAATAACAAAAACTCCCCGGGCACATATTTTGAGCGTCGGAAAGGTTTTGCTACAGTAGCAAAATTAATGGACAGCTAACCTTCTGCTGTCGCTGTAGTTTGATGCCATGGTCATCTTGTTTTGTCTTCTCCCAGCAGGCAGGTTGAAGAAGGTTGTGCTAGCCTACTAGGGGTATTACTGTTGCTTGCACTAATTAATCCATCATGTCTAATTTCAGAGACAAAGAGTTGCTTCGCGTAATGTTCCCGCCATTTTTGTTATTACAACAACGCATGTAGTTTACATTTATCTTTGGGGAGATATCCCATCATCCATGAGGTAATACCTGATGAACTGATAGAGCAGTACACCTCAATTATAGACATGCAAAATGAACTTGGCAAAACAGAACAGCACAAAAACGGCAGGCCCACACTTGCTAAGTGCCATTAAAGGCGTACCTGTTCGACACAGAAACGTTTAAACGCAGCCGACCAGCGTTATTAAATGGCCTGACATTAACACAACAGAACAGCTAGAACCGTATTTTGCATGTTTATGAATGTGTATCCAACTCCATTTAAGATGGTTAGCCACCAACCTCTGTACGTCATATTTGTCGAATTAACCAGGCGTATCGTTCAAGTATTCATTCAATCACTATATTAATTTCTAATCTCATAGCATGAATGGGCTGCCCAGATAACGTCCTCGCTTGCCATCATGTCCCAAAAATCTGTGTCGATATTAAGGTGATAAAATTGACAACCTAGGTATACGCGTAGGACTTGTAAACTGTGACGGAGGAAGTATATTTATCGCTTACGTTAAGAGATTAAACTCAAATAAAAAAATCCCACCCCTCTAAAAATCCAAGGTAGCAGGAAACGATCTCGGCTCTGGGATGGGCACCAATTGTTGTCGCCGGATACTGGAGTACTAGTAAATAGTGGAATGAGCCATTGGTGCGGAACATTTTCTGGGATAACGACTGTTGCTTCGGCCACTTTTTCTGCAGAGCTACGTGCCTAGCCTGAATCTGGAAGGAGAATCAGAACAGTTTTGACCAAGGGGAAGAAACTGACAGTGGTGCAGGATTTGAACAGTTTTGGCGCCGGGCCAACAAATCTCGATATCTATATGTTCGAAGGCAAAGGAGGCTGAGGCGACAGCCTGTGTCCTGGGACTAATTCTAGTTCTCCATTAGCTCAAAGACAGATTAAGGCCAGCTCCAGCACACGACCCCAAGTCGTCTGCCCGCGTCCGTTGGAGGTAAACGGACACAAATCACGGCCCAACGCGCGGGCGTAGACGAACAAATGACCGTTTTCGGTCCGCTTTTGACCCATTCCGCCTAAACTTGGGCCGCATTTGCGGCCAAACGGACAATGCATGGACAGGCGGGACGCGCCCCCTTGTTCTCCCCTGGCCCGTCCGTCGGAGACACAACCCCATTTCTTCCTCCCTCTTTCGTCGCTCCGCCCTCGGCCCTTGCCATCGCCGCCATCACGCCCGTCACCACCTTGCTTTGCCCGTCGGTGGAGCAGCCCCTTTTCTTCCTTCCTAGTCGTCGCTCCGCCCTCCGCCCGCGGCCGTCTACTGTGCTGCGAACCAACGGCCTCGACGTGTCCTTTCCGGCCGCGTCTCCACCACGCCCGCAAGGTGTTCGGCGCTTTGCTTGCAAGGTACCATGGATAGCGGAGATGAGTACTTCTTTCACAACTTCATTTGTTCATCGGATAATTCGTCCTCGAACGATGAGGACATAATGGTGGCAGCATGATGCGGCCTCGGGTCAGGGGATCAATCCCCGGGCATGCCCCGGCCTTGAACCGTAATAGGGAGAAAGGGCACCACCTTCTCTATTCCGATTACTTTGAGAGCACCGCACTCTACTAACCGCATCAATTTCGTCGCTACTTCCGAGTGAGGAGGCATGTGTTCAATCGTTCGGGAAGGAGTGGTTGCATATGACCCATACTTTGAATGCAAAGAGGACGCTCTTGGCAAGCTTGGCTTCTCTTCTTATCAGAAATGCACTGCGGCTATTCGCATGCTTGCATATGGAATTCCCGATAATCTTGTGGATGAGTATGTGCGTATGAGTGAGTCCACATGTCTCCTCTCAATGTATAGTTTCTGCAAGGCCGTGGTGGCAGTGTTCGGTCCTGAATACCTAAGAGAACCAAATGGCGCTGATACAGAGAGGTTGTTGACGATTAATGCCGAGAGGAGCTTTCCGGGCATGCTTGGTAGTATCTATTGCATGCACTGGAAGTGAAAGAACTGTCCATTTGCTTGGCAGGGGCAACACAAGGGACATGTGAAAGGTGGCACTGTTATACTTGAAGCCGTGGTTTCCCAAGATCTGTGGATATGACATTCTTTCTTTGGCATGGCTGGTTCTCACAATGATGCTAGTGTTCTTCAGCATTCTATAGTGTTTGCAAGACTTGCAGGAGGCCACTACCCAGAGGTCAACTTTGAGATCAATGGCCACCATTACAACAAGGGATATTATCTAGCTGATGGTATCTATTCTCAATGGTCCACTCTTGTGAAGACCATACCCAATCCGCAAGGAGAGAAGAGACAGAGGTTTGCCCAAATGCAGGAGAGTGCTAGGAAAGATGTGGAGCGTGCATTTGGTGTGCTTCAGTCTCGATGGGGTATTGTTTTAAACCCTGTATTGACATGGAGCACTCAGAAGTTTTGGGAGGTGATGACTGCTTGTGTGATCATGCATAACATGATCGTTGAGGATGAGCGTGATGGCAGTATCTACATGAAGGAAATATGCCCTAGAGACAATAATAAAGTTATTATTTATTTCCTTATATCATGATAAATGTTTATTATTCATGCTAGAATTGTATTAACCGGAAACATAATACATGTGTGAATACATAGACAAACAGAGTGTCACTAGTATGCCTCTACTTGACTAGCTCGTTGATCAAAGATGGTTATGTTTCCTAACCATAGACATGAGTTGTCATTTGATTAATGGGATCACATCATTAGGAGAATGATGTGATTGACTTGACCCATTCCGTTAGCTTAGCACTTGATCGTTTAGTTTGTTGCTATTGCTTTCTTCATGACTTATACATGTTCCTATGACTATGAGATTATGCAACTCCCGTTTACCGGAGGAACACTTTGTGTGCTACCAAACGTCACAACGTAACTGGGTGATTATAAAGGTGCTCTACAGGTGTCTCTGAAGGTACTTGTTGGGTTGGCGTATTTCAAGATTAGGATTTGTCACCCCGATTGTCGGAGAGGTATCTCTGGGCCCACTCGGTAATGCACATCACTATAAGCCTTGCAAGCATTGCAACTAATGAGTTAGTTGCGGGATGATGTGTTACGGAACGAGTAAAGAGACTTGCCGGTAACGAGATTGAACTAGGTATTGAGATACCGACGATCGAATCTCGGGCAAGTAACATACCGATGACAAAGGGAATAACGTATGTTGTTATGCGGTTTGACCGATAAAGATCTTCGTAGAATATGTAGGAGCCAATATGAGCATCCAGGTTCCACTATTGGTTATTGACCGGAGACATGTCTCGGTCATGTCTACATAGTTCTCGAACCCGTAGGGTCCGCACGCTTAAAGTTCGATAACGGTTATATTATGATTTTATGTGTTTTGATGTACCGAAGTAGTTCGGAGTCCCGGATGAGATCGGGGACATGACGAGGAGTCTCGAAATGGTCAAGACGTAAAGATCGATATATTGGACGACTATATTCGGACATCGGAAAGGTTCCGAGTGATTCGGGTATTTTTGGGAGTACCGGGGAGTTACGGGAATTCGTATTGGGCCTTAATGGGCCATACGGGAAAGGAGAGAAAGGCCTCAAAGGGTGGCCGCACCCCTCCCCATGGGCTGGTCCGAATTGGACTAGGGAGGGGGGGGGGGCGCCCCCTTCCTTCCTTCTCCTTTTCCCTTCCCTTTCCTTCCCTCCTACTCCTACTACTTGGAAGGGCTCCTAGTTCTACTAGGAAAGGGGGAATCCTACTCCCGGTGGGAGTAGGACTCCCCTAGGGCGCACCATAGATAGGGCCGGCCCTCCCCCTCCTCCACTCTTTTATATACAGGAGCAGGGGGCACCCCAAAGACACAACAATTGATCTCTTGATCTCTTAGCCGTGTGCGGTGCCCCCCTCTACCATAATCCACCTCGATCATATCATAGCAGTGCTTAGGCGAAGCCCTGCCTCGGTAGCAACATCATCATCATCACCACGCTGCCGTGCTGACGAAACTCTCCCTCAACACTCGGCTGGATCGGAGTTCGAGGGACGTCATCGAGTTGAACGTGTGCAGAACTCGGAGGTGCCGTGCGTTCGATACTTGATCGGTCGGATCGTGAAGACGTACGACTACATCAACCGCGTTGTGCTAACGCTTCCGCTTTCGGTCTACGAGGGTACGTGGACACACTCTCCCCTCTCGTTGCTATGCATCACCATGATCTTGCGTGTACGTAGGGAATTTTTGAAATTACTACGTTCCCCAACAGTGGCATCCGAGCCTAGGTTTTATGCATTGATGTTATATGCACGAGTAGAACACAAGTGAGTTGCGGGCGATATAAGTCATACTGCTTACCAGCATGTCATACTTTGGTTCGGCGGTATTGTTGGATGAAGCGGCCCGGACCGACATTACGCGTACGCTTACGCGAGACTAGTTCTACCTGTTGGGGAACGTAGCAGAAATTCAAAATTTTTTCCTACGAATCACCAAGATCTATCTATGGAGAGACCAGCAACGAGTAGAAAGGAGAGTGCATCTACATACCCTTGTAGATCGCTAAGCGGACTCGTTCAAGTGAACGGGGTTGATGGAGTCGTACTCGTCGTGATTCAAATCACTGATGATCAAGTGCCGAACGGACGGCACCTCCGCGTTCAACACACGTACAGCCCGGTGACGTCTCCCACGCCTTGATCCAGCAAGGAGAGAGGGAGAGGTTGAGGAAGACTCCATCCAACAGCAGCACAACGGCGTGGTGGTGGTGGAGGAGCGTGGCAATCCCGCAGGGCTTCGCCAAGCACCTACGGGAGAGGAGGAGGTGTCACGGGAGGGAGGGAGGCGCCAAGGGCTTAGGTATGGATGCCCTCCCTTCCCTCCACTATATATAGGGGCAGGGGAGAGGGGGGAGGCGCAGCCTTGCCCCCTACTCCAAGAAAGGGATGCGGCCAAGAGGGGGGGAGGAGTCCATCCTCCCCAAGGCACCTCGGAGGTGCCTTCCCCCTCGAGGACTCTTCCCTCTAGGGTTCCCTAGGCGCATGGGCCTCTTGGGGCTGGTGCCCTTGGCCCATGTAGGCCAAGGCGCACCCCCTACAGCCCATGTGGCCCCCCGGGGCAGGTGGCCCCACCCGGTGGGCCCCCGGGACCCTTCCGGTTGTCCCGGTACAATACCGATGACCCCGAAACTTGTCCCGATGGCCGAAACAGGACTTCCTATATATAAATCTTTACCTCCGGACCATTCCGGAACTCCTCGTGACGTCCGGGATCTCATCCGGGACTCCGAACAACATTCGGTTACCACATACAAGCTTCCTTTATAACCCTAGTGTCATCGAACCTTAAGTGTGTAGACCCTACGGGTTTGGGAGACATGCAGACATGACCGAGACGTTCTCCGGTCAATAACCAACAGCGGGATCTGGATACCCATGTTGGCTCCCACATGTTCCACGATGATCTCATCGGATGAACCACGATGTCAAGGACTCAATCGATCCCGTATTCAATTCCCTTTGTCTATCGGTATTTTACTTGCCCGAGATTCGATCGTCGGTATACCGATACCTTGTTCAATCTCGTTACCGGCAAGTCACTTTACTCATTCCGTAACACATCATCCCGTGATCAACTCCTTGGTCACATTGCGCATATGATGATGTCCTACCGAGTGGGCCCAGAGATACCTCTCCGTTTACACGGAGTGACAAATCCCAGTCTCGATCCGCATAAAACAATAGATACTTTCGGAGATACCCGTAGTGCACCTTTATAGTCACCCAGTTACGTTGTGACGTTTGATACACCCAAAGCACTCCTACGGTATCCAGGAGTTACACGATCTCATGGTCAAAGGAAGAGATACTTGACATTGGCAAAGCTCTAGCAAATGAACTACACGATCTTTTGTGCTAGTCTTAGGATTGGGTCTTGTCCATCACATCATTCTCCTAATGATGTGATCCCATTATCAATGACATCCAATGTCCATAGCCAGGAAACCATGACTATCTATTGATCACAACGAGCTAGTCAACTAGAGGCTCACTAGGGACATATTGTGGTCTATGTATTCACACATGTATTACGATTTCCAGATAATACAGTTATAGCATGAATAAAAGACAATTATCATGAACAAGGAAATATAATAATAATACTTTTATTATTGCCTCTAGGGCATATTTCCAACAGTCTCCCACTTGCACTAGAGTCAATAATCCAGTTCACATCGCCATGTGATTAACACTCACAGGTCACATCGCCATGTGACTAATACCCAAGAGTTTACTAGAGTCAGTAGTCTAGTTCACATCACTATGTGATTAACACTCAATGAGTTTTATGTTTGATCATGTTGCTTGTGAGAGAGGTTTTAGTCAACGGGTCTGAACCTTTCAGATCCGTGTGTGCTTTACAAATCTCTATGTCATCTCCTAGATGCAGCTACCACGCTCTATTTGGACCTATTCCAAATAACTGTTCTACTTGGAGCTATTCAAAATTGTTGCTCCATTATATGTATCCGGTCTCTCTACTCAGAGCTATCCGGATAGGTGTCAAGCTTGCATCGTCATAACCTTTACGACGAACTCTTTTACCACCTCCATAATCGAGAAAATTTCTTAGTCCACTAGTTACTAAGGATAACTTTGACCGCTGTCCTGTGATCCATTCATGGATCACTCTTATACCCCTTGACTGACTCATGGCAAGGCACACTTCAGGTGCGGTACACAGCATAGCATACTAAAGAGCCTACGTCTTAAGCATAGGGGACGACCTTCGTCCTTTCTCTCTATTCTGCCGTGGTCGAGCTTTAAGTCTTAACTTCGTACCTTACAACTCAGGCAAGAACTCCTTCTTTGACTGGTCCATCTTGAACACCTTCAAGATCATGTCAAGGTATGTGCTCATTTGAAAGTATTATTAAGCATTTTGATCTATCCTTATAGATCTTGATGCTCAATGTTCAAGTAGCTTAATCCAGGCTTTCCATTGAAAAACACTTTCAAAATAACCCTATATGCTTTCCAGAAATTCTACGTCATTTCTGATCAACAATATGTCAACAACATATACTCATCAGAAATTCTATAGTGCTCCCACTCACTTCTTTGGAAATACAAGTTTCTCATAAACTTTGTATACACCAAAATCTTTGATCATCTCATCAAAGCGCACATTCCAACTCCGAGATGCTTACTCCAGTCCTTAGAAGGATTGCTGGAGCTTTGCATACTTATTAGCATCTTTCGGGATTGACAAAACCTTCCGGTTGTATCACATACAACCTTTCCTCAAGTATAACGTCGAGGAAACAATGTTTTGACATCCTATCTGCAAGATTTCATCAATCATGCAGTAACTGCTAATCCAATTCCAACAGACTCTTAGCATCGCTACGAGTGAGAAAAACTCATCGTAGTCAACTCCTTGAACTTGTCGGAAAACATCTTAACGACAAGTCGAGCTTTCTTAATGGTGACATTTACCATCATTGTCCGTCTTCCTTTTGAAATCCATCTGTACTCATTTGCCTTACGACCATCGAGCCGTTCTGCCAAAGTCTACACTTTGTTTTCATACATGGATCCTCTCTCGGATTTTTTATGGCCTCAAGCCATTTATCGGAATCCGGGCCCACCATCGCTTCTCCATAGCTCGTAGGTTCATTGTTGTCTAGCAACATGACTTCCAGATAGGATTACGTACCACTCTGAAGTAGTACGCATCCTTGTCATCCTACGAGGTTTGGGAGTGACTTGATCCGAAGTTTCATGATCAATATCATAAGCTTCCACTTCAATTGGTGTAGGTGCCACAGGAACAACTCCCTGTGCCCTGTCACACACTAGTTGAAGAGACGGTTCAATAACCTCATCAAGTCTCCACCATCCTCCCACTCAATTCTTTCGAGAGAAACTTTTCCTCGAGAAAGGACCCGATTCTAGAAACAATCCATATTGCTTTCGGATCTGAATTAGGAGGTATACCCAACTGTTTTGGGTTTCCTATGAAGATGCATTTTATCCGCTTTGGGTCGCAGCCCCAAACTTTTAAGAAACGACAACTTAGGTTTCTCTAAACCATAATTCATACGGTGTCATCTCATCGGAATTACGTGGTGCCCTATTTAAAGTGAATGTGGTTGTCTCTAATGCCTAACCCATGAACGATAGTGGTAATTCGATAAGAGACATCATGGTACGCACCATATCCAATAGGGTGCAACTATGATGTTCGGACACACCATCACATTATGGTGTTCCAGGCGGTATTAATTGCGAAACAATTTCCACAATGTCTTAATTGTGTGCCAAAACTCGTAACTCAGGTATTCATCTCTATGATCGTATCATAGACATTTTATCCTCTTGTCACAATGATCTTCTACTTCACTCTGAAATTACTTGAACCATTCAATAATTCAGACTTGTGTTTCATCAAGTAAATATTCTCAACATCTACTCGAATCATCTGTGAAGTAAGAACATAACGATATTCACTGCATGCCTCAGCACTCATTGGACTGCACACATCAAAATGTGTTACTTCCCACAAGTTGCTATCTTATTCCATCTTACTGAAAACGAGGCTTTTCAGTCATCTTGCCCATGTGGTATGATTTGCATATCTCAAGTGATTCAAAATCAAGTGAGTCCGAACGATCCATTTGCATGGAGTTTCTTCATGCATATACACCAATAGACATGGTTCGCATGTCTCAAACTTTTCAAAAACGAGTGAGTCCAAAGATCCATCAACATGGAGCTTCTTCATGCGTTTTACACCATTATGACTTACATGGCAGTGCCACAAGTAAGTGGTACTATCATTACTATCTTATATCTTTTGGCATGAAAATGTGTATCACTACGATCGAGATTCAATAAACCATTCATTTTAGGTGTAAGACCATTGAAGGTATTATTCAAATAAACAGAGTAACCATTATTCTCCTTAAATGAATAACCGTATTGCGATAGACATAATCCAATCATGTCTATGCTCAACGCAAACACCAATCTCGGTGGTAGAGGGAGCGTGCGATGCTTGATCATATTAACCTTGGAAACACTTCCAACATATATCGTTAGCTCACCTTTAGCTAGTCTCCGTTTATTCCGTAGCTCTTTATTTCGAGTTACTAACACTTAGCAACCGAATCGGTATCTAATACCCTGGTGCTACTAGGAGTACTAGTAAAGTACACATTAACATAATGTATATCCAATATACTTCTATCGACCTTGCCAGCCTTCTCATCTACCAAGTATCTAGGGTAATGCTGCTCCAGTGGTTGTTCCCCTTATTACAGAAGCACTTAGTCTCGGGTTTGGGTTCAACCTCGGGTTTCTTCATTGGTGCAGCAGCTAATTTGCCGTTTCATGAAGTATCCCTTCTTTCCCTTGCCCTTCTTGAAACTAGTGGTTTCATCAACCATCAACAATTGATGCTCCTTCTTGATTTCTACTTTCGCGATGTCAAACAGCGCGAATACCTCAAGGATCATCATCTCTATCCTTGATATGTTATAGTTCATCACGAAGCTCTAGCAGCTTGGTGGCAATGACTTTGGGGAAACATCACTATCTCATCTGGAAGATCAACTCCCACTCGATTCAAGTGATTGTTGCACTCAGACAATCTGAGCACAAGCTCAACGATTGAGCTTTTCTCCCTTAGTTTGCAGGCTAAGAAAATCGTCGGAGGTCTTATACCTCTTGACGTGGGCACGAGCCTGAAATCCCAATTTCAGCCCTCAAAACATCTCATATGTTCCGCGACGTTTCGAAAACGTCTTTGGTGCCTCTACTTAAACCATTTAACTGAACTATCACGTAGTTATCAAAACGTGTATGTTCGATGTTCGAAACACCCACAAACGACGTTTGGGGTTTAGCACACTAAGCGGTGCATTAAGGACATAAGCTATGTACTGTCTGCATAATTGCTACTTTCAACTTTCAACTATATTTTCTCTAGGAACATATCTAAAACAGTAGAACTAAAGCGCGAGCTTACGACATAATTTGCAAAAGGTCTTTTGACTATGTTCAGGATAATTAAGTTCATCTTATGAACTCCCACTCAGATAGACATCCCTCTAGTCATCTAAGTGATTACATGATCCGAGTCAACTAGGCCGTGTCCGATCATCACGTGAGACGGACTAGTTATCATCGGTGAACATCTTCATGTTGATCGTATCTACTATACGACTCATGCTCGACCTTTCGGTCTCCGTGTTCCGAGGCCATGTCTGCACATGCTAGGCTCGTCAAGTTAACCCTAAGTGTTTTCGCTGTGTAAAACTGTCTTACACCCGTTGTATGTGAACGTAAGAATCCATCACACCCGATCATCACGTGGTGCTTAGAAGCGACGAACTGTAGCAACGGTGCACAGTTAGGGGAGAACACTTCTTGAAATTTTGTAAGGGATCATCTTATTTACTACCGTCGTCCTAAGTAAACAAGATGCATAAACATGATAAACATCACATGCAATCAAATAGAGTAGTGACATGATATGGCCAATATCATATAGCTCCTTTGATCTTCATCTTCGGGGCTCCATGATCATCTTGTCACCGGCTTGACACCATGATCTCCATCATCATGATCTCCATCATCATGATCTCCATCATCGTGTCTTCATGAAGTTGTCACGCCAACGACTACTTCTACTTCTATGGCTAACGCGTTTAGCAATAAAGTAAAGTAAGTTACATGGCGTTGTTCAATGACACGCAGGTCATACAATAAATTAAGACAACTCCTATGGATCCTGCCGGTTGTCATACTCATCGACATGCAAGTTGTGAATCCTATTACAAGAACATGATCAATCTCATACATCACATATCATTCATCACATTCTTCTTGGCCATATCACATCACATAGCATACCCTGCAAAAACAAGTTAGATGTCCTCTAATTGTTGTTTGCATGTTTTACGTGGCTGCTATGGGTTTCTAGCAAGAACGTTTCTTACCTACGCAAGACCACAACGTGATATGCCAATTGCTATTTACCCTTCATAAGGACCCTTTTCATCGAATCCGTTCCGACTAAAGTGGGAGAGACTGGCACCCGCTAGCCACCTTATGCACCAAGTGCATGTCAATCGGTGGAACCTGTCTCACGTAAGAGTACGTGTAAGGTCGGTCCGGGCCGCTTCATCCCACAATACCGTCGAAACAAGATTGGACTAGTAACGGTAAGCATATTGAACAACATCAACGCCCACAACTACTTTGTGTTCTACTCGTGCAAAGAATCTACGCAATAGACCTAGCTCATGATGCCACTGTTGGGGAACGTAGCAGAAATTCAAAAATTTTCCTACGAATCACCAAGATCTATCTATGGAGAGACCAGCAACGAGTAGAAAGGAGAGTGCATCTACATACCCTTGTAGATCGCTAAGCGGAAGCGTTCAAGTGAACGGGGTTGATGGAGTCGTACTCGTCGTGATTCAAATCACCGATGATCAAGTGCCGAACGGACGGCACCTCCGCGTTCAACACACGTACAGCCCGGTGACGTCTCCCACGCCTTGATCCAGCAAGGAGAGAGGGAGAGGTTGAGGAAGACTCCATCCAACAGCAGCACAACGGCGTGGTGGTGGTGGAGGAGCGTGGCAATCCCGCAGGGCTTCGCCAAGCACCTACGGGAGAGGAGGAGGTGTCACGGGAGGGAGGGAGGCGCCAAGGGCTCAGGTATGGATGCCCTCCCTTCCCTCCACTATATATAGGGGCAGGGGAGAGGGGGGAGGCGCAGCCTTGCCCCCTACTCCAAGAAAGGGATGCGGCCAAGAGGGGGGGAGGAGTCCATCCTCCCCAAGGCACCTCGGAGGTGCCTTCCCCCTCGAGGACTCTTCCCTCTAGGGTTCCCTAGGCGCATGGGCCTCTTGGGGCTGGTGCCCTTGGCCCATGTAGGCCAAGGCGCACCCCCTACAGCCCATGTGGCCCCCCGGGGCAGGTGGCCCCACCCGGTGGGCCCCCGGGACCCTTCCGGTGGTCCCGGTACAATACCGATGACCCCGAAACTTGTCCCGATGGCCGAAACAGGACTTCCTATATATAAATCTTTACCTCCGGACCATTCCGGAACTCCTCGTGACGTCCGGGATCTCATCCGGGACTCCGAACAACATTCGGTTACCACATACAAGCTTCCTTTATAACCCTAGCGTCATCGAACCTTAAGTGTGTAGACCCTACGGGTTCGGGAGACATGCAGACATGACCGAGACGTTCTCCGGTCAATAACCAACAGCGGGATCTGGATACCCATGTTGGCTCCCACATGTTCCACGATGATCTCATCGGATGAACCACGATGTCAAGGACTCAATCGATCCCGTATTCAATTCCCTTTGTCTATCGGTATTTTACTTGCCCGAGATTCGATCATCGGTATACCGATACCTTGTTCAATCTCGTTACCGGCAAGTCACTTTACTCGTTCCGTAACACATCATCCCGTGATCAACTCCTTGGTCACATTGCGCATATGATGATGTCCTACCGAGTGGGCCCAGAGATACCTCTCCGTTTACACGGAGTGACAAATCCCAGTCTCGATCCGCATAAAACAATAGATACTTTCGGAGATACCCATAGTGCACCTTTATAGTCACCCAGTTACGTTGTGACGTTTGATACACCCAAAGCACTCCTACGGTATCCAGGAGTTACACGATCTCATGGTCAAAGGAAGAGATACTTGACATTGGCAAAGCTCTAGCAAATGAACTACACGATCTTTTGTGCTAGTCTTAGGATTGGGTCTTGTCCATCACATCATTCTCCTAATGATGTGATCCCGTTATCAACGACATCCAATGTCCATAGCCAGGAAACCATGACTATCTGTTGATCACAACGAGCTAGTCAACTAGAGGCTCACTAGGGACATATTGTGGTCTATGTATTCACACGTGTATTACGATTTCCAGATAATACAGTTATAGCATGAATAAAAGACAATTATCATGAACAAGGAAATATAATAATAATACTTTTATTATTGCCTCTAGGGCATATTTCCAACACTACCGACGTGCTTTGCACACAGGTGGCTGGCGGGTGTCAGTTTCTCCAACTTTAGTTGAACCAAGTGTGGCTACGCCCGGTCCTTGTGAAGGTTAAAACAACACCAACTTGACAAACTATCGTTGTGGTTTTGATGCGTAGGTAAGAACGGTTCTTGCTAAGCCCGTAGCAGCCACGTAAAACTTGCAACAACAAAGTAGAGGACGTCTAACTTGTTTTTGCAGGGCATGTTGTGATGTGATATGGTCAAGACATGATGCTAAATTTTATTGTATGAGATGATCATGTTTTGTAACCGAGTTATCGGCAACTGGCAGGAGCCATATGATTGTCGCTTTATCGTATGCAATGCCATTGCGCTGTAATGCTTTACTTTATCACTAAGCGGTAGCGATAGTCGTGGAAGCATAAGATTGGCGAGACGACAACGATGCTACGATGGTGATCAAGGTGTCATGCCGGTGACGATGGTGATCATGACGGTGCTTCGGAGATGGAGATCACAAGCACAAGATGATGATGGCCATATCATATCACTTATACTGATTGCATGTGATGTTTATCTTTTATGCATCTTATCTTGCTTTGATTGACGGTAGCATTATAAGATGATCTCTCACTAAATTTCAAGATAAAAGTGTTCTCCCTGAGTATGCACCGTTGCCAAAGTTCGTCGTGCCCAGACACGACGTGATGATCGGGTGTGATAAGCTCTACGTCCATCTACAACGGGTGCAAGCCAGTTTTGCACACGCAGAATACTCAGGTTAAACTTGACGAGCCTAGCATATGCAGATATGGCCTCGGAACACTGAGACTGAAAGGTCGAGCATGAATCATATAGTAGATATGATCAACATAGTGATGTTCACCATTGAAAACTACTCCATTTCACGTGATGATCGGTTATGGTTTAGTTGATTTGGATCACGTGATCACTTAGAAGATTAGAGGGATGTCTTTCTAAGTGGGAGTTCTTAAGTAATATGATTAATTGAACTTAAATTTATCATGAACTTAGTCCTGGTAGTATTAGCATATCTATGTTGTAGATCAATAGCTCGCGTTTAGCTCCCCTGTTTTATTTTTGATATGTTCCTAAAGAAAACTAAGTTGAAAGATGTTAGTAGCAATGATGCAGATTGGATCCGTGATCTGAGGTTTATCCTCATTGCTGCACAGAAGAATTATGTCCTTAATGCACCGCTAGGTGACAGACCTATTGCAGGAGCATATGCAGACGTCATGAACGTTTGGCTAGCTCAATATGATGACTACTTGATAGTTTAGTGCACCATGCTTAACAACTTAGAATCGGGACTTCAAAGACGTTTTGAACGTCATGGATCATATGGATGTTCCAGGAGTTGAAGTTAATATTTCAAGCAAATACCCGAGTTGAGAGATATGAAGTCTCCAACAAGTTCTATAGCTAAAAGATGGAGGAGAATAGCTCAAGCGGTGAGCATGTGTTCAGATTGTCTGGGTACTACAATCTCTTAAATCAAGTGGGAGTTAATCTTCCAGATAAAATAGTGATTGACAGAATTCTCTAGTCACCATCACCAAGTTAGTAGAACTTCATGATGAACTATAGTATGCAAGGGATGATGAAAACGATTCCCGAGCTTTTCATGATGATGAAATTGATGAAGGTAGAAATCAATAAAGAGCATCAAGTGTTGATGATTAACAAGACCACTAGTTTCAAGAAAAGTGCAAAGGGAAAGAAAGGGAACTTCAAGAAGAACGGCAAGCAAGTTACTGCTCAAGTGAAGAAGCCCAAGTCTGGTCCTAAGCCTGAGACTAAGTGCTTCTACTACAAAGGGACTGGTCACTGGAAGCAGAACTGCCCCAAGTATTTGGCGGATAAGAAGGATGGCAAAGTGAACAAAGGTATATTTGATATACAGATTATTGATGGGTATTTTACTAGTGTTCGTAGCAACCCCTCGGTATTTGATACTGGTTCAGTTGCTAAGAGTAGTAACTCGAAATGGGAGTTGCAGAATGAACAGAGACTAGTTAAGGTGAAGTGACGATGTGTGTTGGAAGTGGTTCCAAGATTGATATGATCATCATCGCACACTCCCTATACTTTCAGGATTAGTTTTGAACCTAAATAAGTGTTATTTGGTGTTTGCGTTGAGCATGAATATGATTTGATCATGTTTATTGCAATACGGTTATTCATTTAAATAAGAGAATAAATTATTGTTTTGTTTACATGAATAAAACCTTCTATGGCCATACACCCAATGAAAATGGTTTGTTGGATCTCGATTGTGGTGATACACATTCTCATAATATTGAAGCCAAAAGATGCAAAGTTAATAATGATAGTGCAACTTCTTTGTGGCACTGCTGTTTATGTCATATTGGTGTAAAGCGCATGAAGAAAATCCATGCTGATGGGCTTTTGAAATCACTTGATTATGAATCATTTTCATGCTTGTGAACCATGCCTCATGGGTAAGATGACTAAGACTCCGTTCTCCGGAACAATGGAGCGAGCAACTGACATATTGGAAATAATACATACTGATGTATGCAGTCCGATGAGTGTTGAGGCTCGCGGCGGGTATCATTATTTTCTGACCTTCACAGATGATTTGAGCAGATATGGGTATATCTACTTAATGAAACATAAGTCCGAAACATTTGAAAAGTTCAAAGAACTTCAGAGTGAAGTGGAAAATCATCGTGACAAGAAAATAAAGTTTCTACGATCTGATCGCAGAGAAAAATATTTGAGTTACGAGTTTGGTCTTCAATTAAAACAATGTGGAATAGTTTCACAAAATCATGCCACCTGGAACAACACAACATAATGGTGTGTCCGAACGTCATAACCGTACTATTATTGGATATAGTGCAATCTATGATGTTTCTTACCGATTAATCACTATAGTTTTGGGGTTATACATTAGAGACAGCTGCATTCACGTTAAAAAGGGCACCATCTAAATCCGTTGAGGCGACACCGTATGAACTGTGGTTTGGCAAGAAACCAAAGATGTCGTTCCTTAAAGTTTGAGGTTGCAATGCTTATGTGGAAAAGTTTCAACCTGATAAGCTCAAACCCAAATCGGAGAAGTGCGTCTTCATAGGATACCCAAAAGAAAAAGTTGGGTACACCTTCTATCACAGATCCAAAGGCAAGTTATTCATTACTGAGAATGGATCCTTTCTAGAGAAGGAGTTTCTCTCGAAAGAAGTGAGTGGGAGGAAAGTAGAACTTGATGACGTAACTGTACCTGCTCCCTTATTGGAAAGTAGTTCATCACAGAAATCTGTTTCTGTGACTCCTACACCAATTAGTGAGGAAGCTAATGATGATGATCATGTAACTTCAAATCAAGTTACTACCGAACCTCGTAGGTAAACCAGAGTGAGATCCGCACCAGAGTGGTACGGTAATCATGTTCTGGAGGTCATGTTACTTGACCATAATGAACCTATGAACTATGAGGAAACGATGATGAGCCCAGATTCCACGAAATGGCTTGAGGCCATGAAATCTGAGATGAGATCCATGTATAAGAACAAAGTATGGACTTTGATTGACTTGCCCAAAGATCGGCGAGCTATTGAGATTAAATGGATCTTCAAGAGGAAGATGGACGTTGATAGTAGTGTTACTATCTACAAAGCTAGAATTGCCACAAAAGGTTTTCGACAAGTTTAAGGTGTTGACCACGATGAGAATTTCTCACTCGTATCTATGCTTAAGTCTGTCCGAATCATGTTAGCAATTGCCACATTTTATGAAATTTGGCAAATGGATAAACAAAATTGCATACCTGAATGGATTTATTAAAGAAGAGTTGTATATGATGCAACCAGAAGGTTTTGTCAATCCTAAAGGTGCTAACAAAATATGCAAGCTCCAGCGATCCATCTATGGACTGGTGCAAGAATCTCGGAGTTGGAATATACGCTTTGATAAGTTGATCAAAGCATATAGTTTTATACAAACTTGCGGTGAAGCCTGTATTTACAAGAAAGTGAGTGGGAGCACTGCATCATTTTTGATAAGTATATGTGAATGGCATATTGTTGATCGGAGATAATGTAGAATTATTCTGCAAAGCATAAAGGAGTGTTTGAAAGGAGTTTTTCAAAGAAAGACCTTGGTGAAGCTGCTTACATATTAAGCATCAAGATCTATGGAGATAGATCAAGACGCTTGATAAGTTTTTCAATGAGTACATACCTTGACAAGATTTTGAAGTAGTTCAAAATGGAACAGTCAAAGAAAGAGTTCTTGCCTGGGCAGAAGATAGAGAGAGAATGAAAGCCATTCCCTATGCCTCAGCCATAGGTTCTATAAAATATGTCATCTTGTGTACCAGATATATTGTATACCCTGCCCTGAGTTTGGCAAGGGAGTAAAATAGTGATCTAGGAGTAGATCACTAGACATTGGTCAAAATTATCCTTAGTGGAACAAGGATATGTTTCTCGATTATGGAGGTGACAAAAGGTTCGTCGTAAAGGGTTACATCGATGCAAGTTTTGACACTGATCCAGATGACTCAAAGTCTCAATCTGGATACATATTGAAAGTGGGAGCAATTAGCTAGAGTAGCTCCGTGCAGAGCATTGTTGACATAGAAATTTGCAAAATACTTATGGATCTGAATGTGGCAGACCCGTTGACTAAACTTCTCTCACAAGCAAAACATGATCACACCTTAGTACTCTTTGGGTGTTAATCACATAGCGATGTGAACTAGATTATTGACTCTAGTAAACCCTTTGGGTGTTGGTCACATGTCGATATGAACTATGGGTGTTAATCACATGGTGATGTGAACTATTGGTATTAAATCACATGGCGATGTGAACTAGATTATTGACTCTAGTGCAAGTGGGAGACTGAAGGAAATATGCCCTAGAGGCAATAATAAAGTTACTATTTATTTCCTTATATCATGATAAATGTTTATTATTCATGCTAGAATTGTATTAACCGGAAACATAATACATGTGTGAATACATAGACAAACAGAGTGTCACTAGTATGCCTCTACTTGACTAGCTCGTTGATCAAAGATGGTTATGTTTCCTAACCATAGACATGAATTGTCATTTGATTAACGGGATCACATCATTAGGAGAATGATGTGATTGACTTGACCCATTCTGTTAGCTTAGCACTTGATCGTTTAGTTTGTTGCTATTGCTTTCTTCATGACTTATACATGTTCCTATGACTATGAGATTATGCAACTCCCGTTTACCGGAGGAACACTTTGTGTGCTACCAAACGTCACAACGTAACTGGGTGATTATAAAGGTGCTCTACAGGTGTCTCCGAAGGTACTTGTTGGATTGACGTATTTCGTGATTAGGATTTGTCACCCCGATTGTCGGAGAGGTATCTCTGGGCCCACTCGGTAATGCACATCACTATAAGCCTTGCAAGCATTGCAACTAATGAGTTAGTTGCGGGATGATGTGTTACGAAACGAGTAAAGAGACTTGCCGGTAACGAGATTGAACTAGGTATTGAGATACCGACGATCGAATCTCGGGCAAGTAACATACCGATGACAAAGGGAACAACGTATGTTGTTATGCGGTTTGACCGATAAAGATCTTCGTAGAATATGTAGGAGCCAATATGAGCATCCATGTTCCGCTATTGGTTATTGACCGGAGACATGTCTCGGTCATGTCTACATAGTTCTCGAATCCGTAGGGTCCGCACGCTTAAAGTTTGATGACGGTTATATTATGAGTTTATGTGTTTTGATGTACCGAAGGAGTTCGGAGTCCCGGATGAGATCCGGGACATGACGAGGAGTCTCGAAATGGTCGAGATGTAAAGATCGATATATTGGATGACTATATTCGGACATCGGAAAGGTTTCGAGTGATTCAGGTATTTTCAGGAGTATCGAGGAGTTACGGGAATTCGTATTGGGCCTTAATGGGCCATACGGGAAAGGAGAGAAAGGCCTCAAAGGGTGGCCGCACCCCTCTCCATGGGCTGGTCCGAATTGGACTAGGGACGGGGGCGCCCCCTTCCTTCCTTCTCCTTTTCCCTTCCCTTTCCTTCCCTCCTACTCCTACTACTTGGAAGGGCTCCTAGTTCTACTAGGAAAGGGGGAATCCCACTTCCGGTGGGAGTAGGACTCCCCTAGGGCGCGCCATAGATAGGGCCGGCCCTCCCCCTCCTCCACTCCTTTATATACGGGGGCAGGGGGCACCCCAAAGACACAATAATTGATCTCTTGATCTCTTAGCCGTGTGCGGTGCCCCCTCCACCATAATCCACCTCGACCATATCGTAGCAGTGCTTAGGCGAAGCCCTGCGTCGGTAGCAACATCATCATCGTCATCACGCCGTCGTACTGACGAAACTCTCCCTCAACACTCGGCTGGATCGGAGTTCGAGAGATGTCATCGAGTTGAACGTGTGCAGAATTGGGAGGTGCCGTGCGTTCGGTACTTGATCGGTCGGATCGTGAAGACGTACGACTACATCAACCGCGTTGTGCTAACGCTTCCGCTTTCGGTCTACGAAGGTACGTGGACACACTCTCCCCTCTCGTTGCTATGCATCACCATGATCTTGCGTGTACGTAGGAAATTTTTGAAATTACTACGTTCCCCAACACTACGACCAAGGGTTTGATTTCCAGGATGAGAATGTTGAGCCCGAGCACCCACCTCCTGCAACCTTTGAACACGCAACACTCATACGCAGCTGCAAGCTGACTTGGTTAAGCACATGTGGGATCACATTGACAATCAATAGATCTATTGGCTTAATCTCTTTTCATGTGCACAAACTTTGCGTGATTTTGTAAGACTATTTGATATTTCTAAAACTTTAATTGGATTGTAATAAAAGACTATTTGGACATATGTTTGATTTAAACTATTTTTTCCTATGCTTCATTTTGTTGTACTTGGCCTCCGGTGGACGAGATGGGGCCGAAGATGCGGCCGCGCGTCGGGCAGCCGGCTGACGCAAACTCAAATCCGAGCGGACACAGCCCCATCCCCATTCTTGAATGGACGAAATCCGGCCAAAACAAACATCCATTTAAGATCACCATCATCAAGTCTGCACCAACCAACCTGTCCCGCTGGAGGGACACCTGTCCGGAGACCGAAGAGCTGCTTTGTGGATATAGGCTGAATATAATATCCCACAAGACCGGGAGGAATGCAAACATGAAGTAGCAAATCTCCCACAAAATATAAAAAGAAAATATACCCTCTGTCGCCCACAAAACATAAAAATAAAATAGTCATGAAATGTAGTAATGTATCTCAAAAAGAAAAGCGCTGGAATAATTCTTGTTCTGACGTATCCATGGCATGGACTCTATGGCATATACATCATGAACAACCTCATACAGAGAAATCACCACCAATAACACACACAAAGAAAGGAAAAACCGACCAGATCCAGATGTAGTACTGACGATGCAAGAAAGGTGAAAAAGCTACTCTTATTCCTTGGTGAATAAAAAAATTAACTGAACCATGGTCTGCTTCTTATTAGCAAGCTCGGCGAGGGCCTGTTTGACAATATCCAGCCACTCCCACCTGCAGCAATCACAAAATTCATCTTCATCACGCCTGTGGTGCTTGCGTCTGAGCCCTAACCTGCAAAAGGTGCGGAACTTCTCCCTCAGGGCGGTACCTCTTTTGCGAGACAATTTTCAAGGTGAGTTTGCCACGGCAGATCGGCCGTCCATCCTTCATGAACACCTTATAGAGTTTCGGCGATGGTATCACACCCTCATAATGCTTTCGAAGCCGCTTGTCGAGTTTCACGGGCATGCAGATGCTGTTGTGGTGCCAATAATTGTATGGTTGGTTGTGACCTGTTTGTGGCGGCCCAAGAAACATGTTTGGTGTCGTTGCCGCCATCTTTGGAGTTGTCGTCGTCGCTATTGGGCTAGCCTCTAGTGTCATCGTCACCATTATAGTTGGCGCCACCATCAAAGTTGTTGGTGTCCGGAGCACCACTAGAGTTGTCGTCGTTGTCGTCGAAGCTTGGTGCGGCAAAAGATATGGCGGCCACGGACCCGTCTTTGTTGTTGGCGTAGGAGGCACCAGCATTGCCATAGACGACACCGTCCTCCTCGCCGGAGCGGGTGTAGACATGCGTGTAGCCACCATCCAAGTCTTCAATGGTGATCGCGTCTTTTTCTTACTCGTCATCTGAGATGAATAAAATATTGGAAGAGGAGACGAGGAAAGGCAGAATTGGTGCCATGTATAGCTTGGACCGTTGCGTTGTGGATGATAGACTTATGCACAACTATAGTATAGGCAATGGTTGATGAATGGAACAAAACATGTTTTGGAACCAGATTTGTATGTTTTGTAGCACGCCGCAATTCTGTGTTCCCTCTAGTTTTAGGAAGTAATTAGGCATGGAATGGAAGAAAAACACGAATTGCCTTCCGTCGCACATTCTTCTTATGTTCTGATCCATGCACGAACCAACAGGCAGATCCCGCCCATCACACATTCTTCTACACCGCGGAATAGGTACGTAATCACCTATGTGCAACTCTTGATCCAACTAGCTAAATAGGCACGCTGGCTAGAAATTTCTTGCATATCAGATCACCCGCGCGAGTGAATTGACACAAAGGACCACTTTCGAACACAAATGACAATTCTACGATGGTGACAGGCCCGACATGTTGTGGCAGACCTGACATGCCACACATGGCACTTGACGTCACATGATATGGCGACAAGGCTCCGTATCACCATAGTGTGTGGTGTCAAGTGCCATGTGACGCTTGTTGTGCATACCGCCACGGTAGTTTTGTCATTTACATTCAAATGTGATTTTTTAGTGCTATTTCCCTTGCGCATATGGTCCTTTACGCAAGAATATTTTTAGGGAAAAAAGGAGAACAATATACATATGGCTTCAGCCTCGATCCTGACAAGGCCTAAATAATCTATATAGAGAAGGCCTCACTCCCCGCGGCTAGCCGGCATGCCTTTTCTGCTAGTTGGATTAAGAGTTGCACGTAGGTGATGGTGATTACGTACCAAGTATGCAATGTCGAAGAATGTGTGATGGGTGGGATCTGCTGACAGGTTCATGCATGGATCATATCATAAAAGAATGTGTTATCAAAAGTCCTGTTCAAAAATTCATCCGATTAATCAGTTAACTTACCGATTAATCCCTATTCGCAGGGTCATCGAGTAGCCGATAAACTGATAAATTGTCCGATTAATTGATTAAATGGCTGATTAACTTGCTAATTAGCCTATTAATCCCTACTCGCCAGCCAACCGAGCAGTTACCAGTTAACGATTTTCTCAACAATGATCAAAAGATAATCCGTGTTTCCTTTCCGTTCCATACCCGATTGAGAATATTTCCTGATAGAATTCTCTTTCTGCTTACTTTCTAAATCTAGAGGGAACACGAAATTGTGCCGGGCAACAAAACATACAAATCTGGTGCCAGAACTTCTTTAGTTGTTCCTGCCATCAACCAATGTGTATACCGTAGTTGTGCATACGTTTGTCGTCCACACCACAACCAATCCAAGCTATTCATGATGCCAATTCTACCTTTCCTCGTCTCCTCTGCCGATTTTTTCCATCTCGGATGATGAGGAAGAAAAAGATGCATCAAGGTTCTCCAAGTGTACAAGCACCCCTGTGGGCAAGGAGCAGCCATGATATCCATGTCGTGGAAGTATCAAGCCTTGAGCACATTTGCACATAGTGACGTAGGAAACATAAGCAACCTCCACACCTGTTTTGCAAGAAGAGCCTGATTGCACATCTCAAAGTCCCGGAACCCCATTCCTCCCGCTTGCTTTCTAGTGCACATCTTGTCCCATGCTACCCAATGGACCTTTCGTTCACCGTTGGTTGCTCCCTGCCAGAATTTTGAAGAGATAGATTTCAGTTTCCCGCACATTTTCTTGGAGAGCTGGAAGCAACTCATCGAATATGTCGGTGTTGCTTGCAACACTGACTTGACAAGAACCTCCCTGTCTGCCTTCAACAAACCCTGTCCTTTCCACCCCATAACCCTTCCTCTAGATGATTCACTGACATGTTTAAAACACCCATCCTTTTACCTGCCCACCATAGTAGGAAGACCTAGATATTTTTCACTAAGAGCCTCTGACTGGATTCCTACCTCCTTAAGAATAGCCTTCTCATCATTGTTACACCCCTTCCCAAAGAAGATGGAAGATTTTTCCAAATTCACTTTTTGACCTGATGCTTCCTCGTACATGTGCAAAATTGTCCTGAGCCTCACCATGTTCTCCTTGGACGCCTCGAGGAAGACAATACTATCATCCGCAAATAGCAAGTGTGTCACCGTGGGGCCAGTACGCCCAAAGGACACACCCTGGATTTTTTTTCTCACGTTGCGCTTTTTTAAGGAGCGCCGAGAACCCCTTAACACAGAATAAGAAGAGATAAGGGAAGATGGGGTCCCCTTGACGCAAGCCTCGACTGGGGAGAAAGCCCTCCGAAAGGTTACCATTGAGCTTCATCGAGAAGCGTGCCGAGGTCACACATCTCATAACCATGGCTGTCCATGCATGAGAAAAACCTAATTTAGTCATCATTTGTTGAAGAAAAGACCATTCCACCCGGTCATATGGCTTCGTCATGTCCAACTTGACCGCACACAAAGCTTTCTTCCTTTTCCTCTTCCGAATGGCATGAACACACTCGTATGCCACTAGTACATTATCAGTAATAAGTCTCCCCGGTACAAAGGTACTTTGCTATTCCGAGATCAGAATGGGAAGCACAGCTTTGAGGCGGTTGGCTAAAACCTTGGCCGCAATCTTGTAGAGCACGTTACACAAGCTAATAGGTCGGAACTGAGAGAGCATCTCTGGCGACTTCACCTTTGGGATCAAAACTAAAATTGTGTCATTGAAGCCCTCCGGTATCTGACCTCCTCCTAGAAAATCCCGAATAGCTTTGCAAACCTCCTCCTTCACCAGAGGCCACTGCCTCTGATAGAAGAGAGCAGGCAGCCCATCCAGGCCAGGAGCCTTCGCCGGGCCCATCTGAAAGAGTGCTCTTTCAATCTCATCATCAGTAATAGCAGCATCTAGTTTGTTATTCATAGCTTCAGAGACTGCAGCCGGGATATTCTCGAGAATTTGCTGCATATTAGACGTGCCTTGTGTAGCAAACAAAAGTGAATGAAAATCCCTAGCCATCACTCTCATTCCCTCATCATCCACGCATCTCGAGCCATCTGGCCGCAGTAGTGACTTGGTCGTGTTCTTTCTCCTCCTGTGAGAAGCACAGTTCTGGAAATATTGCGTATTCTGGTCGCTTGCCCTTAGCCAATCCACCCTGGACCTCTGCCTCTTCATGATTTCCCCCCTTAGATAGACTTCTCGCAGCTTTCCTTTGATCTCTCTAATCTTGTGCATGCGTTCAATAGACATGCTTTCATCCTTAGCACGTTGGTCTCCCTTGAGTTGTTTAATCTGCCACCGCACCGAACCAATAACTGCTCGGCCCCACTCGTGCATGTGTACAATGACTTCGCGCAGCTTGCCAAGCAAACCATGCAGGCCTATCTGGCCATGGCTCTCCGCCTCCCAAGCACGATTAACCATGTCATCATAATCCTCATGGCGAGTCCACATCTCCTCAAACTTGAAACTCAAAGCCACAGTTGGTTTAACCACCACTTCCTCTCTAACTCTAATGGCCAGTGCCATATGGTCAGATTCTTCTGTTAGCACATGTTCCACGCTGGACCCCGAGTAGAGTTGCATAAAATCGCTGTTAGAAGTAGCTCTATCTAGCCTCACCTCTACATTCTCCGGAGGGTCTCGTTTGTTGTCAAACGTGAAGGGGTAGCCGCTGAAACGCATGTCCGCCAGTGTGCACATGTTGAGGCACTCCCTGAACGCCTCCATCTGGTTAAGGTCACGATCGTTCCCTCCTAGCTATTCAGCTCGCTCGAGTGCCTCATTGAAATCCCAGGCAAGTTATCTTGAGCTTTCAGTAATCGTAGAGCGTCCCATGTTCTCTTTCTCAATTCTGTTTTAGGCTCTCCATAGATCCCAGTGAATCTAAAGGTCCTATTCTCGAAAGTAATAGTCACGTCGATAAAGTACTGGCACCATGGCCTCACCAAGACCTCCACTTCATCTCTCCACCATAGGGCAAGTCCACCACTCCTCCTCACCGCCACCCCCTGTCGGAACCCTAAAGTTCACTTCAATTTTTCCACCGAAGCAGCTTTCTTCTTTGGGGCCACTGCTGGGTTGTAGGACCGTATTAGGTCTCTCAGTTCGCCTACTGTCGAGTCCAACCCCAGCCCTAGCAGGGTCCGCCGCTCTCTCCTCATGTTCTTCCAGGCGAATACATTTGTCGTTCTCTATGTCTTCTCACGAGAATCCCTCTCTCTCTCACCATACCTTTCTTGCTCCCCCTTGGGAACCCACACCTACTTAGGACGCCTCTTCCTTGACATGTCTCTCTCATAGTCCCAGTGGTCCACCTGACGATATTGGTGCTCCCCCTCCTTGGTTTATGAACATAGTACCCCCTCTTCCTTTGCTGTTCATTGCACTCTAAATCAGGAAAACGCCCAGGGTGTCCTCTATGTTCAATAAGTCGATCTCTTGGCCTGTGCCTCTCTTGCTGCTTATCTAGGAGGTCCTGCCTAATGTTCATCTCCCTTTTTTCCTCTATCTCATGCCTCAGGTCCCTTGTTTGAGAGCTCTCACCCTTGTTTTTCTCCTTGTTCGGGCTGATCACCTCATTCTTTTCCTCCCCCCTCCCCCATCAGTGTGGGATTGCTCCGATTTTGAAAAGGAATTATACAGGTTGCGCTTCGTAGGGACGTCTCTCACACTTGCATAGAATCGGGCCTGCTCACCCTCGCCGGTGCGGGATGAGTTGCCGATGTTGTAGCTGCTTGCTGAACCACCATGTCCACCCATCTTATAGCCTGTATTTCGGCTCGGGGAAGCCCGAAGCCACTCTCCCCATTGTGCTTCTTTGTCCACCGGGGGTTCGCAAACGCCCTTAGCATGAACTAGCCGACCACACTCGAAACAGAAATGTGGAATTTTTTTTCATAATGGATCAGGATGGGTCAGCCCATTAGTCCCGGTTCAGTCCAGAATCGGACCAATGGGGGCATTGGACCCGGTTCGTGAGCCCATGGGGCCGGCCGGGCCACGTGGGCCATTGGTCCCGGTTCATCTGGACCTTTTGGTCCCGGTTGGTGGGACAAACCGGGACCAGTGGGCCTCGCGCCTGGCCCACCACCATTGGTCCCGGTTGGTGGCTTGAACCGGGACCAAAGGCTCCCCTTTAGTCCCGGTTCATGCCACCAACCGGGACCAATGAGGTGCCTATATATACCCCCTCGCATAAGAGCAGAGCACACTGCTCTGTTTTTTTCTGGCCGAGGGGGAGAGGGCTTGGTGGTGCTCTAGCTCACCTCCTATGCACACAAGGTGTTCGATGGAATGCCCGAGCCACACTACCTAAGCTTTCTCCTCTCCAAGCTCGACCTCCAAGCTCCATTTTCCTCAATATATTTGTCCAGGTTTAGCGGTCCGTCACGCCCCAACCCCGTCTTCACCGCCGTCGATCACCCGCGCCGAGCTCATCGCCGGCACCACCGTGGTGAGCCTCTTGTTCTTATCTTCTTTCTGAAAGGAAAAATATTCTTACTTGTATGTTTACATAGATACTTGTATTATTTTCTTACTTTTATTATTGCATCTTATATAGTGCGATGGTTTTGGTATCCGCCCCCGTCAGCCCTCGTCCTGTCTATGATTCGGATGTGGTATATATATTATCTGTATAACTATTGGTTCATTTATTGTTTATGAAAATTATGCCGACCAACGTGACATAGATTTTATTTATGTAGGATGTATGTGAATCGGAAATTCCAACCGACCCTATTGTCGAGAGGTTAAATTTAGTTGAAGAAGAAAACAATTTGTTGAAGGAAAAAATAAAAAAATTGAGGAGGAGAAGATGATATTGGAGTTGCATGTTGCGGATGTCGTCGATGATCACAAGATCAAGATGGATGCAATGCGCTTGAAGATTAGAAAGATTAGAAAATATGCCATTCATACCGAGGCTTGGTATCATTATGTCGTTGGATCAATTGTTATCTTGGTTGCGATTATGATCGCATTTGTTTTCGCATTGAAATGTTTTACATAGTTTCAATGTATGGTTTAATTAATTAGATGCTCTGGAGAGCTATATGTTGTTAGATGAGAACTATGTATGTACTTTTGTTTTAATGTGATGATGAACTTCTATTAATTTGGACACTTAATTATATATAATGCACGCAGATGAACCGGCAATGGATGTACGGTGACAGACACACCTCCGAGTACATTAAGGGCGTGCATGAGTTTCTCGATGCGGCTGAGGCAAACAAGCAGAATGGTTTTATGTGTTGTCCATGCACTGAATGTGGGAATACGAGGTCTTACTCTAACCGGAAAATCCTTCACTCCCACCTGCTTTACAAGGGTTTCATGCCACACTATAATGTTTGGACGAGGCATGGAGAAATAGGGGTTATGACGGAAGACGGCGAAGAAGAAGAGTACGATGACAACTATGTGCCCCCTGAATATGGTGATGCTGCAACGGGGGAAGCTGGTGAAGATCAAGAGGAACCAGACGATGTGCCCAATGATGCTGCAATGGGTGAAGCTGCTGAAGATCAAGAGGAACTAGACGATGTGCCCGATGATGATGATCTCCGCCGGGTCATTGTCGATGCAAGGATGCAATGCGAAAGTCAAAAGGAGAAGCTAAAGTTCGATCGCATATTAGAGGATCACAAAAAAGGGTTGTACCCCAATTGCGAAGATGGCAACACAAAGCTCGGTACCGTACTGGAATTGCTGTAGTGGAAGGCAGAGAATGCTGTGGCTGACAAAGGATTTGAGAAGCTACTGAAAATATTGAAGAAGAAGCTTCCAAAGAATAACGAATTACCCGACAGTACATACGCAGCAAAGAAGGTCGTATGCCCTCTAGGATTGGAGGTGGAGAAGATACATGCATGCCCTAATGACTGCATCCTCTATCGCGGTGCATACAAGGATCTGTACGCATGCCCGGTATGCAGTGCATTGCGGTATAAGATCAGACGAGATGACCCTGGTGATGTTGACGACGAGCCCCCCAGGAAGAGGGTTCATGCGAAGGTGATGTGGTATGCTCCTATAATACCACGGTTGAAACGTCTGTTCAGAAACGAAGAGCATGCCAAATTGATGCGATGGCACAGTGAGGACCGGAAGAAAGACGGGAAGTTGAGAGCACCCGCTGACGGGTCGCAGTGGAGAAAAATCGAGAGAAAGTACTGTGATGATTTTGCAAAGGACCCAAGGAATGTATGGTTTGCTTTAAGCGCGGATGACATTAATCCTTTCGGGGAGCAGAGCAGCAATCACAACACCTGGCCCGTGACTCTATGTATGTATAACCTTCCTCCTTGGATGTGCATGAAGTGGAAGTTCATTATGATGTCAGTTCTCATTCAAGGCCCTAAGCAACCCGGCAACGACATTGATGTGTACCTAAGGCCATTAGTTGAAGAACTTTTACAGCTGTGGAATGGAAACAGTGTACGTACGTGAGATGAGCACAGGCAAGAGGAATTTAACCTAAAGGCATTGCTGTTCGTGACCATCAACGATTGGCCCGCTCTCGGTAACCTTTCAGGACAGACAAACTAAGGATACCACGCATGCACGCACTGTTTAGATGACACTAAAAGTATATACCTGGACAAATGCAGGAAGAATGTGTACCTGGGTCATCGTCGATTTCTTCCGACCAACCATCAATGTCGAAAGAAAGGCAAGCATTTCAAAGGCGAGTCAGATCACTGGAAGAAGCCCGCCATGCGTACCGGTGATCACGTACTTGCTATGGTCAATGATTTACACGTAATCTTTGGAAAGGGTCCCGACGGACTAGCTGTTCCGAATGACGCTGAGGGACACGCACCCATGTGGAAGAAGAAATCTATATTTTGGGACCTACCCTACTGGAAAGACCTAGAGGTCCGCTCTTCAATCAACGTGATGCACGTGACGAAGAACCTTTGCGTGAACCTGCTAGGCTTCTTGGGCGTGTATGGGAAGACAAAAGATACACCTGAGGCACGGGAGGACCTGCAACGTTTGCACGAAAAAGACGGCATGCCTCCGAAGCAGTATAAAGGTCCTGCCAGCTACGCTCTTACGAAAGAAGATAAAGAAATCTTCTTTGAATGCCTGCTCAGTATAAAGGTCACGACTGACTTCTCGTCGAATATAAAGGGAATAATAAATATGCCAGAGAAAAAGTTTCAGAACCTAAAGTCTCATGACTGCCACGTGATTATGACGCAACTGCTTCCGGTTGCATTGAGGGGGCTTCTACCGGAAAACATCCGATTAGCCATTGTGAAGCTATGTGCATTCCTCAATGCAATCTCTCAGAAGGTGATCAATCCAGAAATCGTACCAAGGCTAAGGAGTGATGTGGCGCAATGTCTTGTCAGTTTCGAGCTGGTGTTCCCACCATCCTTCTTCAATAGCATGACGCACGTCCTAGTTCATCTAGTCGACGAGATTGTCATCCTGGGGCCCGTATTTCTACACAATATGTTCCCCTTTGAGAGGTTAATGGGAGTCCTAAAGAAATATGTGTTGGGGAACGTAGCAGAAATTCAAAAAATTTCCTACGAATCACCAAGATCTATCTATGGAGAGACCAGCAACGAGTAGAAAGGGGAAGAGTTGAGTGCATCTACATACCCTTGTAGATCGCTAAGCGGAAGCGTTCAAGTGAACGGGGTTGATGGAGTCGTACTCGTCGTGATTCAGATCACCGATGATCCTAGTGCCGAACGGACGGCACCTCCGCGTTCAACACACGTACAGCCCGGTGACGTCTCCCACGCCTTGATCCAGCAAGGAGAGAGGGAGAGGTTGAGGAAGACTCCATCCAACAGCAGCACAACGGCGTGGTGGTGATGGAGGAGCGTGGCAATCCTGCAGGGCTTCGCCAAGCACCTACGGGAGAGGAGGAGGTGTCACGGGAGGGAGGGAGGCGCCAAGGGCTCAGGTATGGATGCCCTCCCTCCCCTCCACTATATATAGGGGCAGGGGAGAAGGGGGAGGCGCAGCCTTGCCCCCTACTCCAAGAAAGGGGTGCGGCTAAGGAGGGGGGAGGAGTCCATCCTCCCCAAGGCACCTCGGAGGTGCCTTCCCCCTCGAGGACTCTTCCCTCTAGGGTTTCCTAGGCGCATGGGCCTCTTGGGGCTGGTGCCCTTGGCCCATGTAGGCCAAGGCGCACCCCCTACAGCCCATGTGGCCCCCCCGGGGCAGGTGGCCCCACCCGGTGGGCCCCCGGGACCCTTCCGGTGGTCCCGGTACAATACCGATGACCCCGAAACTTGTCCCGATGGCCGAAACAGGACTTCCTATATATAAATCTTTACCTCCGGACCATTCCGGAACTCCTCGTGACGTCCGGGATCTCATCCGGGACTCCGAACAACATTCGGTTACCACATACAAGCTTCCTTTATAACCCTAGCGTCATCGAACCTTAAGTGTGTAGACCCTACGGGTTCGGGAGACATGTAGACATGACCGAGACGTTCTCCGGTCAATAACCAACAGCGGGATCTGGATACCCATGATGGCTCCCACATGTTCCACGATGATCTCATCGGATGAACCACGATGTCAAGGACTTAATCAATCCCGTATTCAATTCCCTTTGTCTATCGGTATGTTACTTGCCCGAGATTCGATCGTCGGTATACCGATACCTTGTTCAATCTCGTTACCGGCAAGTCACTTTACTCGTTCCGTAACACATCATCCCGTGATCAACTCCTTGGTCACATTGCGCATATGATGATGTCCTACCGAGTGGGCCCAGAGATACCTCTCCGTTTACACGGAGTGACAAATCCCAGTCTCGATCCGCATAAAACAATAGATACTTTCGGAGATACCTGTAGTGTACCTTTATAGTCACCCAGTTACGTTGTGACGTTTGATACACCCAAGGCACTCCTACGGTATCCAGGAGTTACACGATCTCATGGTCAAAGGAAGAGATACTTGACATTGGCAAAGCTCTAGCAAACGAACTACATGATCTTTGTGCTAAGCTTAGGATTGGGTCTTGTCCATCACATCATTCTCCTAATGATGTGATCCCGTTATCAACGACATCCAATGTCCATAGCCAGGAAACCATGACTATCTGTTGATCACAATGAGCTAGTCAACTAGAGGCTCACTAGGGACATATTGTGGTCTATGTATTCACATGTGTATTACGATTTCCGGATAATACAGTTATAGCATGAATAAAAGACAATTATCATGAACAAGGAAATATAATAATAATACTTTTATTATTGCCTCTAGGGCATATTTCCAATAGTCTCCCACTTGCACTAGAGTCAATAATCTAGTTCACATCGCCATGTGATTAACACTCACAGGTCACATCGCCATGTGACTAATACCCAAGAGTTTACTAGAGTCAGTAGTCTAGTTCACATCACTATGTGATTGACACTCAATGAGTTTTTATGTTTGATCATGTTGCTTGTGAGAGAGGTTTTAGTCAACGGGTCTGAACCTTTCAGATCCGTGTGTGCTTTACAAATCTCTATGTCATCTCCTAGATGCAGCTACCACGCTCTATTTGGAGCTATTCCAAATAACTGTTCTACTTGGAGCTATTCAAAATTGTTGCTCCATTATATGTATCCGGTCTCTCTACTCAGAGCTATCCGGATAGGTGTCAAGCTTGCATCGTCATAACCCTTTACGACGAACTCTTTTACCACCTCCATAATTGAGAAAAATTCCTTAGTCCACTAGTTACTAAGGATAACTTTGACCGCTGTCCTGTGAGCCATTCTTGGATCACTCTTGTACCCCTTGACTGACTCATGGCAAGGCACACTTCAGGTGCGGTACACAGCATAGCATACTGAAGAGCCTACGTCTTAAGCATAGGGGACGACCTTCGTCCTTTCTCTCTATTCTGCCGTGGTCGAGCTTTAAGTCTTAACTTCGTACCTTACAACTCAGGCAAGAACTTCTTCTTTGACTGATCCATCTTGAATACCTTCAAGATCATGTCAAGGTATGTGCTCATTTGAAAGTACCATTAAGCGTTTTGATCTATCCTTATAGATCTTGATGCTCAATGTTCAAGTAGCTTAATCCAGGCTTTCCATTGAAAAACACTTTCAAAATAACCCTATATGCTTTCCAGAAATTCTACGTCATTTCTGATCAACAATATGTCAACAACATATACTCATCAGAAATTCTATAGTGCTCCCACTCACTTCTTTGGAAATACAAGTTTCTCATAAACTTTGTACAAACCCAAAATCTTTTGATCGTCATCAAAGCATACATTCCAACTCCGAGATGCTCACTCCAGTCCTTAGAAGGATTGCTGGAGCTAGCATACCTTTTAGCATCCTTAGGATCGACAAAACCTTTCTGATTGTATCACATACAACCTTTCCTCATGAAAATCGTCGAGGAAACAATGTTTTGACATCCTATCTGCAAGATTTCATAAATAATGCAGTAATCGCTAATATAATTCCAACAGACTCTTAGCATCGCTACGAGTGAGAAAATCTCATCGTAGTCAACTCCTTGAACTTGTCGGAAAACATCTTAACGACAAGTCGAGCTTTCTTAAAGGTAATTCTTACCATCATTGTCTGTCTTCCTTTTAAAATCCATCCGTACTCATTTGCCTTACGACCATCGAGCCGTTCTGCCAAAGTCTTCACTTTGTTTTCATACATGGATCCTCTCTCGGATTTTATGGCCTCAAGCCATTTATCGGAATCCGGGCCCACCATCGTTTCTCCATAGCTCGTAGGTTCATTGTTGTCCAGCAACATGACTTCCAAGACAGGATTACGTACCACTCTGAAGTAGTATGCATCCTTGTCATCCCACGAGGTTTGGTAGTGACTTGATCCGAAGTTTCATGATCAATATCATAAGCTTCCACTTCAATTGGTGTAGGTGCCACAGGAACAACTTCCTGTGCCCTGCCACACACTAGTTGAAGAGACGGTTCAATAACCTCATCAAGTTTCCACCATCCTCCCACTCAATTCTTTCGAGAGAAACTTTTCCTCGAGAAAGGACCTGATTCTCGAAACAATCCCTTATTGCTTTCGGATCTGAGACAGGAGGTATACCCAACTGTTTTGGGTGTCCTATGAAGATGCATTTTATCCGCTTTTGGGTTCGAGCTTATCAATCCTGAAACTTTTCCACATAAGCGTCGCATCCCCAAACTTTCAAGAAACGGCAACTTAGGTTTCTCTAAACCATAATTCATACGGTGTCATCTCAACAGAATTAAGTGGTGCCCTATTTAAAGTGAATGTGGTTGTCTCTAATGCCTAACCCATGAACGATAGTGGTAATTCGATAAGAGACATCATGGTACGCACCATATCCAATAGGGTGCAACTATGATGTTCGGACACACCATCACACTATGGTGTTCCAGGCGGTATTAATTATGAAACAATTTCCACAATGTCTTAATTGTGTGCCAAAACTCGTAACTCAGATATTCATCTCTATGATCATATCATAGACATTTTATCCTCTTGTCACAATGATCTTCTACTTCACTCTGAAATTACTTGAACCATTCAATAATTCAGACTTGTGTTTCATCAAGTAAATATTCTCAACATCTACTCGAATCATCTGTGAAGTAAGAACATAACGATATTCACTGCATGCCTCAGCACTCATTGGACTGCACACATAAAAATGTGTTACTTCCGACAAGTTGCTATCTTGTTCCATCTTACTGAAAACGAGGCTTTTCAGTCATCTTGCCCATGTGGTATGATTTGCATATCTCAAGTGATTCATAATCAAGTGAGTCCAAATGATCTATCTGCATGGAGTTTCTTCATGCGTATACACCAATAGACATGGTTCGCATGTCTCAAACTTTTCTAAAACGAGTGAGTCCAAAGATCCATCAACATGGAGCTTCTTCATGCGTTTTATACCATTATGACTTACATGGCAGTGCCACAAGTAAGTGGTACTATCATTACTATCTTATATCTTTTGGCATGAAAATGTGTATCCCTACGATCAAGATTCAATAAACCATTCCTTCAGGTGCAAGAGCACTTATTCAGGTTTAATACTAATCTTGATGGTAGAGGGAGCGTGCGATGTTAGATCACATCAAACTTGGAAACACTTCCAACACATATTGTCAGCTCACCTTTAGCTAGTCTCCGTTTTATTCCGTAGCTTTTATTTCGAGTTACTAACACTTAGCAACTGAACCGGTATCTAATACCCTGGTGCTACTAGGAGTACTAGTAAAGTACACATTAACATAATGTATATCCAATATACTTCTATCGACCTTGCCAGCCTTCTCATCTACCAAGTATCTAGGGTAATCTTGCTCCAGTGGTTGTTCCCCTTATTACAGAAGCACTTAGTCTCGGGTTTGGGTTCAATCTCGGGTTTCTTCATTGGTGCAGCAGCTGATTTGCCGTTTCATGAAGTATCCCTTTGTTCCCTTGCCCTTCTTGAAACTAGTGGTTTCATCAACCATCAACAATTGATGCTCCTTCTTGATTTCTACTTTCGCGATGTCAAACAACGTGAATACCTCAAGGATCATCATCTCTATCCTTGATATGTTATAGTTCATCACGAAGCTCTAGCAGCTTGGTGGCAATGACTTTTGGGGAAACGTCACTATCTCATCTGGAAGATCAACTCCCACTCGATTCAAGTGATTGTTGCACTCAGACAATCTGAGCACAAGCTCAACGATTGAGCTTTTCTCCCTTAGTTTGCAGGTTAAGAAAATCGTCGGAGGTCTTATACCTCTTGACGTGAGCACGAGCCTGAAATCCCAATTTCAGCCCTCGAAACATCTCATATGTTCCGCGACGTTTCGAAAAACGTCTTTGGTGCCTCTACTTAAACCATTTAACTGAACTATCACGTAGTTATCAAAACGTGTATGTCCGATGTTCGCAACATCCACAAACGACATTTGGGGTTCAGCACACTAAGCGGTGCATTAAGGACATAAGCTTTCTACTGTCCGCATAGTCGCTACTTTCAACTTTCAACTATATTTTTCTCTAGGAACATATCTAAACAGTAGAACTAAAGCGCGAGCTACGACATAATTTGCAAAGGGTCTTTTGACTATGTTCAGGATAATTAAGTTCATCTTATGAACTCCCACTCAGATAGACATCCCTCTAGTCATCTAAGTGATTACATGATCCGAGTCAACTAGGCCGTGTCCGATCATCACGTGAGACGGACTAGTCATCATTGGTGAACATCTTCATGTTGATCGTATCTACTATACGACTCATGCTCGACCTTTCGGTCTCCGTGTTCCGAGGCCATGTCTGCACATGCTAGGCTCGTCAAGTTAACCCTAAGTGTTTTTGCTGTGTAAAACTGTCTTACACCCGTTGTATGTGAACGTAAGAATCCATCACACCCGATCATCACGTGGTGCTTAGAAGCGACGAACTGTAGCAACGGTGCACAGTTAGGGGAGAACACTTCTTGAAATTTTGTAAGGGATCATCTTATTTACTACCGTCGTCCTAAGTAAACAAGATGCATAAACATAATAAACATCACATGCAATTATATAGTTGTGACATGATATGGCCAATATCATATAGCTCCATTGATCTCCATCTTCAGGGCTCCATGATCATCTTGTCACCGGCATGACACCATGATCTCCATCATCATGATCTCCATCATCGTGTCTTCATGAAGTTGTCACGCCAACGACTACTTCTACTTCTATGGCTAACGCGTTTAGCAATAAAGTAAAGTAAGTTACATGGCGTTCTTCAATGACACGCAGGTCATACAAAAAATAAAGATAACTCCTATGGCTCCTGCCGGTTGTCATACTCATCGACATGCAAGTCGTGAATCCTATTACAAGAACATGATCAATCTCATACATCACATATCATTCATCACATCCTTTTGGCCATATCACATCACATAGCATACCCTGCAAAAACAAGTTAGACGTCCTCTAATTGTTGTTTGCATGTTTTACGTGGCTGCTATGGGTTTCTAGCAAGAACGTTTCTTACCTACGCAAGACCACAACGTGATATGCCAATTGCTATTTACCCTTCATAAGGACCCTTTTCATCGAATCCGTTCCGACTAAAGTGGGAGAGACTGGCACCCGCTAGCCATCTTATGCACCAAGTGCATGTCAATCGGTGGAACCTGTCTCACGTAAGAGTACGTGTAAGGTCGGTCCGGGCCGCTTCATCCCACAATACCGTCGAAACAAGATTGGACTAGTAACGGTAAGCATATTGAACAACATCAACGCCCACAACTACTTTGTGTTCTACTCGTGCAAAGAATCTACGCAATAGACCTAGCTCATGATGCCACTGTTGGGGAACGTAGCAGAAATTCAAAAATTTTCCTACGAATCACCAAGATCTATCTATGGAGAGACCAGCAATGAGTAGAAAGGGGAAGAGTTGAGTGCATCTACATACCCTTGTAGATCGCTAAGCGGAAGCGTTCAAGTGAACGGGGTTGATGGAGTCGTACTCGTCGTGATTCAGATCACCGATGATCCTAGTGCCGAACGGACGGCACCTCCGCGTTCAACACACGTACAGCCCGGTGACGTCTCCCACGCCTTGATCCAGCAAGGAGAGAGGGAGAGGTTGAGGAAGACTCCATCCAACAGCAGCACAACGGCGTGGTGGTGATGGAGGAGCGTGGCAATCCTGCAGGGCTTCGCCAAGCACCTACGGGAGAGGAGGAGGTGTCACGGGAGGGAGGGAGGCGCCAAGGGCTCAGGTATGGATGCCCTCCCTCCCCTCCACTATATATAGGGGCAGGGGAGAAGGGGGAGGCGCAGCCTTGCCCCCTACTCCAAGAAAGGGGTGCGGCTAAGGAGGGGGGAGGAGTCCATCCTCCCCAAGGCACCTCGGAGGTGCCTTCCCCCTCGAGGACTCTTCCCTCTAGGGTTCCTAGGCGCATGGGCCTCTTGGGGCTGGTGCCCTTGGCCCATGTAGGCCAAGGCGCACCCCCTACAGCCCATGTGGCCCCCCCGGGGCAGGTGGCCCCACCCGGTGGGCCCCCGGGACCCTTCCGGTGGTCCCGGTACAATACCGATGACCCCGAAACTTGTCCCGATGGCCGAAACAGGACTTCCTATATATAAATCTTTACCTCCGGACCATTCCGGAACTCCTCGTGACGTCCGGGATCTCATCCGGGACTCCGAACAACATTCGGTTACCACATACAAGCTTCCTTTATAACCCTAGCGTCATCGAACCTTAAGTGTGTAGACCCTACGGGTTCGGGAGACATGTAGACATGACCGAGACGTTCTCCGGTCAATAACCAACAGCGGGATCTGGATACCCATGATGGCTCCCACATGTTCCACGATGATCTCATCGGATGAACCACGATGTCAAGGACTTAATCAATCCCGTATTCAATTCCCTTTGTCTATCGGTATGTTACTTGCCCGAGATTCGATCGTCGGTATACCGATACCTTGTTCAATCTCGTTACCGGCAAGTCACTTTACTCGTTCCGTAACACATCATCCCGTGATCAACTCCTTGGTCACATTGCGCATATGATGATGTCCTACCGAGTGGGCCCAGAGATACCTCTCCGTTTACACGGAGTGACAAATCCCAGTCTCGATCCGCATAAAACAATAGATACTTTCGGAGATACCTGTAGTGTACCTTTATAGTCACCCAGTTACGTTGTGACGTTTGATACACCCAAGGCACTCCTACGGTATCCAGGAGTTACACGATCTCATGGTCAAAGGAAGAGATACTTGACATTGGCAAAGCTCTAGCAAACGAACTACACGATCTTTGTGCTAAGCTTAGGATTGGGTCTTGTCCATCACATCATTCTCCTAATGATGTGATCCCGTTATCAACGACATCCAATGTCCATAGCCAGGAAACCATGACTATCTGTTGATCACAACGAGCTAGTCAACTAGAGGCTCACTAGGGACATATTGTGGTCTATGTATTCACACGTGTATTACGATTTCCGGATAATATAGTTATAGCATGAATAAAAGACAATTATCATGAACAAGGAAATATAATAATAATACTTTTATTATTGCCTCTAGGGCATATTTCCAACAATATGTCCGTAACCGCGCTAGGCCAGAAGGAAGCATCTCCATGGGCCATCAAACAGAGGATGGTATCGGGTTTTGTGTTAACTTCATTCCTGGCCTTAAGAAGATAGGTCTCCCTAAATCGCGGTATGAGGGGAGACTGACTGGAAAAGGCACTCTTGGAAGTGACTCAATAATATGTAGGAACGGATATTCTTGGTCTCAAGCACACTACACAGTTCTACAGAACTTTACCTTGGTGACCCCGTATGTCGATGAACACAAGAACAGTCTGCGCTCCAAACACCCGGAGCAGTGCGACGACTGGATTACATGTGAACACATCAGGACTTTCAACAGTTGGTTGGAAATACGTCTCAGAGGTGACAACACTGTTTGTGATGAGCTGTACTTGTTGTCCAGGGGACCATCTTTGACTGTATTGACTTACAAAGGATACGAGATAAATGGGAATACATTTTACACGATCGCCCAAGATCAAAAGAGCACCAACCAAAATAGCGGTGTCCGCTTTGATACAGCAACCGAGAGTGGAAAGGACACATATTATGGTTATATAGTAGACATATGGGAACTTGACTATGGATATGATTTTAAGGTCCCTTTGTTTAAGTGCAAATGGGTCAATCTGTCAGGCGGTGGGGTACAGGTAGACCCATAGTACGGAATGACAACAGTGGATCTGAAAAATCTTGGGTACACTGACGAACCGTTCGTCCTAGCCAATGATGTGGCACAGGTTATCTATGTGAAGGACATGTCTACCAAACCGAGAAAAAGAAAAGATAAGGAAGCGAATACATCATACGATGAGCCAAAGCGCCACATAGTTCTTTCAGGAAAAAGGGATATCCTGGGAGTGTAAGGCAAGACAGACATGTCTGAAGATTATGAGAACTTTCATGAAATTCCTCCCTTCAATGTCAAGGCTGACCCAAGCATCCTGATAAACAATGAAGATTATCCATGGTTACGGTGCAATAAGCAAATGACACAAGCGAAGAAAAAGTGAAGACTTTCTCTCGCAACTATTATGATGATACCATGCCAACTTTGTAACACATGAGTATGCTATGCCAACTTTTTGAGAGTTCATTTGAAAACTATGAATTTAGGTCGAATTTTCTCTATAGGTGCATCTATGTTCATTTTTTTAGTAAAGTTAATCACAAACTTGTGATTCACACAAATTTTAAAGAATTCAGATTTTAACTATTCAAATTTGAAAACTAATGACACTAACAGAAAGTTTATAATTTTTCTAAAACTAATGACACTAACAGAAAGTTTATAATTTTGCTGACCTAAAAGCAAAAAGAATTAAAAAATAAAGCAAAAACAAAAAAAATACAGAAAACAAAACAAAAAAACTGAAAAAATAAAAATAGCAACAATAAGTATTTTTTTGTAAGTAGAAACAAAATAAAATAAATAAAGCAACAAAGAAAACAAAAAAAACTAAAAAAGTGTTTTCAAATTTGAAAACTAATGACACTAACAGAAAGTTTATAATTTTTCTAAAACTGAAAGCAAAAAGAATTAAAAAATAAAGCAAAAAACAAAAGAAAATAAATAATGCAGAAAGTTTATAATTTTTGTGACCTAAAAGAAAAAAGAAATCACTAAAAAACTGTAAGTATTTTGTTCTAAGTAGAAAGGAAAAAAATAAATGGCAAAAAAGAAAAAAATGCCTATAATATTTGTTATGACTAAATAAAATTACCAAATTGAGTATAATGATAAAACACAGTAATATTAAATAGCAGGAAAAAGAATGACTAAAAAAATAAATTTTTATAGTAAAGTTATTCATAAACTAATGATTCACACAATTTTTAAAAAATTCAAATTTAAACTATTCAAATTTTAAAACTAATGGCACTAACAGAAATTTTATAATTTGTGTGACCTAAAAGAAAAAAATCACTAAAAAACTATAAGTATTTAGTTCTAAGTAGAAATGAAAAAAACAAATAGTAAAAAAATGCCACGTACTGGGCCACCACGGCCTGAATACGACTAGAAGCCCATCCATGGGCCAGGATTCAGGCCCGCAGAAGGCCCAACAGGCCCACAGGCATAGCGGTGTGAGATTAGGCCCAAAGGCCTGCAGTTCTGAGGAGTTCGATGGAGAGGGCGGGGCAGCGCTTATAAACAGGTGCGTTCGCTCCTCAGCTAGCGAGGTGGGACTAAACATCCCACCGCATCGCGGCTTTGGCAGGCGCAGGCCTTTGGTCCCGGTTGATGGCACCAACCGGGACTAAAGGGGGCATTGGTCACGGTTCGTGGCACAAACCGTGACCAATGCCCCCCTTTAGTCCCGGTTGGTGCCACCAACCGGGACCAAAGGCCGCCACTTCCCGCCCTTTGGGCTGCTGAAAAGAGGCATTTGGTCTCGGTTGGTAGCACCAACCGGGACTAAAGGTGGCATTGGTCCCGGTTGGTGCCACGAACCGGGACCAATGCTTCGTCTATATAACTAGCACTTGTGAAAAATTTCCATTCAGTTCGTCTTCCCCGCCCGACGCCGCCAGGCTGCCCCTCTGCGCCTCGCGCCCTTCCTCCGACGCCGTCCCGCGCCACGCAGACGCCGTCGCCACCCCGCGCCGCCCCGACTCCGTCGCCGCGCGCCACCCCGCCAGGTATATATATTAGTTAAGCTTCTGCTGACTAGCTAATTGATGCATTCATTGTTTTGGTATGTACACATATTAATTAAGTCTTTGTTCTTTTTTCTAGCCCTCCGGATCAAGCACAACTTCGGTAAAGAGACGAGGCCCGAAGAGAAAGTTGAGCTCGGATGAAAAGTTTGAGATCATAGCAATCGCGCCCGACGGCCAACCGATTGAACCCCTCCGGACAAAGAGCGCATTTCTTGCTCAGTGCGGGGTTTTGGTTAGGGACAAGATCCCGATCAGCATCCAGCAATGGTTAAAGCTGGCTACAGAAGACCCTGAGGTGTCTTATGTCAATGATATGCAGAAAAATAATCTTTGGACTGAGCTGAAGTCAAATTTCACCCTACCGCCAGAGGATGATCCGGAGAAGCCAGTTAAAGAGCAATTAATCAAGTCTTTTGCTCTTAAGAGGATGGTAGAACTATTGAGGAGGTGGAAGAAAGAGCAAAATAAGTTTGTCGAAAATAAAGAGACACCAGAATTCAAGGGCAGATATGAGAAGATCAGAGATCACTGGCCCGCATTTGTGGCCCACAAGACATCGGAAAAGAGTAAGAAGATGTCGGCGACAAACAAGCAAAATGCTGCGAAGAAGAAGCATCACCATCGCACGGGGTCAGGTGGCTACCTCGCAGCCCGGCCTAAGTGGGCCAAGATTGAGAATGATCTGGTTGATAAAGGGATCGAACCAGAGACAATTAACTGGCCAGACCGTTGCCGGACTTGGTTCTTCGGGGCTGGTGGAACCTTGAACCCTGTATCAGGGAAGTGCATTTGGACGGACGAGCAGATGGAAATACCAATCAAGAGGCTTAAGCACTATATCCAAGCAGCGCAGCAAGGGATGTTCGTTCCAGACAGAGAGAACGACGAGCTCACAATGGCCCTCAGGAATCCTGAGCACCCTGGACGGACACGAGGCATGCCAGGCTCCATTCCGTGGAAGGCTGGGTTTCCGGACGCAGGCGGTTACAAATGCCACGAGAGGAGGAAGAAAGTGGAGCAGACCCAACTGCAGGCGCTGCACGCTAGGGTACAAGCGATAGAGGAACGAGAAGCAAATCGCAGCAAATGAACTGCCGAAGCTTCCCCCGAAGCTACCCCGTCATCTCAGCGGAGAAGCAGCGTGGCTTCCACCGAGCTGCTTCAGCCGGAGCATGTATTGACGGCTCCTGCCAGCTATACCGTGGATGCTATCACGGAGTCTCAAAATTGCCACCTTATGACGCAATGGATTAATATGAAGGTTAAGGCGGCTATTGGCTCTGTTTTTCCTACTGAACCCGACAACTTTTCACTGCCGGCCGATTCCAGAAGGATATGCTAGGGTGATGGTGGATGAAATAACGGAGGGATTTGAGGACCTCCAGCTTGACCACCCTACCGGTGAAGGGGAGACTCGGCTTGGTTCTGCTCTGAAGACTCCATGCCTATGGCGGAAGGAGCTCATCAACCTTCCGAACTGGACGCCTCCGCCTCCTCCTCCGGCGAGTCAGGGCACTCCGCCTCCTCCACCGCCTCCTCCTCCGACGAGTGATGATCAGGGCACTCGGCCGGCTCCTTCTCCGGCGCGTGGCGGCACTTCGCCTCCTTCTCCGCCTGCGTCGTCGCGCCCGAGCAGCCAGCCTCCTCCTTCTCCGCCTCGTCAGCAAGGGCGGAAGAGACCTGCCGCCGCTCTGGCTGCTCCGGCGCGTCATAGTCCTTCTCCTCCGCCTCGTAAACAAGTAAAGAAGACAACCGCTCCGTCTGCTCTACCGGCGTCTAGCAGTACAGCCAGAGGCGGGAGGACATACAGATTCGGTCCTTCTCTGAAGACTCCAGAGAAGTTACCATACGAGAGGACCCCGGAGGAGAACGCCGAGATCGCCCGAGAAGAAGTGAGGAACTTCTTTGAAGGGGTGAAAGCAAAGAAACATCCACCTCCGGAGGAGAAGGTAGATCCGGTGAAAGCGAAGCGCACTCTGGCTGCCCTGACAAAACCACCCAAGTCTCCACCGAAAGGAAACTATGAGCGCATTATTGGAAAGGAATTTGCCGAAGCGGAGCGGTCGGGAAGTACTGTCAGTGATCAAAGGCTGAAAGAACGACGAGTTGGGAAACAAATTGCCCAGCTTGGCGAACAAGCGAAGCAATCGTGCCCCTCGCTCAAGGTGCTTAGCGACATCGTCGCTAAGGGCATCTCCAGCCGCGCCCCCAGGAAGGCCTCCCCAGACGTTTTTTTGCGCCGGCGCCGAAAAATCGGCCCAGTCGCGCCCCCAGGAGCCCGATTTTCGCCGGCTTGGGCCGAAAACAGCGCCGGCGGACCCAGGCCGAACCCGACGCGCTGGGGGGCGCCCGGGGGCGCCGGGGCGAACTGTTTTGGCGCGAATCAGCCACGGGCCCGCCGCGTCAGCGACTCCACCCTCTTCTCGCCCCTTCGTCGTCCTCATCACCTCGTTTCCTGCGGCGAATCAATGCCAAAGCTATCGCGCTGCCGCGCCGGTCAGCCTGCGCCATTGATGCCTCACGGGCGGCGCAGTGAAGACCGGATGACGTGCGTCCCTCGCCCTCCCTCGCCCGCCACGCGTACTCACGGCGGCTCGCGCACGGGCGGCGCCTCGGCCTATATAAGACGCGCCCCAGCGCACTCGGCGACTCGTCCTCTCTCGCCATCGTCGTTCCTCCCTCTTCTCTCTCTCGCCGTCGTCTTGTCCTTCCTCTCCTCTCTCTCGCCATCTCCAGCACCCATGGCCGAGCGCTTCCCAGGCAATGGCGCGGCGGCGAACGGCTTCGGCCGCCGCCATCTTCACGAGAGCGAGGCTCGCCTCCTTTTCGAGGCCGAGTATCCGGTCCCGCCGGACATGCGGGTACCCGGGGCATGGAGGATCAGCGCCGGCGGCGTGCCGGTGCGCCCGATACCCACCGGCGCGGCGCGGCGTGCGGATATCGCACGCATCCGCTCGTCCCTCCCGCGTGAGGCGAGGGAGGGGCCACGGTACGTCCCCGACAGCCCGCTCTGGGAGCCCTACTTCCGCCGCCGTCACGCCGAGCAGCTCGAGGCCACCAACGGCGTCGAGCCCTCCGGCAGGCTCAATGCCGTCGGCCGGCGTCGATGGTGGGGCGTGCCCGGGCGCATGTTGGAGGCCGTCCTCGAGTACATCAAGGGCGGCAACACGCCGCGCCTCGAGTACCCCACTCCCCCGTCCTTCACACGCCGCCGGGGAAGCTCCTGGACCCCGAGGCGCATGGAGACCGGGGGTCCTCCTCCTCGTCCGGCGGCTCCCCCTGCCTCCACCTTCGCCCCGTCAAGCCGGAGCCCCAAGGCGCGCCTGTCAGCGCGCGCATCCGCAGCTCCGGCGTCCGCATCAGCGATAACGCCTCCCCCACCGGCCGCTTCGTCCTCGTCGAGCCCAAGCCGGAGCCCGGCCTCCCCGTGGAGTACGAGGAGATAGCCCGGCGTGGCTTCTCCGACGAGGACGCCCTGCGGTGGGCGCGGGACAACTACCTCCGCGACGAGATGGTCCGGCAGCGCCGGGCCCTGGAGGAGATCGCCGCCCGCAAGCGTGGGCGCGAGGACGAGCACGGCGTCGTGGTCCTCAGCGATGACGACGACGACGCCCCCGGACCGTCCAACCCGCCGCGCCAACCGGGGGAAGGATGCAGCAGGGACGGCGGAGGCGTCGGCGGGGACGACGACGACGACGGCGGCGGTGACTACACGCGGTTCTACCGCCTCCTCGGCATGTAGAACCACGTGGGCGGGCGGCGAGGCGGGCGGCGAGGGAGACGGCGGGGGTAGCCCGCGGTAGTTTTTCCCTTTTTTGTAAAGTATGTTTAAATTTGAACGAACTCGCCGATGTTTGCGTTAAATTTGAGTCGTGTTTGCGCCGTATTTGACTTTTTTAAAAACCCGTGGGGGGCCGCGACTGGGGGGCATCACGCCCCCAGTGCGCGGTTTAGCGCCGGTGCGCCCCCAGGGGGCGATTTTTTGCCCCTCCTGGGGGGCCAACAGCTGGGGATGCCCTAATGATCCGAGGATGGTGCCCGGTTATAGCAATCTTGGAGATCACCTGCCCGACGATATACATTATGATTTCATGGAGGTGCAGATACAAAGATACGAGTACGGGAAGCCTCTCGTCAAAGATGAGAGATCTCTATCAACGATCATGCGAAGATTGCATGATTGGTATTTGAAAATCTGCAGAGAGTCTTGGGGGAGGAGTACTTTGTATGTGAGAGTTAAAAATGAGCATGACCTCGTTGGAATTGATCTGTTGCCTGTTCCATTTGAGGAGTTCTTTCAGTTTTTCAATCAATTGGCCCTCGATAAAGCAACGGTCACCTGCTACTGTCTGTAAGTAGTACTACTTCTGTCATTAAGTCTCTCTATATAGCTCAGCTCTTTCATTGCATGTATTTATAATTATCCTCACTATATTATGCAGATTGAAGATCGTCGAATTGAAGAAAAGACAAATCGGTGATATTGGGTTCATTAACACAAATATCATAGATGCAACTCAGGTTAAATTTCATGCTGCAGATACCGAGGCCAACTTCCTACGATCGTTGATAATAAATGAAAATAAAGATATAATACTCTTTCCTTACAATTTCAAGTGAGTGTTACTGTCTTGTGCGTATTTGGTTTCCCTTATATATTAGTCAAGGTTATAGTAATATAATTGATGAGTTATGCATGCGTGTGCAGTTTCCACTATATTCTCCTAGAGATTAAGCTTGAGCAGGGACTAGTAACCGGCTTAGACTCAAGACGAAAAGATCCCCATGACTATGCGGACATGACTCAAATGCTCGAGAAGTAAGTTAAATCGATCATTATCCATCATATCAGCAACTTTGTTCATTTCCTGATATATCAAGTAATTGTTTTCTTTGTCTAGCAGGGTTTGGAAAAAATTCACCAAAAAAACTCCGGGACTCCCGAAGAAGCTGCAATTTAGACACCCGAAAGTAAGTACTATAGTAGCATGTTCCGCGCTTCTCCTATTCATTCAAGCGCTAGTTTCATCAATACCATTTGGCATTCTTACTTATCAGTTTGATTGACCTCTATTTCTTGTAAAGTGGTTGTGGCAGGAACAAGGGAATGATTTCTGTGGATACTACGTTTGCGAGTCCATCCGCCACACGACCTGTGAGCGGGGCTACTCTGACGAACAATATGAAGTGCGTAAATAACAACATTCACAATTTTATTTTATTACCATCATTTGTGTCGAGTTTCATTCATTCATATATATATGTATTGACCCCCTTCTTCAAATTAGATGTTTCGGAAGCGGGATGAACTCCTAGCACCAGCTCGCATGCGAGCAATTCAAGAGGAATTGGCGGCATTCTTTCTTGACCACGTGATCGCTGAAGACGGAGAATACTATGTGGACCATGAGTCCGTATGTTAGGAGATTATATTTGTAAGAGATAATTATTGTATATATGTAGCCGGTAGTGTCGGATAGATATACGAGAATTTGTTGTCCGACCAATCTCTCGGAGAAGGAGAGGTGGTCGATATCACTTCTCTCTATATGCATATATGTTCATGACGATCTTCTGTTTCCTTCGTTTGCTTACTAGCTAGCTAGCGTGTCTAGTCCTCTCTATACGTATGTATAGTACGTAGCGTCGATCAAGCACGGACATAAGATAGGACACTTCTCTCTATTAATTATAGCTAGCTAACGCAATATATGAAACACCTAAATTAACCCCCCAAAACCCCCAACCCCCCCCCCCCCCCTCTTTAAAAAAAAAACAAAAACTCCAGCCACAGAAATGCTGACGCGTGGATGCCTATTAGTCCCGGTTGGTGCCACCAACCGGAACCAAAGGCCCTCCTGCCTGGGCTCCGCGCACAGGCCACGTGAAGGCCCATCTGTCCCGGTTCTGGATTGAACCGGGACTAAAGGGACAGGGCATTAATACCGATCCTTTAGTCCCGGTTCAGGAACCGGGACAAAAGGCCCTTACGAACCGGGATAACATGCCCTTTTTCTACTAGTGCCACCTTGTCCTCCTCCGATTCTTTTAGCTTAAAACCACGCACTAAGGGTTCATACATAGAAATCTTGGCTTTAGATGTGCTTAGATGTGCAATACTTAGAGCATACTTAGATGTGCTTTAACAAAACTGTTACTTATATTTTTTGTGGGAGATTTGCTACTTCATGTTTGCATTCCTCCCGATCTTGTGTGCCATGATATTATATTTAGCATATTCCCCCAAAGAAGCTCTTTGATCTCCAGATAAAGCGTCCCTCCGGTAGGACAAGTTGGTAGCCGCAGAGATATTGGTGACCATGACCACATTAGCACGGTCACTTTCTAGATATTTTTGAAAGGAACACCATGCGTTTCATTAACTAGTGAAACTGAAAATATCATCAACCATAGCACCGTTTACATTTTGGGGGAAATCCGAGAGCCAAATACATTGGCCCTTGTTCAAAGACCTCGACCCATATAACTTAGCTAAGGCTAGTCATAGTGGGAGTAACTTAGGTAGTAACATAGCACACTTCAAGAAAATTTTGCTTACGTGGCATGTAGTTAATGCGAAGTGGTAACATAATATGTTACTGTAACATAGCGTTTTCCAAGACAAGATGAGTATACAAGCTAATAAATGAAGTCCTCTATGACACTACTACTATATTACTTTGCACTATAAATGTAGTAAATTAGACTAATGTCATATGTATGACACTAGTCACTACTAAAAAACCTATCATTAACGACGATGGCAAAAAAGCACTGGGTCGTTGGAAATCTGAGCAGAACTCCACCGCGTGGAAGTCACTTAGCCGATCTATATCTAACAACCACTAGTTTACCCGTGGCTAACCAAGCCTTAGGTGCGGTTGTTTGCGATCTAATATATCCCTTAATCACTGCTTGTGCATTTTTTTTCTGCCGCAAACTGTTGGGATTGTGCTTCGGATAACCCGTCTAACAGAAGAATAGGTTGTTATGATCCCTGTTTTCCTCACGTTCTCTCCCCTATTTCCCCCCTCATTTTCCCCTTGTTCCGATCCCGATCTACTTTCTATGCAGGTGGTGATGCCGGCAAGGAAGCTGACAACGGGAGACAGGACGTCCGCCACTGAGCACTGCCACGGGTTTACCTGCAGTGGGAAAGCGACACCGCCCGCCGCTAGAACTAGTTGTGAGAGGAGCTGCCAATGATAGACACGCCATCCGCCGCCGACCATCTTATCCTCAACCCTTCAGCCTTGCTTTGAGATCCGTACTCTTCAACTAATTTACAACAAGCAGATTTTTCTTTTTTGTTTCTCTAAAATGAAACAACGTATGAACTTCAAACTTTGCAGATCGAACAAACATCAGAACGTCAATGTGTGAAAAAACTTTCAGATTTTTTGGTCTGATATAAATATACAAAATGAGATTTTGTTTGACTAAAAATATTATTTTAAGTATTTAAAATGTATGAAAAAATCTGAAAGTTTTTCTCCCAGATTGTAGTTAGAATGTATTGTTGTTCTGCAAAATTTGAAGTTTATATATTGTGTCGTTTGAGAGAAACAAAAAAAAACAAATGCATTTGCATGGATCGCGATGCAGAAATGGATGGCAAAGATAAAAGGTACCATGTAGCCCGAGCTACAGAAAACCACACTCCCGCCGCCGTGGGAGGAGCTACAGCGGGCCAGCTACGCCATACGCTACCGGGAGGAGCTACAACGATCTAGCGACGCCAACCACACGGCTGGAGACCGGGCCTGGATGGTTGGCGGAGCCATGGCGGGGGAACTTCGCCGGCTACGTCGCCGTGGGTTCACCGGAGTAAAACGCCGGACTTGTTCAGGATACAACGCTGCTGCGACGCCTCTCTGCCATCACCGGTGCTGCTATGTTCATCGGGCGTCGTGTGCGGCCCACAACATCGGGAACACAAGAGTTTCGTTGGTCGATTCCGACCCAACTCCGTCCAGCGCGACCCGCTTCATATCTCGAGTCAGCGATGGCTGTTCCATTCTGTTTCCCGTTTAATTTTGAGTACTGGAGCCCGAGGCGAGCGCAACTATGGCAAGGAATGAGGTATATTTTCCAATTCATTCAACAAACCACTCTATTTCTGTCGCGCTCACTCTGCAGTTAGATTGTTCTTTACAATCTAAGTTAGAATAGATGCATGGGATGAATCCATCAATTGTGTTGTATTTGGCCTGCTCACTAGGGAAAACAATTTTCTTACTTTGGGGCTCCCCTCTTTACATCTCGTTTCCATGTGGCCTCAAACTCTAAATGGATATTGCTCAAATGTAATATGCATGTCAGAAGAGTAGAGTATGTAGTACTATGCCTCAACTACGACATTGCAAGTTCTTTGTTGCTCTCTACAAGCATAGTTGATTAATAAATTCTTTATTTTTTCTTTGCTTACAGTTTTATGCAAGCTAGAGAACAGCTGCGGGCAGGCTGGCAATCCGGAGATGCATGCGAGCTCTGAGTAATTGGCCATGAATGATACTCTGATGATGAACACCAATACCACTTGTACTAGTAGTTGGTATGTGCGTCATTTCTCTTCCTTCCTGTGTGCCATTTTATAAGATGGCCAATTTTGATGTCATGTGCATGTAAGATATCTGTTGCAGGGAAGACTACATGGTCAATGGTAACCTGAAGTCCTGAACTGCCACACCGTGCACGACATCTATTTGCTGCCGCCCCGTACCAAACCAGTCAAGCATACACAACCGATGATGATGACGACGATGGCGCCAACCATGATGGTATCAAGGACGACAATGATTTTGGTAGATTAGTACAATGGAGCATATTCATTCACATTGCAAATACCCTATTTGAAGATATTTCTCTTTCGAATTGGAGTATACATTTTTAATTGGTATGAAATAAATTCACGTGCAAATCTTTCATATGTGCTATCATCCTTTGTGACAATTCATTTATATGTACTGACTTATAAATTATTTATTTTTTCTTTATAACAGATGGTCCTTCATGACAGAAGCATCAACAAGGGCATTGTAGTCGTTGTTGAAGAATCATATGCACTCACATACAAGGACTTATGATGGTGCTCCATGACTAAAGATTCTGAAAAATACATATCTTTTCAAGTTGCTACTTCATTTCTGGTTAGAGATGAACAAATACAATGGTGGTCTAGAGAGTGTCTTTGGTTCATAATTTCTTAATCGTATTGTGACTTTGGAACTGTATGTGAGGATCATGTTCAGTATATATGGTTTTGATTAATGAAAAGAGGCTATGATACTTTGATTGTTCAAATTATTTTGTTGCACTAATTGGTGGTCGATGATCTTCAGAAGTTGCAAGCAACATAAATCAGTAGTTGTAAAAATTAAAATTGGCGATTAAAGGCAATCAAAATGGTGAAATGGATGGCTATAATATAAACTGGTGAATAATAATATGCCAGACCATGAAAATATTTTTAGCGACAAGAAAAGTGGCCGTTAATACATAAGTTGTGGTCGTTATTTCCTTGCACTTAACGACGACACATTGTCCCGTCGTTATAAAATAGCGACGGGAAAAAGTATGTGGTCGTTATACTTTTAACGACAGAGCCTACTACGACCACGCAAATGTGGTCGTTAATGACTTCTAACGACCACAACCTAAATTTTAACGACCGCATATCCTATAGTTAAAAATCATTTTCCTAGTGGTGAGTATAAGTTACTCCTCACTATGACCAGCCTAATAGATGGGCTGGAACATTACATGGACGCAGACAAGCTTCAACCTTATACTCTATGAATCCCATCTGGAGCTTAAACTTTCACTTACGGAACAAGATACCAGGACGATCCAGTTATTGGAACGCAACGCAAACTTCAGCGAGAGGCAATCAGTAGTGAAAATAACGCGTCCCATGCCAAATTTTGATGACATGCAAGAGAGCTACTGCTTCAGCATGCAAGGCTTCACACAAACCAGATAAGGCCAACTCTAATCGATCACCTAGAAAATAGAAGAGGATCTGTCCGAGCAAAACTTAGTGGAGGATTTTTACTCCACTAAATTTTGATTGGACCTAGGCGAACTCCTAAATTTAACGCAGTAAAAATCAAATTTGCATAAGTTTAACCTAGTTTCGATTTAAACAACCGAAATTGGACACATTCTCTTGATAGCCGGCTTAAACATGAACTTAAGCTTACAACTAAACTTCTCTTCATCCTACTCATCATCATCATCATCATCATCATCATCATCATCATCATCATTATCACCCTTGTAGAGGGCGATCCCATCTTGCCTTGACATTCCACCGTCCATTGGGTCCGGGCTGGTGCTGTCGTCGTCAGAGTCAGAGAAGATGCGCCAACACTCTTCAATGTCGAACTCCTCCTCGTCCTTGCCGCCGTAGTCGCCACCTTGCTCCTTGTTGTCGGAGATGGCGATGATCTCCTCGTCGACCGTGCGCTCTGAGAAGATCGCCCGCCCCGCCTCCACAAGCTCGAGGTACCGGTGGTGGAGGTCTGCCATGTACTTCTCGGCGACGGCCTCCGCCGTGATGCGCTCCCTCGCCTCCCGGTCCTCCCGAGCCATCGCATTCACCACCCCTGGCAGCGGTGGTATGATCTCGATGGGCGTCGTCCCCCACAGGAAGTTGAGGTACGCCGTCGTGCAATGGAATTGGACTTGCCACCGATCATATCCGAGGGCGACGAGCTCTGCCATGTGGAAGGAGAAGGACCGAGCCACTTCTTCATGTGGGCCTCGCGGTCGGTTATCTCTGCCACCCACGTCCCCCACGATCGCTAGCAGACGACAAGGTACTTCTCTACGACTGTCACGGCAGAGGGAGGTCCGGGAAGTCGGAGATGTGGCGGGAGGGGGGGGGAGGTACATCGACGGGGCATCGACAACTTGAGGAGGCCCTGCTTGAAGACATGTTGCTCGCAAATCAACTTGTCCTCATCTTTGGTGTATGATCCCGTGCGAATGCTTTGCCTCCTCTTTGCATTGGCTTTGAGGGTGAGCTCATCGAGAAACAATGGCCCCTCCTCAATGTCTACGCCATCTTCTTCCTTTTTCACAATACATGTCTTCACGCCATGTATCATCTTGGCTGTCAGTGTCTTCTTGGTTGACATGGCCGCCAATGGGCTTGGCACCATCATCTTGGCCGCGACCGTCTTGGCTTTGGGTCTCGTTAGGATTGAAGGCTTGGCCATGGCCCTCGGGGTGGAAGGCTTGGCCACGGCCCTCGTTGATGATGTTATCCATGAAATCATCAAAGTAGGCCGAGTCATCTTGCGCCGGCGTCGGGTTGGGCATTCAGTCGAACCGATTGCGGGTGTCGAGAGGGTTGGCCGTAGGAATCGCCCGCGGCCTCTTCTTTTTCGTCCCGGTGGCCAACTGGCCGACGCCGGACCCAGGTGTGATGTCGAGGTCGATGCTGGCCACAGGGGCGGGGGTGGCCTGCGCGATCACGCTTCTGTCCGATGACATGGAGAAGCGGGTCACACCATGGTCATGCATCGGAAGGAGACCACTCGTCTTTGGTTTTGTGGAGCAGCTCGGCGACTGGCCCTGTGGAGGGCGAACGACTGAGGCGGTGAGAATGGTCGGCGTAGGTCGACTAAACCCTTGCATGAGGAGGGCATGCTGCGTCGCTGCCCGCTTGGCCTTGGTGACGAGGGCTTCGTTATCCTCAGCGGCGGCCTTGTGTTGCGTGGTCTCGAGGCAGCCTGGGTGGCGGCTTTCCTCTCTGCCGAAACGGCCCTCCGACCAGCCCTCTTGGTCGTTTCTTGGGCGAGCTCCTCCGAGGAGAGCACCTTCTTGGGTTTCTTCTTCTTTAGGGCCACTGGATGGGCGGCGATGGCGATTGGAATTGCGCCGGCGGGGTGCCTCGGGGCGGTGGCCATGGAGGGAGCGGGAGGGCTGGAGGGTTTTTGGGAGAGAAGGGGAAAATGGGAACGTTGTATCTCCGACGGGCAGGTCAGTAGGAGGACAAGGGCACACGTCAACGTCATGGCCGTTTCAACACAAACGCTGCCCAAATTTGCGTCGGAAATGTGTCGCAGACGAACAGAAATGGACATCCATCCGTTTGCATTGGCACACTGAGCCGCATTTTTTGTTTATTTCAATCCAAATGGATAAGAACAGACCAAATACGGTCGCGTGTTGGAGTTGGCCTTATGCTTTTGCTGGATGTTAGTGTTGGTTCCTAGTCCTAGAGGTGGCTTATCTAGATGTGGTGGTCTCGACGCGTGTGTTGCTAGTTGGGCTGTGGCGTTTTGCCTCATTTTACTAATCTTAACTGTGGTGACGTAGGTTTTCCTCCCTCCATCTCAAATTCAGCGTGTTAACTTTAGAACAGTGATAACGCCCACACGTGTGGTATATTAAATATCTGCTCATATGTCGTGTGTGGCATAGACAGAAGGCAACCCACACAGGTCATGTGTGGGCAAACATTAGAAATGTCCATACGTGTGGGCGCAGCTACTTCATGCCGCACGCCCAACAAACTACTCCCTTCATTCCAGTGTAGTGCGTATATATTTTTTAAGAAGTCAGACTTTACAAACTTTGATCAACTTTGTAGAAAAAAAACATATACATCTTGAATACCAAACACATATCATCAGATACACCACAAGACGTATTTTCATATTGTATATATTTTATATTGTACATATAAATAGTTTTTCATATTAATCTGGTCAAAGTTGGTAAAGTTTGACTCTAGAAAATCTACATGCACTACATTATGAAACAGAGGAAGTACTATTCATCTTCATCCCATGTGTGTGACACGAAGCAAATCTACCCACACGTCTGGGCACACCTGTGAGATGACACTTTAATTACCCGAGGATGGCAACTTTAGTCGCCCCGGATGACAAATGTACTTGCCATGTCTAAGTAACGGTACTGGCCGCGTGTATTTAAACGATAGTTGACATGTGTGATAAACTACTTGCCCTACGTGGTCAAACAATAGTTGCCATGTGGATTAGCTAGTTGCCATGTGTGGTCCAACTATAGTTGCCATGTATGGTTAATTACAGTTGTCATGTGTGTTTACCTAGTTGCCACGTATGGTTAATCACAGTTGTCATGTGTGTTTACCTAATTGTCGCGTACGCGCAACTACAGTTGCCATCTAACAACGTACGAGCGTCGTGCAGGCGAAGAGCAGTTCGCCCACACGCGCATGGACTAGGTGGTGCTGTGTGGGGTTCGCCCACACGGCGCAACTGGCAGCTGCATGCTGCACACGCACGATGATGCCCACGTGGCACTGAAAATCTAACGGATTCCTTTAGAATTCGTGCAAAACATGATCAATGTATATCAACGTGTGTGGGCGAAGTGCAAACATGCCATACGTATGAGCATTAATATTTCCATAATTTTATTATAACTTTATACTAAAGTTAGTATTAAAGTCGAGACACCTATTTTAAAACAAAGGGAGTGTGTTTCTTGGTCAATCATCTATGGTGGGTCCCGAGGCCCAGCAACTGCTGCTACTACGGGGGCAGCTGTTCCAGGGAGCAAAGACAGAGAAACATTGAAGCTGAAGAAAAAGAAATATTGTGAGGGATAGACGAGAACTTTTTAACTTTTGGTCCTCCCAAACAATTGTATTTTATGTTTCGCCCCCAAACATTGTAGACGCTGCATGAGGAGCGAGTGTTTTCGCGGAACTTTCGTGCTGGTCCAAACCGTACAATCGACTCCAAAGTATAGTCTCATGCGGCCTGCTGGAAACTGCCGCTGTCCGCTGCCTCCCAGTCCAGTCTCATAGCATAGTCCCTCTCAATCGTGGAATTCTTGGACGTGCAACCTCCAAAGTCAGTCGAGTCTCCCCGGCCGGCGTACCCTGCATGACCCGCCAGAATCGTGCAGTAAAAACCCCAAAAATGCCCCTGGATCCAACGTTTCCTCTCCCGGCATCAGCGAGGACATTTTCGTCATATCTTACTCTTACAGTATGTAGAGTAAGTAACTGCACCAGCACACACGCACACCAAGCCCTAAACGAGTGGAGCCGAGCGCGGTGTGCAGCTAAGCTAGCTACGGACCGTGGCCATGGGCGCGCACCTCAGCGAATACACCGGCAAGGGCCCATGCCACCGCGTACTCCGCCCATGCCGCGTCGCGGACCCAGTTCCACCCAAGATGGCACCACAGGTGCCCAAGCCCAGCGCCGGTCCGGTGGTGGAGGTGGAGGCTCCGTCGAGCTACGCCACGGCCGGCAAGGTCCTGTTCGTCGCGGCCGGGGCGTTCGCGGGCGTTCTCCTGGCCCTCATCGCGCTGCACCTCTACAACAGCGGCCGGCGCCGGCGCGCGCGAGAGGGTCGCCGCCTCCATCGCAGCCTGGCAATCTACGTCGGCGGTGCGGACGACGAGGCGCCTTCTCCACGGGGGCTCGACCCCGCGGTGCTCCGGGCGCTCCCCGTGGTAGCCGCAGCCGTCGGCGCCGGGGACTGCGCGGTCTGCCTCGCCGAGTTCGAGCGCGGCGAGGAGGCGCGCGCGCTGCCGCGGTGCGGCCACCGGTTCCACGTCGAGTGCATCGACGCCTGGTTCCGCGGGAACTCCACGTGCCCCTTGTGCCGCGCCGCCGTCGAGGCGCCGGACGACGCCGAGGCCCGTCCCGAGGTGCGCGTCGATGTGGCGGCCGACGACGACGCCGCGGCCAAGGGCGGAGCGCCGGCGACAGGGAGGATGTCCAGCGGCACGGAGCTTGACAAGACGAGGCGGGTCTCTGCTTCCACCCGATCCGCTTCCTTCTGACGTGCCCATGGATGCGAGGAAGCTTCCTTGCTCCTTCCGACACCAGCGTCGAGGACCATCATCAGTTTTGGAGCATTTATTCCATCTGACTGTGCATATTTTTGTGTTGGTGACGATGCTCGGTGTGGCTAATTTTCTACAACAAATTTGGTACATTGATTTTTTAGGCGAATTTGGCACGTAGTTAGTATTGCACTAGAAGAAATAACGCTCATGGTGATGTGCTTCGTTGCTCTATTATTGAATGTATTGTTTGGAGATTGTTTGATGTAATCTTCAGGGTGAAAACGTACGATCTGAACTCAAGTAGTTGAATTTGGCGACGGCAGCGATTGCGCGCCATTCACTTCCTAGAGGCATTATTTTCCGGACAATCGTTCTCGATGTCATGTGTTGTCAAGGGATGGTCGATGTTGCTTCTTGTATCGTGGATCATTGTTACTCTTTCCTTAATATTTTGGATGTGTTCATTCTTGAAGTGTTGACTAGCCCTTGGCATCGTGTTGTTGCGGAAGTTAAGTTTAATTAGTATCTTTACTTTATTAGTGTTCATTGAAAAGATGTTGCTTCGATGCTCAAGCTATTGATTTTTGTTAATGCCGGTCGTGATTACTAAATATGGGCCATAAGGATATATGGCCTATCGTCTAACAAATAAAAAATGTATTAACCTTTTTTAGAGGTGTCACCAAGCTTTATTAATCAAACTTCACATGGAGAGGGATACAAAAGGATCATGCTGTTGGATTAACCAAACATGTCTACCTTGATCAAGTGAATGTGAAAACTTGGCTAATCTACCGGCGTCTACATTAGTAGAACGACCTTCAAAAATGAAATGACAATTAAGGGACAACGCCCTCTGTTTGATTTCTTATATGATGACTCCGTATCCTCCCTGGCTCCCCCTCTCAATATCAATAATGAAGTCACACAGCTGTAGATCCTGTTGGAAATATGAGCAAGTTACTACGAGATTTAATCTGAATAATTAAAAGATAAATCATGACTACAGTAGCAGAGATTAAACTAATCATGTGAACTAGCATAGCAGATGAACAGATCACATCTAGGGCACATACTAAAAACATGAATTCTACCACGATCTCGAACAGGAAGGATAGAATCACATACGGTGCAGCGGGAGCAGCACCGCTGGCGTTGACGTTGTCGCCCATGTCGTCGAGGATGAGGTTGCCGAGGTCGGGGAAGAAGTCGTCGCTGTCAGCAGTCGCGCGAGTGCGCTCCCCAAAAACCTGATCGCCCCTCTCCCATACAGGACCACAAGAGGCGGGGTTCCGGAGGCCTGCTGTCCCTTCTCCCGGTGCACGCCGAAAGGAGGGATGGAGAAGACTTGCTTGGCGGCGCAATGATCTGGAACGGTGATGAGAAACCATACGAAGCGGCGGCGGCTAGGGTAGACGTCTGCCTGACTATATAGTGCGGACCGGATAGGTCGTGAGAGTAAACCCCACGTCCGAGTCGTCACGATGCAAAAGAATTGGAAACGGTTCAGTAATTAACGCGTCCGTTAATTATTAATTAATGACTCATTAATTTTTTCCGAGCAGCAAAAATATAGACAACATGCATAGCTCTGTCCGACGTGGCGTGGCGAGCAAGGAGGAGGAGCGTGTGTGTAGGTCTCCTCTTCTCATGCTCATACAAGTGATAGAAGAGCTCACCTTATAAAGAAGTGCAACTCTCTCTCAACTTCCGGGGTGGGACTAAACTTTAGCCTCACTCACTTCACTCACATGTGTGTATGAATGTGCCAAGAGAATTTCAGAATTTTAGTTGGGCTTTGGGCCAAAGACCTACTAGCAAAATTCTAACAGACCCTCCGCCAAAAATAATGCCTTCCTGCATGCAATTGATTCCAGAGTAGCAACATCTACTATGCCATTGATGACTAGTGCCAAGCTACCAAAAAAATTGCACATTCTCGTCTCTGTACACTGCAGTTGCTGCTCCTCTAGCTCGTTTTCTTGCAAAGCCAGCGTCCACATGGATTTTGGAGTAACCTCGTGGCGGAGCTTTTCGTCTGGTTGTGTTGCTCGCCTGATGCTTCAAAGCACTTGGTGCTTTCTTTGGCAAAAAGTCAAGATCTAGGAATTTAAAAAATGTATTAACTAAATAATGGTAGTATCTATTCTAAGAATTTAAATTCAAAAGCAGTTTAATGTAGGATAGGCCTACATAATCACCGCCACCATGGGTGTGCCAATCCGGCAAGCTGAATGACTCGGCAGAGGTAGCGGATCTATGCACATCCTCTTCGGTCTAACGTGTGAACAGTTGGACGCGACCGTGCAATGGGCCTTTCATAACAAAAGAAAAATTATGGTACAAGTGAAGTCGAGAGTTTCTCTGCAATTTCTTGGATGATTTCCGACTCGCTCGTGATATGGCCCACCACCAACCCGACACTGCGCACCTTGGACTGCGTCGTCTCACGCGGTATTAGTTGGTATCATTTGGGTCACTTGTAGCGGGCGACAAGCGTCAGGCTGCTGCGTTATTAGCTGCTACATGGGCCTTGGGCCAGCGCGGGAGTATCCATCTGCGGGCATGAGCGAACATATGTACGATTTGTGTACCCTAATTTTTTTTACGACTTGTGATTACTTTTTGTTTTTTGTTTTTATTTTTTTCTTTCAAGTATGGTTTTTCTTCTAGTTTTCTTTCCTTTTTTATAGGTTTTTTTGCGAGGGAACTTCTATATAGGTTTCTGTACTGTAATTTCGTTTTATTGTTAATATATGATGCGCGTTTTTCCAATACAAACTTAACATTTTTTTAATATACAGTGAACTTATTTTCAGATACACATTAAAAAATATATGATGAACATTTAATATACACGGTGAATTTTTCTTCAATGTATGGCGAACTTTTTTCTAATATACACTGAAGATTTTCTAAATGCACGCTGAACATTTTTCAAAAATATATAAAATGATAGAAGATAAAAATATATGAGCTCACCTTATATAGCATGATCTATGGCCACGAGCTTTTTTTAAATTCTGTGTGGACATAAAATGGGTTTGTGTGTTGGGCGCACGGCTGATCCAAATTTAAATCGGGATGGACGACGAGCGGGCGCCCGACTCAAACGGTCAAAAAGCGGTTGGTATATTCATCACTTAATATTAAGAGATTAAACTCAAGTACAAAAGGTTATGAATCCAAATCCCACCCCTCTAAAAATCCAAGGTAGCAGAAAACGATCCCGGCTCCAGTGTGGGTACCAACTGTTGTCGTCGGATGCTAGTAAATACTTCCTTCATTTCGAATTATTTGTCATAGGTATGGATGTATTTAAATGTATTTTAATTCTAGATACATCCATTTCTACGACGAGTAATTTAAAATGGAGGGAGTAGTTGAATGAGCCACTGGTGCGAAACATTTTCTGGGCTGGGGACGCTAACGAGACTCTGAAGCACTAGGTGAGATTCTACGGTTTGGCTCTAGGCGAAGAGTGACCAGTTCACGTCAAAAGCCCTCACAAACTGGCTGGCTTACTGTTACTTCGGTCACTTTGGGTGAGTTTGGTTGCCTTGAGGCCAACCAGGCCCGCGCGATGCAACATTTTTTCAAACCTTGATTATTTGGTTTCCTGCATACACTGTTCAGCCCGCATAACACGGTAACGGTCGAATCGGCATTTTCCCGAGAGCTAGACCCGAGCGATGCTTCGAGACGCACATGGATGGCTCTCTGAAGACGTGTGTCTCCTGTTAATCCCTCTCTCCCTTCCTAATTCTCAATCCCCCCTCTCTCCCTCCATGGCCTGCATGTTCTTCTCCTCCGGGGCCAGCACCACCCGCAGCTCGCCGCTGACCCGCTGCAGGTCGTGGTCGAAGCGGCCCCTCGGCTTGGCGGCGGCGATGGCGACGTCCACGACGCTGGCCTCGACCAAGCCTTCGCCAGTTCCGCGCGGTGCTCTACTACCGCGACCGGCCGGTGCCGCGATGTCAGATGCGAAGGAGCGGCGAGGCGACCCGGCGAAGCAGCGGCGAGGCGACCCGTCGCAGCTGAGCCTGCGGCCAGCATGGACGCGGCCGGGGGCGCAGCAGCGGCGGGGTGATCCGACGGAACGGAGCCTGCGGCCAGCGTGGACGCGACACCTGGTCGAGCGACCGCGCGGATTGCCCCGTGGCGGACGTCGCGTACCCGGCGTCCGAGCGGACGTGGTCGCGGCTGTCGCGCGCGCCAGCGCGGGCGGCATGCGGGTCAAGGCCGTCAGCGGCTTCGCGCACACCATCCCGAAGCTGGCCTGCCCCGGCGGCGGGAACGGCAGCGCGGCGTCTCTGCTCATCTCGACCCTCAATGGTTTTTCTTGCCTACAAATGGAAGATCGAACTGGTTGCAAGTGTAAAAATGCCCTCGTGTAGTCGATGCACATGCAGATCGTGAGCTTGACCAGAGAATGACTATGCGCGCATGGCACCGTCAGTGGCTCAGCGCAGAGCTTGGTATGCTCTGAGCACATCAAACATCACAGCAGGCAGAGGCGGAGGCGCGGACGGTGGCGTGGACACGAAGGCGAGGTATGCCGGTGTGGACGTGGTGGTGGAGCAGGCGAGCCGGCGGGGCGGCGTGACATTTCCGCTGTGGCCTGCGACGACGACGAGAGCGCGGGCGGAGCCAGCAAAGACGAGGCGGCCGACGCAGAGGCTCTCCGAGAGGTGATGGGCGCGGCAAGATTCTCAACAACGGCCAGCTCAAGCTCGTCCACGACCGCGGCGAGCCGGGCGCGGCCACGGCCACGGCTGCGAGTTAGGCTTCTTCACGGTCGCCGGGAGCTGCTGGCGGGCACTATGGGCAATGGAAGCTCCGGCGCGTTCAAAGTGTTTGACGAAATGTCAAGCCCAATCTGATGGTTGTTAAGTTTTGTTGTTAACGCTGGTAATTATATGCAAGTATGCAACCAAACGCCGGATGAAAATTGCATCTCGATGACAAGACCCTCAATGCAGGCCACAAATCAACTGGTCATCTACATTTTTGACCATGTTTTTGTTTACCCAGACCCTGCTTAACCTGGCTCGTTTTTTCTCTCTGGGTCAGACCCGGTAGCAAAAGCAACCAAACACGCCTTTTTGCAGAGCTACATTGCCTAGCCTGAATCTGGAAGGAGAATCGGAACAATTTTGACCTAGGGGAAAACACTGCCAGTGGTGCGGGTTTGAACAGTTTTAGCGTCGGGCGAACAAATCTCGGTATCTCATCTGTTCGAAGGCAGACGAGGCCAATTCTCTGTTTTGCGCAGGACAGGTTAGTTCTGGAAAGTGACAATGCTAATGTGGTCGTAGTCATCAACATCAAAGTCTGCAGTTCCCAACGTGCCCCGCTGGTAGAAAAATTATATGAGACCAGGTCTCATGGGCTAGTAGGTGAGACTCATTCTGATAGATGACACGTGATATTCATAAATCATAAAGCATCTAATCTCTTTTTCCCCTGATTTCAAGTGTGGATGGGGTAGATGTTTTATGATTTGTAAATGTCACATGTCATCTATTAGGATGGGTCTCACATGCTTTTCCGTTTCGCTGGAGGGACGCCTATCTGAAGATCGAAGAGCTGCTTTGGGCATGGTAAACAAGATCCGGATGAATGCAAACATGACGTAGCAAATCTCCCACAAAACATAAAAATAAAATATCCGGCCCCGTCCCCCACAAAACATAAAAATAAAATAGAATCATAGACTGTTAATGTACTTTCTTTATTTTTATTTACTCTGCATATTAAAGTTGACTGAAGGCAAACTTTGTAAAATTTGACTAAGTTTATAGAAAACAATATAAATATTTACCATAACAAATCTATATGATGTGAAATTACATTCAATAATAAATCTAATGTTATTGATTTGTTATTGTATATGTCAATATCTTTGTTTATAAACTTTGTCAAAGTTTACAAAGCTTGACTTTGACTAAAGCTAATATGCGAACTAAATAAAAACAGAAGAAGTATCTTAAAAAAGAAAAAAAACACTAGATGATAATTCTTGTTCTAGCATATCCATGGCACGGATTGCACGGCATATACACCAGGAACAATATCATACAGAGAAATGACCACAAAAAACACTAACAAGGAAAGAAAGAACCGACCTGATCCAGACGTAGCACTGACGATGCAAGAAAGGTGAAAAAAACTACTATTATCCGTTGGCGAATAAAAAAACGAAAATGTTAACGCCCACATATGTAGACGATTGCATCTCGTCCACACGCGTGGATCTGCGTCCGTTCGTGAGCGCACCAATCTTGACATGTTTCTAGTGCCACGTAGGACTGGTCTGGTGTGTGTGCGTTCAGCCGGTCGCCCACACGGCCGTTTCACCACACAGGAGGGGCTGGTGTGTGGGCGTTCAGCAGTTCGCCCACACGCCATTTTGCACGCACACACAAGGGCTAGTGTGTGGGCATTTGGCATCTTGCCCACACGCTCTTCTCCTCTCCCACACCCAAGCTGCTAGTTGCCATGTGTTTTTGCACTGCACATGGCAACTGCCCCTAGTGTGCTTTTATAAGCAGGTGGCAACTCTCTTTTTTTTACCCGAGTTTGCCATATGTTTTGCAGGGTACACGGCAACTGTCTAGTGTGCACGTAAGCAGATGGCAACTCTCTTTTACCGAGTTGCCATATGTTTTTGCATGGTACATGGCAACTGCCCTAACATGCATGTACATGGCAATTGCCCTAACGTGCACGTAAGCAGATGTCAACTTTTTCTTTTTACATGGCAACTGCCCTAGCATGCTTGTGAGCACATGGCAACTCTCTCAACTGCCTAGTGTTAGTATGTGGCAACTCCTAAAATTATGAAATCATGGCAACTATATTAGATCAGACCATACATGACAACTGCAGTTGAGCAACCATGGCAACTGCAGTTGTCCGACATGGCAACCGTAGTTCAGCGACATGGCAACTGCAATTAAACGAACATGGACGAGGGTCTGGACCATGGCAACTGCGGGCGCCTGGTGACCGTCACGCGTGGCGTGCAGGACCAGGAGGTATGATGCCTGACATACGGATGTGTGGGCGTTATCAACTTCGCCCACACGCACGCGTGTGAGAGGGATCGGGAGGGAAAAAAAAGAGGCGTGTGGACCCTAATTATTTTGCCCACACACTGTTCCTCTTATACACCACACAAAATGTGTGGGCGGACTCCCTAACGCCCACACGTGTGGCACTTATCGGCATCCAAAAAAAAAACTAGACCCCGTGGTTTGTTTGCTTCATATTAGCAAGCTCAGCGAGGGTCTGTTTGACGATATTCGGCCACGCCCTCCTGCAGCAATCGTAAAATTCATCTTCTTCATGCATGTGGTGCTCGCGTCTGGGCCCTAACCCGCAGAAGGTGCGAAACTTCTCCCTCAAGTGGTACCTCTTTTGCAAAACCATTTTCAAGGTGAGCTTGCCACGGCAGATCCGCCGTCCATCCTTCATGAACACCTTGTAGAGTTTTAGTGATGGTACTCTTCCGCCCTCATAATGCTTGCGAAGCCACTTGTCGATTTTCATGAGCATGAAGATGTCGTTGTGGTGCCAATAGTTGTACGTGGTTGGTTGTGACCTGTTTGTAGCGGCCCAAGAAACATGTTTGGTGTCGTTGCCATTCGGAGTTGTCGCCATCGCTTGTTGGACTAGCCTCTAACATCATGTCACCATTATAGTTGGCGCCACCGTCAAAGTTGTTGGTGTACAGAGCACCATTGGAGTTGCCCGTCATCGTCAAAACTCGTCGCGGCAAAAAATGTGTCAGCCGTAGACGCGCTTTTGGTGTTGGCATAGGAGGCGCCGTCATTGCCATAGATGACATCGTCCTCCTTGCCGGCCGACTCCGGGGTCGTGTGGGTGACCTGGAGTTTGGATCTCGAGGTGGTGATGGCCTTTTTTAGGCTGGTGGCGGTATGGGACGTTCCCTCCATCAACGGATTAGGACAGATGGTACAGACGGCTTCGACGACGAGTTTATGCACTCCAGTGGAAATACAAGATCTTTGATCGGGCTATGTCGACGCGCGTCTGTGTCGCTTTCTTGCTGAAGGTGGTGGATTGAATCTTGGGTTGGGGGATGAAAATCCCGAGTTCAACTTTGTGGTGAACTCGTCATCATCAACGCACGTGTGACGTTTTCTTTTTAAAGGCGTAGTCTAGGAGTTGTGTGGAGTGTCGAGCGTATTTGATCAGTAAGTAAAATTCTGGAGCATGGAGTGTGGAGTATTTGATCACGCGGCCAGCACAGCCAGTCACTGCAACCGAGCATTATATTAAAGTACCTGCATAGGACTGAGACAACCAATGTTCACTGTTGGTCTAACAAGGGGAAGATTTGTGTGAGATCTCACCTAATGTAGGTGAGATCTATGATATCGTTTTTTTTAAACATACATGTTCATATATTCCTAAAAAAATATAGACACACGTCAATATTTGATGTAGAACCTCAAAAAATTTCAGCTCATAATTCAACTTACACTAATAGAAGCAAAAAAGACAAAATCGGATGTGAATAGTGTTAAAGTACTATTCACCCCCAAACTGCTACTATTCACATTCAAATTTGCCTTTTTTGAATCTCTAAATGTACATAGTGTTTTCAGCTGATTATTTTGGAGTTATAGACATATCCCACATGAATGTTGTAAAATAATTTTATATTTTTTCTCAGTGTGCATTTTCGAGTTTGAACCTAAATATTTTAGGGGTTGTAGTGACATTGCTTATGAACATTCACATTTTTTCAGAATTTTTTAAGATATTTAAAAATGTTTTTTTGACATTGAAGCATTGGGAGTACCCCAAGCCTGGGAGCACCGTCGACGCCGGAGGAAGCGATTCATAGCAGAGAGATCCTCTTCTACGCGCTAAAAGAGATATTGTTCCTATAACACGCAATGAGCCGGCCCAATTGCGCTCGCTCGCGGATTCTCCTGCTCTAGAGAAAATCAACTTCTCACCTATGTTGTTCATTTGGAAGTACAAAAGCATTTCCAAAAAAAAAAAGAAACGAATGCTCTTAGCCTTGAAAGAAAACCGGTCACCTGGTTTAACAAGGTTCACGTGTTTAGAAAATGTTAATGATTTTTTAAGAAGTATTCAATAATTTTATAAATTATACGTGAAGTTTAAAAAATGATCACAGATTTAAAATTGTTCATCTTAGCTGTGGTGATATAAGGTTTTCGTCGGTAATATATGTTTCAAGGTCGATCATCTATGGCGGTTTTTTTTTCTTCTGATAGCTGCCCCATCTCGCTCTCTTTTCTAGTCCCATGTTCTAGCTTGCTATTATGGTAGTTTAGCAAAAAAGATGGTTCCTTGTAACAACTGATCCAGAGCAAGGGAGAGGATAGATCAATTTATGCGTCAATTATCAAAGAGATCAAATTCCTGAGAGGGCTTCGTTTATCTTGCATTATTGCTCATGCTTCCCGCCTTTTGTAATAAGGCTAGTGATAGTGGCCTGCTGGAAACCGTTTCAGGGCCGGGGGCCAAGACAGAGACCGTACGTACAATCGAATCCAAAGTCTAGTCTCATGTTGCCTGCTGGAAACGCCCGCTGCCCGCTGCCTCCAACACTAGTAGAAAAAGAGGCTTCCGTCCAGCCCCATTAGTCGCGAAACTGTAGGAACCGCGACTAATGAAGTCTTTAGTCGCGGTTCGGCAGACGAACCGCGACCAAAGGCTTGGGCCAGGGCGCTCGGTGGCCAGCTGGTGCACGTGAGGGGCTTTAGCCGCGGTTGGCCAGGCCAACCGCGACTAAAGGTGCCCAAAGGCCTTTAGTCGCGGTTGGCCTGGCCAACCGCGACTAAATCTCCTCCCCTATATATACCAGTTCAGCGCACTCACTTAGCCATTTGGTGCCACTTCTCTTCACAAGGGGGTGTAGGCTTGCTTTTGGTTCCTCTTATGCACACAAGGTGTTTGATGAAATGCCCAACAGCGTGAAACAAACATGATATGAAGTGTTGGAGCCACACTTGAGGTTCCTCCTCGATCGCGGTTAGCAATTTGAACCTTTCATGCATGTGTGTCATTGATAAAATATGCATGTGTGTTGTTCATTGTTTAATTTCTATTGTTTATAGCTAGTTACTTTAACAAATGCATGATGGTTAATTATATATTTTATATTATAATAATGCAGATGAATCGGCAATGGATGTACGGTAACCGACTCTCCCGCGAGTTCACTACGGGTTTGAAAGATTTCCTCGTAGTGGCTAATGCGAACAAGCACAAGGGTTTTGTTATCTGTCCATGTGTTGACTGTAAGAATCAGAAGGGTTACTCTTCCTCAAGAGAAGTTCACCTGCACCTGCTTCGGCACGGTTTCATGCCAAGCTATAATTGTTGGACCAAGCATGGAGAAAGAGGGGTTATAATGGAAGAAGATGAAGAAGGGGATGATTTCATCGATGAAAGCTATCTTGCTCATTTCGGTGATACTTTCATGGAGGATGCTGAAGGTGAAGGGGAAGGTGAAGGGGCAGGTGAAGGGGAAGGTGAAGGGGAAGGTGAAGGTGAAGGTGAAGAAGAGGCACGTGATGAGACCGTTGATGATCTTGGTCGGACCATTGCTGATGCACGAAGACGCTGCGAAACTGAAAAGGAGAGGGAGAATTTGGATCGCATGTTAGAGGATCACAGAAAGTCGTTGTACCCTGGATGCGATGATGGTCTGAAAAAGCTGGGTTGCACACTGGATTTGCTGAAATGGAAGGCACAGGCAGGTGTAGCTGACTCGGCATTTGAAAACTTGCTGAAAATGTTGAAGAATATGTTTCCAAAGAATAACGAGTTGCCCGCCAGTACGTACGAAGCAAAGAAGGTTGTCTGCCCTCTAGGTTTAGAGGTTCTGAAGATACATGCATGCATCAACGACTGCATCCTCTACCGCGGTGAATACGAGAATTTGAATGAATGCCCGGTATGCACTGCATTGCGTTATAAGATCAGAGGCGATGACCCTGGTGACGATGTTGAGGGCGGGAAACCCAGGAAGAGGGTTCCCGCCAAGGTGATGTGGTATGCTCCTATAATACCACGGTTGAAACGTCTGTTCAGGAACAAAGAGCATGCCAAGTTGTTGCGATGGCACAAAGAGGACCGTAAGTCGGACGGGGAGTTGAGACACACCGCAGATGGAACGCAATGGAGAAAGATCGACAGAGAGTTCAAAGATTTTGCAGCTGACGCAAGGAACATAAGATTTGGTCTAAGTACAGATGGCATGAATCCTTTTGGCGAGCAGAGCTCCAGCCATAGCACCTGGCCCGTGACTCTATGCATCTACAACCTTCCTCCTTGGTTGTGCATGAAGCGGAAGTTCATTATGATGCCAGTGCTCATCCAAGGTCCGAAGCAACCCGGCAACGACATCGATGTGTACCTAAGGCCATTAGTTGATGAACTTTTACAGCTGTGGGGCAGACCTGGTGTCCGTGTGTGGGATGAGCACAAAAAAGAGGAATTTAACCTACGAGCGTTGCTTTTCGTAACCATCAACGATTGGCCTGCTCTTAGTAACCTTTCGGGACTGTCAAATAAGGGATACAATGCATGCACGCACTGCTTACATGAGACTGAAAGTGTACATTTGCCAAATTGTAAGAAGAACGTGTACCTTGGGCATCGTCGATTTCTTCCGAAAATTCATCCAGTAAGAAAGAAAGGCAAGCATTACAACGGCAAGGCAGATCACCGGCCGAAGCCTGCGGAACGCACTGGTGCTGAGGTATTTGATATGGTCAAGGATTTGAAAGTCATCTTTGGAAAGGGTCCTGGCGGACAATCAGTTCCGAAGGGAGCTGACGGGCACGCAGCCATGTGGAAGAAGAAATCTATATTCTGGGAGCTAGAATATTGGAAAGTCCTAGAAGTCCGCTCTGCAATCGACGTGATGCACGTTACGAAGAATATTTGCGTGAACCTCCTAAGCTTCTTGGGCGTGTATGGGAAGACAAATGATACAAAGGAAGCACGGCAGGACCAGCAATGTTTGAAAGACCCTGATGACCGGCATCCGGAATGGTTTCAAGGTCGTGCCAGCTACGCTCTGACCAAAGAAGAGAAGGTCATCTTTTTTGAATGCCTGAGCAGTATGAAGGTCCCGTCTGGATTCTCGTCCAATATAAAGGGAATAATAAACATGGCGGAGAAAAAGTTCCAAAACCTGAAGTCTCACGACTGCCACGTGATTATGACGCAATTGCTTCCGATTGCTTTGAGGGGGCTCCTGCCGGAAAATGTTCGAGTAGCCATTGTGAAGCTATGTGCATTCCTCAATGCAATCTCTCAGAAGGTAATCAATCCAGAAGATCTACCACGGTTACAGAACGATGTGATCCAATGTCTTGTCAGTTTCGAGTTGGTGTTCCCGCCATCCTTCTTCAATATTATGACGCACCTCTTGGTTCACCTAGTCGAAGAGATTTTCATTCTCGGTCCTGTATTTCTACACAATATGTTCCCCTTCGAGAGGTTCATGGGAGTATTAAAGAAATATGTTCGTAACCGTGCTAGGCCAGAAGGAAGCATCGCCAAGGGCTATGGAAATGAGGAGGTAATTGAGTTTTGTGTTGACTTTGTTCCTGACCTTAAGCCGATTGGTCTTCCTCGATCGCGGCACGAGGGGAGACTAAGTGGAAAAGGCACGATCGGAAGGAAATCAACGACATGTATGGACGGCCATTCTCTGACTGAAGCACACCACACTGTACTGACCAATTCCAGCTTGGTGGCTCCGTACTTTGAGAAACACAAGAATATTTTACGCTCGGACAACCCGGGGAAGCCTGAATCCTGGATTAGGAAGGCCCACATGGAGACTTTCGGCAGTTGGTTGAGAAAACATTTAATGAATGACAATGATGTTGTAGATCAGCTGTACATGTTGGCCAAGACACCATCTTCGACTATAACGACTTTCCAAGGGTACGAGATAAATGGGAATACATTTTACACGATCGCCCAAGATAAAAAGAGCACCAACCAAAACAGTGGTGTCCGCTTTGATGCAGCAACCGAGAATGGGCAAAAGGTCACATATTATGGTTACATAGAGGAGATATGGGAACTTGACTATGGACCCTCCTTTAAGGTCCCTTTGTTCCGGTGCAAATGGTTCAAGCTAACAGGAGGTGGGGTAAAGGTGGACCAGCAATACGGAATGACAATGGTGGATTTCAACAATCTTGGTTACCTTGACGAACCATTCGTCCTAGCGAAAGATGTCGCTCAGGTTTTCTATGTGAAGGACATGAGTAGCAAACCGAGGAAACGGAAAGATAAGAAAACGATCAGTACATCATGCGATGATCCAAAGCGCCACATTGTTCTTTCAGGGAAAAGAAACATCGTGGGAGTGGAGGACAAGACAGACATGTCAGAAGATTATAATATGTTTGCTGAAATTCCGCCCTTCAAAGTGAACACCGACCCAAGCATTAAGTTAAATGATGAGGATGCTCCATGGATACGGCACAATCGTAAGCAAGCAGGGACACAAGGGAAGAAATGATGTGTAATAATTTATTGTACCAAACTTTGTTGAATGGATCATGTGAATTATATTACCCGTGATGTGTTTGGTGTCCATTTTCGAATGATTCGAGATACCACTGATGATACATGAAATTTGGAGTGATTTAGTCATACTCCTGCCTAGGCGTATAAAATTTTGAATTGAATTAGTTTTATTTTTCTGAATTTTTTGATATATTATTTGTATTTTTAACATTTTGAATTGAACTAGTTTTATTTTTCTTAATTTTTTGATATATTATTTGTATTTTTAGAATTTTGAATTGAATTAGTTTTATTTTTCTGAATTTTTTGATATAATATTTGTGTTTTTAACATATTGAATTGAATTAGTTTTATTTTTCTGAATTTTTTGATATATTATTTATGTTTTTAACATATTGAATTGAATTAGTTTTATTTTTCTGAATTTTTTGATATATTATTTGTATTTTTAACATTTTGAATTGAATTAGTTTTATTTTTCTGAATTTTTTGATATATTATTTGTATTTTTAACATTTTGAATTGAATTAGTTTTATTTTTCTGAATTTTTTGATATATTATTTGTGTTTTTAACATATTGAAAAAGAAAAAGTATTTTAAGAATACCTTTAGTCGCGGTTGGCCTGCCCAACCGCGACTAAAGGTCGTTGCGCGCGGGAACAAAAACCCGCCGAAAAAGCCCTTTAGTCGCGGGTCTCCGCCCCAACCGCGACTAAAGGTTAAAGGTACCCTTTAGTCGCGGGTCGCCTCCCCAACCGCGACTAAAGGGAGGGGCTATAAATACGAGGGCCCCGAACCCCTTCTCGTCTTCTCCGAATCAACACCGCCGCCGTCGCCCTCGCCCTCGACGCCGCCCGCCGTCGCCCTCGCCCTCGACGCCGCCCGCCGTCGCCCTCGCCCTCGACGCCGCCCGCCGTCGCCCTCGCCCTCGACGCCGCCCGCCGTCGCCCGCCGCCCCCTCTCGCCCACGTACGGCGCCCGCCGCCCCCTCTCGCCCACGTACGGCGCCCGCCGGCCTCCCTCGCCCACCGCGCCGCCTCTCGCCCGCCCTCAACGCCGCCGGCCGGCCTCGCTGCCCTCAACGCCGCCGGCCGGCCTCGCCGCCCTCAACGCCGCCCCCCAATCCACCTCGGGCCGCCGGCCTCGCCGCCCTCAACGCTGCTCTACAGAGAGCGATGATCGAGAGAGAGAGAGAGAGAGAGAGAGAGAGAATTTTTTTTGTTCTTTTTAATTTTAACTAGTTAATTAGTTTAACAAAAACGGTAAAATAACTTAAAACTTGATAATTAACAAAAAAAACCGTAAAATTTGATAATTAACAAAAAAACGTATATACGGAGAGGGGGCGGCGAGGGGGGCGGCGATGCGCGCGGTTATAAATGTGTGTTGTCCTCGCCTCCCTCTCCGTGACGCCGTCGTCTGCCGCCCCGTCTCGCGCTCTACCGCGACACCCTCTCCCACCCCTTCCTCGCCCCCTCCTTTTGCCACCGCCCTTTCGCCACCGCCACCGCCACCGCCCCCCTTCTTCACTTAATTAATTTGTTTTTACTACATGTTTTCAGGACTGACATAATGGCGGACGATAGAGCTGACCCGATTATGGACAACTATGATCCGGACGGTGAAGCACATATGTTCGGCATCATAAACGGCGATATTCTATATGTGCCGACCGGACAAGAAGAAGATGATATCTCTTCTTATCTGAACCTTGACGGTGAAGATGAAGGGCGCCGTCAGCAAGATGATGCCGAACAAACGTCGATAAACGACGATCTTCAAATGGAAGTAGCAACCACCTCCGGCGCCGAGGTATATATATATACATTGAGCCTCTGGTGATACAAACTAACTGATTTGAATAAATATGTGTGGACTAACGCGCGCGACTCTCTTTCTTATTTTAGCCCTCGGCCGGATCGTCGAAACAATCGAGTACGTCGTCAAAGCGTGGCGCAACCAAGACGATGAAACAAGGAGAAACATGCACCATCGAGGTTGTCGACAGTGCAACCGGCAGGCCGCTGGAGCCCCGCAAGAACGCCACCAAGTTTGTCAACCAATGCGGAGCCATTGTTAGAGACAACGTCTCGATCACCGTCCAGGAGTGGAATAAGCCAAAGAAGGCACGAATTGCTGGTTTCACTTTTGTCGATAAGAGAACAAAAAAAGATTGCTTCAAAAAGCTTATGGAACATTTCGTTCTACCTCCGGAATACAACAAATTCGATGAGGAGGGTAACAAGATTGAGGAAAACAAGGAGAGGAGGAGGCTAGTCAAACAGTTCGCTCTTCATAAGATGGCCGACGCATTCCGGAAATTCAAGCAAAATCTAGCCCATGACTTTGTCAAGCAGAACAAGACTCCGGATTTCAAAGGACAATATGAGAAACTGAAACATGATTGGCCAGAATTTGTGAAGCAAAAGAAATCGGAGCAGTTCATTCAAATATCGAAAAAAATAAGGAAAATGCGGCTAAGAAGGAGTACAATCATATTATGGGGCCAGGAGGGTATCGCCTTTGGGAGCCTAGGTGGGAGAAGATGGAGAACGAGCTGAGGGCGCGAGGAATCCGTCCAGGTACGGAGGGATGGGACCCAAGGGCCAAAAGCTGGTGGTACGGGCATGGGGGAACGCTGAACCCGGAGACAGGGGACTGTGTTTACCGGGGCAAAATAATTAAACCCACCCAAGCCCTTATTGACGCAATGAGGGATGCTCAAGAGGGGAAGATCAAGTTCAACAGAGAGAACGACGCGCTGACAAAAGCCCTCGGGAATCCTGAACACGGAGGACGTGTACGAGGCATGGGGCACATTCCGTGGAAAATAGGGTTCCCCCAGAACGATGACCCGTACGGTTACAGAAGCCGGAAGAGAAAGATGGATCGGGAAGCAGATGTTGTGGCGCGGTTGGCATCGGAAATGGATGTGATGAAGAAAACCGTGAGTGTACTAGTAGCCGAACGAGATGCAGCTCGGGCGCAGCATGAAGATCATCCAGCGGATCTCAGAAGCCAGCAGCGGAGAAGCAGTGTGGCTTCCACGGAGGCCCCACCGGCTGGTGCAGATGCACCGACGATCGAAATTACTGCACCGGAGCCTCTGGTGGTCGAAATTACTGCACCGGAGCCTCTGGTGGTCGAAATTACTGCACCGGAGCCTCCTCGCTACCCCGTGGACGATATAAAGGAGATGAAAGAATGTCATCTGTATTATCCTATCGGGAACATGTCCGTGAAGGTAGCCATCGGCAGTGCTTTACCATGTTTACCTGGAGCACTCCACCACAACACCCCCATTCAAGATGGCTATGCTCGTGTCACGGTGGAGGACATAGTCCAAGGGTTTGAGGACCTGGAGATTGACATTGCTACACCTGAAGGGGAGAAAAGACTTGGAGATGTCAAGCGCCATTTCATTCTATGGCAAAAGAAGTTTATCAAGTTTCCAGGCGAGGCGCCAAGGACAACAAGTCCACCCCCCTACGGTGGTGGCGGTTCACCTACACCTCCGTCACGTCAGCCGACGCCCCCCAGTCCACAACGTCCGGCGGGTGATCAGACGCCGCCCCCCAGTCCTCGTCCGGCGGGTGATCAGACGCCGCCCCCCAATCCACCTCCGGCAAAGAAGCAGAAGCAGTCCTGGATTATTAACCCGGACCCTTATGTACCTAAGACCACAAAGGTACCAGAGCCATCATTGAAGCCTCTCCCCACAAGGCCTTGGGAACGTAGTGCCGAGGAAACTGCCGCGGCCGCGGCTGCTGATCATGAGAAATGGAAGGCGGACTGCAAGAAGAAAAGAGAGCCCGAGCCCAAGCCAGTATTTTCTGATGAGCAAAAGAAGTGGGCTAAGTCATTTTTGAGCACACCGTCCCAAGCCGCGAAGAATCTGCCTGACGACTATGCACGTGAACTTCGTAGGCAGGCACTCATGTTGAAGGAGAAGAAAGAGCGGGCGGAGAACCAGGAGAACAAAGCCTTGGAGGAGGCCGAGAAAACGGAATTAGAAAGTAAAAAAAGCGGGAAACGAGTTGCCCAGCTCGGGGAACAAAGTAAACAATCGATTGCCCCGCTTATAGTGAAAGCCGCCGGTCCGGATGACCCCGATATCATAGCAGCTGCGGCAGCACATGGATTGACTGTAACGAGTGCCAGAGAACAAGCGGCCAACTTAGGTATTACTCTTCGTGAACTGTTAGGCCTTGATGAGGCGCCAGTGAAGGAGGTAGTAATTACATATGTGAAGAATGGGCCTCTCGTCGAGCCTGCGCAGGAACAGGATCTACCTCCACAAATGAAAGGTCTGCTGAAATGGTACAAGGGTTACATAAAAAATAAAAACGCCAAAGAATATATTTATGCGGAAGTTAGATATGAGCATCACTTCAAACATTACTATGTACAAATTCATCTGAGTGAATTGTTCCAGCTTTTCAATCTGCGCGAGCTCGACAAATCTATCATCAGTTGCTACGTTCTGTAAGTGATTTATTTCTACCCCATCTCGTTCATATTGCCTGCACTATATATATGTCCTAACTATATTGTTGTGTCCGCTATTATACATGCAGAATGAAGATTAAGGAATGCAGAGTAAGGAACATCCATAATGTTGGGTTCATTGACCCACACATCGTTAATGGATATGTGTTGGAGCATCACCCCGCCGACATGGAGGCAGACCTGTGGCAGTTTCTTACAAAGCAGGAACTCAAAAGTGATATTCTATTTCCTTACCATTTTGGGTGAGTGTTTCTGTCTTGAGCACATTCTCTTTTGTTTACTCCATGCATGGTATGTGGCCGGCTAATCGATGAGTTATGCATGACGTACTGTGCATGTATCGTGTCCGCAGGTTCCACTGGATTCTGCTAGTAATTAAAGTTGACACCTCAGAATGTCTCGTCCACGACTCTCTGAATAAGGATCCAAAGCTTTGGGTCGACATGAGAAGAATGCTGCAGAAGTAATTATTTTCATTCATTTGCGCTCTATATCGATCGGCCTATTTCGTTCATTTCCTAATATCAAGTAACTAATAACTCTCTTGTTCATTTAATTTTCTTTGCCTCGTAGGGTTTGGAGACGGTTCGTAGATACAAAGGTCGGTGAATTCAAAAAAGAGCTAGAATTCAAAAGGGCAAAGGCTAAGAATGGTGAGGATATTCAGCCAGCGGGGACCAATCTATGTGCATACTATGTCTGTGAGATGATCCGGAGATACACCTCTGAGCGGGTTCCGAGTGATACCAATGCTCAGAGGAATAACCTCCGGATGATGCTTAGTCCAGAAGCTCGCTTCCGACCACTTCAAGAGGAACTAGCTGGATGGTTCAGGAGGAAAGTCCTCCATCCTAAAGGAGAACACCATTACGAGGACGTAGAACTTTATATGCATTAAATTATGTATGGAAACTTGTTCAAAATTGTATATGGTCATCCGATGATATTGAATATATATTGTATATTCCTCTTGAATTCTTTTTGGTTCTAATTTCAAATTTGTTTGAAATTGTACATTCATATGCATGTATGTAGTACCGTAGAATATGTGAAACTCCTTCAAAATTAAAATAAAGCACAAAAGAAATAAAACAATACAAATTAAACAGAAAACAGGTTTAGGGCGGGGGGCTAAAACCCTAAACCTGCGGCGGCCTTTAGTCGCGGTTGGCCAGAAGAACCACGACTAAAGGTCCTCCGCCCCGACGGCCACCTAGCGCCCACGTGGACGGGCCTTTAGTCGCGATTCTTAAGCAACCGCGACTAAAGGGTGGGGCCTTTAGTCGCGCCCGTTCGGTCGCGGTTGCGCAACCGCGACTAATGACAGTTGCGAACCGCGACCAAAGGCCCTTTTTCCACCGGTGCAAAGTCTAGTCTCAGGTCCGGGGCGATAGCAGAGACTCAGTTTGCCCGCTGCCTCCCAGTCCAGTCTCTAGTCTCATACGTATCATAGTCGCTCTTAATCGTGGAATTCTTCAGTCAGTCGGGTGAGTCTCCCCAGCCGTCGTACCCCGCACGCATGACCCGCCAGAATCGTCTAATCAAAAACCTGAAAATGCCCCTAGATCTGTCCTTCTCTCTCCCGGTATCAGCGAGGGTATTTTCGTCATGTTTTACATCTATAAGTATGTGTGTGCACCAACACAAACCAAACCAATTCCAAAACATACGGCCTTTCTTTTTTTGCTTTGTTGGGCGTGCAGTGCAGGTGCAGCTACGATCGATCTCTTCTACGTGCCGTGGCCATGGGCGCGCACCCCAGCGAATACGCCGGCGAGGACCCATGCCGCCGCCGCCGCCAACTCCCCGGATGCGACCCAACTCCACCGATGCCACATGGGCCTAAGCCCAGCACCGGTCCGGTGGTGGAGGTGGAGGTGGAGGTGGAGGCTCCGTCGGGCTACGCCACGGCCGGCAAGGTCCTGTTCGTCGCGGCCGGGGCGTTCGCGGGCGTCCTGCTGGCCCTCATCGCGCTGCACCTGTACACCAGCGGCTGGCGCCGGCGCGCGCGAGAGGGTCGCCGCCTCCACCGCAGCCTGGCCATCTACGTCGAGGCGCCTTTGCTGCGGCGGCTCGACCCCCTCGACCCCGCGGTGCTGCGCGCGCTCCCCGTGGTCCCCGCGGCCGTCGGCGCCGGGGACTGCGCGGTCTGCCTCGCCGAGTTCGAGCGCGGCGAGGAGGCGCGCGCGCTGCCGCGGTGCGGCCACCGGTTCCACGTCGAGTGCATCGACGCCTGGTTCCGCGGGAACTCCACGTGCCCCCTGTGCCGCGCCGCCGTCGAGGCGCCGGACTACGCCGAGGCCCGTCCCGTGGTGCGCGTCGATGTGGCGGCCGACGACGACGCCGCGGCCAAGGGCGGAGCGCCGGCGACAGGGAGGATGTCCAGCGGCACGGAGCTTGACAAGACGAGGCGGGTCTCTGCTTCCACCCGATCCGCTTCCTTCTGACGTGCCCATGGATGCGAGGAAGCTTCCTTGCTCCTTCCGACACCAGCGTCGAGGACCATCATCAGTTTTGGAGCATTTATTCCATCTGACTGTGCATATTTTTGTGTTGGTGATGATGCTCGGTGTGGCTAATTTTCTACAACAAATTTGGTACATTGATTTTTTAGGCGAATTTGGCACGTAGTTAGTATTGCACTAGAAGAAATAACGCTCATGGTGATGTGCTTCGTTGCTCTATTATTGAATGTATTGTTTGAAGATTGTTTGATGTAATCTTCAGGGTGAAAACGTCCGATCTAAACTCAAGTAGTTGAATTTGGCGACGGCAGCGATTGCGCGCCATTCACTTCCTAGAGGCATTATTTTCCGAACAACCATTCTCGCGGTCATGTGCTGTCAAGGGATGGTCGATATTGCTTTTTGTATGTTGTATCATGGATCATTGTTACTCTTTCTTTCTTAATAATTTGGATGTGTGCATTCTTGAAGTCTTGACTAGCTCTTGGGTTAAGTTCTTTTGGCCGGTTCTCCCAGTATCTTAAGAATCGAACATCCACTTGGCTTCTTCCGGAATTTTGAACCTATATTTTCCTGACAATCCTAGTTGTTTACATCCTAACTAGGTAGGATTGTGAAAAGAAATATATGTTCATGATTATGGGAGAAACTGAGGGAAGGCTGGATTCTTAAGATTCTGGGAGAATCGGTCAAAAGAACAGGGCCTTGGTATCATGTTGTTGCGGAAGCTAGGTTATTATTATTATTATTATTATTATTATTATTATTATTATTATTATTGAAAAGATGTTGCTTTGATGCTTAAACTATTGAATTTAGTTATTGCTAACAGTGATTATTAAATACGGGCCATGAGCATGTATGGCCTATCGTCTAACCAATAAAAGAAAAATAAAATAAAATAAAATGTATTAACTAAGCAATGGTAGTATCTACTCTAAGAATTTAAATTTAAAAGCAGTTTAATGTAGCATAGGCCTATAATCACTGCCACCATGGGTGTGCCGATGTGGCAAGCTGAGGGACTCCACAGAGGTAGCGGATCTATGCACATCCTTTTCGGTCTAATCGTGTGAAGCGTAGGGCGCGGCCGTGCAATGGGAGGGAGGGGAGGGGGTTCAATAGGCTTTTTATGACAAAAGAAAATTTATGATAGAACCGTAGAAGCCAAGGCGGGAGTTGTTGTGCGCTCCATCCTTTTTTCCTTTGGCCACGTCACCAGCTTCAAGGTCGACTTCTTCAATTGTGCCCCTGGATGCAAGGAAGCTTCCTTGCTTCTTCCGGCAACAGATGTGCACCATCGTCCAGGAGCATTATCAGTTTGGGGCATTTAGTTTTGTTAGTGTAGGGTCAAAAAACATTTTATATTATGAGATGAAGGAGTACAAATTTGGCACATAGAATTTGTTACCTAAATGTGTCACACGGATAGTATTGCACTGGAAGAAATGACGCGCTATGCCGGGCGAAAACCCAAGGCCCAACCTTAGTAGGTCGTGTCATGGCTATGTGCTTCATTGCTCTATTATTGAATGTATTGTTTGAAGATTATTTGATATAATATTCGGGGGTGAAAACATATACCCCGAACTCAAGTAGTAGTTGGATCTGACAACAGTAGTGATTGTGCGCCGTTCAATTGATCACTTCCTAGAAGGCGTTATTTTCCGGACAGTCATTCTCACAGTCCATGTGTTGTCAAGGAATAGTTGGTGTTACTTCAAGTTCCGTCCTCGGTCAACACCTAAAAGAACTATTGGCTTAATTGCCCTGTTCATCTTCCTCTTTTAGCCCTCCATACTCCATGTACCCCTTCAGGTCACAGTATTTGCTGACCATGACGTCATTGAGATAGCTCTCCAGCTCGTTGCAAACGCCTTATCGTCTATACTCCCTTCATCCGGAAATACTTGTTATCGAAATGGATAAACAGGGATGTATTTAGATGTATTTTACTTCTACATTCATCTCTTTTTATCCATTTTGATGACAAGTATTTTCGGACGGGGAGAGTAGCAACCGTTCGCATAGCGATCGCTCACCAGCGGAGGAAGACGGGCCGGCCCATTATAAATCGAGGCAAAGCGAGCGAACCACACACACTGACCGGTTTTAGGAACCTCTTGGCCCGTTTTGGAAACCTTCATGAAGTTACCTGAACCGTTTTCTTTTATTTTACTATTCTATATCCGATTTCCCTTTTCCTTTTTATTTTTGTTTATTCTTAATTCTTTTATTCACCTTTTATTTTTATTTCACAAATTTCAAAATGTTCAAAACATTGAATTCATGAACATTTTCCAAATCCCCAAATAGTTTTGTATTCACAAACGTTTTTCAAATTTTTGTTTTTCAATTTGTGATTTTTTGCAAATGCATGAATACCTTTGGAATTTGCTACATCTTTTGAATTCATGAAAAAAAATTAATCTGCAAACTATTTTTGCATTTGTGAATAATATTTTATTTCATGGACATTTTTGTATTTGCAAAAAAAAATTGAATTCTTGAATTTTTTCTACTGAAAAATAAGGGAAACTATTCCCATCAGCCGGCGGATGCTACCATTGCATCAATCTTCTCCATCTGCAGACACATCTCCTTATGGCCCGAAGCAGCACGTGCCCCTTCTGTAGAAACATCACGAGCATTGCATCTCCTTCCCCGCCTCATTATCCCTGCTTGCAGCCATGGCCACCACTCGAGTGCACACACCCACCGTTCTGGCCACCATCGGCCCAGCTGCGTAGTTCCAGCCTCCCATCTCACCCTCCGCTGTGCCTCCGGCCGGTGATGCATTTTATACTTTTCGCAACAAGAACCTTGTTGCAGAAGTCCTCCCGCAACATCATCTTTGTTGCATAAATTTCTCGATTCACAAAGCACACGATGTTATCATTTTTAGTGAAAAATCTCCACAACATTATTCATGCAAAAGTCCTCCCGCAATATCATCTATGTTGCAAAATGTAAAGACGAAAAAAAATCCCACAACATCATCTATGTTGCAAAAAAAGATGAAGGCGAAAATTAAAAAAATCAGGCAAAAACAATGCTTTCAGTGTTTTTGCAACAAAGCTGTTGTTGGAGAGCGAGCTACGCAACATCTACCTTGTTGCAATCGCGACGCACCTCATCGGGGAGATCTGACGGGTATATGTGGCTCAATCCAGTGGCGCGGGAGGCGATTGATGTTTACAATTAATCTACCAGCGGACGCATAGCGCTCCACAAAAAATAAACAGACCAAATAAAAAAAAAAACAGGCTCCATGGGCCAGAACCATGTCGCGCAGTCGACGCGAGCGACCTCCCCGCATCAGCTACTGGGCTGGCCCATGTTAGAGGTACTGTTGAGCTTCATTTTCTGCCGATTTTGTGACTAGATTGTCCTGTGTGCGGTTTTTTCTTTCAATTCTTTTTCAGCTCTTCTTGTTTTTTTCCTTTATTTATTTGTTTCATTTTTTCAAATCTGTACCTTTTCAAATTCACAAACTTTTTCTTTCATAATTTTTCAAGTTCATGAACCTTTTCCAAAATTCTTGCACATTTTGTGAAATTCGTTGTTTTTTCAATGTACGAATTTTCTTAACCTATAGAGAGACGGATCTAGTTTCTTTACCTGAGAAAGCAGAGTGTTTCGTTACTAGTAACACATGCCAGAGCAAACCTGTAGCAGTAAAACAATAATTAGGCATATCCTTTCACATGATGATTCTATCAGATGTTGTATGCTATTCTTTTTCCTCGTGGGCCCTAGTTTATACTTTATAAAATGAAGTAGGAATATAGTGCGATTGGTAAAAGGGTGCACACCCTTATACCTACTGGGTCATGTTAGAGGTAAGATTGAACACCCTTTCCATCCGGTTTTGTGAACATTCTAGATTGTTCCGCGTGCAGTTTTTTCTTTCCTGTGTTCTTTCTTTCAAATCTTTTTCAGTTCCTCTTGTGATTTTTTTCAGTCATTTATTTGTTTCATTTTTCAATTTGCAACCTTTTTCAAATTTGCAAAGTTTTTTTTAAAAATTCATGGACTTTTCAAAGTCATAAATTGTTTTATTTCATGAATTTTCAAAATTTTCCAAAATTCATGCACATTTTTTGAAATTCGTGATTTTCTTAATGTGCAAAAAAGTTAACCTATAAAAAGCCGGATCTGGTTTTTTACTTGAGAAAGCAGAGTGTTTCGTTACTAGTAACACCTGCCAGAGCAAAACCTATTGCAGTAAAACAATAATTAGGCATATCATTCCACACAACAATTGTACCAGATGTTGTTGTACGCTACTCTTTTTATTCTTTTTCCTTGCAGGCCATAGTTTTTTCCTCTTCTAGTTTGTACGTAACTTTATATACTTTATTTATAGAATTTATAAAAAATCTCCGTGGGAAGAAATTCCTACAGGTTTGCTTCAAAAAGAAAATAAAAAAAATCTACCAGGCCATTTACTAGCCATATAAATCCAGCAACCAAAACACAGACTATGATAGTTTGATTTTGCTAACCTGCACAATATCCGTGGGTTTGGCTTCCCATGCCTTCCGAGTCTCCTTAACAACAGGGCTTCGCTTCTCCCCGTTTGGTCTGCTCTTGAACAAAAAAAAAAGGTTAAGTCAAGCATATAATATGTTTATTGCTCAATGCTAATAACACAGTTATGTATCCAAGTCCCACCCCTCTCACTTTCTATAATTATGAAATGTTCTACACTTCTACTGTCTTACACAGAATTTACGATGACTTCAGGCAGGAAATGATCTACCCCATGACCCATTGCATGATGTAAGTAGGGTGATAATAATCAGCTCTCTCTCTCTCTCTCTCTTCGTACTTTGGAGATTAAAGGCATTCACAAACCTGGGGAACAAGGAAACAGAGCACTCTGTACTTGTGCAGGGATAACACACATCACCATCACCGGAAATTATGAACACGCGCTGGAAATTATATATGAACTTTGGTGGGGACTGGAACAGAATAGACTGAACAAAATAAATTTGGTGCCACCTACTCAAAAGAAAATGGCGAGAAGTTTCCTGATCGGAAAGAAATGCCGTGTCAACACCCTCGTTGAATCTTTTGCTTCAGAAAGTGGACACTTTGAGACTTGAGAGCAACATAAAGTGATCACTTGTGAGCACGTTAGTGACACAGAGAGGACAATGAAGTCAAAACTGAAGAAAAAGAAGGCAGAGAGGAAGAAAGTGACACCTCTCCCCTCTGTGACTAAATCAGCCAAAATGCCACCTGGGTTACTAGCCTCGCCCTGCTGAATTCAGCTGCTTCTGCTACCTTCCAAACCACTGCCACGTTCGAAACCGAACCGAAGAAATGGCCGGGATGCGCGCCGTGAGGTTGCTTTTGTCGTCCCTCCTCTTCGCCCTCATGATCGCCGCGGCGAGGGACAGTGTTAGCAACCATGGTGATGATGATGGAGCCACCTTACTCGCTTTCAAGGCGGGTATCACGAGCGGCAGAAGCTCCGGCCCACTCAGCTCATGGAACAGCAGCACCAGCTTCTGCAGCTGGGAGGGCGTGACCTGTGGCGGCAGCAGCGGCAGGGTGGTGGCTCTGGACCTGTCCTCCCGTGGGCTCGCCGGGACGCTCCTGGCGGCCATTGGGAACCTCACGTCGTTGCAGACGCTCAACCTGAGCTTCAACTGGTTCCATGGGAGCATCCCGGCGAGCCTCGGCCACCTCCGCCGACTCCACACGCTTGACCTGAGCGATAACTCACTCTCCGGCATGCTGCCTGACAACATGAGCCTCTGCACCGGCATGACGGCCCTGGTCCTCGGCAGCAACAAGCTCGGTGGCCTCATCCCGTCCAGCCTGGGCGATACACTGACCAACCTGAAGAAGCTCTCGCTGACGAACAACAGCTTCACGGGCGCCGTCCCGGCGTCGCTGGCCAACCTGTCGTCCCTGCAACACCTCGATCTCTCCATCAACCGGCTCGACGGCTCGATCCCACCAGGACTTGGAGGCCTCGGTAGCATCTCTCTCCTTGATCTCTCTGCAAACGGATTCTCCGGTACGCTCCCAAGCTCTCTCTACAACCTGTCATTGCTGACGAGCCTTCAGGTTGAGGGGAACGCGCTGCAAGGAAGCATCCCTGCCGACATCGGCGACAGGCTCCCGGCCATGGAAAAGCTTGTCCTGTCCCGGAACAGATTCAGCGGCGCCATCCCTCATTCAGTCACCAACCTCTCCTCTCTCGCGACGCTTCGCCTCGGGTGGAACCAGTTTAGCGGCTACGTGCCTCGCACGCTGGGGAGGTCGCAGGATCTGCGGTACCTGGAGCTGGCTGGCAACAGGCTTGAAGCAGACAACAGCAGGGGATGGGAGTTCATGGATTCACTTGCAAACTGCACCCAGCTACAGTATCTGGCCCTCGACAACAACTCCTTCAGAGGGCAGCTGCCAGGTTCAGTCGTAAACCTCTCAACAAGCCTCCAGAAGCTTTTCATAGGCTACAACAACATCTCAGGGGAAATCCCTTCAGACATCTCCAATTTGGCAGGCCTGAAGGTGCTGCAGGTAGCAAATACTTCCGTGTCAGGAGTTATTCCAAAGAGCATCGGGAAGCTAGCAAACCTTGTCATGTTCTTCATGTTCAACAATGCCTTGTCAGGCCTCGTGCCAACATCTGTCGGGAATCTCACCAAGTTGAACTGGATACTCGCGTACAATAATAACCTGCAAGGACCAATCCCAGCGAGCCTAGGGAGACTCAAGGACCTCAACATTCTGGATATATCCAAAAATCGCCTGAATGGCTCCATTCCCAGAGAGATCTTCAAACTGTCTTCGCTTTCTATACAACTAGACCTGTCAGACAACTCCCTTTCTGGACCCTTGCCATCAGAGGTTGGTAGCTTGACTAACCTTAATTGGTTGGTACTATCAGGAAATCAGTTAAGCGGTAAGATACCTGAAAGTATCTCGAGCTGCACGGTCCTGCAATACCTGTTATTGCATAATAACTCATTTGAAGGAAGCATACCAACAAATCTGAAGAATATAAAGGGGCTCACCACGATAAGCTTGTCAATGAACAAGTTGTCCGGTACGATTCCCGATACCTTCGCTGGAATTGCCACTTTGAAAGAGTTGTATCTGGCACAGAACAACTTGTCTGGGCCAATCCCAGCTGTTCTACAAAATCTGACGTTGCTGTCGGTGCTAGATTTGTCGTTCAATAATCTGGAAGGTGAAGTGCCAAGTGGGGCGTCTTTAGAAACCTAACCTATGAATCGGTCGAGGGAAACAGTAAGTTGTGTGGTGGAGTACATCAGCTTCACCTGGCTTCATGTTCCTCCTTATACCCTGTGAGAAATCACAAAAAGTCTCTTGTAGTACCTCTCACAGTAACAGGGTCACTCGTGCTACTAGTTTCAGTTATTGTTATTGTTTGGTTACTCCACAGGAAGCTCAAAGAAAGTAAGGAGTTTCATATGCTACCTTTAACTATTGACAAACATCAGAGAGTGTCTTATCAAGCAATTTTAAACGGAACTAACGAGTTCTCAGATGCCAACTTACTTGGTAAAGGAAGATTTGGTGCTGTTTACAGATGCACCTTGGATGATGAGGGTACAGGTACAAATGTGGCCGTAAAGGTGTTTGATCCCCAACAATCAGGATCTTCCAAGAGTTTTGAGGTTGAATGTGAGGCATTGAGAAGAGTGCGTCACCGATGTATCCTAAAAATCATCACCTGTTGCGCAAGCATCAGCCCCCAAGGTCAAGAGTTCAAGGCTCTGGTTTTTGAGCTCATGCCTAACAACAGCCTAGACAGTTGGCTTCATCCTAACTCCCAAGAGCCGGCTCCATGCAGTACGCTCAGCCTGGCTCAGCGGCTGGACATTGCCGTTGATATCCTGGATGCACTGGACTATCTTCACAATGACTGTCAACCACCAATCATCCACTGTGATATCAAGCCAAGCAACATACTTCTCGCACAGGACATGAGTGCACGTGTGGGAGATTTTGGCATAGCAAGAGTTCTTCCTGAGAATGCAAGCCAAACCATGCTGAATTCAACTAGATCCGCAGGAGTACGAGGTTCCATTGGCTACATTGCTCCAGGTTAGCAACATTGTTGCATTGTTTTCTTCGCTCCTAGCCTGTTTCATGTTCCTAAATATGGTTAATGATCAATCATGGCTGCAAATATGCAGAGTACGGGGAAGGATCTGCTACCTCACCTCTTGGCGATGTTTATAGCATTGGTATATTGTTGCTTGAGATGTTCACTGGAAGAAGTCCCACAGACGACATGTTCAAAGGTTCACTGAATCTGCATAAATTTGCTGAGGCCGCTCTTCCAGATAAAGTCATGGAAATAGCAGACCCAGCAATCTGGATACACACAGAGGCAAATGATACAGGTGTAGCCGACACCGGCACTGCACGAACAAGAACTGAGGAATGCTTGGTTTCTGTCATGAGTGTTGGCATATCCTGCTCAATGCAACAGCCCAGGGAGCGAATGCTGATAAGGGATGCAGCTTCAGAGATGCGCGCAGTCAGAGATGCATACCTTATATTTGCCAATTCACCAATACATCAGAGAAAATAAAGCACCCATGCAACTAATGAACATTTAGTTACTTGAGCAATTGATGCAGTTTGTAGCGGCGAAGATAATATTTCTTTGTTAACACCATGACGTTTGTGAATACATTATACATGGTATCGGCTTAAGCCTGAAACCCTTGCAGTGGGTGTCCCAAATTATATACTCCCTCCGTCCCAAAATAAGTGTATTTTGACATTGTACTAAATCAACGACACTTAATAAAGGGCAACCTGGTGCATGTAGCTCCCGCTTGCGCAGGGTCCAGGGAAGGGTCCGACCACTTTGGGTCTATAGTACGCAGCCTTTCCCTACATTTCTGTAAGAGGCTGTTTCCAGGACTTGAACCCATGACCTCATGGTCACAAGGTAGCAGCTTTACCACTGCGCCAAGGCTCCCCTTCATGATCTTCCAGTGTTAATAAGTTTCCAAAATCAAAATCTAACAAGACAAAGTTGGAAAATTCTCAAATTGACATCAATTTTTTAATAGATGATGTTCCGAAGGAAGTTTGAAGGTGCCAGATCATCAGCTTAAAATACAGGACCACTGAGGAATCATCAAAATATGCAGATCATGCCTAGTAAACGTTTTATTCCATAGAGAAAATCAGAAAAAAGATTTGAGGTGCATAACAAAGGTAGTTAATTTCTTTATTGAAGGATATAAGTAGTATATTGAGTTCTTGGTGTCTGTGCAGGCATGTAAGTCCAATAAATCCAGATTTTATTTTTAAACGGAGGCAAAAGATTTGCATCATTAATTGAGAAGAGAGAATAGAGTTAAAAATCCCAGAATTTATCCATCCATCAATAAATCCAGAATTTATCACCAAGCGTGACAGTACATTGCCAGTAATAAGAATGGTAATTAATACTGTAGTTAAAAAATGAAATTTAGAAATACTGAAAACCCTTGTTCTAAATCCCTATGCTTCAGAAAGCTCTGAAACAAACGAGCAGAATGATCGGCTTATTAGTCCGCGTGATGATATGAGGTGCTCACCAAGCTAGTCTGAAAACAACATAGTGAGCCTTGCCTTGAGCATGTGGGTTGCTGCAGATAGAATATCTTCACCACTGGCAACCACTGCAATCCACCGAGATCTAAGACAACCAACATTCTTCTTGCTGAAGACACGAGCAAACGGACTGGGGACTTTGCATATCAATAATCTTTCCAGAAAATACAAATAAGAGTATCTAGAAATCAAATAGATCAAGTAGATTTTGAGGTTCCAAAGGCTATTTTACACAGGTGATTGAAATTGCTCTATTTTTGTCTTCTCACACAAATTTGTTCCCAGAGCTGTGTTTCTTTGCAATAGTATCAATAAAACCCCAATATTCCACAATAACACAATAGCAATTGTCATACCATATACACAACTTCCTACAAATTCTACAGCACTCAGAAATATTATGTTGACAGTTCTTTCTTTACGAACCCAGCATAGCTGCAACCATAAATTATTCTTCAGGCAAATCAGTAGACTAGAATTCAGATGGACAGAAAACATTGTAGACAAAAACAGTCAACGATACATAATAGAAACAGAGATTACCAATAGTTCATGTTGATTTTTTTTTCTTACTGAAAAGGTAAAGCACCTGCCTGTTCTGCAATAAACGAACAGAAAAAAAGGATTGGTCCCGGAAGTCATGCATCGTTAATTACTTAATTACTCAAGTCGCAATCAGATAAGACGTGCCATTTCCTTCAGCAAATTTAAGCCAGAGAAGGATGGTGCAAAAGTGATTACAACATACTAGGTCCATCCTCTGTGTACCAGTCCCTTACAGAGCCTGTTGCTGAGAAGGAAAACAGAGCTTGCGCTGAAACCGAATTTGGCGCTCAAGTTTCTTCTCCCCATGCGGTGCAAGACCGAGCCAATGGACTCCACCTACTGCCGTCGCTCTCTTGCAGATGAAGACTGATTGACAATTCTTGGAAATATCTGCACCTGGGATATTTAAATATGCAAAGAGAGGACTAAATCACGGTTTGAAAAAGTCATCCAACTAAAGGAAGCAAGACCGATAAATCACTGAAGAAGTAAGACAAACGTGTCTGCTCCCAATTTGATAAAGTGAACAGAGAAGATGAAGACATATGGAAGCACTACAAGACCAAGTTGTATATTATGCAATTAGGCGGCACTAAGGCAACAGAGCAACACACGCTGCATGCTCGGCACGAAGCTGTGGCCTGCGGTCATCATGTCGGCGCTGCCCAGCTTTCCTCTCCTCCGGCTCGCCAGCTTGATTGCCATGCTGGCGCAACAAGCTCGCTTGCTCCCGGTGGCTGTGGCGCGGACCAATCTGACCGCGGGGGGCACCTTGATGCCACCCGACTACATCACCAGTCCGTCCGGCGACTTTGCCTTTGGCTTCCGCGCCCACGACTCCGATCCGACCAAGTTCCTCCTCGCCACATGGTTCCGCTTCGGTGAAGGCAACTCTTCCCCACAGTCGGTGGTGTGGTTTGCGAAAGCGTCCTCCATGGGCGCCACACCCAACGCCACGGCGCGGTCCGTCCTCAGCATCCCGGCCGACGGCCAGCTCACGCTCACCGACGGCAGCATAGAGCTGTGGAAGGCCCCGACCCCCAGCATGAAGCGTGGATTCGTCCTCGTGCTAAGAGACTCCGGCAACGTCCAGTTCCTCGGAGATGGTGGTGTGCTCTGGGAGAGCTTCGGGTTCCCGACAGACACGCTCCTGCCGGGGCAATCTTGGAAGGGGTTTCTCTTCTCCAAGCGCGCGGACACAGAGTTCACCACCGGTCGGTTCAGCCTGGCTGCCCAAAACGACGGTAACGTCGTCCTCTGCGTCGACCTCTTCACCGGGCATACTGGGATACGCGCACCAACGGCACCAATGGCAACACAACTATCACCTTCGACGAGCGTGGCAACCTCAGCTACACACTCTACGATGGCACCGTCTACAGCTTGATTTCTCCCGTTGCCGCCGGCAGGAACTACTTCCAGTTCGTCAGGATGGACCCCGACGGCATCGTCCGTGCCTACGTCCACCCTAAGAATGGTGATGGCCGCGAGAACACAACATCTTGGACCGTGTCAGGCACGCTCCCCAGTGAAGGGGGCTGCAAGATGAAGACGACCCGGATGCAAGGCATGTGCGGCCCCGGGTCTTATTGCGTGGAGACCAAAGAACGGCTCAAATGCCTATGCCCGAGCGGGTACACTTATATTGACGCGCAGCACAGCGACAGCGGCTGCACGCCAGAGTTGGAGCCGCAGAGCTCTGGCGAGCAGAACAGCCCCGACAAGTTCTCGCTCGTAGAGCTGCCAAACACAACTTGGGAGGTGTCAATATACTACAAGAAGTTCCCGTCAGTCTCGGAGGAGCAATGCCGGGACTACTGCCTCAGCGACTGCTTCTGCGTGGCCGCGCTGATGATCGGTGGGTCTGACTGTGCGGAGTTGGGGGCACTCGCGTACGGACGGCAGGGAAACAACCTGACGACAAAGGCGCTGATCAAGGTGCGGACAAGGAATTCTCAGTTGATCACGTCGGCGAGAATGAGAAATGCATTGGCCTACAAGGTTGTGGCCATTTGCTTGGGCATTCTTTTCTTGATCACAGTCGGTGGCCTTCTGGCACATCATTACCTCATCAGGAACAGAGATAGCCAGAGGTTGTTGAGCTCGAGCGTAAGAGCATTCAGCTGGAAGGAGCTTTACCAGGCCACCAATGGCTTCGAGAAACTGCCGGGCAAAGGGAGCTTCGGGGAGGTCTACAAAGGAACGATAAGATCACCGCAGCCGCATCTCATCGCAGTGAGAGTTATTTACCCCAAACCACCACATTATGGGCCTAATCTGTAATGCGGAGCACCGACGGCGGAATTTGGTCGTGAAAACAGCGAAACTGACAAGTTGGACCCGCATATCGGGCTGACATGGCGTGCGTATGTGGACAATATGCTGACTTGGACAATAGGTCCCACCTGTCAATGACTCAAGTATTTGTTTTTTTCTACTTCTTCCTCTTTTTTATAGGCATTTCAACAAACATTTTGTGGGCACCCCGCAGGCCAGAGCGCCGCTGCCATGGAGAAGCGGACTCCTGTTCGTCGGCCTGGGCGCACGGCGGGCTGGGTGCTCCTCGTCGGCCTGGGCGCTGCTCGTCGGCCCGACATGTGGGCCCAACTTGTCAGTTTCGCTGTTTTCGCAAGCTTATCAGACTATCAGTGCTCTGCGTTACAGATTAGCCTCATTGTTGGTGGTTTTTTGTGCCCTGCCTCAAATGTGGTACCGATCTGTTACCCTAGCCCATAATGTGGTGGTTTTGGGTAAATAACTCTCGCAGTGAAGAAGCTCATCGACTCAAACAAGTATAGTGAGCAGGAGTTCACAAATGAGGTACAGTCCATCGGGCAGATCCACCACCGGAACTTGGTCCGTATGATCGGCTACTGCAAAGAAGGCAAGCACCGGATGCTGGTTTTTGAGTTCATGCCTGGCGGATCGCTCCGTAGCGTCCTCTTCAACCCAGAGAGGCGGCCTTCGTGGCGCTGGCGTGCTGAGGCCGCCCTTGCCATCGCCCGGGGGCTTGAGTACCTCCACGATGGCTGCAGCGCACCGATCATCCATTGCGACATCAAGCCCGACAACATCCTGCTGGACGACCGTGGAGTCCCGAGGATCACCGACTTTGGGATCTCCAAGCTGCTGGGGAGCCAGCAGGTGCACACAACAGTGACCCACATCAGGGGCACCAGAGGGTACATCGCGCCCGAGTGGCTCCGCAGGCGGATGTGTACAGCTTCGGCGTCGTGCTGCTGGAGATGATCTGCTGCCGGAGGTGTCAGGAGCCAGTGTCTCATTCTGACCTGCCACAGGGTGAGGAGGATGATGAGACAGTCACGCTGTTTGGTTGGGCAGCACAACTGGTGGCCACGCAGAGGACAGAGCTGATGCTGCACGGCGACGCTGACGTTGACACTGCTGAGGACATGGAGAGGGTGGAGCGGTTCACGCGCGTGGCGCTCTGGTGCGTCGAGCCAAACCCGCTGCTGCGGCCAACCACGCACCAGGTGGTGCAGAATCTAGAGACCAATGATCCGGCTCAGCTTCAGGCACTGCCACACCAACCTCCAGACTGTTATATGGAATCCTCACCTTTAATTCCTCAGCTCAAGATGGCATGTTAGTGATTCATCAGACTGCGTGTAAGCCCCTCCATCTACCAATACGATACCTAATAAGTTGAATTAATTTTTTCACGGTTAATACTACAAGACAAGATGATCTCCAACAATTCCCGAGTGCAAGTGTGAGTAACACTCCTTCATAATTGTTCTCAGATGTCCAATCTATTCTAGTCAAGTCTGAAAAGTGAAAACCCGACCAGACTAGAGAAAAAGGGTAACCAAGAAATTACTATAATATTTATGTAAAAATGAGCGAATATCCAACCTATTGTAGTCTAGTCTGAGACCACGCGACTCAGAATGTACCGTGCACGGGCTAAATACTCCGGTCCCCATGACCCCACCTCGTGACCGGAACTAACAAATATGGAATCCCTTTCAAAGGTTGATCTCAAGAGATGACAAGTTACCAAAACTGTAAGCTGTAATAGTAGTGTAGCCTGGAAGAACTCAAGAACAGCTACCCCAGGACTCGAGTGCCCTAAAACAAGAACCAAGCTGGAAAAAATTGCTCCCCAGCAAATAGGTGAAATTTGCTTTTTCCTAAGAAAAATGCAACATCCATAGCTTGCATCACAAATGTCACCGCCATTATGTGACATGCGAAAGATAAAAAAAAAAGGTACTGCCATCATGTGACATGTGAAAGATCAAGCATTTGACGGCCATAGAATGGAGTAAAAGCCCAACTATGTGTTCGTAATGAATCTGCTAAATGCCTTCGATGGACCTCAAAATTTCCACCTAATTAAAATGAATTTCAGTGGTTGCCCACAGGATAAAACAAAGACATCTTACTCAATTCAGAAGCTGGTTAGGCAGCTGGTAGTGTGGGTGTTTGTTGGCCCTTCATTTGTTTGCCCTTGTTTCTTTTCTTCCATGTACATTTCTCATGTACATTTTATTTTCTGCTTGTAGACTTGCAATCTTAATTTCAATAAATATAACAGGGGGGTGGGGCTTTGCCCTACTGCACAACTCAAAACAAATGAACTGAATCGCATGGACATAAGGCATAAGATAAATTTATCCCCACGGAAATAGAAAACATTTTGAAAAAATCACAAATTGGCAGACCATTGCAGTTGTATCAACATCACAAGTAGACAACAATTTGTTTTTTGTATTTTGAGTTTGGACACTGAGTTCTAATACATGAATAACAAGTGGTATATTATATTTCACAAAGTTTCTGAAACTTGTTGAGAAGCAATCATGCACACGGAGTGACATATATTAACACTAAAATTGACCAGATATATGCTAATCAGGCAGCTTAACTGGCAGGATTTTCCCCAATTTTTTTGACAGAGCAGACACACTAAAACAGTAGAGTGGCATTTATCTATGATCAACAGATCCGCAAAGAGCATAACAAATTTCTATATACATTTAACATAATCAATCATTCGAACTTGATTCTAAGGATTTGAGTTCAATCGAAGGTCTTGGCGGCTGCGCACCTTGTTGTGGAAGAGGCGGTCCACCGGCGAGATCGAGACCCTCCGACGGCGGAATCGGGTGCGGCCTGCTCCGTTGAGGACTTGCCACGGGTTGGCAGGAAGCCCTATCCAGATACTGGTGGGAATCGAGCCGGCCGAACGGCGCAGCCCGCCGACGACAGATGCGCTCCCTCTGCGCCGGCGCATGTGTGAGGTTTTTTTTTAGAAAGTGAGAGTGTGTGAGGTAGATGACGAGTTCTTCCACGACGGGCTGGCACTAGTTGGGCCAGTATGGGCCGGGGCAGAGGATCTATCAGGCTTTAGTTGTGGAGAATGTATCCGGTGCACACACACTTGTGATGTCCCAAAGAAAAACTTATGGTGCAACCGATGCACCGAATGCCGTAATACATTTCAAAAAATCAGGACAAAAATGTAGAACATCAACGCGAAATTAATGTATGTTTTCAAAAAAATAATATGAAAAATTGAAACATTTAATGAGATTAAAAAATGACAAATTTAACATCAGTGTGATATTGGACCAAATCTAAAGCTGAACTTACGTTATGTACTATTCAGTGTTAAATTTGCAATTATTTTGAGATATGTTCGACTTTTGTCTTAAAATTTTGTGACAGCCTACATTTATGTTGTGTGAATTTGCTAGAAGAAATTCAAATTTTCGAACAAGTTACAATATGCACCAGTAGCACCACAAATACTGGTGCACCAGATATTCTCCCTTTAGTTGTGCACGGAGTATCCAAGTACGATGAAAAAATAGCATAAAAATAAGGTACGGCAAAAAAAACATGAGCGCACTTAATTGTGCTTTTTCAAGAGTGCGTTTTTTAACTCAAAAGAAGTGAACTTGATTTTCTTGTTTTTTAAAACTTAAATAGTCTTTTTTCTATTTTCTCCAAAGAAGATTTACATATATTGCTTGTTCCCCTAAAAATACTTAAATTTCTTGTTTTTTTTGCTTTTTCTCAAAAAAGAAACATAAATTTCTATTATTGATCATCGTAATAATTTTTCTCTTTTCGATGATCTTCTTACATATCTTGCTTTTTTCGCTATTATTGATGATCATAAAAAAAAGCAAGATATGTAACAAATCATCATAATAAAATACTTGAAAAGACAGTAGTGTCTTTTATTCTCTGTTTTCTTGAAAAGGACTCAGATCTATTATAAAAATTGTCAAAAGTACAAAAACATTTAAATATAATAAAAAATACATCAAAGCCCTTGGACCATGGAACGACCATTGCTGACAGAATGAGCCAATGACATGTCGCCGCTTCCGTATTGAAGTCACACTCGCCTAGTTGACGACAGTCGGGACTTTGTGCAGGTTCCCCTATGGATTGTCACCCCAGAACCATATTTTTCATTGTTGAACCTTTGAATCGATCTGAAAAACCTCACACAAAAATCTTGCCCTTGTGTGCGCATGGCGGGGAATCCTAACCTCGCCGCCCCAGAGCCAAAAGGGATCCATGTCGTGGTTACGTCAACTTTGCCACGGCAGACAAACTTAAGGAGGATCGATGCTCGAAAGACTGAATCGAAGAACTAAAAGCCTAGCATATCTACTAGTCGAAGTCGAGACATCAGGATTTCCCTCTCCGCCACAGATTGTCGGATCGGTCGTCAAAGGGAAGGCCAATCCATGGACTCGTCGGTGATGATTGAGAGGAGGAAGCCTTGACCCTAGTAGCCTTGCGAAGGCGAAAGAAAGAATCGTAGCAGCCAATGCCCCCTTTTTCTTTTCTATAATTTGTACTACCTGTGTGCAGTGAGTGCGTGCGCCCCCTGCATAGCTAGGCTACGTACGTTTAGCTTGGCTCATTTGGACTTAGCAAAACACACGCAAACGTTTGTTGTGTGGTTGCTACCAAAAGCTAGAAACTAAAATCTTGTACCAAAGACCAATCCTTGGTTGGCTAGGTTAGGATAGTTTTTGCTATAGATACAAATGCACAATACATTATGCCTGCGGCCAGACTTGGTCACACAAACACAACACACAAGGGAGGTGACAAAACCAAAGGTCCCGGCGAGGGCGGCATAGCCCCCGTGCATATCCTATTATCCTCTGGCTACCCTATAAATATCATCCATGTCATGAGATGCATAAGGCAGCAGTGCATGCGCCATTCTTGTGCTTTCACCTAGCTAGTACGTACGGTACGTTTTGCAATCTTGCTCTCACGGCGGCGTTTTTCGATTTTGTGTTCATCTCATTGGCCGTTCGTAGCCGAACACATTTGTGCTGCAGATTGATCTTGGAATTAGGTCTGAAGGAAGCAAAGGAGGAGAAAGGAAAAGCAGAAGATGAGCACCGCCAAGACGTCGTGGCCGGAGGTGGTGGGCTGGCCGGCGGCGCAGGCCGTGACTCAGGTCAACACCGACAGACCTGACGTCGCGATCGAGGTGCTCCCGTCTAGCACCAGCGTGTCCCCGGGGTTCAGTAGCACGCGCGTTCGCATCTTCTTTGATGGGACTGGCAGCGTTGCAGCCACTCCACAGGTCGGTTAGGCCCGTGCCGCCGCCTTGCTGGGGACAATCCTCTTTCCGAAAAAAAAGAAGCGGAAGACGCATTTGATTTTATCAATGTACTCTACTACTATTAAGAATGGAGACCTTGGCTACTTCGAGTTCGAGGTTTTTTTTTTTGGCATGGTTGGCTACTTCGAGGTTGGGTATGTACTCTTTATAGTTTTTTAGAAAGGGATGTACTCTTTACGGTTGTATTGTCTTTATGTGATGTTTTGAGATAATAAAATATCTTTTATTCAAGAAATGAAATGAGGACCATTGTGGACGGAGCTGGCATATTGTAATTGTATAATGGGCTTGGACTTGAGCAAACACAACAAATGTTGGTAATTCAACGAAAAAATATAGCCTGGTACTGTTTATCACATGGTTTGGCAATATAGGTTTAGAATGGGTGATTCCGCGCCAGTGCCCTTTTTTATCCCGTCTTGATGCTTAATTACTTTGGCACCAAAATAATGCGAGGCCAGTGGAGGAAAAATTGAAATGATATTATACCCCAGGCTTGATAGGTTTGGTTACAGCTGTCCACAGCATATGCAATTACTACGACTATGACTCAATTTACGGTTGTTGAGATGTGATGTGATGTGATGTGCGGCATATCCCCGGTGCATATCCTTATAGCTGCATGCCCTATAAATATCATCCAGATCATGAGATGCATAGAGCAGCAGCGCATACAGCATTCTTGCAGTTTCACCTACCTAGTACGGTACGCACTGCTTCGCATCCCCCTCTTGCAGTCTTGTTCTCATGCAACGTATTTCGATTCGGTCTCCATCTAACCCTTTGTCACTGAACACATTTGTGCTGCAGATTGATCTTGGGATAGCAGGTTTGAAGGAAGCAACAAAGAAGAAGAAGAAGTAGAAGATGAGCACCACCAAGACGTCGTGGCCGGAGGTGGTGGGCTGGCCGGCGGCGCAGGCCGTGACTCAGGTCAACACTGACAGGCCTGACGTCGCGATCGAGGTGCTCCCGTCTGGCACCAGCGTGTCCCCGGGGTTCAGTAGCGAGCGTGTCCGCGTCTTCTTCGATGGGACTGGCAGCGTCGCGGCCACTCCACAGGTTGGTTAGGCCGGCGGCGCCATCTTGCCAGGTCGACATTACCCGTCACTGAAATAGCTAGAGGAGCTTGATGCTATTTTGATTATCTAGAAGCGGAAGACACATTTGATTTATCAATGTACCCGTCATGATTGGAGCCCTTAGCTATTTTGAGATTGGGTATGTCTTATGGTTGTATCGTCTTTATGTGATGTTTTGAGTTAATAAAATACCTTTTATAAAAGAAATGAAATGAGGACCTTTGTGGACGGAGCGGACATATTGTAATTGTAATGGGCTTGGGCTTGAGCTAGTAAACACAACAAATGTTGGTAATTCAACACAAAATTATAGCCTGGTACTGTTTATCACATGGTTCACAATATAGGTTCATATGGGTGAATCCAGTGCCCGTTTTTTCGTATTAGCCCAGCTACATGCTTAGTTACTTCAGTACCAAAATAATGTAGGTTTAGTGGAGTAAAAATTGAAATGATATTGTACCCATTCACTTGACAGTTGTTGAGATGTGTTGTGTTGTAGTTACTACGACTCAATTTACAGTTGTTGAGATGTGATGTGATGTGCTTATTTTACAGTATGTCGTTGCAGGAAATAGCTACAAAACTAGAGATAAGTTCGCTAAAACTGTAAAATGGACAAAAAATTGTTGCATAAATTGGATTATCATAATCTTTCATAATGTAAACAAAGACTAAAGACGAGGGATTTGCATGCTTCTCCAAGACGTTATTGTGTCGGTCCACCAATCAACGATATTGGTATGTGTTGCAATAAGTGTATATCTCTCTTGATATTCTTTTAGGTTTTTATAAAACCGTTGATTACAACATAACATAGGAACTAAAGTTGAACCTACATATAAGTTCACATATATAGTTTACTTTCAATTTTACTGGTACTGCTACACTTTCTTAACAAATATAAAATGTTACCAAATAAAATGTTCTTTTGCTCAAAAGACATATTGTAAGGGATACATATTGCAATCTAATAGATATTGCTTTGTAAATAACTTAGTTTATGAGTTTGGTTAGTAGAAAAAGATGCTTAAGTCTAAGAGAATAAATTTAACATGGCTGAAACATAACATAAAACGAATGCTTTACACGTATACATGTGTCATACGCAGAGGGACCATCGCTCAACACTGGAAACGCTCAGGATGGCCTCTAGCTTAGCCATTTTTATTCTCTTATGTATAAGTAGATGATTTTTGTTTACGTAAAACATAGGAATATACATTTGGGGGGCATAAAGGTGCGCTTAAACAAGTACGGCACCACACATATAAACACAATGTCTACAAAGACTGGCAGGCTAACGAAGTGTTCTTTTCCCTAGGCCCTACCGATGGCTAGGTTACACCTTCCCTCCAAGCAACATCAGCGAGACTGTGGATTCGCCTGCCCTCCGACTACCGCTCCGGTGGCCGGCGGCGGGGAGAAGAATTCCGGTGCCTTGGCCCTGGCTAGTAGTTTAGGTTAGGGTTTTAGTCCTCGCAGGGGCGGCATTCAGACGGATGGCACCACTTCTTCTTTGAGTTGGTCTTTTGGGCTCCGATCCTCCTTGATTTGTCTGTCTAAAGTCTAAACTGAACCGACAGAGCTCTGGAGTATATTACTGATCGTCTCCTTAGGGTGATGAGGTTAGGGTTTCTCGTTGTGCATGTGCGACGGCGAGATCCGTTGTGAGGCACTTCGGTTCGACTGAAGGGTTCAATGACGACGACTACGACTCCAACGCGCTGGTCCTTAAGGACACATGCACAAAGACTTCCCGACTGTTATCGGCAAGGCCGGGCCGGCTCCAGTAGGGGAGCGCCACCGACAGTGGTGTGTCGGTGGCTCGTTTTGACGACGGCAGTGGTCGTTCAGTGTTCCAGAGACCTCAATGTAATCTTTATTATGTTTGGGGTGCTTTATACTTCTAGTGAACTTTTTTAATAAACCTAGATGCATTTTCACAAAAAATAAAATAAAGGTATGCTTAGATTTCTTATTGTCGATCGTAATCCAGTATGTCTTTCGTTTTTCTAATTTGAACTACATGTGTGCACTGAGTACGTTTGGCTTTGCTCATTTGGGCTTAGCTAAACACAAGCCGGCGTCTCTAGCTCCAAAGCACACCACGCTCGTTGCCGTCCAGAGCGAGTCATTTTGGCTGCCTGACTTGGGCAAGAATATATGTGCAATATCAGCTAGATTGCCACCAAACACTAGAGAACATTTCCTTGTACCAAAGACCAATCCTTGCTCAGCTAAGTTAGGAACTCAGGTTAGCTTCTGCTATAGATCCAAACACACAAGGGGCACCTTGATAACATTTTTCGAAAAATACATGCGGCCTGCGAGCAGACTTGGTCACAGCACACAAGGGGTGACAAAACCAAGGTCCCGGCAACGACGGCATATGCCCGTTCCATATCCTCTGGCTGCCCTATAAATATCATCCGTACCCATGAGATGCATACACCGGATAAAACACAAGTCAAGAAGCAAAGAAGGAGAAAGAGAAGGTAGAAGATGAGCACCGCCAAGACGTCGTGGCCGGAGGTGGTGGGCTGGCCAGCGGCGCAGGCTGTGACTCAGATCAACACCGACAGGCCTCACGTCACGATTGAGGTGCTCCCGTCCGGCACCAGTGTGGCCCCGGGGTTCAGCAGCGAGCGAGTCCGCGTCTTCTTCGACGGGACTGGCAGCGTCACGGCCACTCCAACGGTTGGTTAGGCCGGTGCCGCCATCTTGCGAGGTCGACGTTACCGGTTGACAGATCGTGAAAGAGTCCTTTCATGTTATTTTGATTATTTAAAAGTGGAAGACGCGTTTGATTTCATTAATGTACTCATTATGATTGTAGCCCTTACCTACTTAGAGGCCGTGCTGGTGTGTACTCTTCGCGATTGTATGGTCTTGATGTAATTTTTGAGTTCATAATATACCTTTATATCAAAGAAAAGAAAGTAATGAGTGAAGATCTTTATGGACAAAGATGTCATAGTTGTAATTGTAATGGGCTCCAATGAACCCTACAGACGTTGGTAATTCTGCACAAAATTATAGCCTGGTACTATTTATCACATGGTTTGACCATATTGGTTTATATGGGTGAATCCAATACCCAGATTTCCTGCCTTAGCCTGGCTTCAAGCTTAAGTACTTCAGCACTAAAATGATGTGAGTTTACTGGAGGAAAAATTAAAATGATGTTGTTCCCAGTCGCTTGACAGGTTTACTCACAGCATTCCAGAGCATAACAAAGACTCAATTTACAGTTGCTGTTGGATTATTAATATTATAATGTTGTTTTCCACATTGTAAGGGATAGATATTGCTTTGTATGTAACAGAATTTATGAGTTTAGTTAGTAAAAAAATGTGCTTAAGTTGTATTTAAAGAAAAAAAAGTAATGTGTTACTGCTTTTCTACAACTAATTTGCGTAATTGAAACTTCACAGAAAACATACCGCCATGCATAATCAGAAGTATCACCTTCATTATCATTTCATGGTGCATTTGAAATTCACACTGGTCAAACTGTTAACAACAATCCCCGTTGCGTTAACCCCTGACTAGACAAGTTCGTTGTTCGACAAGTTTTTGTGCAATATTGCATAAATAATAATTTCTTTTTATGATGAGCTTTTCATGCAGGTTACACGTGCAAAGAGAAGTTTTGATGTAAAGGCAAAATACAATTGCATGGCACATGCACGTACATACTTGTACATGCACATCATGGTGCAACTACTACGTGTGCATGCACACACACGGCCTGGCCACTTTCTTTTTTTAGTCTAGACATAGCTAGCTTAGATACATATACGCATTTATGTATTTACGTATTTGAATACCGGCAAGCTCACATTACATATCCGAATGCCAGTTCGTATGCATACCGTAGGTATTTGAGTATCTTCGACGGGCCGGCAAGTGCGTACATATATGTACGGGAGTACATGAAATACCTAACTAGGTAAATATATGCATGTACGTGTATCTTTGTTTTGCTTTTTGAATTGAACAGGTACATGAAATGTGCAATGTGTTAGCGGGGTGCAATCTACAAACACGTACAGTACAAAGCTGTCTATTTGCATCATTTACTTGGCAAGTAAATATTCAGGTGCATACGTATAATCAGCAAGCCAGAAAAGGAAATATGGAAATAACTGCAACCGACGATCGAGAACCGCCTAGATGGTCACGGGGCACATAAACAAGGTATACATACAGATTTTCTTTTCTTTACTTTGTGCAGGTTTGTGCGTCAAGAAAAACAATAAAAGGAAACCCAAGCGCCGGGCTGCGTGTTAAACATCAGTCCAACCCTAGCCATCCATCCTATAAATAGTTGACCGGGGGGCGGAACGCACGAGCGAACACAACTCACGCACAGCTTGCGAGGGAGACAGAAGGCATGCATCAACACTACCGGACTCGCGGGCTATGCCTACGGCCCAGGACCGTCGGCATAGATCTATGCCTACGGCTGCCGTCGACATAGCCCCGTCGGTGTAGATCACGTCAGCGTAGATGTGTCAGACCGTCGGCGTAGTATAGCCGTCGGCATAGGCCCGTATGCCGACGGCCGTGGGACAACCGTCGGCATAGGTCCATATGCCGACGGCCGTGGGACAACCGTCGGCATAGTTTAGCCGTCGGCGTTGTTTTCCATCTGACGGCAACGGACGGCGCCGTCAAAAGCGCTAGCGAACCAGGGGAAGACACATTGCGCAGGTATGCCGACGGCTCGACGGCCTAGACGTCGGCATACCTGCGCCACGTGTCGTCCCCTGGCTTCTCCTGGCGGCAGGGATATGCCTACGGCAAAGCCGTCGGCATAGACATCTATGCCAGCCAGGGCGGCAGGGATATGCCTACGCAAAGCCGTCGGCATAGACATCTATGCCGACGGCTTTGCCGTAGGCATATCCCTGCCACGTGGCGCGTCCTGGTAGCTCCTGGGCTATGCCGAGGGCAATGCCGTCGGCATACTTGCTGACCAGAAGCAAAAAAAATTATACTAGCCAAAAAGGCTAGTAATTTCATAGTTGATACATTAGCCAAAAAGGCTAGGGTTGGTCATGTTATAGCCCAATAATAATCCTCATGAATATACAAGTTACACAAGAAAAAACGCTGTTTGTCCGCTCATTATAGTACTAGTGTTTGGTAGAGCTCATATACAAGGGTATGAGCAATACAACAATGTCTGGAATGGACATGCATGAATATAACAACATAGCCCACAGCAAAGGGCACAGGGTATACAATCATAACATAGTTTTCCACTAGATACAGAGTAGGTATTTAAACTGGACACAAATAGCTCCTGTGATGATTTAGTAGATACAGAGTAGGAGTATGTAGGACTTGATCATGAGGTAATATGAAAATCAACTAAACAAAGCAAAAAGGTATTTTGGAGCATCTTGAACTCCTTGACAAATAGACCGAGTGCTAATTAAGGAACATGTCAGTGTACACATATGGTTCATGTGATGCTGGTTGTAAGCAAAGAAGAGGAGTTGACCAATGCTAAAATGTTGAACTCCCTAAAAGAGAAAGGCATGTTCTCTGAAAGCACATACATAGTTCTAATCTAGACGCAACTGTAAGTCAAAATCGAAAGTCTAGATCAGATTGCATACATAACGATAAAACTGAATTACACACACAAAAGATTCAGATTTTTTTTGTGGCAACAAGGAAGCAAGCAAACTAATTGGCAAACAATGCAGCAATGTCCAGGTGATTGAGTACTAGGATCTGACAGCAATAGCACCAAGTTAAATTCAGTCAAGCGTGTAAGTAGATTCAGACCAGCAGCATACCAAGCAAAAAAATCAGATTTCAAACAGGCTAGCTAGCTATAATTTGATGCAATCCTGATGGTACAAACATGCTATCTAGATTAAACACCAACAATTAACACAGCCTAGCTGCAGTAACTAACAAGGCCATTATAAATTATTAGCATGCATGATCCGCAGTACTAGGAGGCTGAATCAATGCACATCACAGTAACCACAAATGGGGTCTAATACAAGAGCAGAATCTAACAAGTGTGCTGCTCCAAATCATCATTACTTGTAAATAGGAATGATCTTCTCCATGACACAGGCACGACAAGCACAAACAAAATCACCCATGCGCATGAAACAGAGCAAGGTACTAATATAGCAGCACAAGAGAGGGAGCTAGAGGTAGGAGACGGATTCACATGAGAGGAGGTTGTAGTCGATGGCGCACACAACCACAGTCGCCGTCACGCGGTAGAGGAGGTTGTAGCCGAGTTGGACCATGTGTGGGGCGTCGTCGTGCTGGTGGATGCCCTGGTTGTCGTCATCGTCAACGGAGGATGCATGCTGCTCCGAATCTAACAAACAAGTAAGAGCTAGTGTTGTTGATCTAGTACAGAAATTAAGCAAGCTAGTATAGGAGACACACATGCTGCTAGTATCTACAGAAAGCAATCAAGTTGCCTGTGTGTGTGTGTGCTTGGGCTCCAAAACTAACAGAGCATGCTAGCGTCAACAGAATCAATCACAAGGTTATTTTGTTGTTGTTGTTGTTGCTAGCACTGCTAGCTGTATGTGTTGATCCATCCATCCATGGACCTAACTAATGTTGTTGTATCTCTAAACGAAGTGCAGCAACACAAGAAGAAGAACTAAAACTGTGGAGCACATGTGTACCTATACTCATCCATGTCAAACTGTACCAAACCATCCATACATTGCCAGATTGATAATTGCACGTAATCAGGAATTAAAGTTCACACCTAAATAAAATACATAAACAGCAAGGAATATAAATTCCACATGGAAATTAGAGGGAAACCAAATCCATGTTGTGGCAGCAAAATTAACCAATCCCTATTGGTACTATCTAACTAAAGAACCAGAATTCTAAACTCATCTTCTCTTTCTGTTTGGTACTAACTAGACAAATAAATAAATAAATGACTTGTTCATACAAATCCCCCTAGGATTCCTTCATACAAGAGGATTTGCATCACATATTCCTCTACCTCCTCCTCGAATAGTGCGTTCAGTTGAATAGCAAATGAGTTAATGAGATGTAATGTACTATCTGTCTAGTAATGGCTGATGCTTCTATATATCCATACTTGTTGGTCTCGTTTATTAATGTACCCCCTCCGTCCATAATAATAATATAAGAGCATTTTTTGACACTAGTGTGGTTTCAGAAACACTCTTATATTATGGGTCAGAGGCAGTACAATCTAGTCTAGTAAATCACATCTAATTTAACATGTAGCTTACCAGTAAAGCCAAGATAGCAAAGAACTTTGCTCCTCGCGTGCTGATACTCCTTTCCCCATTTTCTTTTTTGCCAAAACTACTGTACTGTACATGAGGACGAATGAGTCAACCAATCGAACAAACAGGCCACAATCAATCAATATATATAAATAAAAATTACAGTAGCTAGACCCCTTGGACAAAAGCTTTCTGGACATTTTAAACAAGAAAGATAGCGATTTCGTTCTGCATCAAAGTGGTTCGACTACGAACTGCCAGATTACATACAGCAAAAAAGATGAGTCTTTTTCCTCATGTAGTCTCCTCAAATTAAAACTCCATAAATTTGCTGCTAGAGTTACAGGTTTATAGTTTAGATTGATGAGGGCACCTCCGTGCTTGCATTGAACATGCCAAATAGAGCATGTGCGTGTGGTTTCGAGTTGAAGATGCCAAACAAATCTGAACCTCCTCCCCGAGGAGATGGAGGTGGAGGATTTGCAGCAGCAATAGTGAGCAGAGGAAGGAGGCGGAGGAGATGGAGGTGCTACCTGCCAAGCTGGGTCGTTGTGGCCATGCTTGAGCTCGGCAGGCCCCGCCTCCTCGAGCAGGACAGGGCCGCCAGCTAGGTGCGCCCCTCGTCCTCTGCCTCCTCGAGCAGGAAGGACGGCGCCCTCCTGCCGTCGTCGCCGTCCAGACCACTCCAAGGTGACCTGCAGCAAGGGAAGGAAAGGAGGAGGTGAGGTGAGGGTGGATTCGGGCGAGGAAAGAGGGGAAGGACGTACCTGCGCCACACCGGTAACGGATCCGTCGAGCTCTGGCCTCGCCATCGCCGGATGTGCCTGATTCCGGCGATGTTAGGGGTGGCGGCCGAAACCCTAGCTAGCCATGGGGACGGCGGAGGGCGTGAGCGCCGATTCTGGATGGGGCGGAAGGTGGAGCGGACCTAGGGGAGCTCGGGGGCGTGCTGCGCGCTGCTGGAGCTCACCGGAACTGGCCTGCGTGGGTGGTGGCGGCGGCGAGGGAGAGAGATTCGTGGGGGGGGGGGAGAGGAGTCGCGAGAGACAGAGAGGTTCGATTCGTGGGGAGAGAGCGAGGTAGGGGTCGGGTGGGATCGTTTATCTTTTTCTTTTTTTTCCTTTCCTCTAGATGGATGCATGGATGGATGCGAGGTGGACAGCTAGATGGATAGATGGATGGATATGCGCCACGTCATCGATCCGTGGCACAAATGTGTCCACCAATAGGAACCAATCTCATACAATTGTGTTCTTTCTCTTTTGTTTTTCTTCTAATTTCTTCTACCATCTTGGACCGACCGACGACGATCCGCGAGGGGAGAGGAGGGCGGCGAGGAGGAGATGGTGAGGTGAGGTGGGGAGGGAATGGATCGAGGAATGGTGCGTTCGGTATGACGACTATGCGGGAAATTGCAGATCTGCACGGCGGCCACCTGAAATGATGTCCAGAAGTGGTTTTGTCAAATCATATATGATTTCTTTGTGGTATGTGTAGGCCTAGTGCAACCCAAGGAGGGGCGGACCCCACCACAGGGAGGGGAATGTACCTCGGCGGCGTGCCGGATCCAGCTGTTAAAATCGAACAAAAATCACACGATGCAGGAAATACTCGGGATCTGGCACGGTGTCGTCATATGGCCCTTGTAGAGTGTGGTGAAATTTTGAGCACGTTTCGCAGAAGCCTGACCGGAGGTTGCTTGTAAACTACACCATCTCCGAGGTAGTATCTAGCTATTGAGAGAGAACGTGTCCGATTTGTGAAGGAAGTGCGTTGCCCGTTGCTCCGTTGACCTCAAAACTTCTCGTGCTCTCAAAGGGGGGCATTGCATGACACGTGCCAGGACATGGCATTTCGAGCCCGCCTGCAATATTGAGACATTTACTGCATCCGTAGGGTTTCAATGCGGGAAATTGCAGATCTGCACGGCGGCCACCTGAAATGATGTAGCCACAAAAATCACATGATGCTGGAAATACTCGGGACTTGGCACAGTGTCGTCATATGGTCCTTGTAGGGTGTGGTGAAATTTTGAGCACGTTTTAGCAGAAGCCTGGCTGGAGGTCGCTTGTAAACTACACCATCTCCGGGGTAGTATTTGGCTATCAAGAGAGAACGTGTCCGGTTTGTGAAGGAAGTGTTTTGCACGTTGTTCTGCTGACCTCAAAAGTTCACGTGCTCTCAGAGGGGGCCATTGCATGACATGTGCCAGGATATGGCATTTTTCGGGCCCGCTTGCAATATTTGAGACATTTACTGCACCCATAGGGTTTTAATGCAAGAAATTGGAGATATGCATGGCACCACACCCCCGAGCTGCGTATTGCCTCTTCGGAGCCCCGCGCTAGGTGTTTGAAGTTGCCACCACACTTCGTGGCATGTAAGAGGACCCATCACAAGATTTGGTGGCATAGCTAGCCCCCGAAGGCCACCGACCACACTTGTAGACACGCGAAGAACAATCCGTACATATGCAGATGTACCTATGGCCTATGTGGCATGCCAGCGGGGCCAGGGCCCACTGTCAGCCAATGTCACATTGTAGATACGCAAAGGAGCCCTTTGACCAATGGACTTCTCCACCTCGTTGTGATGGGGTCAGCCCATGAGAAGACTCCAGAACAAGGTCCAGGCCCTACCCACCACAAGATTCCCTCTACGTCAACCCGACGCAGACGTTTCCCCCCTCCAAGTGTCGGCGGTAGCTCCGTCCGTGAAGGGGGTCACACTTCGGAGCCCAGCGTTAGGTGTTTGAAGTTGCCACCACACTTTATGGCATGTAAGAGGACCCATCACAAGATTTGGTGGCATAGCTAGCCCCCGAAGGCCACCGACCACACTTGTAGACACGCGAAGAACGAATCGTACATATGCAGATGTATCTATGGCCTATGTGGCATGCCAGCGTGGCCAGGGCCCACTATCAGCCGATGTCACATTGTAGATATGCAGAGAAGCCCTTTGACCAATGGACTTCTCCACCTCGTTGTGATGTGGTCAGCCTATGTGAAGACTCCAGAACAAGGTCCGGGCCCTACCCACCACAAGATTCCCTCTACGTCAACCCGACGCAGACGTTTCCCCCCTCCAAGTGTCGGCGGTAGCGCCGTCCGTGAAGGGGGTCACACTTTGGAGCCCCACGCTAGGTGTTTGAAGTTGCCACCATACTTTGTGGCATGTAAGAGGACCCATCACAAGATTTGGTGGCATAGCTAGCCCCGAAGGCCACCGACCACACTCGTAGACACGCAAAGAACCATCCGTACATATGCAGATGTATCTATGGCCTATGTGGCATGCCAGCATGGCCAGGGCCCACTGTTAGCCAATGTCACATTGTAGATATGCAGATAAGCCCTTGCATTTTTTTATTTATGTTATATATAAACGCCTAAAATAAAATTAAAGAAAAATAGATGGTGGGGTTTCGAACCCGTGGACTGTGTAAGGGAAGGTGGACAACCACAAGAGGGATGATGATTCATGTTTAAGTAACATGACTAATTTGTATATCATATAATATGGACCGAAAAATATTTTTTTAACTGTCACACAGAAAAGGGAGCATCGTGCCTCGACCATGTGACCTTGTGGTCAGCATTAACTAAGATTACCACTAGGCTACAACAACACAACATGTCTAGATGGGATAAACATTTTTCATGTTGCTATTCCTTCTTGTTCTATGTAAGAAAATAAATTATATTCTTGTGTTTGCGACAATTAAAAAATATGTCTTACAAAAAAACAGGTACGCGACATTAAAAAAATAAACATCATAAAACACATTTGTGTAATTAAAACAACCATATGTTGCATTTAAAAAATGTTCAGGCATTCGAAAAACTATTGATGACATTTTTTAAAATGTTTATACAATGTGAAAAATTGTTAGCGTTGTTTAAAAAAATGTGTCGTACAATCCAAAAAAGTTTATCCACTTAATTTGAATAAAGTTTCAAAAACTTGTATTTGAGAACATGTTAATCGTATGTTTAAAAATTATTAAATGTGCTAGAAATTTAGTATTTTAAAAAAAATTGTACGTATAATTAACATTGTTCCAAATATGTGTTTTGAAACTTTTTTGAAATACGTGTTAGACATTTTCGGATGGTACGGAACATTTTTAAACTACATGAAATTTTTTGTACATTGCGTAAACATTTAAAAAATATCATTAACAGTATTTCAAAATGCCTGAACATTTTTAAAATGCAACATATGTTTTTTTAATTACACAAATGTGTTTTACAATGTTTAATTTTTTCAGAATCACATACTTATTTTTTGTAACACAGAAACATTTTTGGCGCTTATAATACATAAATAAAAAACAGATTTAAATTAATCATTTTTAAAATTAAAACAATTTAAAAGATAAAAAACAGATAATATATATGCCTACGGCAAGGCCGTCGGCATAGTATTGCCATGTGGCAGTTCCGAAAAAAAACCCAGATAAAACATATGCCGACGGCCGCCGTTAGGGCCGTCGGCATATATTTGACAGCGTTAGGCTGCCGTCTGAGGCCGGGCCACCAGGGCCACCTATATGCCGACGGCCACACTTTACCGACGGCTGCTGTCGGCATAGTCAGAGATATGCCGACGGCCTTTCTATGCCTACGGCTGCCGTCGGCATAGTCTGAGGTATGCCGACGGCCTTTCTACGCCTACGGCTTTCCCTAGGCCGTCGGCATAGCTCCGTCTATGCCGACGGCCCCGACAAAAGGCCGTCGGCATAGAATAGGCCGTCGGGGTAGCCAATTATTCCGGTAGTGCAAGAAGGGCACCTCACGTAGGCAGCGTCCAGAAGATCGGAGGGCGCGCCCGTGCGGCGGCGTGTGCGCCAAGGGGAAACAGCGACGGCACCCTCACACGGAAGCAAAGCAGCGGCGAGCAGATGAACGCGCCCACTGAAGGATTTCCGACAGCGTAATAATCTGTTCTCTCTTTTTTTCTATGTGTTATTATTGCAGGATGGCCCGAGGACGTACGCATGCATGGTTCGTGCTGTACGTATGCACCACTATCGTCTTGCAGGGGAGGCAGAACACATCCAGGCAGAGAAGAGGAGGCACAAGAGAAGAAGAAGGTTCCTACGTACGGGAGAAGGAGACGCACCCGTGGTGGCGGCGTCCAGAGAACTCAGCCAGCCGGAAGGCGCGGCAGACCGCCCTTGTAATTGAGGAGACCAAGACGGGATGTACAATTAGGAGAACGCGCCGTGACAATAATCCTTCTTTTTCTATGTGTTCTCAGCTATTTTGCAGAGGGTCCGAGCAGGGGCAGGAGGTGATGGCGCGCGCGACACGTGCGCCCTAGGCGGGAGAAGGGCAAAGGCTTCACGCAACAAACATACCCAGCAGAGCGACGGCGTGCAAGTCCAACACACGCCTAAGAGGGAGATGCGCCCGTGGAGGACACGCCCATGGTGAAGGCGCGTGCGTCAAGGAAGAGCGCGGTGGCGCCCTCGTACACATGCCCTCGACGAATACACCGGTGGCGATGAAGATAGAGCGTTAGCACATCCTTTTCTCTCTCTACGGTACAATGTGGCGGCGGAGAACACATCCAACGATGATGGCAGTGGACGACACGACGCTCGTCTTCTACCAAGTGCGAGGGAGGCGGTGGATGGCACGCCCAGCGAAGATGACTCGGGAGCAGCCAGAGCTCGCCAACAACATAGTCCAGCCTCTAGCTCCTTTGGAGGTCTACCATGTCAACGCATAGGACCACGACGAACAGGTCCATGGTGAACAGGTTCATGGCGAATGGGACGCCGGCGTACAGGTTTTACACCATGCTTCCAGGAGGAGACGGCGTGGCGAAGCCGGAGCTCGCAACGACGTAGCCCGAGTCAAGTCCATGGCGAACAGGTCTCTCCGGTGCACAAGTCCTTGGCGTCCCGATCGCGGCGAATAGGTCGGTGGTCTTGCTTACCGAAGGAGACGGCATGGAGGAACCGGAGCTCACGACGGTGTAGCCCGAGTCAAGTCCATGGCGAACAGGTCTCTCCGATGCAAAGGTGCATGGTGTGCCGATCACGGTGCATAGGTCGGGTATCTTGCTTCCCGGAGGAGATGACATGGCGGAACCGGAGCTCGCGACGACATAGCCCGAGTCAAGTCAATGGCGAACAGGTCTCTCCGGTGCAAGGGTCCATGGCTTTCCGATCACGATGCAGCCCGAGACCGGTCCCACCTTTGAAGGCGCACCCACCATGGCGAACAGGTCCTTGGCGTACAGGTCTTGGTGTGATACTTGTCTCGCCAAACCACCGAATACGGCGTTTAACCGAGAAGAGGCAGCGACCATGGCGGACAGGTCCTCGGCGTATAGGTCTCGGTGCACAGCTCAATGGCATCCCTGGCGTACAGGTCACCCTTTGATGTAGCACCTGCCAAGGCGACGCGACCTCTACGACGCCACCGTTCGTCAACCCTGTGAGCCGGCGTCCAGCTGATACAAGGCGACGTAACCACTATGATCATCTATATCCAAGAGTTCGCCCGGGAGTGCCCCCTGATAAAGCGAACTGCCATAGACTTGGCGTCCAATCAAGTGAGGCGCACCCATCTCTGTGAATAGGCCATTGGCACACAGGTCCATGGTGCCGCTGGCGTACAGGTTACCCTTTGATGTAGCACCAGCCCATGGCGACGCAGACTCTACAACATCACCTTTCCACGGCCCTATGAGGCGGTGCCCATTGTCTGGACGGACCGCCGAATACTCGGCGTCTAGCCGAGACGAGGTGCCAACCACACCGGCCATGCCGATGTCAGCGTGCGATGATTTAACACCGACGCCGGTATCCTAAACAACTTACTCCCGCGAGGCATACCCCTTGCATACCCCGACGAGTCCGCTAGGTCATCTAGAAGTCCGAGCCGAGTAGGACCCATGCAACTTCAACCCCAACTACATCATCGCCACCAAGACCGACGAGGCGTGACGGCGAGGGCGGAATAGGGATGAAAAGGTATAGGGGTACAAAACTGAGGATTCAAAACCGGAGGAAAACTAAAGAGCTGGACGTTCGGTACAACGTTGGAAGAGCAGAGGAAGCCATTCCATCAGGGGGTACTCAAAGAGCAACTTTACGTTTTTTGTTTTGTTTTGGCTGCATAGTGAATCTCTGCGGTAAAGCATCTGGCTGGCTATGGAATAAACTATTTGGAAAGTAATTGATCTTTCTCGGGCATACGCGAAACATGAGCTCCTACTGGATTTCCCATTTCCTGTGGAATCACGGGACAGGAGCAGTATTCCAGAGCTAGAAAACATCGACTAGATTGCCACCAAAAGCTAGAAAACATTTCCTGTATCAAATACCAATCTTTAGTTGGCTAGGCTTGGATAGCTTCTGCTATAGACCCAAACGCACAAGAAGTACCAACGTTTTTTAAACAATACATGTGGCCTGCAAACAGACTTGGTCACAGCACACAAGGAGTGACAAAACCAAGGTTTCGGCAACGACAGCATAGCCCCTGGTGCACATCGGATCCCAACAACACTACACTCGCAAAAGTTTACGAAAAAGGGTTTCCCTGCTTTATATTATAAAACAAACCGTCAAGCACCCAACAACCAAAGGTAGCAAAGTGCAAAGTACAGAACGAAAATAAAGGAGGTCCGGCTGGGGGCACAGCCAAAACAAGCCCCAAAGACAAGTGAAAACTCTAGTCAGGCTCCGGTGGCGGTGGTGGAGACGGCGGGGACATCACGACAGCTGAAGAACGAAGACCGGCGATGATGGAGTCGACGAAGTCACGATCGCGCCGCTTGCTAAGCGGTCTCCAGAGCTGTAGGAATCCACACATTTTAAAGACCGCGTCAGTGACACGGCAAGGAATGACATGCTCGATCATTAATTTATTGCGACAATTCCAAAGGGTCCACGTGAGGGTGCCCACTACAACCCAAAGGGACGGTCTACTAATAGACAGGGACGCTAGGACCTCCCTAAATAGGTCAGGGAGGTTGTCATGGCACCAAGATCCACCTATGACATCACGGAAGCAACTCCATAGAAATCGCGCCGACGGGCAACAAAAGAAGATGTGGTTAGGGTCTTCGGGGACGCCACAGAGGGGGCATTGGCCATCACCCGGGCCATTCCGCTTATGGACCTCCGTGTCCGAGGGCAAACGGCCACGAACCCATTGCCACATGAAGATATGTATCTTCAGTGGCAGCTTGATTGCCCAAAGAACCGTAAGTTCAATGGGACCCGGAGTCGGAGAATAGCCCGGTAAAGGGACTTAGTCGAGAATGAGCCACTCGACTCAAGGTGCCATGTCACAGAATCGGGCTCGGTCGAGGGGTTGTCCAGAGCAATGCATTCGAAAAGCTCATCCCACTGCACACGCTCAAGGTTCCCAAAGGTGCGACAAAAGGAGATGGTGCGGAGCTCCTGAAGCGCTGCGCCCACTGAAAGCATTGGATGAGTGCAGATCGAGAATAGCGCGTAGAATCTTTCCGTGAACGGTCTGGTTCCCGACCAACGGTCTAGCCAGAATAGTGAATTAGAACCCAAGCCCACAGCAATTGTTGTGCCGATCCGTTGGACCGGCAGCAGTTGGATAATAGACTGCCAGAACCGGGAGCCCCCAACCCTGGGGGCGAAGGCGAGTGGTTGTCCACGCAAATACTTTGCACAGATAATATCTAACCATAGTCCACTGGAACCGGTTTCAATGTGCCACAGCCACTTGGCGAGAAGGGCGGCATTCATGTGCTTCGAGGAGATCACACCAAGGCCACCCTGATCCTTGGGTTTGCATATCTCAGACCACTTAACCATGTGGTATTTCTGCTTATTGTTCTCACCCGCCCAAAAAAATCGAGAGAGGTATTTGGCAATCTCCTAGTGAAGGGATTCATGAAGACTATAGAATCCCATCATGTACATGAGGAGGTTAATAAGGGATGAGTTCATGAGAACCACCCGAGCTTCCTTGGAGAGCCACCGCCCTTGCCAAGGCTCCACCCAAAATTGGAGCTTGGAGACTGTAGGGTGGAGGTCCTTCTCCTGAAGGTGAACATCACTAATCGGCATGCCGAGGTAGGTTGTCGGGAAGGATCCCAAGCGACAATTAAGGTGGTTGACTATACTGGTTGCCTCCTCCCTGGAGTATCCCAGCACCATTATCTCGCTCTTTAAGAAGTTAATCGTAAGCCCCGACATTTCTTGGAAGTATAGGAGCAGGAACTTGAGGTGTCGGATGTCCTCATCCGAACCATCCACCATCAGGATCGTATCGTCCGCATACTATAGGTGTGTAAGCCCCCCACCCCCAGTGTGATGGGGACATATACCTCTAATGTGGCCAGCCCGCCTGGCCAAGTCCAGGATAGTAGCCAAGGCATCGAACACCAAGTTAAAAAGGAAGGGAGAGAGGGGATCTCCCTGACGTACCCCCTGACCAGTGGGGAAGTAAGATCCCACCTCTCCATTGATGTTAATCGCCGTATTGAAGATCCCACCTCACAAAAGTTTACATAGGATTGATCTTAGATGAGATCATTGTATTGAAGATCAAGAGAGATAAAGACATCTAGTTACTGCCGTGGACCAGTAGGTCCTGTGGGAACTACTCACACATCATCGCGGAGGCGGCAAGGTTGATGAAGAACCTCCCCAATGGTTTTCTCATCCGGCAGAGTACCGGTGAAGGCCTTCAGATAGGACCGCGAAAGAACAGATGCTTGCGGCAGCATAAGAATTGTTTCGGGTCTCGCTCTGGGTTTTTTGAAATATTAGGAAATTTATAAGACAGAGATTAGGTCAATTGGAGCAACGGGGCCCAGAAGTGTTGACGCCCAACCCCCCTAGGGGTGCGCCGTGTGAGCTTGTCGTCCCTCGTGCATCCTCTGATCTCTACTGAAGCTTCTAGGGTCTCTCATAGTCCAGACAAAGTCATAGTAAGGTTTCATCGTGTTTGGACTTCGTTAGTACTCCGTTAGTACTCCAAGTGGGACGTGGTTCTCCTCCCATCTTTGCTTCATTGTGGTCATCGGAATCGTGTTCGCGCATCTCCCAATATGTATAGTATGATGCATGGCAAAGAATCGGCAGGGAGCTCCGCTCATCAAGGTCACTTTCAAGATGGTGGACTCCCCGTGGTAGCAACTCGGAGCTAGTGGTGATCCAATTTGGGTCAATACCGTTGACAAACGTCATCATGCTTGGCGCCAAGATCTACGTGCACCAAGTCCTGGAATCTGCGTAGTTTCAAACTATGCAGTCCATGAAGGTGCAAAGGCGGGTGACACCCAAGGCGAAGAAAGTTGCATAGTGAGATTATGCTCAAGCCTCGCCCTATTGAAGGAGTCAATATGGGTGGACATCAACGGAGACATGGAGGCGGCTCAACACCTCAGGGCTAAGACCACAACAGGCGTCCCGTCCTAGGCTGGGAGCTCGGTCACAATTCCATGCGACAGCAGACAGGGATCCATCATCCACTCGGCACCATGTGCCACTCCGTTCTCTCCAGGTGAAGTGTCGTCAATGTAAGCGCCCACCGCGGCTCACCCGAGCTGACACGCGACTCGTCCAAGGTGGGTTGCCATCCACATCATCACCGACATTGAGTGCCCCCAAGGCGAGGCACCATCTACACCTCCGTCGGCATGGAGTTCCCCCAAGATGGGGCACCATCTACCTCAGTTGACATGATGCTCGACTAGGAGGGGTTCTTTTTTCACCTTCGTTGACACAAATATCGCCAAAGATGAGTCGTCATCTACACCGCCATCATGGAGCTTGAGCAAGGTGGGGACGTCATCTACATCGTTGTTGCCTACATGAAGCTGGGCCCAGGCGGGGCTAGCTCTACACCACCGCGAACAAGGTGCTTAGCCTTGGATGGGGCTCAGTGCGAACCATCCCAGACATGTGCACGCTCCAGGTGGACCATCATCAACACCGTGACTAGCACTAAGCTCGCCTGGGGGCAGGCGCCAGCTACACCAAATTGGAACTCGCCAAAGGAGGCACCCAAAGGAGACGCTGCCGCTACAGATGGCATCAAAAGAGAGAAGTGCACCAGGGAGGCGACAAACACATTGGTGGTGGCAAACACATCACGTGCGCCCTGAGGTTGTATTACCTAGAAGACGAGCAAAACAAAGTCTCGCGCAGGGGGGCGGAGGAGTGGCCGCGCCCATGGCGGCGGCGCACTTGCCCGACAACATGTACACGGACTGACGTTGCCCGACGGCGACAGTGCATGAGCCGAGGTGGACGCATGGCCAAGAGAAGGCACGCACACATCCATCCATCACACAACACATAATCTTGCCATCTCTCATCACATCCGCCCATCATACACACACCCGAGAAGCACGCACAAGCGGCAGCGACAGCAAGACAGCCGCGTGAAGTCAAGCTAGCTCTTTTCAGGAGCGTTTGAAGACATCTTGCGTTGCATGGCACATGCATATGAGGCTTCGTAAAATTCCTTTTTAATGATTCTTTTCTTTGTTCTCACTTAGAACACACCGACGAAGATGGAGACTTGAAGGCCATCACGGGATCGCACCCAAGGCCAGAAGGAGACGCGCCCATGGTGTGGCAGCGTCAAGGGAGCCGCAGAAGAGGCCCTAGCACTTGGTGCACTTGCTCCAAAGGCAGACATGGGCGACGCAACGGCAACAACACCTCCATGAACGTACCACAACTTTGACGGACACCCGCTGGAGAACTCGCCGGTGGTGTCTTCTTCCATGTGTGTTTTCACGACAACGGTGGTGAGGCCGCCAACGTGTATCGCGAGGCCAACTCCACCTCGGCTATGACATGGGAGGGGCTGCCGGCATACGGCCCGGCGCCATCTACACCATCACCACAATATACGAGCTGCCAGCATGCAGCTAGGAGCCATCTCCTCTTCCTCGAACCCCTGGACGACGCCCCGAGCTAGACCACATCCACGTGGTGAACAAGTGCGATTGTACACAAGCAAGTAGGAGAAGGCCGGCATCCAAGGATCTACAATCCTCTATCCACGACGAGGGAAGAACAAATTCATGGCGTCCATCTTCAAGGAGATGCCTCCATGTGTCTTCTCTGTTTCTCTTTGTCTTCCTCTTATTTCAGCGTGTCCACCGGCCGGGCAAACACTCGAGAGCCGCAACACACAAGCCAGGTGGAGACGCGCCTGCGATGGCAATGTCGAGGAGATCCCAAAGACGCGGCCACGGTGGTGGCACGCTCGCCGAGCAACCCAGGAGGCAGCGACTACATGCCTGGATGGAGGCCACATGCACCGCGCTGAGGAGGACTATGCACTCTAGCCGGGACCATTGCAGAAGATGTGCTGGCGGCCGCGGTGCTGCAGTGCCTTCTTCCATCTGCACCAACACACTACATTGACAACCATCCGGGAGCGACGATGCAGACAGCGCCCCAGACATGCCCAAGGTGGCCACGGATGGCACGCCGACGACCAGGGTGTATGTCCAACCAGTGAAGCAGGAAAGGCATCCGTCATCAGGTGAAAAGGCAAAGCCGTGTACACATGAGGAGGAGGAAGCCACCATCCAAGGCTCCACCACTATCCACTTCTACACCGAGAAGGACAAAATCATGGCGTCCATCTTCTTCAATGGGACACCCGCATATTTAATGTCTGTCTATCTCTCTTTTCATCTCTCACTGCAGCGAGCAATCACACACAGCGTGCCCCGATGGACGACGCACACACTCAGTCAGAGCCAGCGACACCATGCCGCCAATATAAGTTGTGCCAAAGGGAAGCCGCAGAAGAGGCCATAGCACTTGACGCACTTGTACCCAAGGCAGCTGTGGATGACGTGCCGGCGGCTGCACCCCATGGACGTACCACCACATCGATGGACGCCTGCCGGAGAGCTCGTCGACGGTGTCTTCTTCCATGCATGTTTCCACAACGGCAGTGGCAAGGCTGCCGGAGAGTAGCTCGGCACTAACTACACGTCGTCGATTACATTAGAGGGACTTCCAGTGTGTGGCCCGGTGCCATCTGCACCACCCATGACCATGTTGGAGTCGTCATCATCAACCTCTGACTCAACGAGGAAGGCTGCTACATCAACATGTCGTCACCATCTTCATCGACTTCGCACCCGGCGGGGACGCCGACTACATCAGCACGTGCCATCCGACTACATCGACACGGCGTCGCAATCTTCATCAACTCTTCATCTGGCAACGGTGTCGTCTACATCGATGCCGACGGATGTCCACGTGACATCGCCATCTTCTTTGACTTATTGCCTGGCGAGGACAAATATTGCACCGGCACGCCGTCATTCTTCTACACCAACCATCTACACCGAGCGGAGGTCATCCCCGTAACTGCGACACCCCAAGGTCTACATCGACGAGCTAGTACTGTCATCATCTATGAGCACCGTTGTCATGCGGCGACACTCAAGTCTACTCCAACTTCTACATCAACGCACTTCCCCGACATCGTCCAAGCTCCGACGAGGCAAAGCTATGTTGGGGAACGTAGCATAAATTCAAAATTTTCCTACGTGTCACCAAGATCAATCTATGGAGTCATCTAGCAACGAGGGAGGAGTGGATCTACATACCCTTGTAGATCGCGCGCGGAAGCATTCAAGAGAACGGGGTTGATGGAGTCGTACTCGTCGTGATCCAAATCACCGATGATCCTAGCGCCGAACGGACGGCACCTCCGCGTTCAACACACGTACGGAGCAGCGACGTCTCCTCCTTCTTGATCCAGCAAGGGGGGAGGAGAGGTTGATGGACATCCAACAACACGACGGCGTGGTGGTGGAAGTAGCGGGATTCCAACAGGGCTTCGCCAAGCGCTGCGGGAGAAGGGAGATGTGTCATGGGAGGGAGAGGGAGGCGCCAGCGCCTAGGTTTGGTTGCCCTCCCTTCCCCCCACTATATATAGGGCCAAGGGAGAGGGGGAGGGCGCAGCCTTGCCCCTTCCTCCAAGGAAAGGGTGCGGCCAAGGGGGGGGAGGAGTCCATCCTCCCCAAGGCACCTCGGAGGTGCCTTCCCCTTTTAGGACTCTCCCCTCCTCTTGTCCCTTTGGCGCATGGGCCTCTAGGGGCTGGTGCCCTTGGCCCATGTAGGCCAAGGAGCACCCCCTACAGCACATGTGGCCCCCCGGGGTAGGTGGCCCCACCCGGTGGACCCCCGGGACCCTTCCGGTGGTCCCGGTACAATACCGGTGACCCCGAAACTTGTCCCGATGGCCGAAATAGCACTTTCTATATATAATTCTTTACCTCCGGACCATTCCGGAACTCCTCGTGATGTCTGAGATCTCATCCGGGACTCCGAACAACTTTCGGGTTACCGCATACTAATATCTCTATAACCCTAGTGTCACCGAACCTTAAGTGTGTAGACCCTACGGATTCGGGAGACATGCAGACATGACCGAGATGACTCTCCGGTCAATAACCAACAGCGGGATCTGGATACCCATGTTGGCTCCCACATGTTCCACGATGATCTCATCGGATGAACCACGATGTCAAGGACTTAATCAATCCCGTATACAATTCCCTTTGCCTAGCGGTACGATACTTGCCCGAGATTCGATCGTCGGTATCCCGATACCTTGTTCAATCTCGTTACCGGCAAGTCTCTTTACTCGTTTCGTAACACATCATCCCGTGATCAACTCCTTGATCACATTGTGCACATTATGATGATGTCCTACCGAGTGGGCCCAGAGATACCTCTCCGTTTACACGGAGTGACAAATCCCAGTCTCGATTCGTGCCAACCCAACAGACACTTTCGGAGATACCTGTAGTGTACCTTTATAGCCACCCAGTTATGTTGTGATGTTTGGCACACCCAAAGCACTCCTACGGTATCCGGGAGTTGCACAATCTCATGGTCTAAGGAAATGATACTTGACATTAGAAAAGCTTTAGCATACGAACTACATGATCTTTGTGCTAGGCTTAGGATTGGGTCTTGTCCATCACATCATTCTCCTAATGATGTGATCCCGTTATCAACGACATCCAATGTCCATGGTCAGGAAACCGTAACCATCTATTGATCAACGAGCTAGTCAACTAGAGGCTTACCAGGGACATGGTGTTGTTTATGTATCCACACATGTATCTGAGTTTCCTATCAATACAATTCTAGCATGGATAATAAACGATTATCATGAACAAGGAAATATAATAATAATCAATTTATTATTGCCTCTAGGGCATATTTCCAACAAGCTATACTCCATCGACATGTCTTTATCCGATGAAGCAATCCATATCTTGCCAGGTACCGACGAGGCAAAGGCAAGACATCCAGTCTGACACCGACAAGGCGTACACCACCAGGCCGGGCACCGACGACGTGAAGGCCGCCCACTGCATCATCAGACAATCGACAAGACGGGGGTATGGCTAAGCATAGCCGAAGCGACGGGCGTACCGCTCTCCCCTTCACTTAATCACCACATCCCCACCATCTACACCAAGCTAACAACGCAATCGAAGCCTTCAACAAGACACTCGGCAAGACACTCAAGAAGACAGTGACAAGGGACAGGAGAGACTGGCATGATCATCTCTTCGAGTCCCTCCGGGCGTACCGCGTTACGGTTCGTAACTGAACACAGGCAACCTCGTTTTCTTTCGTTTACGGGAGTGAGGCGGTCCTACCATTGGAGGTCCAGCTACACCCTTTGAGTGTGGCTATCCAAGATGAGATCAGCCAATACGAACAGGTACAACTGCGTTTTCAGGAGCTCGACGCCCTTGAAGTGGGGCGACTTCATGCCCTACAGAACCTGGAGCTTTACCGCCAGAATATGGTGAGAGCTTACGACAAGCTCGTCAAGCAATGCGTCTTTCGAAAAGGTGAGTTGGTCCTCGTGCTCGGGCGGCCCATCGTCGTGACGCACAAGACAAAGGGCAAGTTCGAGCCAAAGTGGGAAGGACCATACGTCATCGAGCAAGTCTACGATGGGGGAGCATACCAGCTCGTGGATTCCCAGGGAGTTCGACCTATGCCCCCAATCAACGGAAGGTTCCTCAAAAAATATTTTTCTTAAAATTTTGCCTCTTTTGTTGCCTTTTGGATTTTCATTGGGGAAACTTTTTCTGTGGGCTTTCGGATCCATGATGCATTCTCCTTAGCATTTCGTGGATATATCTAGTTTTTCCCAATTTTTACGGACTAAGTCCAACAAAAAAATGGCTTTCCCCTATCGCACTCCGCTGTTGATAGAAGTTTCGGCTACCCTAGGACTTGTTGGAGGGCGGCACAATGTGTCAAGTTGCAGGTGGAGCGGCTCCTACACCCACAATGCACGACACGTACCAGGCGTATGCTTCCGGAGGCAGCGGAGATGATTGCTTGGGCACTTTTAAGTATTGAGACCCCATGCTCTTCATGTTTCCCGGCATGCCTCGTGTTCACATAGGCTCACACCCCAGGGAAGACTATAGGAAAAGATCATGGAGGGCTGCCTGACCCAACACAAGTTGGTTTGGTGCGTAGTCACATGGCAACCCTAGGGTGCGCCACCAGAAGCCCCAGATAATGTGCTAGAGGGTTTTTCCTAGTCCACATAGGTGAACAGTTCCCTTCCAATTTCCCAAGGTGGGTCCCCAAGAAATCCTGGAAGAAGAGTCCTCAAGAAGTTCAGTCGAATGTCAAAGCAAGTCCATGAAGTTCGCGGCCCATCAATCATCCGCGTGAGCAATCAAGATGAAATTCCGAAAGTCCAAGAAGAAAATTCAAGAAAGAAAATCTCAACAGTCCAAGAAGCAATCAAGAGGTCCCAAGCAGTAAGGAACCCACTGGAAGGAAGGCGGGAGGTAGTTGTTCACCACCCCTCAATATGCATGAAGAAAAATCGACAAGCTGTTGTCCCAAAACCATTTAACCTGAACTTACGACACCCAAGTCTCTGGGTTCATGGGGCGTGTGCAGGGGGCATGTTGAGCCGTGGGGGCCCTCAATATGATGATGGGCTAGAGTATGAATTTTTGTTGCCTCTCGGAAGCATTGCGAAACACGACGTCTTCATACACGTACACCAAAGCTATTTAAGTTGTTGAGTTGCAATCGTCAAGGTCTTTCGATGGTTCCCAAATGACAAGTCCTTCGGTAGCCTTCTCGGATATCACGCCTATAGCTGGTGTATAACGGGAAAGCCAACATTTTAAAACCCGCAGACTTTTTTCCCCTCTCTTTTTCGCCTATTTTCGTTTGGTGTTTTTGGTTGTGCTCCTCCAACATCTTTGCAGCCATGGAGAGACGCTTCTGATCTTCGTCGACAGCATTCCGACGACAAACCACTACATCGAACAACATCATGGATGTCTGGGTGCAGCAATACCCATGCGCCCCTGACAACGCCGACAACAGCCCGGTAACCAATGGTCTACACCGACACGCACGATGGGCGCCAGAAGGCAACACCTGCGCTCACGAAGGTGATGACGATGTGTCTCCATGGCCTTGTCTCCAACAACAATGAAGCATGGGGGCAACATCACCCCCTCAATAATTTGTAATGCCAACGGTGTCCCGGCGTACCACCAGAATTGTCACACCATCGATGGTGTGACGGTTCGCTCAATGAAGGGGAGCTATCGACGGTCTACCGATGCCTCGCCTACATCAACACAAGTAGATCACGGGAGCAGTGCAACGCGCCAGTGCGGCCAACGTGAATCTGTGAAACCCTTCAATCAAGTCGGCTGGCACCATAGCAGCTAGACGGTCGTGACAAGATTGGTAAAAAATTTCTTTCTATTTTCAAGATAAGGCATGATGTTTCACCTTAGAATGAAGACGGAATAGGGTTGCCTCGTTGGCTGGCATCGTGCCTGTTATACGATGGAACGAGCTTCTTAGAGAAAACGAGTGTGGATGGACATGCCTGCACTAGATCACATCGTTATCTGGATACAACATTTATCTTCACGAGGGCATTCATAGTCGCCGACCCCCCAGGGTGATGCGCCCTTCGGCTGCACACAAGTTAGTGTGCCGAAACAATCCTAGAGGAAGGTGTGATCACCAAACAAAGCTCGATCAGCTTCACGCTCGAACTTTATTTGGTGAGGGGGCATTTGTTCGACAAGTTTTTGTGCAATATTGCATAAATAATAATTTCTTTTTATCATGAGCTTTTCATGCAGGTTACACGTGCAAAGAGAAGTTTTGATGTAAAGGCAAAATACAATTGCATGGCACATGCACGTACATACTTGTACATGCACATCATGGTGCAACTACTACGTGTGCATGCACACACACGGCCTGGCCACTTTCTTTTTTTAGTCTAGACATAGCTAGCTTAGATACATATACGCATTTATGTATTTACGTATTTGAATACCGGCAAGCTCACATTACATATCCGAATACCCGTTCGTATGCATACCGTAGGTATTTGAGTATCTTCGACGGGCCGGCAAGTGCGTACATATATGTACGGGAGTACATGAAATACCTAACTAGGTAAATATATGCATGTACGTGTATCTTTGTTTTGCTTTTTGAATTGAACAGGTACATGAAATGTGCAATGTGTTAGCGGGGTGCAATCTACAAACACGTACAGTACAAAGCTGTCTATTTGCACCATTTACTTGGCAAGTAAATATTCAGGTGCATACGTATAATCAGCAAGCCAGAAAAGGAAATATGGAAATAACTGCAACCGACGATCGAGAACCGCCTAGATGGTCACGGGGCACATAAACAAGGTATACATACAGATTTTCTTTTCTTTACTTTGTGCAGGTTTGTGCGTCAAGAAAAACAATAAAAGGAAACCCAAGCGCCGGGCTGCGTGTTAAACATCAGTCCAACCCTAGCCATCCATCCTATAAATAGTTGACCGGGGGGCGGAACGCACGAGCAAACACAACTCACGCACAGCTTGCGAGGGAGATAGAAGGCATGCATCAAGAAGGGCACCTCACGTAGGCAGCGTCCAGGAGATCGGAGGGCGCGCCCGTGCGGCGGCGTGTGCGCCAAGGGGAACAGCGACGGCACCCTCACACGGAAGCAAAGCAGCGGCGAGCAGATGAACGCGCCCACTGAAGGATTTCCGGCAGTGTAATAATCTGTTCTCTTTTTTTTTCTATGTATTATTATTGCAGGATGGCCCGAGGACGTACGCATGCATGGTTCGTGCTGTACGTATGCACCACTATCGTCTTGCGGGGGAGGCAGAACACATCCAGGCAGAGAAGAGGAGGCACAAGAGAAGAAAAAGGTTACTACGTACAGGAGAAGGAGACGCACCCGTGGTGGCGGCGTCCAGAGAACTCAGCCAGCCTGAAGGCGCGGCAGACCGCCCTTGTAATTGAGGAGACCAAGACGGGATGTACAATTAGGAGAACGCGCCGTGACAATAATCCTTCTTTTTCTATGTGTTCTCAGCTATTTTGCAGAGGGTCCGAGCAGGGGCAGGAGGTGATGGCGCGCGCGACACGTGCGCCCTAGGCGGGAGAAGGGCAAAGGCTTCACGCAACAAACATACCCAGCAGAGCGACGGCGTGCAAGTCCAACACACGCCTAAGAGGGAGATGCGCCCGTGGAGGACACGCCCATGGTGAAGGCGCGTGCGTCAAGGAAGAGCGCGGTGGCGCCCTCGTACACATGCCCTCGACGAATACACCGGTGGTGATGAAGATAGAGCGTTAGCACATCCTTTTCTCTCTCTACGGTACAATGTGGCGGCGAAGAACACATCCAACGATGATGGCAGTGGACGACACGACGCTCATCTTCTACCAAGTGCGAGGGAGGCGGTGGATGGCACGCCCAGCGAAGATGACTCGGGAGCAGCCAGAGCTCGCCAACAACATAGTCCAGCCTCTAGCTCCTTTGGAGGTCTACCATGTCAACGCATAGGACCACGACGAACAGGTCCATGGTGAACAGGTTCATGGCGAATGGGACGCCGGCGTACAGGTTTTACACCATGCTTCCAGGAGGAGATGGCGTGGCGAAGCCGGAGCTCGCAACGACGTAGCCCGAGTCAAGTCCATGGCGAACAGGTCTCTCCGGTGCACAAGTCCTTGGCGTCCCGATCACGGCGAATAGGTCGGTGGTCTTGCTTACCGAAGGAGACGGCATGAAGGAACCGGAGCTCACGACGGTGTAGCCCGAGTCAAGTCCATGGCGAACAGGTCTCTCCGATGCAAAGGTGCATGGTGTGCCGATCACGGTGCATAGGTCGGGTATCTTGCTTCCCGGAGGAGATGACATAGCGGAACCGGAGCTCGCGACGACATAGCCCGAGTCAAGTCAATGGCGAACAGGTCTCTCCGGTGCAAGGGTCCATGGCTTTCCGATCACGATGCAGCCCGAGACCGGTCCCACCTTTGAAGGCGCACCCACCATGGCGAACAGGTCCTTGGCGTACAGGTCTTGGTGTGATACTTGTCTCGCCAAACCACCGAATACGACGTTTAACCGAGAAGAGGCAGCGACCATGGCGGACAGGTCCTCGGCGTATAGGTCTCGGTGCACAGCTCAATGGCATCCCTGGCGTACAGGTCACCCTTTGATGTAGCACCTGCCAAGGCAACGCGACCTCTACGACGCCACCGTTCGTCAACCCTGTGAGCCGGCGTCCAGCTGATACAAGGCGACGTAACCACTATGATTATCTATATCCAAGAGTTCGCCCGGGAGTGCCCCCTGATAAAGCGAACTGCCATAGACTTGGCGTTCAATCAAGTGAGGCGCACCCATCTCTGTGGAAAGGCCATTGGCACACAGGTCCATGGTGCCGCTGGCGTACAGGTTACCCTTTGATGTAGCACCAACCCATGGCGACGCAGACTCTACAACATCACCTTTCCACGGCCCTGTGAGGCGGTGCCCATTGTCTGGACGGACCGCCGAATACTCGGCGTCTAGCCGAGACGAGGTGCCAACCACACCGGCCATGCCGATGTCAGCGTGCGATGATTTTACACCGACGCCGGTATCCTAACCAACTTACTCCCGCGAGGCATACCCCTTGCACACCCCGACGAGTCCGCTAGGTCATCTAGAAGTCCGAGTCGAGTAGGACCCATGCAACTTCAACCCCAACTACATCATCGCCACCAAGACCGACGAGGCGTGACGGCGAGGGCGGAATAGGGATGAAAAGGTATAGGGGTACAAAACTGAGGATTCAAAACCGGAGGAAAACTAAAGAGCTGGACGTTCGGTACAACGTTGGAAGAGCAGAGGAAGCCATTCCATCAGGGGGTACTCAAAGAGCAACTTTACGTTTTTTGTTTTGTTTTGGCTGCATAGTGAATCTCTGCGGTAAAGCATCTGGCTGGCTATGGAATAAACTATTTGGAAAGTAATTGATCTTTCTCGGGCATACGCGAAACATGAGCTCCTACTGGATTTCCCATTTCCTGTGGAATCACGGGACAGGAGCAGTATTCCAGAGCTAGAAAACATCGACTAGATTGCCACCAAAAGCTAGAAAACATTTCCTGTATCAAATACCAATCTTTAGTTGGCTAGGCTTGGATAGCTTCTGCTATAGACCCAAACGCACAAGAAGTACCAACGTTTTTTAAACAATACATGTGGCCTGCAAACAGACTTGGTCACAGCACACAAGGAGTGACAAAACCAAGGTTTCGGCAACGACAGCATAGCCCCTGGTGCACATCGGATCCCAACAACACTACACTCGCAAAAGTTTACGAAAAAGGGTTTCCCTGCTTTATATTATAAAACAAACCGTCAAGCACCCAACAACCAAAGGTAGCAAAGTGCAAAGTACAGAACGAAAATAAAGGAGGTCCGGCTGGGGGCACAGCCAAAACAAGCCCCAAAGACAAGTGAAAACTCTAGTCAGGCTCCGGTGGCGGTGGTGGAGACGGCGGGGACATCACGACAGCTGAAGAACGAAGACCGGCGATGATGGAGTCGACGAAGTCACGATCGCGCCGCTTGCTAAGCGGTCTCCAGAGCTGTAGGAATCCACACATTTTAAAGACCGCGTCAGTGACACGGCAAGGAATGACATGCTCGATCATTAATTTATTGCGACAATTCCAAAGGGTCCACGCGAGGGTGCCCACTACGACCCAAAGGGACGGTCTACTAATAGACAGGGACGCTAGGACCTCCCTAAATAGGTCAGGGAGGTTGTCATGGCACCAAGATCCACCTATGACATCACGGAAGCAACTCCATAGAAATCGCGCCGACGGGCAACAAAAGAAGATGTGGTTAGGGTCTTCAGGGACGCCACAGAGGGGGCATTGGCCATCACCCGGGCCATTCCGCTTCTGGACCTCCGTGTCCGAGGGCAAACGGCCACGAACCCATTGCCACATGAAGATATGTATCTTCAATGGCAGCTTGATTGCCCAAAGAACCGTAAGTTCAATGGGACCCGGAGTCGGAGAATAGCCCGGTAAAGGGACTTAGTCGAGAATGAGCCACTCGACTCAATGTGCCATGTCACAGAATCGGGCTCGGTCGAGGGGTTGTCCAGAGCAATGCATTCGAAAAGCTCATCCCACTGCACACGCTCAAGGTCCCCAAAGGTGCGACAAAAGGAGATGGTGCGGAGCTCCTGAAGCGCTGCGCCCACTGAAAGCATTGGATGAGTGCAGATTGAGAATAGCGCGTAGAATCTTTCCGTGAACGGTCTGGTTCCCGACCAACGGTCTAGCCAGAATAGTGAATTAGAACCCAAGCCCACAGCAATTGTTGTGCCGATCCGTTGGACCGGCAGCAGTTGGATAATAGACTGCCAGAACTGGGAGCCCCCAACCCTAGGGGCGAAGGCGAGTGGTTGTCCACGCAAATACTTTGCACAGATAATATCTAACCATAGTCCACCGGAACCGGTTTCAATGTGCCACAGCCACTTGGCGAGAAGGGCGACATTCATGTGCTTCGAGGAGATCACACCAAGGCCACCCTGATCCTTGGGTTTGCATATCTCAGACCACTTAACCATGTGGTATTTCTGCTTATTGTTCTCACCCGCCCAAAAAAATCGAGAGAGGTATTTGGCAATCTCCTGGTGAAGGGATTCATGAAGACTATAGAATCCCATCATGTACATGAGGAGGTTAATAAGGGATGAGTTCATGAGAACCACCCGAGCTTCCTTGGGAGAGCCACCGCCCTTGCCAAGGCTCCACCCGAAATTGGAGCTTGGAGACTGTAGGGTGGAGGTCCTTCTCCTGAAGGTGAACATCACTAATCGGCATGCCGAGGTAGGTTGTCGGGAAGGATCCCAAGCGACAATTAAGGTGGTTGGCTATACTGGTTGCCTCCTCCCTGGAGTATCCCAGCACCATTATCTCGCTCTTTACGAAGTTAATCGTAAGCCCCGACATTTCTTGGAAGCATAGGAGCAGGAACTTGAGGTGTCGGATGTCCTCATCCAAACCATCCACCATCAGGATCGTATCGTCCGCATACTGTAGGTGTGTAAGCCCCCCCACCCCAGTGTGATGGGGACATATACCTCTAATGTGGCCAGCCCGCCTGGCCAAGTCCAGGATAGTAGCCAAGGCATCGAACACCAAGTTAAAAAGGAAGGGAGAGAGGGGATCTCCCTGACGTACCCCCTGACCAGTGGGGAAGTAAGATCCCACCTCTCCATTGATGTTAATCGCCGTATTGAAGATCCCACCTCACAAAAGTTTACATAGGATTGATCTTAGATGAGATCATTGTATTGAAGATCAAGAGAGAGAAAGACATCTAGTTACTGCTGTGGACCCGTAGGTCCTGTGGGAACTACTCACACATCATCGCGGAGGCGGCAAGGTTGATGAAGAACCTCCCCAATGGTTTTCTCCTCCGGTAGAGTACCGGTGAAGGCCTTCAGATAGGACCGCGAAAGAACAGATGCTTGCGGCGGCATAAGAATTGTTTCGGGTCTCGCTCTGGGTGTTATGAAATATTAGGAAATTTATAAGACAGAGATTAGGTCAATTGGAGCAACGGGGCCCAGAAGTGTTGACGCCCAACCCCCCTAGGGGTGCGCCGTGTGAGCTTGTCGTCCCTCGTGCATCCTCTGATCTCTACTGAAGCTTCTAGGGTCTCTCATAGTCCAGACAAAGTCATAGTAAGATGTCATCGTGTTTGGACTTTGTTAGTACTCCGTTAGTACTCCCTTCATTTCATAATGTAGTGCGCTCATATTTTTCGAGATTTAACTTTTACCATAAATTTAACTTTTGAGTTTGATTTTTCTGCGAAAAAAATAAAACACAAAAAACAGGAACTGACGCTGAACACTAAGTTAATAGTTTAGTCCCAAAAGAGATATAAAATAAAATATAAAGCATGTAAAAATGATAATATAATAGCATAAAACAATTTAAAAATATAGATGCGTCGGAGACGCATCAAACCTCACCACTCGAACAAGAGGTTACCACAACACATGTCTTATATGTAACCAAAAAGCAGCACTTTGCGTCTAGGTAGCAGGGGCTTGCAACCAAACACTCGTGCGTGTATTCTTGTTCATTCATATTGGGAAATGCAGACAACCAAACTATCAGGCCCAACAACTTAGTAGTTGTAGTCTGGTTGGGGCTAAGACCATATGATTTCTTTAAATGAAATCAGAGGGGAGGGTGGGGGGGGGGGGGGGGGGCTCTCATTTGCTAAATAAAACAAGCCCGACAGAGCCACAGATATAAGGAAGACAAAATCCATGCAGGTTAGGATAGTTTTTGCTAGGAGTTTGATGTACCAAAAGCATCAAACTCCCTTTTAAATCGAAATAACAGACCAAAAGCTAGAAAAAATTTCATGTACAGACCAAACTCCCTGGTAAAGAATTAGCCCATGTAAATTGTCTTCCAGCGAGGTCAGTCTCCCTCAAATCAAGACTTTCAATGATTGTAAACATGAATGACCATCTCCCATCGAAATTGTCATCGTTTTTTCGTCTTGTCTTCTAATTATATTGAAGTATCCTCCCACCAAAATGGGAAGTCTTTCATCGCCACAAATTCTCACCAAATTTGTTAGGAAATTCGGTTTGAGCTCTGGCTGGGCCGCACCATATACGGCCATCAAAGCCCATCTAAAGCCATCAACTTTCGATCGTACTCGAAATTTGATGATAAAATCTCCGTAAACCTCATTCAACACTTCTAATGATTCGCACTTCACCCCGAGTAGGATCCCACCGGACCTACCCCTTGGAGGTAAAACGTACCAGTCATAATCAACCCCCCCCCCCCCCTGAAATTGTGTTCAGGAATTGTGAAGTGTAATTATCTCTTCCCGTTTCTAATGGAGCCATAAAATCCCATTTATGCTCTATTGCGGTTTCTCTAAGGAATCTTCTTTTAGCCAAGTCCGCTAGACCTCTGCTATTCCAACAAATCCCTTTCATAAATCATTGTGGAATTTTTTTCTTTTGTTTAACTCTAGCACTTCTACGCACTGCAGATGTAGGATAAACCTTCCTCTTCCAGGTTCTTTTTGGTTTATCCTTCACCACCTCTGCGTCGTCATGACCAGTGGCAGTGGCAGAACTCACAGCCGTTTGCAGAGGGGCCATATACCCCTTTGAAACCACATCCTCATCCTCATTTTCTATTCCCTCCGTCGGAATCAAATCCTCACATAGGGATTGTAAAGTGGTAACCCCAAGCTTATTAATGTCCGAATTATTCAAAGGTTTGACTGCTTCTATGTTTCGAATCAACTCTATGGCTTTGTTCGCTTCTAAGTCTAACAAATCATTATTGGATTTGGCGGTTTCTTTGTCATTGCTACCAAGAGATATCCCCAGGTTGTGTGTTTTATCTAAAATCTCATGTTTAGGAAAGTGTAGAATGGAACAACTATTATTAACTGACATACCTATCTTTGCTTCAATATCTCAAAGCTTGGCGGCCCTTATCGCATGCCCCATCTGCGTGTCATCGGCATCCGGCTGAGACTGAATCCAGTGACTAAAGCGCCTCTCCCTGGACGCAGGATCCGGAATTCCACCAAAAGCTATCACCTCCTCCATAGTCACGCCGCCCGAGCCTTGGCCGCCTGCCATGAGCTCAACAACTGCAACCGTGGGAGACAGCGTCGTCTCAGCCTGAACCTCTTGTGCACCGTCCACCCTACCGTCCTCCTCCCCAAACCGGGACGCCGCCTCCTGTGACGTGCCATTCTGTCATGGTGATGAAGATCGCATGGTATGGGTGACACATCCGACCGACCTGCCGTGTAAGACACCTCCTCCAGAGTCGATAGAACAACCTCAGAAGACCGCCCCTCCCCCCTCTCCTGAGGGCACAAATCAGAAGTGGGCGGTGAAAATAACGGCAAAGACGAAGTAGTCCCTTGGGCCTCCTGCCCGATGTGGACCGCTTCCGCCTCCACCTGGGAGGAACCCTGTAGGGGCTCCCGATACTGCTGCTCATCCACCAAGTCCATGGCTATACTACATTCCACTTCTCCTTCGATACACCCCCTTAAACACATCAAGGGCTAAGATTCGCCCATACCCCTTCGCTGTCAGGGGCACGATCGTCTTATGTAAAAACATCTACCCAGCGCGTCCACGACGATACCCGCGCACGCATGTGTATACAGGGCTGCGGGGCGAGCCGAGCCGCTTGGCAGCCGTGAGGACGCGAGCCGAGCCGAGCAGTTAACATCCATGAGCCCACTATGTCAGATGCAGGGCATGTTTTTTTTTCAAAACTCGGCATTGACCGGTGGGGGCGTATGTGTGGACGTGGCGTGGACGGCCCCGTGCAGTTAACTGCTTGCAGTAACTGCAGCGTGCATGCATGCGCCGACTACTCGTGGCCGATCCCGTGCAGCCCGCCTACTGCCCTCGTAGGCCGCGCCCTCCACTGCCGCGCGTGCGGCTACCGCCCGCATGCCGCCCGCCTTCCGCCTCGGGTTGGCTGTTGACGCGACCACTCGGGTGCCGACACCGCGGCGGCCGCCCGCCCGCTTTCAGACGCCACCGATGCCTCGCCTTCCCACGCCACCGCTGCCGCGCGTGCCACCAGCCGCCCGCGTCAGGCCTCCCACCTCTCCCTCGTGGCGCGCGCCACCGATGGCTCGCCCCGGGCCAGTCCCTCCACCCGTCGGCGATAAAAGGCCGCCCAACCCCTGCGCCAGTCCATCCACTCCCTTCACCCTAAGCCACTCCACCGACACGCACCCCGGCGATGTCTTCGAGCGACTCCAACGAAGGCGTGTGGCCGGGCGGCGTCTGGCCGTTGAGCCTCACCATCCGCGACACGGAGGACCTCGCCCGGTTCGGCCGGATGGTGCCGCCGGCTTCGAAGGTGCCGGGGCCATGGCGGATCGGCGCAGACGACATCCCCACACGCGGCCCGCCGCCGCTGCCGGAGCAGCTCCACGCCTTCCCTGGCGCCCGGTACAACAGGAAGGCCCACCGCCGCTTCTGGCGCGGCAAAGACTTCGGTGTCGTCCTCGGCGCGTTCAGGGACGTGGCGGCCGGCCGCCCCGTTAGAGACATTACCGCCGAGGTCGGCTCTTCTCGTCGTCGCCGCCGCCACGGCCCACCCGCTCCCGGCCCTAATTCTCCGGCACCGCAGGCGCCCCCTACCCCTACGCTGGTCCCGATCCCGCCGGCGCAGGCCGCCCTTGCGCAAGACGACGACCCCGACGACAACCCGAGGCTGCTTGCGGTGCTGGCCCAGTCGGCAGATGAGCCGGCGGCGGCGCGCGAGGAAAGAGAGCGGCTGGCGGCCTTAGCGGCGGTGCAGGCGCAGGAGGCGCAGCATGGCGGCAACTGGTGGGACGATGACTTCAACGACGACGATGGCGACGGCGGCGAAGGAGGCGCTGGAGGTATGGCGCCGGTCGTCGACCTCACCGGTGCCAGCGACGAGGAGTAGTTTAGTTTTAGGTTTAGATTTAAATTTCGTTCTAAGTTATGTAAAATATCTTTAAGTATGAATGAAGTTGGAATGGTTTATCTGAAAAAATATATCCTTATGTTTAATTTGATATTAGTCGTGCAATAAAGCTTTGAAAAATAAACGGAAATACGCGCATTTGAACATTACGAGACGACAAGTGGTATAATAAAAGTAAGACAAAACCGCCGGTTCGCTCATAAATTTTTCGAATGACCTCAATGGTCTCCGAAAAAATCATGGATATTCATAGAGTAGCGAAAAGCAATGAAACTTGTCGTAGATGCTAGTCATCGATTGAAAAGTCCTTTCGGATGGGCCCGTCGCTACCCGTTGAATGTATTTGGAGACAAAAAACAAGTTGCGTCACGCCGAGGAATGATTTAATGTGTTTTCACCGCAAAAGTTGTAGAAAATACATAGAGTGGCAAAAAAGCCATGAAACTTGTCATGATGGTACAACATGATGAAAAAAAGTTGGGTTCATTTGAAGATGTCAAAAATAAACTTTTTTTGGACGTGGCCTTCGCTCCTATCCGAACGGTCTCCGGAGAACGAGGCCAATTTTTTGACATCTTTAGAATGGCCTGAAATTTTGCAAGTGAGTTGGTATGCCCACTCCGACACTGTGTCCAAAAATTTATCGTATTTCGATACCAAAAGCAGGCCGTGTCACGTCCGGCCACTGTTTTAGGTGTTTTCACCGAAAAAATTATAGAAAATTCATATTGTGGCAAAAAGCCATGAAACTTGTCATGCATCCTAGCTAGTCATGACGGTAGAACACTATGGAAAAAATTTGGGTTCATTTGAAGGATGTCGGAAAAAACTCCTTTTCGAACAGGGCCTTTGCTCCTACCCGAACGGTCTACGGAGAATGAGGTCAATTTTTTGATATCTTCAGAATGGCCTGAAATTTTGCAAATAAGTTGGTATGGCCACTCCGACACTGAATCCAAAAAATGATCGTATTTCGATACCAAAAGCACATCGCGTCACGTCAGGTCAATGTTTTAGGTCTTTCACCAAAAAAACTATATAAAATTCATAAAGTGGCAAAAAGCCACGAAACTTGTCGTGCATCCTAGTCATAATGGTAGAACACTATGAAAAAAAATTGGGTTCATTTGAAGGATGTCGAAAAAAAACTCCTTTTCGGACGGGGCCTTTGCATACCCGAACGGTCCACGGAGAACGAGGTCAATTTTTTAACATCTTCAGAATGGCCTACAATTTTGCAAGTGAGTTGGTATACCCACTCCGACACTGAATCCAAAAATTGATCGTACTTCGATAGCAAAAGCCCGTCATGTCCTGTCAGTGTTTTAGGTGTTTTCACCAAAAAATTATATAAAATTCGTAAAGTGGCAAAAAGCCACGAAACGTGTCATGCATCCTAGTCATGATGGTAGAACACTACGAAAAAATTTGGGTTCACTTGAAGGATGTCCAAAAAAAAAACTCCTTTTCGGACGGGGCCTTTACTCCTACCCGAACGGTCTACGGAGAACGAGATCAATTTTTTGACATCTTCAGAATGGGCTGAAATTTTACAAGTAAGTTGATATGCCCACTCCGACACTGAATCCAAAAATTGATCGTATTTCGATAGCGAAAGCACGTTGTGTCACATCCGTTCAGTGTTTTAGGTGTTTTCACCCAAAAAATTATATAAAATTTATAAAGTGGCAAAAAGCCACGAAATTTGTCATACATCCTAGTCATGAATTTTTTTTGTTCATTTAAAGGATGTCCAAAAAATGCTCCTTTTCAAACGGGGCAAACGATAAAAATGAGACAGATAGTAATAATTTGACTTGATTTCACACTGCATGGGGCAACACTGCCTGGGCAGTGTAATGGTCGCACACTTCCCGGACAGTTGGGCACAGCCGCGCCGGACAGTGCGATGTCAAATCACTTTAGTACTAACTATCTCATATAGTAAAGTGTACGAATGCGGCTATATAAGCTAGTCGAGGCGTCCCTTTGCACGCAGGTGAGACTAAACAAGCGGCACTCCCACCTCCCCCGCGCCGTGAGTCATAGGTGAAAAAAAGCAAGGCGAAAAAAAGGCCCAACAGTCCTTGCGGGTCGCAACTGGACGTAATTGGTCCGGCCCGATCTAGCCAGGCGGCGAAAGGGCCGGCCTTTCGGCCCAGCTACGGCCGGCAGGACAGACACAACGGGGCAGCGGCGGGACGGGGCGGGATTCAAATGATTTCAAAAGGTAGGTGGGAGGCAGGTATATAAGGCGGTCACGGCGTCCTTCGGCGGGAGAGGTGGGACTGAACTTTAGTCCTGACCCCCGCCGACCCTGCCCCCGCACAGTCAATGGGCCGGCCCACGCACGCCGTCGCGCACCGTCATTGGGCCGGCAATGCGCGCGACAATTATTTGTGTAGATTAGTCATTACATTTTTACTATTTATGCTATGTTAATTAATGGCTAAAAATATTAAAATTAGAATTGTTAATTAGATTTTTAATATTTATATACTGTTCATTATTTAATTTTCTATGTCTTATTCATGAATCCATAAAAAATTTGCCATAATAATAATGAGTTTTTTGTTATAATTTATAACTAAAAAAATTGAGTTTTTTTATAATTTATAAGTAAAAATAATAAGTTTATTGTTATAATTGTTTATGAGGTTTTCGTTAATGGCTAACATTTTTGAGTACTGTAATGTGCAAAGCTTAGTACTGTCATATGCATTTTGTTATCGTTTAAAAATATTCCATAATTATAAAGAAACCATATTGAACTTTTCACGGAGGGACAAAATGATATCGTTAAGATAGGTAGGTACATAATTATAAAAAATATTCACTCATTCCAATATTATTTGATAAAAAATGCACGGAGGGACAAAATGATATTAAAAAATAGCTAGTTAATAAAGCTATTTGACTTTATCTACCTGTCCGGATGGGGCAGCCGCCCGTGCAGTTAGGTAAAGTCATATCTCTTTAGTATTAGCAATTTTATCTAACAAAGAGCACAAATGCGGCTATATAAGCCGGTCCTGGAGTCTCTCGGCGCGCGAAGTGGGACTAAACAAGCAGCACTCCACCTCCCCCCACGCCGTGAGTCATATGTGAAAAAAAAGCGAGGCGACAAAAAGGCCCAACAGTCCTTGCGGGGCGCAACTGGACGTAATCGGTCCGGCCCGATATAGCCAGGCGGCGAAAGGGCCGGCCTTTGGGCCCAGCTACGGCCGGTAGGACGGTCACAACGAGGCAGCGGCGGGATTCAAATGAGTTTGAAAAGAGAGGTGGGAGGCAGATATATAAGGCGGTCGCGGCGTCGTTCGGCGGGCAAGGTGGGACTAAACTTTAGTCCTGACCCCCGCCGACCCTGCCCCCGCACCGCCACACAATGAATGGGCCGGCCCACGCGCGCCGTCGCGCACAGTCATTGGGCCGACCAATGCGCACTGTCCAAGACTTTTTTGTTTTAAGTTTTTTAGTTATTTATGCCTTTCGTTATCGTTTAATAAATGTTCTATAATTAATGAAAAACCATACGAAATATAGAATTGTTAACTAGATTTATTATAACAATAATGAGTTGTTTATTATAATTTATAGGTAAAAATAATGAGTTTTTTGTTATAATTTTTTATGAGTTTTTCTTTAATGCCTAACATTTTTCAATTTATTACAAATAATAATCAGTTTTTCCTATAACTAATAATTTGGAAAAGACCCTTCATTAAAATCACTACTTAATATAGAATTTATTAAGTAGTTATATTAAAAACAGTACTTAATATAGAATTTATTTAGTATTTAAATTATACATATGAAAACTTTACTATTGTTATTTGTGTCAAAAATTATAATGATTTTTTATAATTTATAAGTAAGAACTAACATATTTGGTTTATTAACAAATAATAATGAGCTTTTTGCTATAACTAATAATTTATGAAATGTTTAATAATTTAACGGAGAAAACCGTATGAAATTCGTACGGTGTCGGAAAATTATGAAATCTTGCAGGCATGATGGCCGTGGTGATGCGAGTGTGTGGAAAAAGTTTGGGGTCCATCGTCTGAGTCCGAAAAGAAAACGCAGTACGGAGCTGACCTCCTTCATATCCGATCAGTGCCGGTTGCATAGGTGGTACGAGGTGGCATGCATGAAATGTCATCCAGTTTTGGGAGGCAGTGGGCATGGCCACCGTAGGGCACCACGCAAGATTGGAACGAATTCTGGCACCAAACGCACGTTGCATCACGCCCGGTCAGTGTTTTCGGTGCGTTTCTGATGTCTACTACACAACATTCTTCTTGTAGACGTCGTTGGGCCTCCAAGTGTAGAGATTTATAGGACAATAGCAAATTTCCCTCAAGTTGATGACCTAAGGTTTATGAATCCGTGGGAGGCATACGGTGAAGATGGTCTCTCTCAAACAACCCTGCAACCAAATAACAAAGAGTCTCTTGTGTCCCCAACACACCCAATACAATGTTAAATTGTATAGGTGCACTAGTTCGGCAAAGAGATGGTGATACAAGTGCAATATGTATGGTAGATATAGGTTTTTGTAATCTAAAAATATAAAAACAGCAAGGTAGCAAGTGGTAAAAGTGAGCGAAAACGGTATTGCAATGCATTGGAACAAGGCCTAGGGTTCATACTTTTACTAGTGCAAGTTCTCTCAACAATAATAACATAACTGGATCATATAACTGTCCCTCAACATGCAACAAAGAGTCACTCCAAAGTCACTAATAGCGGAGAACAAACGAAGAGATTATTGTAGGGCACGAAACCACCTCAAAGTTGTCATTTCTGATCGATCTATTCAAGAGTCCATAGTAAAATAACACGAAGCTATTCTTTCCGTTCAATCTATCCTAGAGTTCGTACTAGAATAACACCTTAAGACACAAATCAACCAAATCCCTAATGTCACCTAGATACTCCAATGTCACCTCAAGTATCCGTGGGTATGATTATACGATATGCATCACACAATCTCAGATTCATCTATTCAACCAACACAAAGAACTTCAAAGAGTGCCCCAAAGTTTCTACCGGAGAATCAAGATGAAAACGTGTGCCAACCCCTATGCATAAGTTCACGAGGTCACGGAACTCGAAAGTTGATCACCAAAACATACATCAAGTGGATCACGTGAATATCCCATTGTCACCACAGATAAACACACGCAAGACATACATCAAGTGTTCTCAAATCCTTAAAGACTCATCCGATAAGATAACTTCAAAGGGAAAACTCAATCTAATACAAGAGAGTAGAGGGGTAGAAACATCATAAGATCCAACTATAATAGCAAAGCTCGCGATACATCAAGATCGTGCCAAATGAAGAACACGAGAGAGAGAGAGATCAAAGACATAGCTACTGGTACATACCCTCAGCCCCGAGGGAGAACTACTCCTTCCTCGTCATGGAGAGCACCGGGATGATGAATATGGCCACCAGAGAGGGATTGCCCCCTCCGGCAGGGTGCCAGAACGGGTCTAGATTGGTTTTCGGTGGCTACGGAGGCTTCTGGCGGTGGAACTCCCGATCTAGGTTTCTTTCTGGAAGTTTCTGTATATATAAGAGGTTTTGGCGTCAAGAACAAGTAAGTGGGGTCTCAGGCTGTCCACGAGGTAGGGAGGCGCGCCCAGGTGGTGCGCGCACCCCCACCCTCGTGGGCAGCCCGAGACTCTTCTGGCCCAACTCTTTTACTCCATGGCCTTCTTCTGGTCCAAAAATAAGCTTCTTCAAGTTTCAGGTCAATTTGACTCCGTTTGGTTTTCCTTTTCTGCGATACTCAAAAACAAGGGAAAAACAAAAAGTGGCACTGGGCTCTAGGTTAATAGGTTAGTCTCAAGCATCCCTAAGCCTAATTCCTGCTCATCCTCAAGTAGGTAAATGATAAAACAGAATTTTTGATGTGGAATGCTACCTAACATAATTATCGATGTAATTTACTTTATTGTGGCAAGAATATTCAGATCCATAAGATTCAAGACAAAAGTCTAATATTGACATAAAAATAATAATACTTCAAGCATACTAACCAAGCAATTATGTCTTATCAAAATAACATAGCCAAAGAAAGCTTATCCCTACAAAATCATATAGTTTGGCCATGCTTCATTTTCGTCACACAAAATGCTCCCATCATGCACAACCCCGATGACAAGCCGAGCAATTGGTTCATACTTTTTAATGCGCTTCAGCCTTTTCAACGCTTACGCAATACATTAGCGCAAGCCATGGACATAGCACTATGGGTGGAATAGAGTATGATGATAGGGGTTATGTGAGAAGACAAAAGGAGAAAGTCTCACATTGACGCGGCTAATCAATGGGCTATGGAGATGCCCACCGATTGATGTTAATGCAAGGAGTAGGGATTGCCATGCAACAGATGCACTAGAGCTATAAATATACGAAAGATCATCAAAGAAACTAAGTGGGTGTGCATCCAACTTGCTTGCTCACAAAGACCTAGGACATTTGAGGAAGCCCATCATTGGAATATACAAGCCAAGTTCTATAATGAAAGATTCCCACTAGTATATGAAAGTGACTGATACGTCTCCAACATATCTATAATTTTTGATTGCTCCATGCAATATTATCTTCTGTTTTGGACATTATTGGGCTTTATTATTCACTTTTATATTATTTTTGGGACTAACCTATTAACCGGAGGCCCAGCCTAGAATTGCTGTTTTTTTTTGCATATTTTAGGGTTTCGAAGAAAACGAATATCAAACAGAGTCCAAACGGAATGAAACCTTCGGGAACGTGATTTTTGGAACGAATAAGATCCAGGAGACTTGGACCCTACGTCAAGCAACCAACAGGGAAGCCACGAGGTAGGGGGCACGCCTACCCCCCCAGGCGCACCCTCCACCCTCGTGGGCCCCCTGTTGCTCCACCGATGTACTCCTTCCTCCTATATATACCTACGTACCCCCAAACAATCAGATACAGAGCCAAAACCCTAATTCCACCGCCGTAACTTTCTGTATCCACGAGATCCCATCTTGGGGTCTGTTTCGAAGCTCCGCCGGAGGGGGCATCGATCACGGAGGGCTTCTACATCAACACCATAGCCCTTCGGATGAAGTGTGAGTAGTTTACCTCAGACCTTCGGGTCCATAATTATTAGCTATATGGCTTCTTCTCTCTTTTTGGATCTCAATACAAAGTTCTCCCCCCCTCTTGTGGAGATATATTCGATGTAATCTTCTTTTGCGGTGTGTTTGTTGAGACCGATAAATTGTGGGTTTATGATCAAGTTTATCTATGAAAAATATTTGAATCTTCTCTGAATTCTTTTATGTATGATTGGTTATCTTTGCAAGTCTCTTCGAATTATCAGTTTAGTTTGGCCTACTAGATCGATCTTTCTTGCAATGGGAGAAGTGCTTAGCTTTGGGTTCAATCTTGCGGTGTCATTTCCCAGTGACAGTAGGGGCAGCAAGGCACGTATTGTATTGTTGCCATCGAGGATAACAAGATGGTTTATTTTATCATATTGCATGAATTTATCCCTCTACATCATGTCATCTTTCTTAAGGCGTTACTCTGTTCTTATGAACTTAATACTCTAGATGCATGCTGGATAGCGGTCGATGTGTGGAGTAATAGTAGTAGATGCAGGCAGGAGTCGGTCTACTTGTCTCGGACGTGATGCCTACATACCTGATCATACCTAGATATTCTCATAACTATGCTCAATTCTGTCAGTTGCTCAACAGTAATTTGTTCACCCACCGTAATACTTATGCTCCCGAGAGAAGCCTCTAGTGAAACCTATGGCCCCGGGGTCTATTTTCAATCATATTAATCTTCCAATACTTAGTTATTTCCTTTGCTATTTATTTCACTTGCATCTTTATTTCTTTTATCATAAAAATACCAAAAATATTATCTTATCATATCTATCAGATCTCACTCTCGTAAGTGACCGTGAAGGGATTGACAGCCACTTATCGCGTTGGTTGCGAGGGTTTATTTGTTTTGTGTAGGTGCGAGGGACTCGCGCGTAGCCTCCTACTGGATTGATACCTTGGTTCTCAAAAACTAAGGGAAATACTTACGCTACTTTGATGCACCACCCTTTCCTCTTCAAGGGGAAACCAACACAAGTGCTCAAGAGGTAGCAAGAAGGATTTCTGGCGCCGTTGCCGGGGAGGTCTACACAAAAGTCAACATACCAAGTACCCATCACAAACCCTTATCTCCCGCATTACATTATTTTCCATTTGCCTGTCGTTTTCCTCTCCCCCACTTCACCCTTACCGTTTTATTCGCCCTCTCTCTCTCTCTATCCTCCCTCTCTTTCTCTATTTGCCTCTTCTTGCCCGTTTCTTGTTTGCTTGTGTGTTGGATTGCTTGTTTGTCACGATGGCTTTACCTAGATTTGGTGATCCTCACCTTAAAAGGTTTGAAGAGATCAAAAGCAACGTCAGGAGTTTTATGGTTTTACAATTTGAGCATAATAGTTTCTTCAAAAACGAGCTTAAGGAACAAAAAAGTTTTATGAGTTATATGAATAAAGAGCTCGATGATATGTCTAAAGAATTTGATGGTTTAAGATCTCAAATTGCTCGTCTTGAGAAGTTGACATCTGAAATGTCGGATAAGCAGGCTACCTTAGTTAATAAGATGGCCGCTAAACCGGAGAACTTTGATAATAAAGATGAAGATCTAAAAGTTATTGATGTGTCACCTATTAAATCTTTGTTTTGCAATATGAATCTTGATAATGATGGGACTGAATATGATCCACCTTTACCTAGAAGGCGTTCCAAAAATTCGGAGTTTGATGCTAAAATTGTTAAAAGTGGGATTGAAGAAGTCAAAACTTTAGTAATGAACCCACTATTTTGGATTTAAAGGAATTTAATTATGATAATTGCTCTTTGATAGATTGTATTTCCTTGTTGCAATCCGCGCTAAATTCTCCTCATGCGTATAGTCAAAATAAAGATTTTACCAAACATATCGTTGATGCTTTGATGCAATCTTATGAAGAAAAACTTGAGTTGGAAGTTTCTATCCCTAGAAAACTTTATGATGAGTGGGAAACTACTATTAAAATTAAAATTAAAGATCATGAATGCTATGCTTTGTGTGATTTGGGTGCTAGTGTTTCCACGATTCCAAAGACTTTGTGTGATTTGTTAGGTTTCCGTGGTTTTGATGATTGCTCTTTAAACTTGCACCTTGCGGATTCCACTATTAAGAAACCTATGGGAACAACTAATGATGTTATTATCGTTGCAAATAGGAACTATGTGCTCGTAGATTTTATTGTTCTTGACATAGATTGCAATCCTTCATGTCCTATTATTCTTGGTAGACCTTTCCTTAGAACGATTGGTGCAATTATTGATATGAAGGAAGGAAATATTAGATTCCAATTTCCGTTAAGGAAAGGCATGGAACACTTTCCTAGAAAGAAAATTAAATTACCTTATGAATCTATTATGAGAGCCACTTATGGATTGCCTACCAAAGATGACATTACCTAGATCTATCCTTGCTTTTTATGCCTAGCTAGGGGCGTTAAACGATAGGGCTTGTTGGGAGGCAACCCAATTTTATTTTTATTCCTTGATTTTTTCTCCTGTTTAGTAATAAATAATTTATCTATCCTATGTTTTGGTAGTGTTTTTTGTGTTTAATTAGTGTTTGTGCCAAGTAGAACCGTTGGGAAGACTTGGGGAAAGTCTTTTAATCTTGCTGTAAAAACAGAAACTTTAGCGCTCACGGGAACTACTGCCATTTTTATTTGGAAAGTGATATTTAATTAATTATTTTTGCATATAATTAATAGATAAATTCCTCACGTCCAAAAATTTATTTTAGAATTTTTGGGGTTCCAGATTTTGCGTTAGCTACAGATTACTACATACTGTTTTGTTTTTGACAGATTCTGTTTTTCGTGTGTTGTTTGCTTATTTTGATGAATCTATGGCTAGTAAAATAGTTTATAAACCATAAAGAAGTTAGAATACAGTAGGTTTAACACCAATATAAATAAAGGATGAGTTCATCACAGTACCTTGAAGTGGTCTTTTGTTTTCTTTCGCTAACGGAGCTCACGAGATTTTCTACTTTAAGTTTTGTGTTGTGAAGTTTTCAAGTTTTGGGTAAAGATTTGATGGATTATGGAACAAGGAGTGGCAAGAGCCTAAGCTTGGGGATGCCCATGGCACCCCCAAGATAATCTAAGGACACCAAAAAGCCAAAGCTTTGGGATGCCCCGGAAGGCATCCCCTCTTTCGTCTACTTCCATCGGTAACTTTACTTGGAGCTATATTTTTATTCACCACATGATGTGTGTTTTGCTTGGAGCGTCTTGTATGATTTGAGTCTTTGATTTTTAGTTTACCACAATCATCTTTGCTGTACACACCTTTTGAGAGAGGCACACATGATTCGGAAATTATTAGAATACTCTATGTGCTTCACTTATATCTTTTGAGTTATATAGTTTTGCTCTAGTACTTCACTTATATCTTTTAGAGCACGGTGGTGGATTTGTTTTATAGAAACTATTGATCTCTCATGCTTCACTTAGATTATTTTGAGAATCTTAAATAGCATGGGAATTTGCTTACATAATCCTAATATGCTAGGTATACAAGATTAATAATAAAATTCTCTTATGAGTGTGTTGAATACTATGAGAAGTTTGATACTTGATAATTGTTTTGAGATATGGAGATGGTGATATTAGAGTCATGCTAGTTGAGTAGTTGTGAATTTGAGAAATAATTGTGTTGAAGTTTGTGATTCCTGTAGCATGCACGTATGGTGAACCGTTATGTGATGAAGTCGGAGCATGCTTTATTTATTGATTGTCTTCCTTATGAGTGGCAGTCGGGGACGAGCGATGGTGTTTTCCTACCAATCTATCCCCCTAGGAGCATGCGCCTAATAATTTGCTTGTATAACTTGTAGATTTTTGCAATAATTATATGAGTTCTTTATGACTAGTGTTGAGTCCATGGATCATACGCACTCTCACCCTTCCACCATTGCTAGCCTCTCTAATACCGCGCACCTTTCGCCGGTATCATATACCCACCATATACCTTCCTCAAAACAGCCACCATACCTACCTATCATGGCATTTCCATAGCCATTCCGAGATATATTGCCATGCAACTTTCCACCGTTTCGTTTACTATGACACGCTCCATCATTGTTATATTTGTGGCAAAGCCACCATTCATAATTCTTTCATACATGTCACTCTTGATTCATTACATATCCCGGTACACCGCCGGAAGCATTCACATAGAGTCATATTTTGTTCTAAGTATCAAGTTGTAATTGTTGAGTTGTAAGTAAATAAAAGTGTGATGATCATCATTATTTGAGCATTGTCCCAAGTCAGGAAAGGATGATGGAGACTATGATTCCCCCACAAGTTGGGATTAGACTCCGGACTAAAAAAAGAGGCCATAAAAAAAGAGAGAGAAAAGGCCCAAATAAAAAAAATGAGAGAGAAGGGACAATGCTACTATCCTTTTACCACACTTGTGCTTCAAAGTAGCACCATGATCTTCATGATAGAGAGTCTCCTATGATATCACTTTCATATACTAGTGGGAATTTTTCATTATAGAACTTGGCTTGCATATTCCAATGATGGGCTTCCTCAAAATGCCCTAGGTCTTCGTGAGCAAGCGAGTTGGATGCACACCCACTTAGTTTCTTTTTGAGCTTTCATATACTTATAGCTCTAGTGCATCCGTTGCATGGCAGTCCCTACTCACTCACATTGATATCTATTGATGGGCATCTCCATAGCCCGTTGATACGCCTAGTTGATGTGAGACTATCTTCTCCCTTTTTGTCTTCTCCACAACCACCATTCCATTCCACATATAGTGCTATGTCCATGGCTCATGCTCATGTATTGCGTGAAGATTGAAAAAGTTTGAGAAAGTGAAAAGTATGAAACAATTGCTTGGCTTGTCATCGGGGTTGTGCATGATTTAAATACTTTGTGTGGTGAAGATAGAGCATAGCCAGACTATATGATTTTGTCGAGATAACTTTCTTTGGCCATGTTATTTTGAGAAGACATAATTGCTTAGTTAGTATGCTTGAAGTATTATTATTTTCTATGTCAATATTAAACTTTTGTCTTGAATCTTTTGAATCTGAATATTCATACCACAATTAAGAAGAATTACATTGAAATTATGCCAACTAGCATTCCACATCAAAAATTCTATTTTTATCATTTACCTACTCGAGGACGAGCAGGAATTAAGCTTGGGGATGCTTTATACGTCTCCAATGTATATATAATTTTTGATTGCTCCAAGCTATATTATCTTCTGTTTTGGACATTATTGGGCTTTATTATTCACTTTTATATTATTTTTGGGACTAACCTATTAACCGTCGTAACTTTCTGTATCCACGAGATCCCATCTTGGCACCTGTTCCGGAGCTCCGCCGGAGGGGGCATCGATCACGGAGGGCTTCTACATCAACACCATAGTGATAACCCACAAGTATAGGGGATCACAACATTTTTTGAGGGTAAAGTATTCAACCCAAATTTATTGATTCGACACAAGGGGAGCCAAAGAATACTCTCAAGTATTAGCAGCCGAGTTATCAATTCAACCACACCTGAAAACTTAGTATCTGCAGCAAAGTATTTAGTAGCAAAATAATATGATAGCAGTGGTAACGATAACAAAAGGTAACAGTAGTAAAAGCAATGTTTTTGGTATTTTGTAGTGATGATAGAAACATCAACGGAAAAGTAAATAAGCGAAGAACAATATATGGAAAGCTCGTAGGAAATGGATCGGTGATGGAGAATTATGTCGGATGCGGTTCATCATGTAACAGTCATAACCTAGGGTGACACAGAACTAGCTCCAGTTTCAATGATAATGTAGGCATGTATTCCGAATATAGTCATACGTGCTTATGGAAAAGAACTTGCATGACATCTTTTGTCCTACCCTCCCGTGGCAGCGGGGTCCTTATGGAAACTAAGGGATATTAAGGCCTCCTTTTAATAGAGTACCAGAACAAAGCATTAACACATAGTGAATACATGAACTCCTCAAACTACGGTCATCACCGGTAAGTATCCCGATTATTGTCACTTCGGGGTTAACGGATCATAACACATAATAGGTGACTATAGACTTGCAAGATAGGATCAAGAACACTCATATATTGATGAAAACATAATAGGTTCAGATCTGAAATCATGGCACTCGGGCCCTAGTGACAAGCATTAAGCATAGCAAAGTCATAGCAACATCAATCTCAGAACATAGTGGATACTAGGGATCAAACCCTAACAAAACTAACTCGATTACATGATAGATCCCATCCAACCCATCACCGTCCAGCAAGCCTACGATGGAATTACTCACGCACGGCGGTGAGCATCGTGAAATTGGTGATGGAGGATGGTTGATGATGACGATGGCGACGGATTCCCCTCTCCGGAGCCCCGAACGGACTCCAGATCAGCCCTCCCGAGAAGTTTTAGGGCTTGGCGGTGGCTCTGTATCGTAAAACGCGATGATTTCTTCTCTCTGGTTTTTTTCTCCCCGAAACACAATATATGAAGTTGGAGTTCGAGTCAGAGAGGCAACAGGGGGCCCACGAGGTAGGGGGGCGCGCCCCCACCCTCGTGGACAGGTGGTGGGCCCCCTGGCCTTCATCTTTTGCATGTATTTTTCATATTTTCTGAAAAGTCGCTTCGTGAAGTTTCAAGTCATTCTGAGAACGTTTGTTTCTACACATAAATAACACCATGTGCATGGTAATTCTGCTGAAAACAGTGTCAGTCCGGGTTAGTTCCATTCAAATCATGCAAGTTAGAGTCCAAAACAAGGGCAAAAGTGTTTGGAAAAGTAGATATGACGGAGACGTATCAACTCCCCCAAGCTTAAACCTTTGCTTGTCCTCAAGCAATTCAGTTGACAAACAGAAAGTGATAAAGAAAAACTTTTACAAACTCTGTTTGCTCTTGTTGTTGTAAATATGTAAAGCCAGCATTCAAGTTTTCAGCAAAGATTATAACTAAGCACATCCGCAATAACGCATAGGTCTCAAGTTTACTCATATCAATAGCATAATCAACTAGCGAGCCATAATAATAAATCTCGGATGACAACACTTTCTCAAAACAATCATAATATGATATAACAAGGTGGTATCTCGCTAGCCCTTTCTGAGACCGCAAAACATAAATGCAGAGCACCTTTAAAGACCAAGGACTGACTAGACATTGTAATTCATGGTAAAAGAGATCCAGTCAAGTCATACTCAATGTAAACTAACAATAATGAATGCAAATGACAGCGGTGCTCTCCAACTGGTGCTTTTTAATAAGAGGATGATGACTCAGCATAAAAGTAAATAGATAGGCCCTTCGCAGAGGGAAGCAGGGATTTGTAGAGGTGCCAGAGCTCGGTTTTGAAACAGAGGTGAATAATATTTTGAGCGGTATACTTTCATTGTCAACATAACAACCAAGAGATGGCAATATCTTCCATGCTACACACATTATAGGCGGTTCCCAAACAGAATGGTAAAGTTTATACTCCCCCTTCCACCAACAAGCATCAATCCATGGCTTGCTCGAAACAACGAGTGCCTCCAACTAACAAGAGTCCCAGGGGGAGTTTTGTTTGCAATTATTTTGATTTAGTTTGCATAAAGCATGGGACTGGGCATCCCGGTGACCAGCCATTTATCTCGTGAGTGAGGAGCGGAGTCCACTCCTCTTGAGAATAACTCACCTAACATGGAAGATACAGACAACCCTAGTTGATACATGAGCTATTCGAGCATACAAAACAGGATATTTATTTGAAGGTTTAGAGTTTGGCACATACAAATTTACTTGGAACGGCAGGTAGATACCGTATATAGGTAGGTATAGTGGACTCATGTGGAATAACTTTGGGGTTTAAGGGATTGGATGCACAAGCAGTATTCCCGCTTAGTACAGGTGAAGGCTAGCAAAAGACTGGGAAGTGACCAGCTAGAGAGCGACAACAGTCATGAACATGCATTAAAATCAATCAACACCGAATGCAAGCATGAGTAGGATATAATCCACCAGGAACATAAATATCGTGAATGCTATGTTGATTTTGTTTCAACTACATGCGTGAACATGCGCCAAGTCAAGTCACTTAAATCATTCAGAGGAGGATACCACCCTATCATACCACATCATAACTATCTCAATAGCATGTCGGCACGCAAGGTAAACCATTATAACTCATAGCTAATCAAGCATGGCACAAGAAACTATGATCTCTAATTGTCATTGCAAACATGTTTATTCATAATAGGCTGAATCAGGAACGATGAACTAATCATATTTACAAAAACAAAAGAGGTCGAGTTCATACCAGCTTTTCTCATCTCATCCAGTCCATCATATATCATCATAATTGCCTTTCACTTGCACGACCGAACGATGTGAATAATAATAATAGCGCACGTGCATTGGACTAAGTTGGAATCTGCAAGCATTCAATAAACAGGAGGAGACAAGGCAATATGGGCTCTTTCGTCAGATCAATATTTATGCATATAAGAGTCACTTCAACAATATAATCATGGTTTTCTCCTATCGACCCCCAAAGAAAAGAAAAGAAACAAAACTATTTACACGGGAGAGCTCCCAACGAGCAAAAGAAGAATAGGAAATATTTTTGGTTTCTTTTTAATTACTACTACAAGCATGGAAATTAAACTGATTAAAAGCTACTACTAATTTTTTTGGTTTTTCTTAAGGTTTATTAAACACACAAGAAGAAAGCATAAAAAGGGAAATAAACTAGCATGGATGATACAATGAAAAGGTATGAGCACCGACATCTAGCAATGAGTGTGTGAACATAAATGTACTGTCGGTGGGAAATATGTACTCCCCCAAGCTTAGGCTTTTGGCCTAAGTTGGTCTATGGCCACGGCTGGCCTGGCAGATATCCATAATAGTAGTTGGGGTCATACTGAGAGGAAGAAGAGGAAGACTCCGATTGCCAGTGGCTGACAATCATCTCCGGATCCCACTGGTAATTAGACTGTTGTGAAGGATCAACCTGTGGTTCCGGCTCTGGCTCCATGGCTGGTGCAGGGTTCCGGTAGGCGTGAATAGCCTTCAACGGAACAAGGTACTAGCCTACAGATAAATCAAACAAAGGAGCAGGCAGGGTGATAGTCTCAGGATGATGTTTATTAAAGAACAATTGATATTTAAGCTCTCCTTCCCTATTCTTAACAATAAAATCATGTGCCACCATACTTTTATAATCTAGATAAACACGAGGCAGCACTTTTTCTTCCTTCTCATAATGCCTAATAGGTATGTTAAAATGTGCAGCTAGGCGTGAAGCATAGATGCCTCCAAAGATGGGTCCCTTTGTACGGTTCAGAATTAACCATTTGGCAATAATGCCGCCCATACTAACAGAGTTATCACCATATAAACCATGGAGCAAAATAATAATATCAGGGATACTAAGGTTTCCACAGTTTCCGCGACCAATTAAGCAACGACTAGCAAATAATGCAAAATAACGTAAAACAGGAAAATGTATGCTAGTGATTTGTGCATCGGAAACCTTCCTTGTTTCCCCTATAGTGATAGTATCAATAAACCCCTCCACATCATCGTGATGTGGTTTTTCTGTCTTGCCCTCAAAAGGGACTAAACAAACCCGACAAAAATCATAAAGTGACATCTCCTTATGCTCATCATATAAATAAAACTCCACCATAGGTGGTGAGCTCCTAGAATGGAAATGAAAGTTTTGCACAAAGATATTTGTGAGTAAGAGATACTGATCGCATTGGTCGTGGAGGAAAGCGGTGAGGCCTGCATTCTTAGCCAATTCATGAAAATCTTCATAAATCCCGGCTGCTCTCAAGAAATCCTCGGAAGGCCATTCACACGCCCGAACCTCCGCGGTGCGAGGCGGATTATACTTAGGCTTCGGTGCCTTTTCCTTCGAGCTTTGGCTCGATGAGCCCCTCAAAAGTCTCCTCATCATTTTCTGAAAAATTCTGAAATTTTTAGTAACTTCAAAATAAAAGTAAACCAAACTCAATAATATTGATAGCAACTACTCCTACAAGTTCCTAGAGCCTATATCATGCATCAAAACTACTTTTGACCATATAAATTTGACATGCAAGCTCAAGAACAGGGTCACCTAAGCAGTAAAAATTTGCAATGAATAAAGCACTAGAACAAAAACTAATTGGACCAATGGAGGAGTCACATACCAAGGAACAATCTGCCCAAGCAGTTTTGTGAGAGGTGCTTTGAGCAAGGAGATCGAAAATGGCAGCAAAGTGAGCTAGAACTCGTGCTTGAGCTGGATATTCGTGTTTGGGGGAGGAAGAAGGAGTGTATGGGCGAAGGAATAAGTGGAGGAGGGCCACCGTGGGCCCACGAGGCAGGGGGGCGCGCCCAGGGGGGCAGGGCGCGCCATCCACCCTCGTGGGCAGGTGGTTGACCCCCTGCTGTGTTCTCAGTGCCAAATATTCTCAAATATTCTAGAAAAAATCATATTTAAATTTCAGGGCATTTGGAGAACTTTTATTTTCGAGGTATTTTTATATTGCACGGATAATCAGATAACAGACAGAAAAATATTTATTTTTATTTTATTTAATATAAATAATAGAAAGTAAAAGTGGGGTACAGAAGGTTGTGCCTTCTAGTTTCATCCATCTCATGATCATCAAAAGGAATCCACTAACAAGGTTGATCAAGTCTTGTTAACGAACTCATTCCGAATAACATGGAACCGGAGAAATTTCGAATAACACTATGTTACCTCAACGGGGATATGCACATCCCCAATAATAAGAATATCATATTTCTTCTTGACAGTAGGAAGAGGAAATTCAAAACCTCCAAATATAATCGATGGAATTTTTCCAATAGAGTTGATACTATGAACTTGAGGTTGTTTCCTCGGAAAGTGTACCGTATGCTCATTACCATTAACATGAAAAGTGACATTGCCTTTAGTGCAATCAATAACAGCCCCTGCAGTATTCAAAAAGGGTCTTCCAAGAATAATAGACATACTATCGTCCTCGGGAATATCAAGAATAACAAAGTCCGTTAAAATAGTAACGTTTGCAACTACGACGGGCACATCCTCACAAATACCGACAGGTATAGCAGTTGATTTATCAGCCATTTGCAAAGATATTTCAGTAGGTGTCAACTTATTCAAATCAAGTCTACGATATAAAGAGAGAGGCATAACACTAACACCGGCTCCAAGATCACATAAAGCAGTTTTAACATAGTTTCTTTTAATAGAGCATGGTATAGTGGGTACTCCTGGATCTCCAAGTTTCTTTGGTATTCCACCCTTAAAAGTATAATTAGCAAGCATGGTGGAAATTTCAGCTTCCGGTATCTTTCTTTTATTTATAATAATATCTTTCATGTACTTAGCATAAGGATTGGTTTTGAGCATATCAGTTAATCGCATACGCAAAAAGATAGGTCTAATCATTTCAGCAAAGCGCTCAAAATCCTCATCATCCTTTTTCTTGGATGGTTTGGGAGGAAAAGGCATGGGTTTCTGAACCCATGGTTCTCTTTCTTTACCATGTTTCCTAGCAACAAAGTCTTTCTTATCATAACGTTGATTCTTTGATTGTGGGTTATCAAGATCAACAACAGGTTCAATTTCTATGTCATTATCATTACTAGGTTGAGCATCATTATGAACATTATCATTAACATTATCACTAGTTTCAGGTTCATTACCAGATTGAGTTTCAGCATCAGAAATAGAAATATCATTTGGATTCTCAGGTGTTTCAGTAATAGGTTCACTAGAAGCATGCAAAGTCCTATCATTTTTCTTTTTCTTCTTTTTAGAAGAACTAGGTACATCTATATTATTTCTCTGAGAATCTTGCTCAATTCTCTTAGGGTGGCCTTCAGGATACAAAGGTTCCTGAGTCATTCTACCAGTTCTAGTAGCCACTCTAACAGCATGATCATTATCTTTACTATTCAATTCATTGAGCAAATCATTTTGAGCTTTAAGTACTTGTTCTACTTGAGTGGTAACCATAGAAGCATGTTTACTAATAAGTTTAAGTTCACCTTTGACATTAGCCATATAATCACCCAAGTGTTCAAGCATATTTGAATTGTATTTCAATTGTCTACCAAAATAAGCATTAAAGTCTTCTTGCTTGGCCATAAATTTATCAAACTCATCTAAGCATGGGCTAGCAAATTTAGTAAATGGGATTTCAGCTTTATCATATCTGTAGAGAGAATTTACCTTTACTACCTGTGTCGGGTTATCAAGACCATGAGTTTCTTCAATAGGTAATGGATTAAGATTATATGTTTCTTCAATAGGCGGTAAATTAAGACCATGTATTTCTTCAATAGGAGGTAAATTCTTAATATCTTCAACTTTAATACCTTTTTCTTTCATAGATTTCTTTGCCTCTTGCATATCTTCAGGACTGAGAAATAGAATACCCCTCTTCTTCGGAGTTGGTTTAGGAATAGGCTCAGGAATTGGCTCAGGAATAGGCAGAGAAGTAATAAATCATATCCTGGGGACTACGCACACAACCAGAATCAAGAGACTTAAACCATATCTTAGCATCACCCTTTAATGAGAACGGAAATATTTTAAGGATGTAAAAGTAACGAGTTGTCTCATCTTTAGTGAACAGGGTGGCTATATCATTCAATTTAGTAAGATGTGCCACAACAGTTTCAGATTCATAACCATAAAAAGGATCAGATTCAACCAAAGTAATTATATCAGGATCAACAGAGAATTCATAATCCTTATCAGCAACAAAGATAGGTGAAGTAGCAAAAGCAGGGTCATGTTTCATTCTAGCATTTAGAGATTGCTTACTCCATTTAGCTAATAGCCTTTTGAGTTCATTTCTATTTTTGCAAGCTAAAATAGCTAAAGAAGCTTCTTGATCAAAAACATAACCCTTAGGAATAACAAGTGATTCTTCATCATCACTTTCATCAGTATCATCAGATTCAATATTTTAAATTTCTCTAGCTCTAGCAAGTTGTTCATCAAGAAATTTACCAAGTGGCACAGTAGTATCAAGCATAGAAGTAGTTTCATCATAAGTGTCATCCATAGCAGAAGTGGCATCATCAATAACATGTGACATATCAGAATGAATAGCAGAAGCAGGTGTAGGTCTCGCAAGCTTACTCAAAACAGAAGGTGAATCAAGTGCAGAGCTAGATGGCAGTTCCTTACCTCCCCTCGTAGTTGAGGGATAGATCTTGGTTTTTGGATCTCTCAAGTTCTTCATAATGATAAGCAGATATATATCCCAAGTGACTCAAAGAATAGAGCTATGCTCCCTGGCAACGGCGCCAGAAAATAGTCTTGATAACCCACAAGTATAGGGGATCACAACAATTTTCGAGGGTAAAGTATTCAACCCAAATTTATTGATTCGACACAAGGGGAGCCAAAGAATTCTCTCAAGTATTAGCAGCTAAGTTGTCAATTCAACCACACCTGGAAACTTAGTATCTGTAGCAAAGTATTTAGTAGCAAAATAATATGATAGTAGTGGTAACGGTAGTAAAAGCAATGTTTTTGGTATTTTGTAGTGATGATAGCAACAGCGATGGAAAAGTAAATAAGTGAAGAACAATATATGGAAAGCTCGTAGGCAATGGATCGGTGATGGATAATTATGCCGGATGCGGTTCATCATGTAACAGTCGTAACCTAGGGTGACACAGAACTAGCTCCAGTTCGTCAATGTAATGTAGGCATGCATTCCGAATATAGTCATGCGTGCTTATGGAAAAGAACTTGCATGACATCTTTTGTCCTACCTTCCCGTGGCAGCAGGGTCCTTACGAAAACTAAGGGATATTAAGGCCCCCTTTTAATAGAGTACCGAAACAAAGCATTAACACATAGTGAATACATGAACTCCTCAAACTACGGTCATCACCGGTAAGTATCCCGATTATTGTCACTTCGGGGTTAACGGATCATAAAACATAATAGGTGACTATAGACTTGGAAGATAGGATCAAGAACACTCATATTTTGATGAAAACATAATAGGTTCAGATCTGAAATCATGGCACTCGGGCCCTAGTGACAAGCATTAAGCATAGCAAAGTCATAGCAACATCAATCTCGGAACATAGTGGATACTAGGGATCAAACCCTAACAAAACTAACTCGATTACATGATAGATCCCATCCAACCCATCACCGTCCAGCAAGCCTACGATGGAATTACTCACGCACGGCGGTGAACATCATGAAATTGGTGATGGAGGATGGTTGATGACGAGGATGGCGACAGATTCCCCTCTCCGAAGCCCCGAACGGACTCCAGATCAGCCCTCCCGGGATGTTTTAGGGCTTGGCGGTAGCTCCGTATCATAAAACGTGATGATTTATTCTCTCTGATTTTTTTCTCCCCGAAACACAATATATGGAGTTGGAGTTGGAGTCGGAGAGGCAACAGGGGGCCCACGAGGTAGGGGGCGCGCCCCCTACCCTCGTGGATAGGTGGTGGGCCCCCTGGCCTTCATCTTTTGTAGGTATTTTTCATATTTTCTGAAAAGTCGCTCCGTGAAGTTTCAGGTCATTCCGAGAACGTTTGTTTCTGCACATAAATAACACCACGTTAATTCTGCTGAAAACAGTGTTAGTCCGGGTTAGTTCCATTCAAATCTTGCAAGTTAGAGTCCAAAACAAGGGAAAAAGTGTTTGGAAAGTTAGATACGACGGAGACGTATCACATAGCCCTTCCGATGAAGTGTGAGTAGTTTACCTTAGACCTTCGGGTCCATAGTTATTAGCTAGATGGTTTCTTCTCTCTTTTTGGATCTCAATACAAAGTCCCCCCTCTTTTGTGGAGATCTATTTGATGTAATCTTCTTTTGTGGTGTGTTTGTTGAGACCGAAGAATCGTGGGTTTATGATCAAGTTTATCTATGAACAATATTTGAATCTTTTCTGAATTCTTTTATGTATGATTGGTTATCTTTGCAAGTCTGTTCGAATTATCAGTTTGGTTTGGCCTACTAGATCGATCTTTCTTGCAATGGGAGAAGTGCTTAGATTTGGGTTCAATCTTGCGGTGTCCTTTCCCAGTGACAGTAGGGGCGCAAGGCACGTATTCTATTGTTGCCATTGAGGATAACAAGATGGGGTTTTTATCATATTGTATGAGTTTATCCCTCTACAACATGTCATCTTGGTTAAGGCGTTACTCTGTTCTTATGAACTTAATACTCTAGATGCATGCTGGATAGCGGTCGATGTGTGGAGTAATAGTAGTAGATGCAGGAAGGAGTTAGTCTACTTGTCTCGGACGTGATGCCTATATACATGATCATACCTAGATATTCTCATAACTATGCTCAATTCTGTCAGTTGCTCAACAGTAATTTGTTCACCCACCGTAATACTTATGCTCTCGAGAGAAGCCTCTAGTGAAACCTATGGCCCCGGGTCTATTTTCCATCATATTAGTCTTCCAATACTTAGTTATTTCCTTTGCTATTTATTTCACTTGCATATTTATTTCTCTTTATCATAAAAATACCAAAAATATTATCTTATCATATCTATCAGATCTCACTCTCGTAAGTGACCGTGTAGAGATTGACAAACCCTTATCGCGTTGGTTGCGAGGATTTATTTGTTTTGTGTAGGTGCGAGGGACTCGCGCATAGCCTCCTACTGGATTAATACCTTGGTTCTCAAAAAATGAGGGAAATACTTACGCTGCTTTGCTGCACCACCCTTTCCTCTTCAAGGGAAAACCAACGCAAGTGCTCAAGAGGTAGCAGTGACAACATAGGAGACTCTCTATCTTGAAGATCATAGTGCTACTTTGAAGCACAAGTGTGGTAAAAGGATAGTAGCATTGCCCTTCTCTCTTTTTCTCCCATTTTTTTGTTTTTTGGGCCTTCTCTTTTTTATGGCCTCTTTCTTTTCCTTTTTATATTTTTCGTCCGGAGTCTCATCCCGACTTGTGGGGGAATCATAGTCTCCATCATCCTTTCCTCACATGGGACAATGCTCTAATATTGATGACCATCACACTTTTATTTACTTACAACTCAAGAATTACAACTCGATACTTAGAACAAAATATGACTCTATATGAATGCCTCCGGCGGTGTACCGGGATGTGCAATGAATCAAGAGTGACATGTATAAACGAATTGTGAATGGTGGCTTTGCCACAACTATGATGTCAACTACATGATCATGCAAAGCAATATGACAATGATGGAGCGTGTCATAATAAACGGAACGGCGGAAAGTTGCATGGCAATATATCTCGGAATGGCTATGGAAATGCCATAATAGGTAGGTAAGGTGGCTGTTTTGAGGAAGATATAAGGAGGTTTATGTGTGATAGATCGTATCGTATCACGGGGTTTGGATGCACCGACGAAGTTTGCACCAACTTTCAAGGCGAGAGAGGGCAATGCACGGTACTGAAGAGGCTAGCAATGATGGGAGGGTGAGAGTGCGCAATATCCATGGACTCACATTAGTCATAAAGAACTCATATACTTATTGTAAAAGTTTATTAGCCCTTGAAGAAAAGTACTACTACGCATGCCCCTAGGGGGGATAGATTGGTAGGAAAATACCATCGCTCGTCCCCGACCGCCATTCATAAGGAAAGCAATCAAAGAACACCCCATGCTTCAAATTTGTCACACAATGTTTACCATACGTGCATGCTACGGGACTTGCCAACCTCAACACAAGTATTTCTCAATTTCACAATTACTCAACTATCAAAACTCTAATATTACCACCTTTATATCTCAAAACAATTATCAAGTATCAAACTTCTCATAGTATTCAATTCGCTTTATATGAAAGTTTTATTATATCCCTCTTGGATGCCCATCATATTAGGACTAAATTCATAACCAAAGCAAATTACCATGCTGTTTAGGACTCTCAAAATAATATAAGTGAAGCATGAGAGTTCATCTATTTCTTCAAAATAAAACTACCATCATGCTCTAAAAAGATATAAGTGAAGCACTAGAGCAAATGACAAACTACTCCAAAAGATATAAGTGAAGATCAATGAGTAGTCGAATAATTATGCAACTATGTGAAGAATATCTAACATTTAAGAATTTCAAATCTTGGGATATTATTCAAATAGCAAGCAAAACTAAATAAAATAAAATGATGCTCCAAGAAAAACACATATCATGTGGTGAATAAAAATATAGCTCCAAGTAAACTTACCGATGAACGAAGACGAAAGAGGGGATGCCTTCCGGGGCATCCCCAAGCTTAGGCTCTTGGTTGTACTTGAATATTACCTTGGGGTGCCTTGTGCATCCCCAAGCTTAGGCTCTTGCCACTCCTTATTCCATAGTCCATCGAATCTTTACCCAAAACTTGAAAAACTTCACAACACAAAACTTAACAGAAAACTTGTAGGCTCCGTTAGTATATGAAAATAAATCACCACTTAGGTACTGGTGTGAGCTCATTCTAAATTCATATTGATGTAATATCTAATGTATTCCAACTGCTCAATGGTTCATACCCTCCGATACTACTCATAGATTCATCAAAATAAGCAAACAACACAATGGAAACAGAATCTGTCAAAAATAGAACAGTCTATAGTAATCTGTATCAAACGTATACTTATGTAACCCCAACAATTCTGAAATAAATTGGTGCACGTGAGAAATTTTTATATTAATCATCTGCAAAAATAATCAACCTAATCTCACTCTCCAGTAAAAAATGGCAGCAAATCTCGTGAGCGCTAAAGTTTCTGTTTTTTACAGCAAGATCACAAAGAGTTCACCCAAGTCTTCCCAAAGGTTCTACTTGGCACAACCACTAACTAAAACATAAAACCACATCTAAACAGAGGCTAGATTAATTATTTATTACTAAACAGGAGCAAAAAGCAAAGAACAAAAATGAAGTTGGGTTGCCTCCCAACAAGCGCTGTCGTTTAACGCCCCTAGCTAGGCATGATGATTTCAATGATGCTCACATAAAAGATAAGAATTGAAACATAAAGAGAGCATCATGAATAATATGACTAGCACATTTAAGTCTAGCCCACTTCCTATGCATAGGTATTTTGTGAGCAAACAACTTGTGGGAACAATAATCAACTAGCATAGGAAGGCAAAACAAGCATATCTTCAAGATTTTCAACACATAGAGAGGAAACTTGATATTATTGCAATTCCTACAAGCATATGTTTCTCCCTCATAATAATTACATGTAGGATCATAAGCAAATTCAACAATATAGCCATCACAAAATATATTCTTAACACGATCCACATGTATGCAAAGTTGACACTCTTCCAAAATAGTGGGATTAACATTAACTAAAGTCATGACCTCTCCAAACCCACTTTCATAATTATCACAATAAGATTCAACACCCTCCAAAATAGTGGGATCATTACTTCCTAAAGTTTACATTCTTCCAAACCCACTTTCGTCAATATAATCATCATAAATAGGAGGCATGCTATCATCAAAATAAATTTGCTCATCAAAACTTGGGGGACAAAAAATATCATCTTCATCAAACATAGCATCCCCAAGCTTGTGGCTTTGCATATCATTCGCATCATGGATATTCAAAGAACTCATACGAACAACATTGCAATCATGCTCATCATTCAAAGATTTAGTGCCAAACATTTTAATACATTCTTCTTCTAACACTTTGGCACAATTATCGGAATTCTTATTTTCACGAAAGACATTAAAAAGATTAAGCATATGAGGTACCCTCAATTCCATTTTTTGTAGTTTTCTTTTATAAACTAAATAGTGATAAAACAAGAAACTAAAAGATTCGATTGCAAGATCTAAAGATATACCTTCAAGCAGTAACCTCCCCGGCAATGGCGCCAGAAAAGAGCTTGATGTCTACTACACAACCTTCTTCTTGTAGACGTTGTTGGGCCTCCAAGTGCAGAGGTTTGTAGGACAGTAGTAAATTTCCCTCAAGTGGATGGCCTAAGGTTTATCAATCTGTGGGAGGCATAGGATGAAGATGGTCTCTCTCAAACAACCCTGCAACCAAATAACAAAGAGTCTCTTGTGTCCCCAACACACCTAATACAATGGTAAATTGTATAGGTGCACTAGTTCAGCGAAGAGATGGTGATACAAGTGCAATATGGATTGTAGATATAGGTTTTTGTAATCTGAAAATATAAAAACAGCAAGGTAGCAAGTGGTAAAAGTGAGAGAAAACGGTATTGCAATGTGTTGAAACAAGGCCTAGGGTTCATACTTTCACTAGTGCAAGTTCTCTCAACAATAATAACATAACTGGATCATATAACTATCCCCCAACATGCAACAAAGAGTCACTCCAAAGTCACTAATAGCGGAGAACAAACGAAGAGATTATTGTAGGGTACGAAACCACCTCAAAGTTATCCTTTCTGATCGATCTATTCAAGAGTCCATAGTAAAATAACACGAAGCTATTCTTTCCGTTCAATCTATCCTAGAGTTCATACTAGAATAACACCTTAAGACACAAATCAACCAAAACCCTAATGTCACATAGATATTCCAATGTCACCTCAAGTATCCATGGTATGATTATACAATATGTATCACACAATCTCAGATTCATGTATTCAACCAACACAAAGAACTTCAGAGAGTGCCCCAAAGTTTCTACCGGAGAGTCAAGATGAAAATGTGTGCCAACTCCTATGCATAAGTTCATGAGGTCACGGAACTCGCAAGTTGATCACCAAAACATACATCAAGTGGATCATGTGAATATCCCATTGTCACCACAGATAAACACATGCAAGACATACATCAAGTGTTCTCAAATCCTTAAAGACTCAATCTGATAAGATAACTTCAAAGGGAAAACTCAATCCATTACAAGAGAGTAGATGGGGAGAAACATCATAAGATCCAACTATAATAGCAAAGCTCGCGATACATCAAGATCGTGCCAAATCAAGAACACGTGAGAGAGAGAGAGAGATCAAACACATAGCTACTGGTACATACCCTCAGCCCCGAGGGAGAACTACTCCCTCCTCATCATGGAGAGCGTCAGGATGATTGATGACCCATAAGTGTAGGGGATCTATCGTAGCCTTTTCGATAAGTAAGAGTGTCAAACCCAACGAGGAGCAGAAAGAAATGATAACGGTTTTCAGCAAGGTATTCTCTGCAAGCACTGAAATTATCGGTAACAAATAGTTTTGTGATAAGATAAATTGTAACGAGCAACAAGTAATAAAAGTAAATAAGGTGCAGCAAGATGACCCAATCCTTTTTGTAGCAAAGGACAAGCCTGGACAAACTCTTATATGAAGGAAAGCGCTCCCAAGGACACATGGGAATTATCGTCAAGCTAGTTTTCATCACGCTCATATGATTCGTGTTTGGTACTTTGATAATTTGATATGTGGGTGGACCGGTGCTTGGGTACTGCCCTTACTTGGACAAGCATCGCACTTATGATTAAACCCTATTGCAAGCATCCGCAACTACAACAGAAGTATTAAGGTAAACCTAACGATAGCATGAAACATATGGATCCAAATCAGCCCGTTACGAAGCAACTTATAAACTAGGGTTTAAGCTTTTATCACTCTAGCAACCCATCATCTACTTATTACTTCCCAATGCCTTCCTCTAGGCCCAAACAATGGTGAAGTGTCATGTAATCGACGTTCACATAACACCACTAGAGGAAAGACAACATACATCTCATCAAAATATCGAACGAATACCAAATTCACATGACTACTTATAGCAAGACTTCTCCCATGTCCTCAGGAACAAACGTAACTACTCATGAAGCATATTCATGTTCATAATCAGAGGGGCATTAATATGCATAATGGATCTGAACATATGATCTTCCACCAAGTAAACCAACTAGCATCAACTACAAGGAGTAATCAACACTACTAGCAACCCACATGTACCAATCTGAGGTTTGGATACAAAGATTGGATACAAGAGATGAACTAGGGTTTGAGAAGAGATGGTGCTGGTGAAGATATTGATGGAGATTGACCCCCTCCCGATGATAGGATCGTTGGTGATGATTTCCCCCTCCCGGAGGGAAGTTTCCCTGGCAGAACAACTCTGCCGGAGCCCTAGATTGGTTTCGCCAAGGTTGCGCCTCGTGGCGGCGGAGTTTCTTCCCAAAAGCTTGCTTATGATTTTTTTCTCGGACGAAAGACTCCATATAGCCAAAGATGGGCATCGGAGGGCCACCAGGGGGCCCACGAGGCAGGGGGCGCGCCTAGGGGGTAGGGCGCGCCCCCAACCCTTGTGGCTGGTAGGTGGCCCCCCTCTGGTACTTCTTGCGCCCAATATTTTTTATATATTCTAAAAAGTGCTCCCGTGGAGTTTCAGGACTTTTGGAGATGTGCGGAATAGGTCTCTAATATTTGCTCCTTTTCCAGCCCAGAATTCCAGCTGCCGGCATTCCCCTCTTCATGTAAACCTGGTAAAATAAGAGAGAATAGGCATAAGTATTGCGACATAATGTGTAATAACAGCCCATAATGCAATAAATATCGATATAAAAGCGTGATGCAAAAATGGACGTTTCAATGATGAAGATGGCCACTAGAGAGGGATTCCCCACTCCGACAGGGTGCCGGAACGGGTCTAGATTGGTTTTCGGTGGCTACGGAGGCTTCTGGCGGTGGAACTCCCGATCTAGGTTTCTTTCTGGAAGTTTCTGTATATATAAGAGGTTTTGGCATCGAGTACAAGTCAGGGGGTCTCCGAGCTGTCCACGAGGCAGGCAGGCACGCAAAGGGGGGGTGGGCGCGCCCCCCACCCTCGTGGGCAGCCCGGGACTCTTCTGGCCAAACTCTTTTACTCCATGGCCTTCTTCTGGTCCAAAAATAAGCTCCGTCTGTTGGGGAACGTAGTAATTTCAAAAAATTTCCTACGCACACGCAAGATCATGGTGATGCACAACAACAAGAGGGGAGAGTGTTGTCTACGTACCCTCATAGACCGGAAGCGGAAGCGTTATAACAACGCGGTTGCTGTAGTCGTACATCTTCACGGCCCGACCGATCAAGCACCGAAACTACGGTACCTCCGAGTTTTGCACACGTTCAGCTCGATGACGATCCCCGGACTCCGATCCAGCAAAGTGTCGGGGATGAGTTCTGTCAGCACGACGGCATGGTGACGATCTTGATGTTCTACCGTCGCAGGGCTTCGCCTAAGCACCGCTACAATATTATCGAGGATTATGGTGGAGGGGGGCACCGCACACGGCTAAGAGATCAATGATCAATTGTTGTGTCTCTGGGGTGCCCCCTGCCCCCATATATAAAGGAGTGGAGGAGGGGGCCAGCCAAGGAGGGTGGCGCGCCCAAGGGGGGGAGTCCAACTCCCACCGGGAGTAGGACTCCCTTTTTTCCTATTAGGAGTAGGAGAGGGAAGGAAGAGGAAGGAGGGAGGAAGGAAAGGGGGGGGCGGCCCCCCTCCCAATTCTGATTGGGCTTGGGGGGGGGGCGCCCCCACCCTTGCTCCTTTCCCCTCCTTTCCACTAAGGCCCAATAAGGCCCATATACCTCCCGGGGGGTTCCGATAACCTCCCGGTGATCCGGTATTGTCCCAATCTTACCTGGAACCTTTCCGGTGTCCAAATATAGTCGTCCAATATATCAATCTTTATGTCTCGACCATTTCGAGACTCATCTTCAAGTCCGTGATCACATCCAGGACTCCGAACAACCTTCAGTACATCAAAATATATAAACTCATAATGAAACTGTCATCGTAACGTTAAGCGTGCGGACCCTACGGGTTCGAGAACAATGTAGACATGACCGAGACACGTCTCCTGTCAATAACCAATAGCGGAACCTGGATGCTCATATTGGATCCTACATATTCTATGAAGATCGTTATCGGTCAGACCGCATAACAACATATGTTGTTCCCTTTGTCATCGGTATGTTACTTGCCCGAGATTTGATCGTCGGTATCTCAATACCTAGTTCAATCTTGTTACCGGCAAGTCTCTTTACTCGTTCTGTAATACATCATCTTGCAACTAACTTATTAGTTGCATTGCTTGCAAGGCTTAAGTGATGTGTATTACCGAGAGGGCCCAGAGATACCTCTCCGACAATCGGAGTGACAAATCCTAATCTCGAAATACGCCAACCCAACATGTACCTTTGGAGACACCTGTAGAGCACCTTTATAATCACCCAGTTACGTTGTGACATTTGGTAGCACACAAAGTGTTCCTCTGGTAAACGGGAGTTGCATAATCTCATAGTCGTAGGAACATGTATAAGTCATGAAGAAAGCAATAGCAACATACTAAACAATCGGGTGCTAAGCTAATGGAATGGGTCATGTCAATCACATCATTCTCCTAATGATGTGGTCCCGTTAATCAAATGACAACTCATGTCTATGGTTAGGAAACATAACCATCTTCGATTAACGAGGTAGTCAAGTAGAGGCATACTAGTGACACTCTGTTTGTCTATGTATTCACACATGTATTATGTTTCCGGTTAATACAATTCTAGCATGAATAATAAACATTTATCATGATATAAGGAAATAAATAATAACTTTATTATTGCCACTAGGGCATATTTCCTTCAGTCTCCCACTTGCACTAGAGTCAATAATCTAGTTCACATCTCCATGTGATTTAACACCAATAGTTCACATCACCATGTGATTGACACCTATAGTTCACATCGACATGTGACCAACACCCAAAGGGTTTACTAGAGTCAATAATCTAGTTCACATCGCTATGTGATTAACACCCAAAGAGTACTAAGGTGTGATCATGTTTTGCCTGTGAGAGAAGTTTAGTCAACGGGTCTGCCACATTCAGATCCGTAAGTGTTTTGCAAAATTCTATGTCAACAATGCTCTGCACGGAGCTACTCTAGCTAATTGCTCCCACTTTAAATATGTATCCAGATTGAGATTTTGAGTCATCTAGATCAGTGTCAAAACTTGCATCGACGTAACCCTTTACGACGAACCTTTTGTCACCTCCATAATCGAGAAACATATCCTTATTCCACTAAGGATAATTTTGACCAATGTCCAGTGATCTATTCCTAGATCACTATTGTACTCCCTTGCCAAACTCAGGGCAGGGTATACAATAGGTCTGGTACACAGCATGGCATACTTTATAGAACCTATGGCCAAGGCATAGGGAATGAGTTTCATTCTCTTTCTATCTTCTGCCGTGGTCGGGCTTTGAGTCTTACTCAGTTTCACACCTTAGGCAAGAACTCTTTCTTTGACTGTTCCATTTTGAACTACTTCAAAATCTTGTCAAGGTATGTACTCATTGAAAAACTTTATCAAGCGTCTTGATCTATCTCTATAGATATTGATGCTCAATATGTAAGCAGCTTCATCGAGGTCTTTCTTTGAAAAACTCCTTTCAAACACTCCTTTATGCTTTGCAGAATAATTCTACATTATCTCCGATCAACAATATGTCATTCACATATACTTATCAGAAATGGTGTAATGCTCCCACTCACTTTCTTGTAAATATAGGCTTCACCGCAAGTCTGTATAAAACTATATGCTTTGATCAACTTATCAAAGCGTATATTCCAACTCCGAGATGCTTGCACTAGTCCATAGATGGATCGCTGGAGCTTGCATATTTTGTTAGCACCTTTAGGATTGAAAAAACCTTCTGGTTGCATCATATACAACTCTTCTTTAATAAATCCATTAAGGAATGCAGTTTTGTTTATCCATTTGCCAGATTTCATAAAATGTGGCAATTGCTAACATGATTCGGACAGACTTAAGCATATATACGAGTGAGAAACTCTCATCAGAGTCAACACCTTGAACTTGTCGAAAACCTTTTGCGACAATTCTAGCTTTGTAGATAGTAACACTACTATCAGCGTCCGTCTTCCTCTTGAAGATCCATTTAATCTCAATGGCTCGCCGAGCTTTGGGCAAGTCAATCAAAGTCCATACTTTGTTCTCATACATGGATCTCATCTCAGATTTCATGGCCTCAAGACATTTTGCGGAATCTGGGCTCATCATCGCTTCCTCATAGTTCGTAGGCTCGTCATGGTCAAGTAACATGAACTCTAGAACAGGATTACCGTACCACTCTGGTGCGGATCTCACTCTGGTTTACCTACGAGGTTCGGTAGTAACTTGATCTGAAGTTACATGATCATCATCATTAGCTTCCTCACTAATTGGTGTAGTAGTCACAGGAACAGATTTCTATGATGAACTACTTCCCAATAAGGGAGCAGGTACAGTTACCTCATCAAGTTCTACTTTCCTCCCACTCACTTCTTTCGAGAGAAACTCCTTCTCTAGAAAGGATCCATTCAAAGCAACGAATATCTTGCCTTCGGATCTGTGATAGAAGGTGTGCCCAACATTTTCTTTTGGGTATCCTATGAAGACGCACTTCTCCGATTTGGGTTTGAGCTTATCAGGTTGAAACTTTTTCACATAAGCATTGCAACCTCAAACTTTAAGAAACGACAACTTAGGTTTCTTGCCAAACCATAGTTCATACGGTGTCGTCTCAACGGATTTAGATGGTGCCCTATTTAATGTGAATGTAGCTGTCTCTAATGCATAACCCCAAAATGATAGTGGTAAATCGGTAAGAGACATCATAGATCGCACCATATCTAATAAAGCACGGTTATGACGTTCGGACACACCATTACACCGTGGTGTTCCAGGTGGCGTGAGTAGTGAAACTATTTCACATTGTTTTAACTGAAGGCCAAACTCGTAACTCAAATATTTTACTTCTGCGATTATATCGTAGAAACTTTTATTTTTGTTACGATGATTCTCCACTTCACTCTGAAATTCTTTGAACTTTTCAAATATTTCAGACTTGTGTTTCATCAAGTAGATATACTCATATCTGCTCAAATCATCTGTGAAGATCAGAAAATAATGATACCTGCCGCGAGCCTCAATATTCATTGGAGCACATACATCAGTATGTATGATTTCCAACAAATCTGTTGCTCGCTCCATTGTTCCGGAGAACGGAGTCTTAGTCATCTTGCCCATGAGGCATGGTTCGCAAGCATCAACTGATTCATAATCAAGTGATTCCAAAAGCCCATCAGCATGGATTTTCTTCATGCGCTTTACACCAATATGACCTAAACAGCAGCACCACAAATAAGTTGCACTATCATTATTAACTTTGCATCTTTTAGCTTCAATATTATGAAAATGTGTATCACCATGATCAAGATCCAACAAACCATTTTCATTAGGTGTATGACCATAGAAGGTTTTATTCATGTAAACAGAACAACAATTATTCTCTAACTTACATGAATAACCGTATTGCAATAAACATGATCCAATCATATTTATGCTCAACGCAAACACCAAATAACATTTATTTAGGTTCAACACTAATCCCGAAAGTATAGGGAGTGTGCGATGATGATCATATCAATCTTGGAACCACTTCCAACACACATCGTCACTTCACTCTTAACTAGTCTATGTTTATTTTGCAACTCCCATTTCGAGTTACTACTCTTAGCAACTGAACCAGTATCAAATACCGAGGGGTTGCTATAAACACTAGTAAAGTACACATCAATAACATGTATATAAAATATAGCTTTGTTCACTTTGCCATCCTTCTTATCCACCAAATACTTGGGGTAGTTCCGCTTCTAGTGACCAGTCCCTTTGCAGTAGAAGCACTTAGTCTCAGGCTTAGGTCCAGACTTGGGTTTCTTCACTTGAGCAGCAACTTGTTTGCCGTTCTTCTTGAAGTTCCCCTTCTTCCCTTTGCCCTTTCTCTTGAAAGTAGTGGTCTTGTCAACCATCAACACTTGATGTTTTTCTTGATTTCTACCTTCGCCGATTTTTGCATCGCGAAGAGCTTGGGAATTGTTTTCGTCATCCGGCAAGTCTCTTTACTCGTTCTGTAATACATCATCTTGCAACTAACTTATTAGTTGCATTGCTTGCATGGCTTAAGTGATGTGTATTACCGAGAGGGCCCAGAGATACCTCTCGGACAATCGGAGCGACAAATCCTAATCTCGAAATACGCCAACCCAACATGTACCTTTGGAGACACCTGTAGAGCACCTTTATAATCACCCAGTTACGTTGTGACGTTTGGTAGCACACAAAGTGTTCCTCCAGTAAATGGGAGTTGCATAATCTCATAGTCGTAGGAACATGTATAAGTCATGAAGAAAGCAATAGCAACATACTAAACGATCATGTGCTAAGTTAATGGAATGGGTCATGTCAATCACATCATTCTCCTAATGATGTGATCCCATTAATCAAATGACAACTCATGTCTATGGTTAGGAAACATAACCATCTTCGATTAACGAGCTAGTCAAGTAGAGGCATACTAGTGACACTCTGTTTGTCTATGTATTCACACATGTATTATGTTTCCGGTTAATACAATTCTAGCATGAATAATAAACATTTATCATGATATAAGGAAATAAATAATAACTTTATTATTGCCTCTAGGGCATATTTCCTTCACTGCCAAGTTTCAGGTCAATTGGACTCCGTTTGGTTTTCCTTTTCTGCGATACTCAAAAATAAGGAAAAAACAGAAACTGGCACTGGGCTCTAGGTTAATAGGTTAGTCCCAAAAATCATATAAAATAGCATATAAATGCATATAAAACATCCTAGATTGATAATATAATAGCATGGAACAATAAAAAATTATAGATACGTTGGAGACGTATCAATTTCATGGAGAAAACCATAAGAAATTCGTACGGTCTCGAAAAATTATGAAAACTTGTAGGCATGATGGCCCTGGAGATGCGGCCGTGTAGAAAAAGTTTGGGGTCCTCCGGCTGAGTCAGAAAAGAAAATGCAGTACGGAGCTGACCTCCTTCATATCCGATCAATGCCGGTTGCATAGGTGGTACGAGGTGGCATGCATGAAATGTCACCCAATTTTGGGAGGCATTGGGATGGCCATTGTAGGGCCCCACGCAAGATTGGAACGCATTCGGGCACCAAATGCACGTTGCGTCACGCCCGGTCAGTGTTTTCGGTGCATTTCACAGAGAAAACCATAGGAAATTCGTACGGTCTCGAAAAATTATGAAAACTTGCACGCATGATGGCTCTGGTGATGCGGACGTGTGGAAAAAGTTTGGGGTCCACCGGCTGAGTCAGAAAAGAAAACGCAGTACGGAGCTGACCTCCTTCATATCCGATCGGTGCCGGTTGCATATGTGGTACGAGGTGGCATGCATGAAGTGTCACGCAATTTTGGGAGGCAGTGGGCATGGCCATCGTAGGGCCCCACGCAAGATTGGAACTAATTCGGGCACCAAACGCACGTTGCGTCACGCCCACTTAGTGTTTTCGGTGCGTTTCACGGAGAAAACCATAAGAAATTCGTACTGTCTTGAAAAATTATGAAAACTTGCACGCATGATGCCCTAGGTGATGCGGGCGTGTGGAAAAAGTTTGGGGGTCCACCGGCTGAGTCAGAAAAGAAAACGCAGTACGGAGCTGACCTCCTTCATATCCGATCAGTGTCAGTTGCATAGGTGGTACGAGGTGGCATGCATGAAATGTCACACAATTTTGGGAGGCAGTCGGCATGGCCATCGTAGGGCCCCACGCAAGATTGGAACAAATTGGGGCAGCACACGCACGTTGCGTCATGCCCGGTTAGTGTTTTAGGTGCGTTTCACGGAGAAAACCATAAGAAATTCGTACGGTCTCGAAAAATTATGAAAACTTGCACGCATGATGGCCGTGGTGATGCGGGCGTGTGCAAAAAGTTTGGGGGTCCATTGTCTGTGTTAGAAAATAAAACGCAGTACAGAGCTGACCTCCTTCATATCCGATCAGTGCCGGTTGCATAGGTGGTACGATGTGACATGCATGAAATGTCACCCAATTTTGGGATGCAGTGGGCATGGCCATCGTAGGGCCCCACGCAAGATTGGAACGAATTCAGGCACTAAACGCATGTTGCGTCACGCCCGGTCAGTGTTTTCGATGTGTTTCACGGAGAAAACCATAAGAAATTCGTACGGTCTTGAAAAATTATGAAAACTTGTACGCATGATGGCCCTGGTGATGCGGGCGTGTGGAAAAAGTTCGGGGTCCACCGGCTGAGTCAGAAAAGAAAACGCAGTACGAAGCTGACCTCCTTCACATATCCGTTCAATGCCGGTTGCATAAGTGGTACGAGGTGGCATGCATGAAATGTCACCCAATTTTGGGAGGCAGTGGGCATGGCCATCGTAGGGCCCCACGCAAGATTCGAACGAATTCGGGCAGCACACGCACGTTGCGTCACACCCGGTCAGTGTTTTCGGTGCGTTTCATGGAGAAAACTTGCACGCACGATGGTCCTATTGATGCGGGCGTGTGGAAAAAGTTTGTTCATGTAAAAAAACAAAATTATATAAAGGAGTGAACGGTGCGCCGACTTAGCGATGTGATATTAAACTAGAACTGTTAAAGTATAATGCATTTATTTGTTTTCAATAAATGCATCATGGGCCAGACGGCGGAACTTTTACGTGACGGGCCAAGGGACCCACTATGGTGTGACCACGTCTATGACTCCGTACGTGCGTGCATGGGCATTGAAACCACGCCGCCATTACCTCGCCCCACGACCGCATAACCCCGCCGCCTCCACGCACGACCTCCCCCGATCCCACTGTCGCACTGCCGTGTCCGTCCAAACTCCCTTCCCTGCCGCCCTCACGACGGCCATACACTCCGGCATCTTGCTACCTCTTAAGCATGCGTTGGTTTTTCCTTAAAGAGGAAATGGTGATGCAGCAAAGCAGCATAAGTATTTCCCTCAGTTTTTGAGAACCAAGGTATCAATCCAGTAGGAGACCACGCGCGAGTCACCTCTTACCTACACAAACAAATAAGAACCTCGCAACCAACGCGATAAAGGGGTTGTCAATCCCTTCACGACCACTTGCAAGAGTGAGATCTGATAGAGATAATAATAATAAGATAAATATTTTTGGTATTTTTATGATATATATTGAAAGTAAAGATTGCAAAATAAAATAGATTGGAAATTTGTATGATGGAGAATAGACCTGGGGTCATAGGTTTCACTAGTGGCTTCTCTCAAGATAGCATAAGTATTACGGTGGGTGAACAAATTACTGTCGAGCAATTGATAAAAAAGCGAATAATTATGAGAATATTTAGGTGTGATCATGTATATAGTCATCACGTCCGTGACAAGTAGACCGACTTCTACCTGCATCTACTACTATTACTCCACAGATCGACCGCTATCCAGCATGCATCTAAAGTATTTAGTTCATAAGAACAGAGTAACGCCTTAAGCAAGATGACATAATGTAGAGGGAAAAACTCATGCAATATGATATAAACCGACTCCTGACCCCTAGTAGCTGCCGGTGGACCTTCTGTTTTCTAATTTGGACTACCCTTGTGCAGTGAGTTCTTTTGCATCTTGCGGCCCTTGCATAGCTAGCCTACGTTTAGCTTGGCTCATTTGAACTTACGGTAACACAAGCAAACGTTTGTTGAGTGGTTGCTACCAAAAGCTAGAAAATAAAATCTTCTACTAAAGACCAATCCTTAGTTGGCTAGGCTACAATAGCTTCTTCTATAGATCCAAACACACAAGTGGCACCTTGATAACATTTTTCAAACAAAACATGTGGCCTGCGACAGACTTGGTCACAGCACACAAGGGGGTGGCAAAACCAAGGTCCTGGCAAGGGCGGCATATCCTATTATCCTCTGGCTGCCCTATAAATATCACCTATGTCATGAGATGCACAAAGCAGCAGTGCATGCAGCTTGTGGTTTCACCTAGCCAGTACGTATGCTTCGGTCCACGCCCCCCCCCCCCCCCCCCCCCCTCTCTCTCTCTCGCCATCTTGTTCTCTCACAGCGTATTTCTATTCTGGGTCCTCACTGAACACATTTGTGCTGCAGATTGATCTTGGATAGGTTTGAAGGAAGCAACAAAGAAGGAGAAAGAAGAAGCAGAAGATGAGCACCACCAAGACGTCGTGGCCGGAGGTGGTGGGCTGGCCGGCGGCGCAGGCCGTGACTCAGGTCAACACCGACAGGCCTGACGTTGCGATCGAGGTGCTCCCGTCTGGCACCAGCGTGTCCCCGGGGTTCAGTAGCGAGCGTGTCCGCGTCTTCTTCGATGGGACTGGCAGCGTCACGGCCACTCCACAGGTTGGTTAGGCCGGCGGCGTCATCTTGCCAGGTCGACATTGCCCGTCGCTGAAATAGCTAGAGGAGCTTGATGCTATTTTGATTATCTAGAAGCGGAAGAAGCATTTGATTTATCAATGTACTCGTTATGAATGGAGCCCTTAGCTATTTTGAGGTTGGGTATGTCTTATGGTTGTATCGTCTTTATGTGATGTTTTGAGTTAATAAAATACCTTTTATAAAAGAAATGAAATGAGGACCTTTGTTGACGGAGCGGACACATTGTAATTGTAATGGGCTTGGGCTTGAGCTAGTAAACACAACAAATGTTGGTAATTCAAAACAAAATTATAGCATGGCACTGTTTATCACATGGTTCACAATATAGGTTCATATGGGTGAATCCAGTGCCCATTTTTTCGTATTAGCCCAGCTACATGCTTAGTCACTTCGGTACCAAAATAACGTGGGTTTAGTGGAGTAAAAATTGAAATGATATTGTACCCATTCACTTGACAGTTGTTGAGATGTGTTGTGTTGTAGTTACTACGACTCAATTTACAGTTGTTGAGATGTGATGTGATGTGCTTATTTTACAGTATGTCGTTGCAGGAAATAGCTACAAAACTAGAGATAAGTTTGCTAAAACCGTAAAATGGACAAAAAATTGTTGCATATATTGGATTATCACAATCTTTCATAATGTAAACAAAGACTAAAGACGAGGGATTTGCATGCTTCTCCAAGACGTTATCGTGTCGGTCCACCAATCAACGATATTGGCATGTGTTACAATAAGTGTATATCTCTCTTGATATTCTTTTAGGTTTTTATAAAACAATTGATTACAACATAACATAGGAACTAAAGTTGAACCTACATATAAGTTCACATATATAGTGTACTTTCAATTTTATTGGTACTGCTACACTTTCTTAACAAATATAAAATGTTGTTTTGCTCAAAAGACACATTGTAAGGGATACATATTGCAATCTAATAGATATGGCTTTGTAAATAACTTAGTTTATGAGTTTGGTTAGTAGAAAAATATGCTTAAGTCTAAGAGAATAAATTTAACATGGCTGAAACATAACATAAAACAAATGCTTTACACGTATACATGTGTTATACGCAGAGGGACCATCGCTCAACACTGGAAACGCTCAGGATGGCCTCTAGCTTAGCCATTTTTATTCTCTTATGTACAAGTAGATGATTTTTGTTGACGTAAAACATAGGAATATATATTTGGGGGGCATAAAGGTGCGCTTAAGCAAGTACGGCACCACACATATAAACACAATGTCTACAAAGACTGGCAGGCTAACGAAGTGTTCTTTTCCCTAGGCCCTACCGATGGCTAGGTTACACCTTCCCTCCAAGCAACACCAGTGAGACTGTGGATTCGCCTGCCCTCCGACTGCCGCTCCGGTGGCCGGCAGCGGGGAGAAGAATTCCGGTGCCTTGGCTCTGGCTAGTAGTTTAGGTTAGGTTTTTATTTCTCGCAGGGACTGCATTCAGACGGATGGCAACGCTTCTTCTTTGAGTTGGTCTTTTGGGCTCCGATCCTCCTTGAGTTTGTCCGTCTAAAGTTCAAACGGAACCGACAGAGCTCTGGAGTATATTATTGATCGTCTCCTTAGGGTGGTGAGGTTAGGGTTTCTCGTCATGCATGTGCGCCGGTGAGATCTGTTCTCAGGCACCTCGGATCGATTGAAGGGTTCAATGACGACGACTACGACTCCCACACGCTGGTTCTTAAGGACACATGCACAAAGACTTCCCGACTGTTATCTACAAGGCCGGGCCGGCTCCAGCAGGGGAGCGCCGACAGTGGTGTGTCGGCGGCTCGTTTTGACGGCGGCGGTGGTCGTTCAATGGTCCAGAGACATCAATGTAATGTTTATTATGTTTGGGGTGTTTTATACTTCTAGTGAACTTTTTTTAATAAATCTAGATGCATTTTCAAAAAATTAAAATAAAGGTATGCTTAGATTTCTTATTGTCGATCGTAATCCAGTATGTCTTTCGTTTTTCTAATTTGAACTACATGTGTGCACTGAGTACGTTTGGCTTTGCTCATTTGGGCTTAGCTAAACACAAGCCGGCGTCTCTAGCTCCAAAGCACACCACGCTCGTTGCCGTCCAGAGCGAGTCATTTTGGCTGCCTGACTTGGGCAAGCATATATGTGCAGCTATCGGCTAGATTGCCACCAAAAACTAGAGAACATTTCCTTGTACCAAAGACCAATCCTTGCTCAGCTAAGTTAGGAACTCAGGTTAGCTTCTGCTATAGATCCAAACACACAAGGGGCACCTTGATAACATTTTTCGAAAAATACATGCGGCCTGCAAGCAGATTTGGTCACAGCACAGAAAGGGGGTGAGTGGTGATAAAACCAAGGTCCCGGCAAGGGCGGCATATCCCCGGTGCATATCCTTATAGCTGCATGCCCTATAAATATCATCCAGATCATGAGATGCATAGAGCAGCAGCGCATACAGCATTCTTGCAGTTTCACCTACCTAGTACGGTACGCACTGCTTCGCATCCCCCTCTTGCAGTCTTGTTCTCATGCAACGTATTTCGATTCGGTCTCCATCTAACCCTTGGTCACTGAACACATTTGTGCTGCAGATTGATCTTGGGATAGCAGGTTTGAAGGAAGCAACAAAGAAGAAGAAGAAGAAGATGAGCACCACCAAGACGTCGTGGCCGGAGGTGGTGGGCTGGCCGGCGGCGCAGGCCGTGACTCAGGTCAACACTGACAGGCCTGACGTCGCGATCGAGGTGCTCCCATCTGGCACCAGTGTGTCCCCGGGGTTCAGTAGCACGCGTGTTCGCGTCTTCTTCGATGGGACTGGCAGCGTCGCGGCAACTCCGCAGGTTGGTTAGGCCCATGCCGTGGTCTTGCCGGGATAATCCTCTTCTTCGAGAAAAATGAAAAGGAAGACGCATTTGATTTTATCAATGTACTCATTATGAATGGAGCCCTTGGCTACTTCGAGGTTGGATATGTACTCTTTGTAGTGTCCTTATGTGATGTTTTGAGTTAATAAAATATCTATTATACAAGAAATGAAATGAGGACTTTTGTTGACGGAGCTGCCATGTTGTAATTGTAATGAGCTCTGGCTTGAGTAAACGCAACAGATGTTGGTAATTCAACAGAAAATTATAGCCTGGTACTGTTTATCACATGGTTTGACAATATAGGTTTATAATGGGTGATTCCAATGCCCCTTTTCCGGATTAGCCTGGCTTGATGCTTAATTACTTCCGCACCAAAATAATGCGAGTTCAGTGGAGGAAAAATTGAAACGATATTGTACCAAGTCACTTGATTGGTTTGGTCACAGCTGTCCACAGCATATGCAATTACTACGACTCAATTTACAGTTGTAGAGATGTGATGTGATGTTCTTATTTTACAGTATGTTGTAGGAAATAGCTACAAAACTAGAGATAAGTTGGCTAAAAACCGTAAAATGGACAAAAACTAAAATGGTTGGATAAATTGGATTATCATAATCTTACGTGATGCCAACGGCAGAGTAATAAAGAATGAGAGATTTGCATCCTTCTCCAAGACGTTGTCCGTCACTCGGTCGGCCGACCAATTAACGGTATTGGTTTGTCATGATAGGTCCATATCTAACTTGATTTTATTTTATTTTTTGGTAAAACAATTGACTACAACATAAAAATTAAATTTGAACCTAAATATAAGTTCACATATAATATAATATAATTTTGATTTTTATTGGTATTGCTACACTTTTTATAAAAAATATCGTTACAAAAGTGTTGTTTTCCTCGAAAGACACATTATAAGGGATACATATTGCAATCTCTTGGTAAATAACTTAGTTTATGAATTTGGTTAGTACAAAAAGATGCCTAAGTCTAAAAGAATATATTTAACATGAAAAATATAATGTGTTACTGCTTTTCCAAAGCTAAACCACGTAACTAAAACTTGGCCACATCATCTTCATATGCATTACACCGTGCATCCGAAGTTCACGCCGGCAAAACAAGCAACATCAATTTTCGTTGTGCTAACCCTAACTAGACAAGCTAGCTCATCGAAGAGAAGAAAAACTACATGTTGCATGTGTGTGGCATGTCGGGCATGTCACTGTGCAAGGCTTAGTAGATATTTATTAATATAAGATGCTTCTTGTTGAGGTAAAACATAGGAGTCTACTGTCTACACTGGGAAAAAACAAAATGGTGCGCTTAAGGGCGTGTTTGGTTCATGTCCAGGCCTTGATGCCTGGTAAAATTTGTTGCCTGGTGTTGGCCTGAGAAAAAGAAGATTTTTCCCTGGCCAGGCATGTGTGTGCACGTAATGTTTGGATGAGAACCTGGCCTGGGAGAAACACTTAAAGAATAAAAAAATATGAGTTGAAAGGCTAATTTGATAGAAAGTGCAGCACACATGTGCTAAAGAGTGCCAAATTGCATCTGCCTGGATTCCAGGCGTCCTCTCCTGTTAGCCTGGACCAGCCTAAGCATTCTGCCTGGGAGCTAGCCAGTCTAATCAAGCTGCCACGAGCTCCAGGCCAGACATGTGTCCGTGAATCCAGGTAGCCAACCAAACAAAGCTTTCATGCCGAACAGAAACATCCTAAAAAGAGTAGTGGTCCTTCATGAAACACTCCATGAAATTCACACGAAAAAATTAGATGGAGTTGTTTTTAAGGTGGATTTCGAGAAATCGTACGATAAAGTCAAATGGCCATTCCTTTAACAGGCATTGCGTATGAAAGGTTTTGATGAAGTCTGGCGCCGCCAGGTAGAATCGTTTACGCAAAAAGGGAGTGTTGGAATTAAAGTGAATGATGACATAGGTCATTATTTCCAGACACATAAGGGCCTGACACAAGGGGATCCGATGTCCCCTATCCTGTTCAACATTGTAGTTGATATGTTGGCAATTTTGATAGAAAGGGCTAAGGAGGCTGGTTAGGTGGGTGGCTTGGTACCTCATCTAGTTGATGGAGGTGTGTCTATCCTACGATACGCCGATGATACGATCATCTTTATGGAGCATGACTTGGTCAAAGCGAGAAATATGAAGCTGGTGTTATGCCTTTTTGAATAATTGACCGGGTTAAAGATTAACTTTCACAAAAGCAAATTGTTTTGCTTTGGTAGAGCCAAAGACGAACAACGGGCATATAGGCAATTGTTTGGGTGCGAATTGGGGACTTTACCTTTTACGTACTTAGGTATATCAATCCACCATCGTAAGCTGACAAACAGAGAATGGAAATGCATCGAGGTCCGCTTTGAAAAGAAATTGAGTTGCTGGAAGGGCAAGCTCATGTCATACGGAGGCCGATTAATTTTGATAAACTCGGTTCTCATGAGTATGCCTATGTTTTTTTGTCGTTCTTCGAAGTCCCAGTTGGATTTAGGAAAATATTGGACTTCTATCGATCACGATTCTTCTGGCAGGGCGATGAACTAAAAAAAATACCGACTCTCCAAATGGGATAGCATCTGTCGACCGAAAGACCAAGGGGGTCTTGGTATTGAGAATTTTGAAATCAAGAACAGATGTCTTCTCAGTAAGTGGCTGTGGAAGTTATCGTTTGAGACTAATGCCACTTGGGCACAGATCCTCTGTAGCAAGTATCTTCGCTCCAAAACTTTGTCCCAGGTGACAGCAAGGCCGACTGACTCACCTTTTTGGAAAGGGCTTATGAAAGTCAAATTAACCTTGTTTAATAGGACAAAGTTTATTATTGGTAACGGTGCTAGTACGCGATTCTGGGAGGATACTTGGCTCGGAGATACCCCCCGGTCATTCAATACCCGTCTCTGTATCGTATTGTTCAATGACGTGAGGCGTTCGTTGCAACGATACTTCAATCCAACCCCCTTAATATTCTGTTCAGAAGAACGCTAGTTGGCAATCGTTGGGAAGAATGACTCCATCTAGTAAGTAGACTGATGGAGGTTCAGTTATCTCAATAGCCCGATAAACTACGCTGGAAGCTTACTAGGTCTGGAGAGTTTACAGTTAAATCAATGTATGTTGGTGTTATCAATTCAAGCTCGATTCCTAGTTCCAAACATGTTTGGGCTGTCAAAGTTCCTTTGAAAATCAAAGTGTTTATGTGGTTTGTCCATAAACAAGTTATATTAACCAAGGACAATTTAACAAAACGTAATTGGACAGGACCTACTAGGTGTAGTTTCTGTAATCGGGATGAAACTATCAAACACCTTTTTCTTGATTGCCCGTTAGCGAAAGTTCTATGGCGGACAGTCCATATTGCATTTAATATTACTCCATCGAGTTCTGTCAACACGTTATTTGGAATGTGGCTTAATGTGATAGAGCCCGAAACAGCGAGACATATTCGCGTAGGAGTCTGTGCTTTATTGTGAGCAGTCTGGAACTGCAAAAATAATTTGGTTTTTAACAGAACAACAAATATTTATTTTTTTGCGGATTATTTTCCGAGCCACTGCGTTAATCCGTATGTGGTCGCTACTCACTCCGACGAAGGTCAGGGAGCGTTTGGTTACTGGATCTATCCGCTGGGAGATGGTAGCATGGGATATCTTCAACAGGTTTGGATGACGGTCATGTAATAAGATAGGCAATTAGTTTACCTATCTCTCTTATGCCAGCCGGTTGTGGCTTTTTATGGTTAGTTTGTCTTTTGGCCCATTTAGCTCTTTGTGAGCTTTTCTTTATTTTCGTCTTGAGACTTTAAGACCTTGTTGAACCTATTTATTTATTTAATAAGTTGGCCGTATGCATCGTTTTGATGCAGAAGCCTGGGAGTCCCCCCTTCAAAAAAAAAAAACAATGTCCACGCATATCTCATGCATGTCTCAGGCCAGGCATAGATGCCCCAGGGTTGCATCCAAACACGCTCTAAGTTTCTGCCTATCGATCGTAATCCAGAATGTCTCTTCTGTTTTCTAGTTTGAACTACATGTGTGCACTGAGTACGTTTGGCTTTGCTCGTTTGGGTTTAGCTAAACACAAGCAGGCACCTCGTCCTCGCTTGTTGCCGTCGAGAGCGAGTCATTTTGGCTGCCGGACTTGGGCAAGGATATAGGATGCAGCTATCGGCTAAATTGCCACCAAATACTAGAGAACATTTCCTGTACCAAAGACCAATCCTTGCTCAGCTAAGTTAGGAACTCAGGTTAGCTTCTGCTATAGATCCAAACACACAAGGGGCACCTTGATAACATTTTTCGAAAAATACATGCGGCCTGCAAGCAGACTTGGTCACACAAACACAACACACAAGGGGGTGACAAAACCAAGGTCCCGGCAAGGGCGGCATATCCCCGATTCCCTGGTGCATATCCTATAGCTGCATGCCCTATAAATATCATCCAGAGATCATGAGATGCATAGAGCAGCAGCATTCTTGCAGTTTCACTTACCTAGTACGGTACATACTGCTTCGCATTTCCTCTTGCAATCTTTGTTTTCACGCAGCGTATTTCGATTCTCTGTTTCCATCTAACTGTTGGTCACTGAACACATTTGTGCTGCAGATTGATCTTGGGATAGGTTTGAAGGAAGCAACAAAGAAGAAGAAGCAGAAGATGAGCACCACCAAGACGTCGTGGCCGGAGGTGGTGGGCTGGCCGGCGGCGCAGGCCGTAACTCAGGTCAACACCGACAGGCCTGACGTCGCGATCGAGGTGCTCCCGTCTGGCACCAGCGTGTCCCCGGGGTTCAGTACCGAGCGTGTTCGCGTTTTCTTCGATGGGACTGGCAGCGTCGCGGCCACTCCACAGGTCGGTTAGGCCGGCGGCGCCATCTTGCCAGGTCGACATTGCCCGTCGCTGAAATAGTGGAGCTTGATGTTATTTTGATTATCTAGAAGTGGAAGACGCATTTGATTTTATCAATGTACTCGTTATGAATGCAGCCCTTAGCTACTTTGAGGTTGGGTATGTACTCTTTATGGTTGTATCGTCTTTATATGATGTTTTGAGTTAATACAATACCTTTTATAAAAGAAATGAAATGAGGGCCTTTGTTGACGGAACTGGCATATTGCAATTGTAATGAGTTTGGGCTTGAATAAACGCAACAAATGTTAGTAATTCAACACAAAATTATAGCCTAGTACTATTTATCACATGGATTTACAATATAGGTTTATATGGGTGAATCCGGTGCCCGTTTTTTCCGGATTAGCCCGGCTTCATGCTTAATTACTTCCGGACCAAAATAATGTGAGATTAGTGGAGGAAAAATTAAAAGGATATCATACGGGTTGCTTGACAGGTTTGGTCACAGCTCTTCGGAGCATATGCAGTTACGAAGACTCAATTTAGAGCTGTTAAGATGTGATGTGATGTGCTTATTTTACAATATGTTGCAGGAACATAGCTACAAAACTAGAGATAAGTTAGCTAAAAAACTATAAAATGGACAAAAACGAATTGGATTATCATAATATTTCATAGTGTCAAATACAGACTAAGAACGAGAGATTTGCATGCTTCTCCAAGCCATTGTCGGTTGGTCGGTTGAGCAATCAACGATATTGGTTTGTGTTCTGATAGGTGTATATCTCACTTGATTTTCTTTTAGTTTGTTAATAAAACAGTCGACTAAAACATAACATAAAACTAAATTTAAACCTAAATATGAGATCACATATATACAATTTAATTTCAATTTTTATTGGTACTGGTATTGCTACATTTTCTTAAAAAAATTGAATCGTTACCAAAGAAAATGTTTTTCCTCAAAAGAGACATTGTAAGGGATGCATATTTCAATCTAACAGATATGGCTTTGTAAATAGCTTAGTTTATCAGTTTGGTAAGTAGAAAAAGATGCTTAAGTCTAAGAGAATATACGTATTTAACATGAAAAATATAATGTGTTATTAGTGCTCTAAACTGAACCGCGTAACTGAAACTTAACTGAAAAGTTATAGCCATGCATAATGATATGTATCATCTGCATTGTGCATTTCATAGTGCATTTGAAATTCACGCCGGCAAAACTATTAACATCAACTTTTGTTGTGCTAACCCCAACTAGACAAGCTCATCAAAGGGAAGAAAAACTACATGTGTCATATGTGTGGCATGTCGGGGCGTGTCACCGTGAAATGCTTCCTAGTAGATATTTATTCAGCAAGAGGCGTCTACTTGCAAATATAATAAGTATACGCTTCATGTTGAATAAAACATTAGGAGTATATACTCTGGAAAAAGAACATAAAGGTGCGCTTAAGTTTCTTATTGTCGATCATAATCCGGTATGTCTTTTGTTTTTAAATTTGAACTTTAATGTGCACTGAGTACGTTTGGCTTGGCTCATTTGGGCTTAGCTAAATACAAGCAAGCGTCTCTAGCTCCAAAGCACATGATTCTAAAAAAAAGCTCCAACCTACACGCACACACTAGTAGAAAACAAGCTTTTGGTTCGGGCCTGGCCAGCCCATTAGTCCCGGTTCAGTCACAAACCGAGACCCATGGGGGTATACGTCCCGGTTCGTGAGCCGGGGGGGAGGGGGGGGGGCTCGTGGGCATTGGTCCCGGTTCGTCTGGACCCATTTGTCCCGGTTCTAGGCACGAACCGGGACCAATGGGCCTCGCTCCTGGCCCACATACATTGGTCCCGGTTCGTGGCTCAAACCGGGACAGAAGGTGGAGCTTTAGTCCCGGTTTCAGCCACAAACCGGGACAAATGAGCTGCCTATATATACCCATCACCGCAGCAGAGCACTCCACAGTGCTCTGTTTTTTCTGGCCGGCGAGGGTAGGGCATTTGGGTGCTGTAGCTCACCTCCTATGCATATGAGGTGTTCGATGAAATGCCCGAGCCACACTAGTTAAGCTTTCTCCTCTCGAAGCTCGACCTCCAAACTCCATTTTCCCCGAGATTTGCATAGGTTTAGCGGTCCGTCACGTCCCGTCCCCGTCTTCACCGCCGTCGATCGCCTGCGCCGATCTTGTCACCGGCACCACCGTGGTGAGCCTCTTGTTCTTATCTTCTTTCCGAAAGAAAAAATATTCTTACTTTAGATAGATACTTGTCTAATTGTCTTACTTTTATTATTGCTTGTTATTATATAGTGCGATGGTTTTGGTATCCGCCCCCGCCGGCCCTCGCCCTGGCTATGATTCGGATGTGGTATATATTATCTTTTTATAATTGTTTGGTTCATTTATTTTTTATGACAATTATGCCGACCAATGTGACATAGATTTTATTTATGTAGGAGGTAGTTGAACCGGAAATTCCAACCGACCCTATTGTCGAGAGGTTAAATTTAGTTGAAGAAGAAAACAATTACTTGAAGGAAAAAATAAAAAAAATTGAGGAGGAGAAGATGATATTGGAGTCGCATGTTGCGGATGTCGTCGATGATCACAAGATCAAGATGGATGCAATGCGGTTGAAGATGAGAAAGATTAGAAAATATGTCATTCATACCGAGGCTTGGTATCATTGTGCCGTTGGATCAATTGTTACCTTGGTTGTGATTATGATCGCATTTGTTGTTGCATTGAAAGGTTTGACATAGTTTCAATGTATGGTTTAAGTAGATGCTCTGAAGAGCTATATGTTGTTCAATTTAAACTATGTATGTACTTTGGTTTTAATGTGATGACGAACTTCTATTAATTTGGTCACTTATCTATCCATGTGAATCTGTAATGGTTTTTGACACACATAATTATATATAATGCAAGCAGATGAACCGGCAATGGATGTACAGTGACAGACACACATAATTATGTTTCTCGAAGTGGCTGAGGCAAACAAGCAGAATGGTTGCATGAAAAATAACAAATGAAGTCAGAAAGGGTTGAAAATTGATGATGTGGCTTTGAATGATGCATTTTGAACACACAAAAAGTCTGGAGTTCAAATAAGTTCAAAAAAATGAAATCCCTTTGTAACAGATGAGTTTTCGTCTGAAACCCTGATACTTCGAAAGAGATTGTCCGTTTTGTACACGAAGTGCATCTAGTTTTTGCCGTAACCATCTCTACTTTTTAACACATGCTATGTGGGTGAAATAATGAAACCATGCCAAATTTCAACTTTTTCAGAGTTCATTTGTAGTGCTTTTCAATTTCAGGGTCATTTAGTGCAAAAACAATTAACTAATAGCAAAAATAATGAACTAGATTTTTTTTATGAAACTCTGATAGAACAAATAATAAACTAAATGAATGAACTAGAAAACTTCAATGAAACTCTAATAGAAAAAACAATGATCTAGAAAACTTTAATGAAACTCTAATAGCAAAAGGAATCAACTAAAAAGCTTTCATAAACCTCTAGTATTATTGAAACTACAATTATATAAAATTTATGCAACTAAAATTATCAAAGTATTCTCTGTTCAAAACATTATAAGCAAAAAGAATTTTCATAAATAACTTTTTTTGTTAGAAACTTTAATAGCAAAAAGAATTATCATAATTTTTTTGTTAGAAACTAAAATAACAAAAACTGTTTTTGAATATAATGATAAAACACAGTAATATTAAATAGCAGGAAAAAGAATCACTCCAAAATCTATTTTTATAGTAAAGTTAATCACAAACTAGCAATTCACACAAATTTCAAAGAATTCAAATTTAAACTATTCAAATTGAAAAACTAATGGCACTAACAGAAAGTTTATTATTTTTATTACCTAAAATAAAAAAGAATCACTAAAAAACAGTAACTATTTTATTTTTATAGTAAAGTTAATCACAAACTAGTGATTCACACAAATTTCAAAGAATTCAAATTTAAACTATTCAAATTGGAAAACTAATGGCACTAACAGAAAGTGTATTACGTTTATTACCTAAAATCAAAAAGAATCACTGAAAAATAGTAAGTATTTTATTTTTATAGTAAAGTTAATCACAAACTAGTGATTCTCACAAATTTCAAAGAATTCAAATTTAAACTATTCAAATTGGAAAACTAATGGCACTAACAGAAAGTTTATTATTTTTATTACCTAAAATAAAAAAGAATCACTGAAAAACAGTAAGTATTTTGTTGTAAGTAGAAACAAAATAAAATAAATAAAGCAACAAAGATAACTAAAAAACTGAAAAAAATAAAAAATGCCACCTACTTGGCCACCATAACCTGAATACGACTAGAAACCCACCCATGGGCCAGGATTCAGGCGTGCAGTAGGCTCAGTAGGCTCACAGGCAGATAAACTGACTTTAGGCCCATAAGCCTGCATTGGAGAGGAGCTCGAAGTGGTCAGCGCAACAGTGCTTATAAACCACTGTCGAAGCCTCTCGGCTAGCGAGGTGGGACTAAACATCCCACCGCACCGCGACAGTTCGAGCACAAGACCATTGGTCCCGGTTCGTCGCTCGAACCGAGACGAAAGGGGGGCTTTGGTCCCGGTTCGTGGCACCAACCGGAACCAATGTCACCCCTTTAGTCCCGGTTGGTGCCACCAACCGGGACCAAAGGCCTCTGCTTCCCGCCCTTTGGACTGCTGAAAAAAGACCTTTGATCCCGGTTGGTGGCACCAACCGGGAGTAAAGGGGTGCATTGGTTCCAGTTCATGGCACCAACCAGGACCGAAGCTCTGGGTATATAACCAACACTTGTGAAAATTTTCATCTTCATCTCGCAGTTGCCCCCGACGACCCCTCGACGACATCGACACCGCCCGCCGCCCCCGTCGTCGTCGTCGCCTGCTGTGACGCCCCCGATTTGACCGTACACTAATCATACACGCAAATGTGTATGATCAAGATCAAGGACTCACGAGAAGATATCACAACACAACTCTAGACACAAATTAAAATAATACAAGCTTTATATTACAAGCCAGGGGCCTCGAAGGCTCGAATACATAAGCTCGAATACACAAGAGTCAGCGGAAGCAATAATATCTGAGTACAGACGTAAGTTAAACAAGATTGCCTTAAGAAGGTTAGCATAAACTGGGATACAGATCGAAAGAGGCGCAAGCCTCCTGCCTGGGATCCTCCTAAACTACTCCTGGTCATCGTCAACGGGCTGCACGTAGTAGTAGACACCTCCAGGGTAGTAGGATTCATCGTCAACGGTGGCGTTTGGCTCCTGGGCTCCATCATCTGGCCGTAGCAATCGGGTATAGAAAGGGGAAAAGAGGAAGCAAAGCAACCGTGAGTACTCATCCAAAGTACTCGCAAGCAAGGAGCTACACTACATATGTATGCATTGGTATCAAATGGAAAAGGGGTATCATATGTGGACTAAACTACAGAATGCCAGAATAAGAGGGGGATAACTAGTCATATCAAAGACTACGCTTCTGGTAACCTCCATCGTGCAGCAGAAGAAGAGAGTAGATGGTAAGTTCACCAAGTAACATCGCATAGCATAATCCTAACCGATGATCCTCCCCTCGCCGCCCTGTGAGAGAGCGATCACCAGTTGTATCGGCACTTGGAAGGGTGTGTTTTATTAAGTATCCGGTTCTAGTTGTCACAAGGTCAAGGTACAACTCCAAGTCGTCCTGTTACCGAAGATCGCGGCTATTCGAATAGATTAACTTCCTTGCAGGGGTGCACCACATTTCCCAACATGCTCGATCCCCTTTGTCTGGACACACTTTTCTAGGTCGTGCCCGACCTCGAAAGATCAACACGTCGCAACCCTACCTAGGCACAAAAGAGAGGTCAGCACGCCGGTCTAAATCCTATGGCGCAGGGGTCTGGGCCCATCGCCCATTGCACACCTGCACGTTGCGAGGGCGGCCGGAGGGCAGACCTAGCAACCTCCATTACAAAGGAAGTTGCGTCACGAGGTCCAACCCGGCGCGCGCCGCTCAGTCGCTGACGTCACGAAGGCTTCGGCTGATACCACGACGTCGAGTGCCCATAACTGTTCCAGCGTAGTTGGTTAGTGCGTATAAGCCAGTGGCCAGACTCAGATCAAATACCAAGATCTCGTTAAACGTGTTATTTTGACATAACTGCGGATGCCGACCAGGACCAGGCCCACCTCTCTCCTAGGTGGTCTCAACCAGCCCTTTCGCTTCGCCACAAAGTAATAGTCGAGGGCCGTCGGGAACCAAGGCCCACCACTACCTGGGTGGAACCACCTGCCCCTTCAACCCCCCAACATCGGAATCACTTGCAGGTACTCAATGAACCGACCCGACTTTAGTCACAACATGTATAGTATGTATGTATAATATAAACCCGTGACCAACACCCGACGTGATCACGGCCCGATAGTATAGCATGGCAGACTGACAAGAATGTAGGGCCATTGATGATAATCTAGCATCATATACTAAGCATTTAGGATTGCAGGTATCAACAGTTGTAGCAACAATGACAGGCTATGCATCAGAATAGGATTAACGGAAAGCAGTAACATGCTACACTACTCTAATGAAAGCAGTAGAGAGAAGAGTAGGCGATATCTGGTGATCAAGGGGGGGCTTGCCTGGTTGCTCTGGCAAGAAGGAGGGGTCGTCAACACCGTAGTCGTACCGGGTAGCAGCGACGTCGGTCTCGGTGTCTAACGAGAGAAGAGGGGGAAGAAACAATAAATATAATGCAAACATAAGCATGACGATGGAAGACATGACAATGTGCGGTTCTAGGTGTGCCCTAACGCGGTAGGAGGTGGTACCGGCAAAGGGGGAAACACCCGGGAAAGTATTCTATGCTAGGGATGCGTGGTGGACGAATGGGCAGCGTATCCGGATTCGTCTCGTTGTTCTGAGCAACTTTCTTGTACAAAGTTTTTCCATCCGAGCTACGGTTTATTTTATATTGATTTTAAAAGATTTAAATCAATTTTAGCATTTATTTAATTAATTTAATTCAACATTATCTAGAACAGTGTATGCTGTCGTCATCATGACGTCAGCAGTTGACCTGGTCAACCTGACACGTGGGTTCCACCTGTCAGTGATTGTTTGACTAATTAACAATAGTTATTTAGGTTAACTAGTTATTAGGTTAATTAATCTTAATTAGTTAATTTAAACAGAATTAATTAAGTTAATTAATTAATTAATTAATTTTATAATTATTATTATTATTTAAATTCTTTTTTTAAATTTCATTCACAGGGGGTGGGCCCCATTTGTCTGTGGCCCAGAGGGGCCTTAACGGGTGCGGGTACTAGCGGGCAATGGGCGCCCGGGCGTGCGCCCGTGGCCACCTAGTGGGGCGCTAGCCACGGCGGCGGATCGGAGCAGGGCGGCGCAACCTGGAGGGGGGGTGGCGCGGCCGGGCCGGTGCGGGGCCGCATGGTGATGCGGGGGCCAAACGGCGCGGAAGCGCAGCGAGAGGCGCCCGCAGCGGAGCAGAAGCAGCGGGGCTACACGGCGGAGGGAGAGCGGCGGCAGGGGGCGGCGAAGGCGCGGCCATGGCAGGAGCGCACGGGAGGCGTCGGGGCGTGGCCCGGGACGTGCAGGGGGAGGTCGGTGCACGAACCGGGCGTGGGGAGTGAGGCGACGATGCGGGGCGAGGCCACCGTGAGCATGGGCCTCGGTGTCCAGAGCGGGGGGAGGCGTGCGGGGCGTCGTGGTGCACGCCAGCGCACGCGCGCGAGTGGCGGGCGGTGGAGCGCGGCCAGGGGAGGCGCAGCGGGCAGGGCTCGGCCATGTGCGGGCGGCACCAGCGTCGGAGAGGCGAAGCACGGGCGCGCGCGAGGCCACGCGAGAGCGTGCCCGAGCGCGGGACGGCACCAGCGAACGCGGGCAGCGCGTTCTGCGAGGTAGGGGAAGCGAGCGGTGCGGGGACCTACAAGGGAATGCGCGGGCGGCAGCAGTGGCCGTGATGACCGAACGAGGAAGGGAAAGGGAAGGCGGAGCGGGTCGGGGTCCTCACCCCCGATGCAGGGGTACTGTAATGCCCGGATAATCGTACTACAGTAATCCAACGCTAATAATGCCACGTCACCACGGTTACTGTTGCTAACCTATCGTTAGTTCAAAACCGACTCAAATTCAAGTTTAAAATAAGGTTAAATAATAAAAGTTTTCAAAAATTAAACAAAATTGTTCAGTGTATGCAAATAAATACCTAGGAATTTATGGTGTAGTAAACACATTTTTGTAAAAAGACTAAATAATTTAAAATGATTTAAAACAGAAAAGAGAAATAAAAAGAAAAGGGAAAAGCCTACTCTAACAAAATACTAAAAGGAGGCAGACCCCCCACTGGGCCATTTGTGGCCCAGCTGGCCAGCCCAACTGGGCAAGGGCCCAGCCGGCCACACCAACCCCACTCCTTTATCCCATAACACCCCAAAACCTTAACCCACTTCCCGTCGTCCCACACCCCACTCCCCCACTCCCTCGTCTGGATCTGCATCGGGAGGAGACCGATCCTATCGCCCACCCCCTCCTGTTGACGGCCGCCTTGGCCACCTGGCCGACACTGGAGCCCCTCCGCCGGCTTGCCACCTCTACGCCGTCGTCCCCGTCACCTCCCCTCGACCCCCGCTGCCATTTCCCTACCACTCGCCGTGAGCAAGCCCCTCCCTCTCCTCTCTCCCTCCCGCGTCGACCGTGCCACCGCGCCTCGCGCGCCCCGCTCCGCTTCACTCCGGCGGCCCGCGCTCACCGTGGCCTCGCCCCGCTTCGGCCCCTCCTGCTTCTCGCGCCCTCGCACGCGCACGTCCACCCGCTTGCGCTCGCTCAGTTGGCCGCGCCCGGCTGCGCCTACCACCTACCTCGCCGCGGCTTCCGCTCTACTCCGGGCGCGCGCCTCGCCTCCATCGATGCGCGCAGCCGCTCCCCGCTACCCCGCGCAGGCTCCGCCCTTCGTTGCCACGGTTCGCCTCCCCATCGCTCGCGCCCACAGCCGCCACGCTCGGCGCCCTGCTGCGCCGATGGCCGTGCGCCGCCTTGGCGTCGTCGCGCTGCGTGCCTCGCCCCCATCGTCCGCCCTCGCCTCCTCTATGCCCCGGCCTCGCCTCGTCCGCCCCGATGCACCGTCCCGGCGCCCTGGCACCGCCTGCATCCCCACAGCCTCGCCCTGCCGTGGCCTCTCCGCTGCCACGTCCGACATCCTCCCCTCGTCGTGGCACCGACTGGTCGCGCCCAGTCCGGGCGCCCGCGCCCGCAGCGTCACACCACCCCGCACCCGCTCCGGTTGGACTTTGGCCCTATGACAAACGGGGCCCACCCCCTGAGAACGAAAATAAAAAAATAAAAAGTAAATAAATAATAATTAAAATATTTAATTAAATAATTAATCAATGAACTAATTGAGTTAATTAATCATATTTAATTAATCTAATTAACCTATTAGTTTAATTAAGTAGTAGTTACTTTAACCTAGACCCTAATCAACCTAACAGTCTATGACAGGTGGGTCTCACAGGACCCACAGGCCAGGTTTGATTCTGGTCAGCTGGGTTTGACCTGCTGACGTCATGGTGATGTCATGCTGACATCACCTTTCACTGTTCTGGATAATGTTCTATTTAAATAATTAAATAAATTTCAAAAATGCATAAAACTTTGATAAATCATATAAAATAAACCGTAGCTCAGATGAAAAAACTTTGTACATGAAAGCTGCTTAGAACGACGAGACGAATTCGGATACGCAGCTCGTTCGGCTGCCACACACCCCTACCATATCGAACACGCAACTTTCCCCCTCCGATACATCTGTCCGAAAACGCGAAACACCGGGGATACTTCCCGAATGTTTCCCCCCTTCGCCGGTATCACCTCTTAGCGCGTTAGGGCACACCCAACACCGTTGTTTGCTTTGTCATGCATTGTTATGCATCTGTTTGCATTGTATTCATTGTTTCTTCCCCCTCTTCTCCCGGTAGACTATGAGGCCGACGCTGCTGCTGGTGCCCCATCTGACTATGTCACCGACGACCCCTCCTTGTCTGAGCAACCAGGAAAGCCCCCCCCCCTGATCACCAAATATCACCTACTCTCCTCTATACTTCTTGCATTAGAGTAGTGTAGCATGTTACTGCTTTCCGTTAATCCTATCCTGATGCATAGCCTGTCCTTGCTACTACTGTTGTTACCTTTGCCTGCAATCCTAATGCTTAGTATAGGATGCTAGTTTATCATCAGTGGCCATACATTCTTGTCCGTCTGCCATGCTATACTATCGGGCCGTGATCACTCGGGAGGTGATCACGGGTATATACTATATACATTTTACATGATACATGTGATGACTAAAGTCCGGTTGGCTCGAGGAGTACCCGCGGTTGATTCACGAATTGGGGGCTAGAAGGACATACTTTCTTGATAGCCCTCTATGTGGATCTTTGTGGCGAAGCAACAAGGTAGGTTGAGACCACCTAGGAGAGAGGTGGGCCTGGCCCTGGTCGGCGTTCACGGTTATTTCAAGATAACACGTTTAACGAGATCTTGGTATTTGATCTGAGTCTGGCCATTGGCCTATACGCACTAACCATCTACACGGGGACAATTATGGGCACTTGACGTCGTGGTATCAGCCGAAGCCTTCGTGACGTCAGCGATTGAGTGGCGCACACCGGATTGTACTGGAACGCCTTCTAGGCTAGGCCTGCTTTCGGCCGCCCTCGCAACGTGCAGGTGTGCAATGGGCGATGGGCCTAGACCCCTGCACCATAGGATTTAGACCGGCGTGTTGACCTCTCTGTTGTGCCTAGGTAGGGCTACGACGTGTTGATCCTCCGAGGCCGGGCATGACCCAGGAAAGGGTGTCCGGCAAAATGGGATCGAGCGTGTTGGGTTATGTGGTACACCCCTGCAGGGAAGTTAGTCTATTCGAATAGCCGTGATCTTCGTAACATGACGACTTGGAGTTGTACCTTGACCTTATGACAACTAGAACCGGATACTTAATAAAACGCACCCTTCCAAGTGCTAGATACAACCGGTGGTCGCTCTCTCACAGGGCGACGAGGGGAGGATCATCGGTTAGGATTATGCTATGCGATGTTACTTGGTGAACTTACCATCTACTCTCTTCTTCTGCTGCAAGATGGAGGTTACCAGAAGCGTAGTCTTCGAAAGGACTAGCTATCCTCCTCTTATTCCGCCATTCTGCAGTCCAGTCCACATATGATACTCCTTTTCCATTTGATACCAATGCATACATATGTAGTGTAGCTCCTTGCTTGCGAGTACTTTGGAAGAGTACTCACGATTGCTTTGCTCCCTCTTTTCTCCCTTTCTATACCCAATTGCTGCGACCAGACGTTGGAGCCCAGGAGCCAGACGCCACCGTCGATGACGATGACTACTACTCGGGAGGTGCCTACTACTACGTGCAGCCCGCTGACGATGACCAGGAGTAGTTTAGGAGGATCCTAGGTAGGAGGCATGCGCCTCTTTCGATCTGTATCCCAGTTTGTGCTAGCCTTCTTAAGGCAAACTTGTTTAACTTGTGTCTGTACTCAGATATTGTTGCCTCCGCTGACTCGTCTATGATCGAGCTCTTGTATCCGAGCCCTCGAGGCCCCTAGCTTGTAATATGATACTTGTATGACTTATTTTATTTTTAGAGTTGTGTTGTGATATCTTTCCGTGAGTCCCTGATCTTTAGCATACACGTTTGCGTATATGATTAGTGTACGATTGAATCGGGGGCGTCACAAGTTGGTATCAGAGCCGACTGCCTGTAGGAATCCCCCTTTCACACTCCTTGGCCGAAGTCGAGTCTAGACATTACCAAACACTTTTACTAACATGGATGTGTGCCTTACGGGCCCACGTCACCATCTGGGTGGCATTAGGATCTTTGACTCCTCGATCCTTACTCTGGGACTCTAAACTCTCTTCTACTCGGGTTAAACGATTTTACTAACTTTAACACTAGGATCCCGTGACCACATTCACCCCAAAGTTGGATAAGCCCTAGCTATTCTTTAGAGTAGTATATTGAACATTATCCACACTGCCAGTTGACTCCTTTGAAACATCTTTGTTTTCAGATGGAACCCACGAGACAGGTTGTGCGCCACACGACGGCCATTGGTGCCTCAGGGTCACCTGCTGTGTTGGTTGAGATGATGACCTATCTGGGTTATCGCTGGCACCCTGAGTACACCGTCTATCAGGAGTATCAGGACTTCAACTAGGAGCAGTACCGTGCCATCGTCCACCTCTACTCTCGGGAGTATGACTCCACTACCGTGATGCACACTGCTCATGGTGTTGGAGTGACTATCGATATGGCAGTCCACGATGCTGCTTATGCTTCTCTGACACGTCTTCGTGGAGAGTACCAGGAGTTGGACACCCACCCCTTCAGGCACATTGCTATCGCATCCGATGTTGGTGCGGAGGGATACTACACTGCTGCCTACTCCACTGTCACCCGAGAGCCCTTCTACCATCAGAACCTGGTTCTGCATGCTGATGGGCTGGATAGAGCTAGCCGAGCTCTTCGCCACGAGCTGTACACCAACTGTCAGCACATGTACCGTGCTCTGACGCTGTTGCACCCCTCTGTCCGATCTGGTGATCTGTCGCGTTCTGTGATCTACCCTGCCAGGACTATGATGCCCCAGGGCGTCGGCTGGCCAGATGTGGGAGGCTACTCTCCCGCACTTGGTCCTCTCCTGCCACCTGCGCGTCGGGTTCCGCACCAGAGTATCCGCTGACCCCAGGCTACTCGCGTGGAGGTCTTCCCTTCGCGTCACTACCAGCTGTTAGGCTACACCTACCTCCATAGTTCCTCCTGGGACTGATGTAGGCTTGCTTGTTAGTGTTAGGTGCCTTCGCCGCGAGCCTGTGTGCCGCCTATGATGTTCTTAATCTATGTACCGAACTCTATGCATGATCACTTTTGTAAGATGTGCCAACTACTATGTAGTATCTATCGTGTTCCTTTCATTATGCATGTTTCATCATGAATGATTCTTGCCCTCGCCATTTCTCAATGCTGAACTACTCCTGTTATATATTAGCAGGATGGTTAGACCAGGTGGTCGTGGTCGTGGTGGCAACGCCCCACCACCGCCTGAGTACATGGCTGGTATGATCCAACAGCTTGAGATGAATCGCCAGTTCATGGAGAATATGATGGCTCAGTTTCCTCGCCCCAATATGAACCAGCAGCCAACCCCAGTAACTCTGCAGGATTTCATGCGCCTGAACCCAACTGTGTACCGCAGCTCAACTTAGCCTCTAGATGCTGATGACTGGCTCCGTGACATCACCTATGAGATGGAGTCTGCTGATGTAGCCCCTGCCAGCTATGTCACCTTCGATTCCTTCTTCTTGAAGGGACCCGCTGCTCAATGGTGGGACAGCCACAGGCGTACTTTGCCAGTTGGAACAATCATCACCTGGCCAGACATCCAAGCTGCTTTCCGTGCTCGCTTCATTCCTCAGGGAGTCATGGACTGTAAGAAGTGTGAGTTCCGCAACCTCACCCAAGGCAACAAAACTATTGAAGCTTATCAGCGGGAGTTTCTTGACTTGTCCCGCTATGCTGAAGAAGACATTGCAACTGATGCACGCAGACAGGAGAAGTTTCGTGATGGCCTTCAAGCTGACATCAAGCTCGCACTTCTAGTTCATGACTTTGCTGATTTCGCCACCCTGGTGAACAAGGCCATCAATGTCGAAACAGGTCTGCAGGAATACCAGAGCTCTCTGATACGTCTCCAACGTATCTATAATTTTTTATTGCTCCATGCTATATTATTTACTGTTTTGAATGTTTATGGGCTTTATTATACACTTTTATATCATTTTTGGGACTAACCTATTAACCCAGAGCCCAATGCCAGTTTCTGGTTCTACCCTATTTTAGGGGTTCGAAGAAAAGGAAAATCAAACGGAGTCCAATTGACCTGAAACTTCACGTAACTCATTTTTGGAAGGAAAGAAGCCCAGAAGACTTGGAGTGCATGTCGGGGGACCTGCGAGGAGGCCATGAGGCAGGGGGCGCGCCCACCCCCTGGGCGCGCCCTCCACCCTCGTGAGCCCCTCGTGGCCCCCCTGACATACTTCTTCCGCCTATATATCTCCATATACCCTAAAAACATCCGTGAGCACAATAGATCGGGAGTTCCGCCGCCAGAAGCCTCCGTAGCCACCAAAAGCCAATCTAGACCCGTTCCGGCACCCTGTCGGAGGGGGCAATCCTTCTTCGATGGCCATCTTCATCATCTCGGTGCTCTCCATGACGAGGAGGGAGTAGTTCTCCCTCGGGGCTGAGGGTATGTACCAGTAGCTATGTGTTTGATCTCTCTCTCTCTGTTCTTGATTTGGCACGATCTTGATGTATCGCGAGCTTTGCTATTATAGTTGGATCTTATGTTTCTCCTCCCCCTCTTCTCTCTTGCAATGAATTGAGTTTCCCCTTTGAAGTAATCTTATCGGATTGAGTCTTTAAAGATTTGAGAACACTTGATGTATGTCTTGCCGTGTGTATCTGTGGTGACAATGGGATACCACATGATTCACTTGATGTATGTTTTGGTGATCAACTTGCAGGTTCCGCCCATGAACCCATGCATAGGGGTTGGCACACGTTTTCGTCATGATTCTCTGGTAGAACTTTGGGGCACTCTTTGAGGTCCTTTGTGTTGGTTAAATAGATGAATCTGAGATTGTGTGACGCATATCGTATAATCATACCCATGGATACTTGAGGTGACATTGGAGTATCTAGGTGACATTAGGGTTTTGGTTGATTTGTGTCTTAAGGTGTTATTCTAGTACGAACTCTAGGGCTGTTGGTGACACTTATAGGAATAGCCTAACGGATTGATTGGAAAGAATAACTTTGAGGTGGTTTCGTACCCTACCATAATATCTTCGTTCGTTCTCCGCTATTAGTGACTTTGGAGTGACTCTTTGTTGCATGTTGAGGGATAGTTATGTGATCCAATTATGTTATTACTTTTGTGAGGACTTACACTAGTGAAAGTATGAACCCTAGGCCTTGTTTCAACACATTGCAATACCGTTTACGCTCACTTTTACCATTAGTTACCTTGCTGTTTTTATAATTTCAGATTACAAATACCTTTATCTACTATCCATATTGCACTTGTATCACCATCTCTTCGCCGAACTAGTGCACCTATACAATTTATCATTGTATTGGGTGTGTTGGGGACACAAGAGACTCTTTGTTATTTGGTTGCAGGGTTGCTTGAGAGAGACCATCTTCATCCTACGCCTCCTATGGATTGATAAACCTTAGGTCATCCAATTGAGGGAAATTTGCTACTGTCCTACAAACCTCTACACTTGGAGGCCTAACAACGTCTACAAGAAGAAGGTTGTGTAGTAGACATCAAGCTCTTTTCTGGCGCCGTTGCCGGGGAGGTTAGCCCTTGAAGGTAACGAGGAGGAGCCTCCTATTAAACCAATCTCATTAATAAGGAGCTCCAAAAAGAGGATTGAACCCACACATGATGTGGTGAAGAAGAAGAAAAGAGAAAGGAAGAGAGGTAAAAAGATGTCTCTCCCAAATAATGCTGCACCTAATACTATTGTGCCTCATGAAAATATAACTATGGAAGTTAATGGTACTTCTTATGATCTTGAGAATCTTTTTGGCACTTTCTTGGAAGAATATGATAATTACTATACTATTGGTGCTATCCATACTATTAATGATGAGAGTGATTATGCTTATGATATGAAATGGCCCAAGCTTGGGGATGCTATGTTTCGTGAAGATGATGTTTTTGAGAATATATTTGCTGCAATTAATGTTTGTCCCAAGCTTGGGGATGCTACGTTTAATGAAGATGATATTTTTAGTCTCCCAAGTTTTGATATGCAAATTTATAATGATGATAGCATGCCTCCTACCTATGATGATTATTGTGATGATACTTATGCTATAAAAAGTAGTGATTATATTTATAAAACTTGTCATGATTATGATTACCCCTTCACTGAACATTACTCTTTTAATGTGGAAATAATTTATAGAATTCGAGTCTCTTATGATACTCCCACTATCCCGAATGAGAAGAATTTTGCTTATGTGGAGAGCAATAAAATTTCTATGCTTGTATATCATGAAAATAATACTTTAGGTGCTGGTTATATTGTTGAATTCATTCATGATGCTACTGAAAATTATTATGAGGGAGGAACATATGCTTGTAGGAATTGCAATAATATCAAGTTTCCTCTCTATGTGCTTAAAGTTTTGAAGTTATGCTTGTTTTGCCCTCCTATGCTAGTTGATTATTGTTCCCACAAGTTGTTTGCTCACAAAATCCCTATGCATAGGAAGTGGGTTAGACTTAAATGTGCTAGTAATATTCTTCATGATGCTCTCTTTATGTTTCAATTCTTATCCTTTATGTGAGCATCATTGAAATCATCATTCCTAGCTAAGGGCGTTAAACGATAGCGCTTGTTGGGAGGCAACCCAACTTTATTTTTGTTCCTGTTTAGTAATAAATAATTCATATAGCCTATTTTTATATGTGGTTTTATGCTTTTAGTTAGTGTTTGTGCCAAGTAGAACCTTTGGGAAGATTTGGGGAAAGTCTTGTTGATCATGCTGTCAAAAACAGAAACTTTAGCGCTCACGAGAATTGCTGCAATTTTTTATTGGAGAGTGCTATTTAGTTAATTATTTTTGAAGATGATTAAAAGATAAATTCCACAGGTCCAGCAATTTATTTTAGAATTTTTGGGGTTCCAGAAGTTTGCATTAGTTACAGATTACTACAGACTGTTCTGTTTTTGACAGATTCTGTTTTTCGTGTGTTGTTTGCTTATTTTGACGAATCAATGGCTAGTAAAAGAGTTTATAAACCATAGAGAAGTTGGAATACAGTAGGTTTAACACCAATATAAATAAAGAATGAGTTCCTTACAGTACCTTGAAGTGGTGATTTACTTTCTTATACTAACGGAGTTTACGAGTTTTCTACTTTAAGTTTTGTGTTGTGAAGTTTTCAAGTTTTGGGTAAAGATTCGACGGACTATGGACTAAGGAGTGGAAAGATCCTAAGATTGGGGATGCCCAAGGCACCCCAAGATAATATTCAAGTACAACCAAAAGCCTAAGCTTGGGGATGCCCCGGAAGGCATCCCCTCTTTCGTCTTCGTTCATCGGTAACTTTACTTGGAGCTATATTTTTATTCGCCACATGATATATGTTTTGCTTGGAGAATCAATTTATTTTTTTAGGATTTGCTTTATGTTATTTAGAACAATGTTTTGCATCTTTTATTTCAATAAAAGTGGCATTGATAGCCTTTACTATGCCTATGTTACAAGTATACATGTTGCTGTTTGAAAACAGAAAGTTTACCGCTGTTGAAATAATTCCCTAGAAAAGTAAGAATGTGATAAAATTTTGAAACCTTTTTAATATTAAGCTCTGATAAATTTAATACAGTGGGAATTTTATTTCATAATTTTTGGAGCTAGGGAAGTATGGATGTTGCAGCATTCTTTACAGACTGTCCTGTTTAGGCAGATTGCTGTTATGTTTGCATTGTTTGCATATGTTTGCTTCTTTAATGATTCTATTTGAGGATAGGACTATTAAATATGCAGAGGCATTTAGTATGAAATGTTGAATAATAATTTTAGTGATTTTCTACAGTAGAGTATGATAAGGTTTTTGCAATGGTTTATACTAACTTATCTCACGAGTCTTTGTTGAGTTTTGTGTGGATGAAGCTTTTGAGATTTAGGGAGACCGTGATATGAGAGGAAATAAGGAGACAAAAAAGCTCAATCTTGGGGATGCCCAAGGCACCCCAAGATAATATTTCAAGAAGTCTCAAGCGTCTAAGCTTCGGGATGCCCGGTTGGCATCCCACCTTTCTTCTTCAACAACTATCGGTTAGTATCGGTTGATCCTAAGTTGTTGCTTCTTCACATGATGTTTGCCATTCTTAGATGTCATTTTTTTTGCTTGCTGTTTGAATAAAATACCAAGATCTGAAATTATTAAATGTTAGAGAGTCTTCACATAGTTGCATAATTATTCGACTACTCATTGATCTTCACTTATATCTTTCGGAGTAGTTTGTCATTTGCTCTAGTGCTTCACTTATACATTTTAGAGCATGGTGGTAGTTTTATTTTGAAGAAATAGATGAACTCTCATACTTCACTTATATTATTTTGAGAGTCTTAAATAGCATGGTAATTTTATTAAAATCCCAATATGCTAGGTATATATGATTAATAATAAAATTCTCTTATGAGTGTGTTGAATACTAAGAAAAGTTTGATGCTTGATGATTGTTTTGAGATATGGAGGTAATAATATCAAAGTCGTGCTAATTGAGTAGTTGTGAAATTGAGAAATGCTTGTGTTGAAGCTTGCAAGTCCCGTAGCATGCACGTATGGTAAACGTTGTGTAACAAATTTGAAACATGAGGTGTTATTTGATTGTCTTCCTTATGAGTGGCGGTCGGGGACGAGCGATGGTCTTTTCCTACCAATCTACCCCCCTAGGAGCATGCGCGTAGTACCAAGGTTTTTGATGAATTTTAGATTTTTGCAATAAGTATGTGAGTTCTTTATGACTAATGTTGAGTCCATGGATTATACGCACTCTCACCCTTCCATCCTTGCTAGCCTCTTCGGTACCGTGCATTGCCCTTTCTCACATTGAGAGTTGGTGCAAACTTCGCCGGCGCATCCAAACCCCATGATATGATACGCTCTTTCACACATAAACCTCCTTATATCTTCCTCAAAACAGCCACCATACCTACCTATTATGGCATTTCCATAGCCATTCCGAGATATATTGCCATGCAACTTTCCATCATCCCATTCATCATGACACAATCATCATTGTCATATTGCTTTGCATGATCATGTAGTTGACATAGTATTTGTGGCAAAGCCACCGTTCATAATTCTTTCATACATGTCACTCTTGGTTCATTGCATATCCCGGTACACCGCCGGAGGCATTCATATAGAGTCATCTTTGTTCTAGTATCGAGTTGTAATCATTGAGTTGTAAATAAATAGAAGTGTGATGATCATCATTATTAGAGCATTGTCCCAAGTGAGGAATAAAAAAGAGAAAGGCCATAAAAAAGAGAAGGCTCAAAAAAAGAGAAAGGCCATAAAAAGAGAAGGCCCAAAAAAGAGAAAAGAGAAAGGCCATAAAAAGAGGAGGCCCAAAAAATGAGAGAAAAAGAGAGAAGGGACAATGTTACTATCCTTTTACCACACTTGTGCTTCAAAGTAGCACCATGATCTTCATAGTAGAGAGTCTCTCATGTTATCACTTTCATATACTAGTGGGAATTTTTCATTATATAACTTGGCTTGTATATTCCAACAACGGGCTTCCTCAAGTGCCCTAGGTCTTCATGAGCAAGCAAGTTGGATGCACACCCACTAGTTTCTTTTGTTGAGCTTTCATACATTTATAGCTCTAGTGCATCCGTTGCATGGCAATCCCTACTCGTTGCATTAACATCAATCGGTGGGCATCTCCATAGCCCATTGATTAGCCTCGTTGATGTGAGACCTTCTCCTTTTTGTCTTCTCCACATAACCCCCCTCATTATATTCTATTCCACCCATAGTGCTATATCCATGGCTCGCGCTCATGTATTGCGTGAAAGTTTATGAGTTTGAGATTACTAAAGTATGAAACAATTGCTTGGCTTGTCATCAGGGTTGTGCATGATGAGAGCATTCTTGTGTGACGAAAATGAAACATGCCTAAACTATATGATTTTGTAGGGATGAACTTTCTTTGGCCATGTTATTTTGAGAAAACATAATTGCTTAGTTAGTATGCTTGAAGCATTATCATTTTTATGTCAATATGAACTTTTGTCTTGAATCTTTCGGATCTGAATATTCATGCCACAATTAATAAGAATTACATTAAAATTATTCCAAGTAGCACTCCGCATCAAAAATTCTCTTTTTATCATTTACCTACTCGAGGACGAGCAAGAATTAAGCTTGGGGATGCTGATACTTCTCCAAGGTATCTATAATTTTTGATTGCTCCATGCTATATTATTTACTATTTTGAATGTTTATGGGCTTTATTATACACTTTTATATCATTTTTGGGACTAACCAATTAACCCAGAGCCCAGTGCCAGTTTCTGTTTTTACCCTGTTTTAGGGGTTCGAAGAAAAGGAAAATCAAAAGGAGTCCAATTGACCTGAAACTTCACGGAACTCGTTTTTGGAAGGAAAGAAGCCCAGAAGACTTGGAGTGCACGTCGGGGGACCTGCAAGGAGGCCACGAGGCAGGGGGCACGCCCTCCACCCTCGTGAGCCCCTCGTGGCCCCCCTGACATACTTCTTCCACCTATATATCTCCATATACCCTAAAAACATCCGTGAGCGCAATAGATCGGGAGTTCCGCCGCCAGAAGCCTCCGTAGCCACCGAAAGCCAATCTAGACCCGTTCCGGCACCCTGCCGGAGGGGGAAATCCTTCTCCGATGGCCATCTTCATCATCCCGGTGCTCTCCATGACGAGGAGGGAGTAGTTCTCCCTCGGGGCTGAGGGTATGTACCAGTAGCTATGTGTTTGATCTCTCTCTCTCGTGTTCTTGATTTGGCACGATCTTGATGTATCGCGAGCTTTGCTATTATAGTTGGATCTTATGTTTCTCCTCCCCCTCTTCTCTCTTGCAATGAATTGAGTTTCCCCTTTGAAGTAATCTTATCGGATTGAGTCTTTAAAGATTTGAGAACACTTGATGTATGTCTTGCCGTGCGTATCTGTGGTGACAATGGGATACCACGTGATTCACTTGATGTATGTTTTGGTGATCAACTTGCGGGTTCCGCCCATGAACCCATGCATAGGGGTTGGCACACGTTTTCGTCATGATTCTCCAGTAGAACTTTGGGGCACTCTTTGAGGTCCTTTGTGTTGGTTGAATAGATGAATCTGAGATTTTGTGACGCATATCGTATAATCATACCCATGGATACTTGAGGTGACATTGGAGTATCTAGGTGACATTAGGGTTTTGGTTGATTTGTGTCTTAAGGTGTTATTCTAGTACGAACTCTAGGGCTGTTTGTGACACTTATAGGAATAGCCCAATGGATTGATTGGAAAGAATAACTTTGAGGTGGTTTCGTACCCTACCATAATCTCTTCGTTCGTTCTCCGCTATTAGTGACTTTGGAGTGACTCTTTGTTGCATGTTGAGGGATAGTTATGTGATCCAATTATGTTATTATTGTTGAGAGGACTTACACTAGTGAAAGTATGAACCCTAGGCCTTGTTTCAACACATTGCAATACCGTTTACGCTCACTTTTACCATTATTTACCTTGATGTTTTTATAATTTCAGATTACAAATACCTTTATCTACTATCCATATTGCACTTGTATCACCATCTCTTCGCCGAACTAGTGCACCTATACAATTTATCATTGTATTGGGTGTGTTGGGGACACAAGAGACTCTTTGTTATTTGGTTGCAGGGTTGCTTGAGAGAGACCATCTTCATCCTACGCCTGCTACGGATTGATAAACCTTAGGTTATCCACTTGAGGGAAATTTGCTATTGTCCTACAAACCTCTGCACTTAGAGGCCCAACAACGTCTACAAGAAGAAGGTTGTGTAGTAGACATCACTCTCACAGGCGCAACCGTGACACGGCTCATCTTCGGGCCCGCCCTCGCAGAAGCATAAGATATGGATTCCCAACAGCATGTACCAGCCAACTGCACCTGCCCCAAGGCAGTCCTATGCTGCACCTCGTCTGCCTACTCCTCCAACTAGGCAGCCAAGGCTTCCAGCTCCACCACCCCAAGCTCCTGTTCCCACTCCCAATAATGGTTTGTGCTTCAGGTGTGGTCAACCAGCGCACCGTGCTAGGGAATGCAACCAGAACCAGAATCAACTGGCCCTCCCAACAACTGGTCGTGGAAGCAACCAGCCCCGCAACAACAATGCCAAGTCTTATGGTCGTGTTCATGCCAACCACGTTGATCTCAATGAAGTTCTAGACCAGCCCGCTACCGTGATGGGTACACTCCTCGTAAATTCAGCACCAGCATCTGTTTTATTTGATACAGGTGCATCACATTCATTTATGTTAGAGGATTTTGCATTCATGCATGGCATTAAAAGAGAGGACATGAACACTTCGCTATTAGTACACACTCCCGCGGGCCAATGTCGGACCTCCATGATTTGCAACGACGTCCCCATTGAAATCGAAGGACTGTAATTCCTTGCCTCTCCCATCGTAGTGAAGTCATGTAGCATTGACCTCATTCTGGGAATGGATTGGTTGAAAGCGCATACTGCTTCTATAGTTTGCGCCACTAAGGTCGTCCATCTGCTACACCCTTCTGATGAAATAATTGCTTACCAAGCTCATCTAGTTCAGAACACAGAGGCACATCTTTATGCCTTGAATGCGTTGAACGCTGCCCCACTCGAGGGCATTGAAAACATTCCCGTCATTCATGAATTCCAAGACGTCTTCCCAGAAGAACTTCCAGGGATTCCCCCTGCTAGAGCTATCGAATTCATCATCGACTTGAAACCCGGCACCACCCCTATAGCCAAGCGACCCTACAAGATGCCTCCACATGAACTCATTGAGCTTAAGGAGGAAATCGACAAATCTCTTGTCAAAGGTTTCATTCGCCCAAGTTGCTCTCCTTGGGGAGCACCTTCTCTCTTTGTTAAGAAGAAGGATGGGACAAACCGATTAGTCCAAGACTACCACCCTATAAACCAAGCTACCATTCAGAATAAATATCCTCTTCCTCGGATCAATGATCTTTATGATCAACTGGTTGGCTCATCAGTGTTCTCCAAACTCGACTTGAGGTTGGGTTACCACCAGATGCGTGTTCGTGAAGAGGACATCCCAAAAACCGCCTTCGTGACTCGGTATGGATCATACGAGTACACCGTCATGTCATTCGGCTTAACGAATGCTCCAGCCACCTTCTCTCGTCTGATGAACTATATATTCATGGATTACCTCGACAAGTTCGTCGTGGTTTATTTGGACGATATCCTTGTATTTTCCAAGAACAAGGAAGAACATGCTGAACATCTTCGTCTTGTGCTGGAAAAGCTTCGAGAGCATCAACTGTATGCTAAGTATTCCAAGTGTGAATTCTGGCTCCCCGAAGTAGCCTATCTTGGGCATGTCATCTCCAAGGATGGTATTGCTGTCAACCCTGAATGAGTTCAGGCTATTCTCGATTGGACTCCTCAAAAGAATGTCAAGCAAGTCCGAAGTTTTCTCGGTCTCGCCAGCTATTGCCGTCGATTCATTGAGAACTTGTCCAAGATTGCCAGGCCTCTGACTAATCTGTTGCATAAGGGTGTCAAGTTCGAATGGACAGACAAGTGTCAGGAAAGTTTCCAGGCGGTCAAAGACAAGTTGACTTCTGCCCCAGTGCTTGCTCCACCTGATACTAAGAAGGACTTCGTCATTTACTGGGACGCTTCCTGTCAAGGATTAGGCTGTGTCCTAATGCAAGAGCACAGAGTGATTGCTTATGCCTTTCGTTAACTGTGCCCTCATGAAGAAAACTACCCAGTTCACGACCTCGAGCTTGCTGCTGTCATTCATGCACTAAAGCAGTGGCGACATTACCTTCTCGGTAATCATTGCGAAATCTTCACCGACCACCAAAGTCTGAAGTATCTGTTTACTCAGCCAGATCTGAACCTCCGTCAGCAGAGATGGATGGAGACTGTTGCAGACTTTGACATGGGTATATCCTATACCCCCAGCAAGGCTAATGTAATGGTTGATGCCTTGAGCCGCAAGTCTTATTGTAATCACCTCCAGGTTCACAAAGTTCAGCCCTCGCTTGTCGAAGAATTTAGAAAGCTGAACCTTCATATTGTTCCCCCTGGTGCACTCGCTCACCCTCCCTCGGAGTTCCGCAAGATGAATCTTCATGTTGTTACTAAGGGTTCTCTAAATACCCTGGCTGTCGTACCAGATCTCGTAGCTGGTATAAAGACTATTCAAGGTTATGACTCTGAAGTCCATAAGATTAAACGCCATCTAGCAGAAGGAAAGCCCTCATTCTTCACTATAGCCGATGATGGCGCCTTGTACTTCAAAGGCCTCCTAGTGGTACCATGTTCGATGAAAACCTGGATAAGACTAAAATGGTTATGAAAGAAGCTCATGATACGCCTCTGTCCGTCCATCCTGGTAGTACAAAGATGTACCAGGATATTCGTCAAGGATTCTGGTGGTCTAATATGAAGCAGGACATTGCTCGTTATGTTGCTGAGTGTGACATTTGCCGCCATATCAAAGCAGAGCATCAAAGGCCTGCTGGAACTCTGCAACCTATCTCTATTCCTGAATGGAAATGGGACCATGTTGAAATGGACTTCGTCACTGGATTTCCCAAGTCGCAGAAAGGTAATGATGCTATTCTTGTCGTCATTGACCGGCTTTCTAAAGTTGCACATTTTCTGGCGGTCAAAGAGACAATCACTGCTAGCCAGCTTGCAACTCTCTACATGTCCAGAATTGTTTCAGTTCACGGTATTCCACTAGTTATCAGTTCAGACCGTGGGAGCTTATTCACTTCAAGATTTTGGGCAAGTTTCCAAGAAGCTATGGGATCTCACCTGTCGTTCAGTACGGCGTTTCATCCTCGGTCGCAAGGACGAGTTGAACGTGTCAACCAAGTTCTCGAAGACATGCTTCGATATTGTGTAATTTCCTTTGGCAAGAAATGGGAGGAATCTCTTCCATATGCCGAGTTCTCTTATAATAATAGCTATCAAGCTAGTCTGAAGATGTCCCCCTTCGAAGTGCTATATGGACGAAAATGTCGAACCCCTCTGAACTGCTCAGAAACTGGGGAACATCCACTCTTCGGTCCGGATATTATCCAACAGGCCGAAGAACAAGTTCGCATTATTCGCGAGAATCTCAAGACTGCTCAGTCACGTCAGAAAAGTCAGTATGACCGTCATCACCAAGACATGGTCTATCAACCTGGCGAAAAGGCTTATCTTCGAGTTACACCAATGAAGGGTGCTCACCACTTCGGGATCAAGGGCAAGCTAGCTCCTCGCTATATCGGTCCCTTCACTATTCTCGAAAGGCGTGGAAAGGTGGCATATCAACTAGAGCTTCCGCCGAACCTTTCCCAGGTTCACGATGTGTTCCATGTGTCACAACTCCGCCGTTGCTTCAAGGATCCAATCCGAGCAGTGGATCATGAAGTGCTCGAATTGCAACAGGACCTCTCCTATAAAGAGCATCTGGTCCGCATTCTTGACCAAGCTGGACGCCGCACACGTCAGAAGGCGATCAAGTTCCTCAAAGTCCAGTGGTCGAATCACTCTGAAGACGAAGCCACTTGGGAACACGAGGACCGCCTGCGTGATGAATACCACGCACTGTTTCCTTCTACCTCCTAAATCTCGGGACGAGATTTCTTGTAGTGGAGGAGATTTGTAACGCCCGGATAATCATGCTACAGTAATCCAACGCTAATCATGCCACGTCACCATGGTTACTGTTGCTAACCTATCGCTAGTTCAAAACCGACTCAAATTCAAGTTTAAAATAAGGTTAAATAAAAAATCAAAAATTAAAACAAAATTGTTCAGTGTGTGCAAATAAATGCCTAGGAATTTATGGTGTAGTAAACATATTTTTATAAAAGGCCTAAATAATTTAAGAATTTTTAAAACAAAAAAGAGGAATAAAAAGAAAAGGCAAAAGCCTACTCTTAACAAAATACTAAAAGGAGGGACCAGCCTACTGGCCCAGCCGGCTACACCAACCCCACTCCCTTATCCCATAACCCCACGAAACCCTAATCCACTCCCCGCCGCCCCACACCCCACTCCCCCACTCCCTCGTCTAGATTTGGATCGGGAGGAGCCCGATCCCATCGCCCACCCCCTCCCGTTGACCGCCGACGCGGCCACCTCGCCGACGCCGGAGCCCCTCCGTCGGCCTGCCTCCTCTACGCTGTCGTCCCCGTCACCCCCTTTGACCCCCGCTGCCATTTCCCTACCACTCGCCGTGAGCAAGCCCCTCCCTCTCCTCTCTCCCTCCCGCGTCGACCATGCCACCGCGCCCCGCGCGTCCCGCTCCGCTCCACTCCGGCGGCCCGCGCTCACCGTGGCCTCGCCCCGCTTCGGCCCGTCCTGCTTCTCGCGCCCTTGCACGCGCACGTCTGCCCACGCGCGCTCGCTCAGTTGGCCGCGCCCGGCTGCGCCTACCACCTACCCCACCGCGGCTTCCGCTCTGCTCCGGGCGCGCGCCTCGCCTCCATCGCTCCGCGCCGCCGCTCCCTGCTACCCCCGCGTCGGCTCTGCCCTTCGTTGCCATGGCTCGCCTCCCCACCGCTGGCGCCCATAGCCGCCACGCTCGGCGCCCTACTACGCCGATGGCCGCGCGTCGCCTTGCCATCGTCACGCTGCGCGCGTCGCCCCCACCGTACGCCCTCGCCTCCTCTGTGCCCCGGCCTTGCCTTGTCTGCCCCGATGCACCGTCCCGGCGCCCTGGCACCGCCTGCATCCCCACAGCCTCGCCCTATCGTGGCCTCTCCACTGCCATGTCAGCGCCGGCCGGCACCGCGCCGGCGTCCTCCCCTCGCCGTGGCACTGAATGGTCGCGCCCAGTTCGGGCGCCCGCGCCCGCAGCGTCACACCGCCCGCACCAGCTCCGGTTGGCCTTTGGCCCTATGACAAACGGGGCTCACCCCCTGAGAACGAAAATAAAAAAAATATAAATATATAAAAAGTAAATAAATAAATAAATAATATTTAAAATATTTAATTAAATAATTAATCAATGGACTAATTAAGTTAATTAATCCTATTTAATTAATCTAATTAACCTGTTAGTTTAATTAACCAGTAGTTACTTTAACCTAGACCCTAATCAACCTAACAGTCTATGACAGGTGGGCCATTTGTGGCCCAGCTGGCCAGCCCAACTGGGCAAGGGCCCAGCCTACTGGCCCAGCCGGCCACACCAACCCCACTCCTTTATCCCATAACACCCCGAAACCCTAACCCACTTCCCGTCGCCCCACACCCCACTCCCCCACTCACTCGTCTGGATCTGGATCGGGAGGAGCCCGATCCCATCGCCCACCCCCTCCCGTTGACCGCCGCCACGGCCACATCGCCGACGCCGGAGCCCCTCCGCCGGCCTGCCTCCTCTACGCCGTCGTCCCTGTCACCCCCCTCGACCCCCGCTGCCATTTCCCTACCACTCGCCGTGAGCAAGCCCCTCCCTCTCCTCTCTCCCTCCCGCGTCGACCGTGCCATCGCGCCTCGCGCACCCCGCTCCGCTCCACTCCGGCGGCCCGCGCTCACCGTGGCCTCGCCCTGCTTCGGCCCCTCCTGCTTCTTGCGCCCTCGCACGCGCATGTCCGCCCGCGCGCGCTTGCTCAGTTGGCCGCGCCCGGCTGCACCTACCACCTACCCCGTCGCGGCTTCCGCTCCGCTCCGGGAGCGCGCCTCGCCTCCATCGCTGCGCACCGCCGCTCCCCGCTACCCCGCGTAGGCTCCGCCCTTCGTTGCCACGGCTCCCCTCCCCACCGCTCGCGCCCATAGCCGCCACGCTCGGCGCCCTACTGTGTCGATGGCCGCGCGCCGCCTTGCGGTCGTCGCGCTGCGCGCGTCGCCCCCACCGACCGCCCTCGCCTCCTCTGTGCTCCGGCCTCGCCTCGTCCGCCCCGACGCACCGTCCCGGCGCCCTGGCACCGCCCGCATCCCCACAGCCTCATCCTGTCGTGGCCTCTCCGCTGCCATGTCAGCGCCGACGTCCTCCCCTCGTCGTGGCACCGACTAGCCGCGCCCAGTCCGGGCGCCCGCGCCCGCAGCGTCACACCGCCCGCACCCGCTCTGGTTGGACTTTGGCCCTATGACAAACGGGGCTCACCCCTTGAGAATGAAAATAAAAATATATAAAAATATAAAAAGTAAATAATTAATAATTAAAATATTTAATTAAATAATTAATCAATGAACTAATTAAGTTATTTAATCCTATTTAATTAATCTAATTAACCTGTTAGTTTAACTAAGCAATAGTTACTTTAACCTAGACCCTAATCAACCTAACAATCTATGACAAGTGGGTCCCACTAGACCCATAGGCCAAGTTTGACTCTGGTCAGCTGGGTTTGACCTGCTAACGTCATGGTGATGTCATGCTGACATCATCTTTCACTGTTCTGGATAATGTTCTATTTAAATAATTAAATAAGTTTCAAAAATGCATAAAACTTTGATAAATCATATAAATAAACCGTAGCTCAGATGAAAAAACTTTGTACATGAAAGCTGCTCAGAACAAGGAGACGAACTAGGATACGCAGCTCGTTTGTCTGCCACACACCCCTATCATATCGAAACGCAACTTTCCCCCTCCGATACATCTGTCCGAAAACGCGAAACACCGGGGATACTTTCCCGGATGTTTCCCCCCTTCGCCGGTATCACCTCTTACCGCGTTAGGGCACACCCAACACCGTTGTTTGCTTTGTCATGCATCGTTATGCATCTGTTTGCATTGTATTCATTGTTTCTTCCCCCTCTTCTCTACGGTAGACTACGAGGCCGACGCCGCTGCTGGTGCCCCACCCGACTACGTCACCGACGACCCCTTCTTGTCTGAGCAACCAGGAAAGCCCCCCCTTGATCACCAGATATCGCCTACTCTCCTCTATATTGCTTGCATTAGAGTAGTGTAGCATGTTACTGCTTTCCGTTAATCCTATCCTAATGCATAGCCTGTCCTTGCTACTACTGTTGTTACCTTTACCTGCAATCCTAATGCTTAGTATAGGATGCTAGTTTATCATCAGTGGCCATACATTCTTGTCCGTCTGCCATGCTATACTATCGGGCCGTGATCACTCGGAAGGTGATCACGGGTATATACTATATACTTTATACATGATACATGTGATGACTAAAGTCGGGTTGGCTCGAGGAGTACCCGTGGTTGATTCACGAATTGGGGGCTGGAAGGACATACTTTCCCGACAGCCCTCTGTGTGGATCTTTGTGGTGAAGCGACAGGGCAGGTTGAGACCACCTAGGAGAGAGGTGGGCCTGGCCCTGGTCGGCGTTCGTGGTTATTTCAAGATAACACATTTAACAAGATCCTGGTATTTGATCTGAGTCTGGCCACTGGCCTATACGCACTAACCATCTACGCGGGGACAGTTATGGGCACTCGACGTCGTGGTATCAGCCGAAACCTTCGTGACGTCAGCAACTGAGCGGCGCGCGCTGAATTGGACTGGAACACCTGCTAGGCTAGGTCTGCTTCCGGCCGCCCTCGCAACATGCAGGTGTGCAATGGGCGATGGGCCCAGACCCCTGCGCCATAGGATTTAGACCGGCGTGCTGACCTCTCTGTTGTGCCTAGGTAGGGCTGCGACGTGTTGATTTTTCGAGGCCGGGCATGACCCATGAAAGTGTGTCCGGCCAAATGGGATCGAGCGTGTTGGGTTATGTGGTGCACCCCTGCAGGGAAGTTAATCTATTCGAATAGCCGTGATCTTCGGTAACAGGACGACTTGGAGTTGTACCTTGACCTTATGACAACTAGAACCGGATACTTAATAAAACGCACCCTTCCAAGTGCTAGATACAACCGGTGGTCGCTCTCCCACAGGGAGACGAGGGGAGGATCATCGGTTAGGATTATGTTATGCGATGTTACTTGGTGAACTTACCATCTACTCTCTTCTTCTGCTGCAAGACGGAGGTTACTAGAAGCGTAGTCTTCGAAAGGACTAGCTACCCCCCTCTTATTCCGGCATTCTGCAGTTCAGTCCACATATGATACTCCTTTTCCATTTGATACCAATGCATACATATGTAGTGTAGCTCCTTGCTTGCGAGTACTTTGGATGAGTACTCACGGTTGCTTTGCTCCCTCTTTTCTCCCTTTCTATACCCGATTGCTGCGACCAGACGTTGGAGCCCAGGAGCCAGACGCCACCGTCGATGACGACGACTACTACTCGAGAGGTGCCTACTACTACGTGCAGCCCGCTGACGACGACCAGGAGTAGTTTAGGAGGATCCCAGGCAAGAGGCCTGCGCCTCTTTTGATCTGTATCCCAGTTTGAGCTAGCCTTCTTAAGGCAAACTTGTTTAACTTATGTATGTACTCAGATATTGTTGCTTCCGCTGACTCGTCTATGATCGAGCTCTTGTATCCGAGCCCTCGAGGCCCCTGGCTTGTAATATGATGCTTGTATGACTTATTTTATTTTTAGAGTTGTGTTGTGATATCTTCCCGTGAGTCCCTGATCTTGATCGTACACGTTTGCGTGTATGATTAGTGTATGATTGAATCGGGGGCGTCACAGGTACGCCGGCGAGGCTTGGTGAGGTGACTCGGGGAGGAGGACGAGGAAGAGAGGAGGCAGTCCGGCGAGGTGGTGGTTCGAGCGTCGGTGCGGTCCAGCGGCGTCAGCGCGGTCCAGCGGCGTCGGCGCGGTCGTCGATGTCCAGGGCGTCAGGGGTGATGGCGACGCGATCGGCATGGTGAGGGGCGCCTTCGAGCGCCCGATCCGATCGGGATCGGGGGAAGCAGAGGGAGGAGTAGGGGAAGTGGGGTGGGTGCGCTAGGGTTTCATGGGTGGGGGAGGTTAGTAGGCGCGGATGGGCCGGCCTGGTTGGCCCGATGGCCAGCGGGGCCGAGGCCTAGTGGGGGGGAGGGGTTCTCCTTTTTCTTTTCTCTTTGTTTAATGTTTTGTCTTTTTTGTCTTTTTTTTATTTTTACCCTTTTCTGTTTTATTTTATTTTAGTTGTATAAATCATAAAGGTTGTACCTAAATTAGTACCACTAATCATACCTCTACTACAAAAAGTTTAACCCTCCAATTAAACTAGTTTAACATTTTAATAACTATAAAAGGCATTCAATTAATTGTTGGGACAATTGCATTTTTACCTCTAATTGGTTCCTACCCACGGGTTTTGCCCTTACTTTTCGAGCTTGCTCAGTTTTGCCCTTACTTTTTCCGTCGAGGTCCGTCGAATGACCTTTGACCGTTTGACCAAAACTTTGAAAATTCATAACTAATTCATATGAACTCCGAAAAATGCAAATAAGATATCAAAATGTTCAGATAAACATTGCCTTTATGTGCATACCATTTGCATTCAGGACAAAATCACCCTTTAAAGTACCTAAGGTAATTAATGTTATTAACATTATTATAAATAAAAGGTATAAACAATATTTTTTTCATGAATAAAAATTACATGCAAATGTAGGTGATGTTTTCTGAATATCCTGATATCTTATTTGCATTTTTCTGAGTTTGTATCAACTTGTTATGAAGTTTCCAAATAATGGTCAAAGTCGTTAGAACATTCTTAACAAGATGATACGAGCTCAGAAAAATGCAAATAAGATATCTGGTTGTTCAGAAAACATCACCTACATTTGCATGTAATTTTTATTCATGAAAAAAATATTGCTTATACCTTTTTTAATAATATTAATAACATTAATTACCTCAGGTAGTTTAAAGGGTGCTTTTGTCTTGAATGCAAATGATATGCACATACAGGTAATGTTTATCTGAACATTTTGATATCTTATTTGCATTTTTCTGAGTTCATATGAATTAGTAATGAATTTTCAAAGTTTTGGTCAAACGGTCAAAGGGCATTCGAGGGACCATGACGGAAAAAGTAAGGGCAAAACCCGTGGGAAGGAACCAAATAGGGGTAAAAATGCAATTGTACCTTAAATCTTTTGTTATTGTTTTATTTATTTTAGGACATTCAAACACTTTTAAATATGTTGGTTTCTCCACCATTACTACATAGGTTTTATTTGACCCAGTTTGAACATTTTAGTTTTAATGTTTGAAAACTTTTGATGTTTGTCTTTATTTTAAAATTTGAATTTGAATCGTTTTTTGAACCATCGTGAGATTAACAACAGTAACGGAGGTGATGTGGCATCATTACCAGAGGGTTGCTGTAGCTTAATTATCCGAGCGTCACACCCGCGCCCTCGCCTGACGCCTTCGCCGCGCGCCGCCCCTGCCCCGACACCGTCGCCCACGCCCTCGCCGTCGCCCGCGCCCTCGCCCGACGCCGTCACCGTGCGCCGCTCTTGCCCTGCCGTCGCCGCTGAATGTAACTTTTTAGTTATACATGTTATTTTTTTTTTACTTTTTTTCCATGTTTTTAGATTTTCATATATGTATGCATGTATTTTTTTAGATATATGTATTTTTTTAGGTATGTTCATATATGTATGTATGTATTTTTTACATGTTTTCGTATGTATGTATGTATTTTTTTCAATTGTAATATATGCAAAAATTAGATTTTTAGAAAAGTTAAATCTATATATGTTCTCTGATTTAGTACATTTTAGGTTAGTTTCATTTTTAGAAAAGTTTAATATATTTAGGAGGAAGGAAGAGAAGGAAGAAGGAAGAAGAAGAAGAAAAAGTTTTATATATGCAAAAGTTACATTTTTAGAAAAGTTTTGTATATCTAGCTAGGAAAGGAAGAAGGAGAAAAAGAATGAGAGGAAAAAGGAAAATAAGAAGAGGAAGAAAGAATAAGAGGAGAGGAAGAATAGAAGAAATAAATAAGAAGAGGACGAAATAAGAAAAAGAAGAGGAGAAGAAGAAAGGAATAGAGTAGAAGAAGAAAAAATAGAAATTTTTCTGTTCCTTTCTTCTTCTCCTCTTTTTTTTCTTCTTTTTTCGATTTTCTCCTTTTTTATTTCTTCTTCGTCTTCTTATTTTTTATCGGGTATGTCCTTGTCGATATACCCCCTCCCGATAACTTTAGCACGAGGGGGGAGGGTCGATATACCCCCTCCCCAATAACATTATTTTCCCACGTATGTACGTCGTCGTTGTCGATATAACCCCCTCCTGGATAACTTTGAAATGAGGGGTGGTCGATATATGTACCCCCTCTCGGCCGTGATAACTTATACCACGGGAGCACCCCCCCCCCCCCCGGGCCCTCTCGCTCGACCAAAACTCTCGAGGACACCCAAACCCTAGAAAAAAATGATATCGGTCTCCTACCCCCTCCCGCCGCGCCCCTACCCGACAAACTCTCTCGAGGCCACCCAAATTTACCAAGTTAAAAGAGCGTTGTCGTCGAGGCCATCCCAAACCCTTGAAGCGTTGCCGAGGCCACCCCAAACCCTAGAGAAGCGTGGAGGCCACTAATATGATTCCTTATTGTGATTAGCTAGCTAGTTCTACGTTTGCCACTAATATATCCATCTGTCATGTTTGACTAATAATTGCCATGTTGTAAATATTTGCAGAAACTATGGAGCACCCCCGAGACGAAGCAACAGAAGCGGTATTGGGGGACATAATCGCAGCCGGAAGTGATGCCGCCATGTCATTTCTCAGCAAAACCGACGGTCTGGAAGGACAGGGTGAAGAAACAGGCTACGGTGATCGAACAATGGAGGAGGAAGGACATGATTATGATGGCTCCGGTGACCGAATGCTGGTGGAAGAAGGACACATGTAGCGACCAGACCTCAAACAGTCTGATCTCTGTGCTCCGGTGTCATCCCTGGATCAGTAATGCTGACACCACATAGTACTTGGAGGATTTATAGCAGAGTAGCTATCACACACTTATTACATCGAGTGTCTCATAAGAGAAATTATTACAATAAATATGGCTTAAGGCCATCTAATAATGATAACAGCGGAAGGCTTGGAAGATAAGTGAGTCCATCAACTCCAACGGCATCACTGAGTATAGAACCACGACCTAAAACTCCTTAATCGTCATCTGAAAAGTCCGCAACATTAATGTTGCAGCCTGAAAACGGGTCAGCACATGGAATATGCTGGCAAGGTAACACATAGAGAGTAATGGAATGAAACAGCTATACTATATGCATATTTGGCTGGTGGAAAGTTCTATGGTTACAGTTTTGCGTAAAGCCAATTTTTCCCTACTTCAAAGGAATAAATTTATTTAACTATCATGGTAGTGGTTAAACATTGAGAATGGCTGACAGCATTCTCAATCCCAATTAAGCATCATCATTAAACAAAACCCAACAAAATTAATTTAGAGTAACATGTTGAGATTCACATGATAATGCAGGTACTAGATACTCAAGGTGTCCATAACCGGGGACATGGCTAATCATGATTAGTTTATTACACTCTGCAGAGGTTTGCGCACTTTTCCCCACAAGACTCGATCGCCTCCATTTGGTTTCTCGCACTACAAGGTGTTTGAGAAGACGGATGACCGAGACATAGTCTTTCAGAAGCGCTAGCACCTTACGATCGGGTAGACCGTACCACCTACATCCCCTACATCTGCTAGTCTACCACTGTAAGAGTTCGCACAACTTAGTCAACTATGCTAGAGCCCATAATAGCTTGTGGCTGCACACGGAAGTTTCTAGTATGAATAGTCTCATGATCCCTTTGAGCCTGGGTGGCGGTCCAAAAGAAAACATGCAAGTCCTAGAATACCCAGGTGCCTCAATCCACCCAGATGTGTGTTTAAGTTGTCACCTTAGATAAAACTTTAATTAACCAAACTCACATCTGTCATGGATATCACTCACCCAATCCACGTCTACTAGCATAGCATGGCATAATAAGCAAACGTAGAAGTAACTCCCAAAGGTTCGATAATAAACAGGTAATAGGTACTACCTCAACTACTTCCCATCCCACAATTTAATTAGATCCTAATCATGCAATGTGTGAGGATTGATCTAATGCAATAAAACTGGGTAGTAGGAAAGTATGATCAAAGTGTTACTTGCCTTGCTGAAGTCCGGGAAACCTAGCGATTCGAAGTAACAAGCGGCGCACTCCGGGTATTCTATTGCAGACAAACAAACAAGCATACAATAAGTACTCATCTAATGCACAGGTAAAACTCAAATAAGAGATCTAACCAGAAGGTTCAACTTAAGAACTCCGGTTGGCAAAAAGAATCAAATCAAACGAAGCAACAAAAGTCAAACGGCGAAAGAAAACAACTTCATTCTACTAATCTGGATCTAGGGCAAATTTTACAGTAGCAAAATCTTGCTTAAGTTGGTTAAATGGATAGAGGGTTTCGAGACGAAACTCCAGGCGCTTGAATCGCCGGATTCCGATAAACGAGCGAAAAGTTATACTAAAACGAAAATCGGATCAGGAATCGTGATCAGAAAAATCGCGGATTTAATCCGAGAAAAAGAAAAACGACGAATGCTCGCTAAATTAAATAAACCAGAAAAACCGATCTATTTAAAAAAACCAAAACTAGAAAAAAAGGCAGAAAAACCGACGGAAAAACCAAACGATTTTTAAAAAAAAAAACAAAACTGACGGCACGGATTATGAGGTGTGGCGAACCTCGGGCGGCATGCAGGCGAGGCGGCGGCAGCGGCTCCGGCGACGGCGTGCAGCGGCGTGAAGGCGGGCGGCGTCGGCGGCGGCGGCGGCGCACTACTAGGGAAAACCTTATACACAGAATCTTAGCAGCAGCGCGGCATAAAAACAGGCGCTGCTGCTAAGTAGTAGCTGCGCGGCTACGGAAAGCTCGCTACTGGTGCAAACTTAGTAGTAGCGCGTGACGCTTAAACCGCGCTGCTACAAAAATCCACCGATAGTACACAACGACATAAGTTTACCAATAGCGCGGCGCCAGGGAGCGCGCTGCTGCTAATGCCATAGTAGCAGTGCACTTTTTTCACCTCACTGCTGCTAATTTTCGAAATGTGCACAAGGTTGGCCCGTTTAGCAGTAGGGCGTGACAGGAAAGCGCGTTGTTGCTTCGCTCTTAGCAGCAGCGCGCTTTCTCTCCCGTGCTACTGCTAAGACGCAGGACCCACCACCTTTTCCACCTCCCCCTCCCCATCTCCTCTCCTCCCTTTCCCCTACCTCCCACATCCTCCCTCTCTCACTCTTCTTCTTCCTCAATACTTCTCCCCCCATTACTCTCCCTCTTCTACCTACCTGTCTCTCCCTTCATTACTCCTAGCTATAACTACACCACCTCCATTAATTCATCTCCTTTCTCTTTTTCCTCCCCCCTCCACTAGTTGAAGTTGTCTCCTCCCAAATTAGCTAGCTAGGTAGATGTAGCATTTAGTTAAGTGACCTATTTGCCCCCTAACTAGATCTTTCTTTGTCAAGAAGAGCTTTGTGCACTTTTGACCTCCCTACATCATCATCTCCACCGTGTGCTCGATCTCGAGATAGAGGTGTGATTAATATTTCATGCTTTTGCAAAATGGAAATATGTTTATGCATGTGTGTGTGATATTTTTATGGAAATTGTGTGTGTGGCATGAGTTGACGCCAAATTGTGCATTTGAGTTGCCTATGTTTTGCCGAAATGTCGATTTATTTCCGTTTCGGCGAATTCCGGGCAAACTCTAGATCTATATATGTCCTATTTTTAAGGAAGGTCATGCCGAATTTTTGTATGACTTTGATGAATGCACGCATTTTTATAATCAATTTATTTATTATTACCGTGCAGAGTTGACGATGGTCAGTGGAACGATGGTGGACAGGTGGTTGCGGTCGGCGGTGCAGGACATGAAGGAAAATAACCTGACAGAGGTTTTATGTCCGTGTCGAAAATGCAAAGGAATAGTTTGGCTTGACCCCCATGTCGATGGTCGTGTCGAAGCGCACCTGCTCATGACTGGTTTCATGGATGGCTATACTCGGTGGATAATTGAAGATGAGGATGACGATGTTGAGGATGCCGACGGGGCAGGCAATGATGACACGGGGCAAGACGAAGAGATGATCGATAATGGCGGCGGGGAAGAGGCCGGACATGGCGGCGGAGAAGGGGCCGGACATGGCGGCGGAGAGAACGACATGGACTCCACGCAGCAGAGTTCGTCGGTACTAAGTTCAATCGTGCGGGACCCTCATGTTCAAGCATTGCTTCGCAAGGAGACGAGTACTGAGAGAGCTGCTTCTAGAGAGGAGGCTAAGCTGGAGCAACTGGTGGTAGACTCGAACACTCCATTGTATGATGGTTGCAATCCTGAGGTGACCCGCTTGAGTTTCACGCTCCAAGTCCTGAAGACGAAGGCTAAAAACAAATGGACCGACACTAGCCTCGATGAGCATCTCAAGTACCTAAAGGATGTTCTTCCCGAGGGTAATCTATGTCCTAGTAGTGTTGATGAGGCCAAGAAGATCGTGTGCCCTCTTGATCTGCCACACGTTAGATACCATGCATGCATCAACGATTGCATAATTTATCGGAAGGAGCACGCGGAAAAAACAAGTTGTCCGGTGTGCAATGCTTCTCGATACAAGAAGGCCGGGAAGAAATGTCCCCAGAAAGTGGTATGGTACTTACCGATCACTCCCCGTCTCCAGAGGTATTTTGTAGATCCCAAGGAAGCAAAGCTAATGCGCTGGCACGCGGAGAGGAAGAAGCCCGACGATGGAGATGATCCGAAGCTGAGACACGTCAAGGATGGAAGCCAGTGGAGAGCGTTGAACAGCTTCTATCGGTATTTTGAATGTGATGCAAGGAACATCGTGCTCGGCGCGTGTACCGATGGCATGAATCCGTTTGGCAACCAGAGCACCAACCATAGCACATGGCCCGTGTTTGTATGGATGTACAACCTCCCCCCTGGTTGTGCATGAAATCGAAGTACATTCACATGAGCATGCTTATTCAAGGGCCGAAACAACCAGGAAATAATATTAATTTGTATCTGGGGCTACTTCAGGAGGAGTTAGACACGTTATGGAAAACACCGGCCAAGACATGGGACGCCAGCAAAGGCGAGTATTTCAACATGAGAGCCGCGCTGATCACGACAGTGCACGACTATCTTGGTTACGGATATGTGGCAGGCCAGGTGTGCCATGGATATTGCGGATGCACGCGGTGCATGGATGATACGACGTCTCAGCAGCTAACGTCAAGGAAAGATGGCGGGTCTGGGAAAATCGTGTACATGGGGCATCGAAGATGGCTCGAACAGGACGACCCGTGGAGAAACCGTGGAGATCTATTCAATGGTCACGCTGAGCATCGAGGACCTCCACGTAAGCGGAGCGGTGCCGAAATCGATGAGCTGTTGAAAAACTGGAAGGAGTGCCCCGCGCCGGGAAAGACGATGAGAAAGGCGCCAGAGCCGTTGCTGAAGGTGTGGAAGGTGAGGTCTGTGTTCTGGGACTTGGAGTACTGGCACAAACTCGATACACCTCATTGCCTTGATCAAATGCATATCTGTAAGAATGTCCTTGAGAGCTTGCTCGCAACACTGATGAACATGCCGGATAAGACCAAGGATGGGCCGAAGGCAAGAAAAGACTTGCAAGATTTGGAAATCAGGGAAGATCTGCACATGCCGCCACGTAAAATGTCAGACGAGACAGAGACGGAGACAGAGGCACGGGAGAAGAAGGGAAAGAAGGATTATTGCCCCCCTTCTTGCTTCACCTTAAGTCAGGCTGAGATCAATCAATTCTTTAAGTGCCTTACCGGAGTCAAAGTTAGTTCCGGTTACTGTGGCAAGATAAGTAGATATCTAGACACGGACAAGAAAAGGTTCAGCGGGATGAAGTCTCATGACTGTCATGTGATGATGACGCAGATATTACCTGTTGCCCTTAGAGGGATAATGGACAAGCACGTCCGTGACACGCTTATTGGTCTCTGCAACTTTTTCGACGTCATCTCTCGAAAGTCGATCAGTGTGAAGCAGCTCCGAAGGCTACAGGAAGAGATCGTTGTGATACTGAATGAGCTTGAGATGTACTTCCCGCCCGCGTTCTTTGACGTGATGGTGCATCTGTGTGTCCATATTGTGGATGACATAATAGACCTGGGGCCGTCATTCCTGCACAACATGATGCCGTTTGAGAGGATGAATGGGATCATCAAAGGATTCGTTCGTAACATGTCCCGTCCGGATGGAAGCATCGTCCAGGGCTATTTGACACAAGAGTGCATCTCTTTCTGTGAGAATTTTCTATATGGCGCAGACCAGCCGCCTGGTGTTAGTGTTGGTTTGCCCGTTAACAAGCACGATGGGAGGCTCGAAGGAGAAGGTCACTGCAACGGTCGCAGGGAACTGCACGTGGCATACTCAGATCGACGCAGCGACTTTGACAGAGCAAACTTGGTAGTGCTACAACACCTAGACGAGGTAGATCCTTTCGTGGCACTGCACAAAGAAATTATCGCAAAGAAGTATCGTGACCGGGGGGTATGCAGGACGGACGCCGAAGTTACTAGAGAGCACAACTCCACTTTCCTGCATTGGTTCAAAGAGCATATTATTGCTAATCCCCCGGAGGAGGGCTCTAAGGACGGATTGCTCATATACGCCTTAGCACATGGCCCCTCGCCCAACCTCGTAACCTATCAGGCATATGATATCAACGGATACACGTTCTACACGGAGGCCAAAGATATGGACAGTGATGAATATCAGAACTCAGGGGTGACGATGGAATGCATGACCGGCAGCGACAACGGCGCAACTGAACGATTTTATGGAAGGGTCGAGGAGATCTGGGAGCTTGACTACTCTGGACTGCACAACACGACGATGTTCCGTGTCAGATGGGCTAAGAATGTCGAAAGAGAAAGCCGGATTTTCACTACCATGACTATACCCGACGCCAAGAGCTCTACCGTGAACGCTATCGCAAAAAACGAGCCATGGGTACACGCTAAGCACGTGACACAATGCTTCTTCATAACCGACCCATGCAATCCCAGTCGTGTTGTCGTGAGGAAAGGCAAAAGAAACATCATTGGAATGGATGGAGTCGCCAACGAGGAAGACTATGATCAGTACGGCAACCCAATGAGGGAAGATGATGATGATGATGAAGTATATGTCAAAAGAAGAATCAATACTACATTACCAAAGAAAAAACGTACTCCATGGAAAAGGCAATGTCACAATGAGGGGCTCAATTATTCTTCGACGAACAAGAAGGGAAAGAAGCTGACTCAAAAACGAAAACGTCAGCGCTGAGGAATCGGTCAAATGATGTATGGGTCACAATGTTCCTATTTTGTATACACACTTAATTAGCCATTATTATGCATGGGTCCAATGATGTAATATATATATGTTCCTATTTTGTATACACACTTAGCCATTATTATGCAAGGGTCCAATGATGTAATATATATGTTCCTATTATGCTGAGGAAAAGAAAAAAGGGAAACTGGTTATAGCAGTAGCGCTTTAGTGAAAAAGAGCTACAGCTAGTCAAGGTAGCAGTAGCGGTTTCTGCAGAAAATCACTATAGCTGCTCGTAATAGTAGTAACGCATTTCGTGTAAACGCGCTACTGCTACGTCCACTTAACCCAAAAATCTCCCTCTCCCTGCTTCATCCCGCCTCTTTTCCCCCAAATCCCCACTCTCTCTTCCCCGGCCCCGTCGCACCGCCGCGCCCGCCCCCGACCTCGGCGCGCTCGCCCCCGACCCGGGCGCTCGCCCCGACCCGCCGCGCCCGACCCCGGCGCGCTCGCCCCCGACCCAGTCGGCCCTCGCCTCCCTCCTCTGCTTCCTCCCCTCCCAACCTCGGCGGTTGTCGGGCCTGCCTCCTCGCCCTGCACCCTCTGTAAACCACCCCCCCCCTCTCTCTCTGCTAGCTAGGGTTAATTTACTTAGGTTTTAGTTATGTTAATTAGGTTATCTATTTAGTTATGAATTTAGATAGGTTTCAAAATTTGCTGAATTTATATGCAAATTTGAACTGGACATGTGATATGTGGATATGTCATGTTTTGGACATGTCATGTTTTGGTAAATGATCCAAGTTGCCTATGTTACGCCGGAATGTTGATTCATTTCCGTTCCGGTGAATTTCAGGCGCTCGATATGTCCATTTTTTAGCAAAGGTCATGCCGAAATTTCCCGTGAATAAAGGCATGATTTGTGCTACATAGTTGGCATATCGAGTGCTGGCACATAGATTTCTTTTTTATCTCATTTCTCATTTATTCATACTTTTAGAAATAAATGAGGACACTTAATCATAGGAAACATGTCGAACAACGAAGAAACTGGGCCTTCTGACCAAGATGCAGACGAGATGGATTATGAGGGTGAACAAGACTACCTCGACTTTTTGACTGCTAAGCAAGGTTTGCAGGTCCGCCTCGATGATGGTACTGACGCCGACACCGACACCGACGGCGCCGGCACCGATGGCGGCGCCGAGACCGGTGGGGAAGGTACCGCCGGGGAAGATACCGGCGCCGATGCCGGTACCGAAAAGAGGCATAAGAAGCAGAGGATACGAAAACCTAACAAACTAGGGATTGGACGACTTGTGATCACAAAGATGGCACCTGGCAAGTTTGAGCCGTTAGAGCCGGAAGAACCTCGCAAGTGCTATGGGAACCAAGTAGGATGCATCCTACGGGAATGCGCGAGCATCAATGACGATGACTTAAGGAGTAAAGAACATTTGACGCAGTTGCTCCTAACGAAGTTGCACAAGAGATTCAAGTTCCCCGATCGGGATGATAACATAGAACAACCGTGGGATGATCCGAAGATGAAAAAGATTAACAATCACGCCATGGGCATGTTCAGCAATGATTTGGCCTCCTGGAAATCGAGGGTGAAACGAGCTATTGAGGCTGAGGAACCCCTGTCCAAGATTCTGGAGGAAAATCCGACACTTGCGGAAGAGGAGTTCGAAAAGTTCAAGGACACTTGCGCTACCGAGGACGCCAAGGCTAAGGCTACGAAATGCAAGAGCCTTCAGCAAAGGAACACGGCGAAGCATCGCCTCGGAAGCCGTGGCTACCTCAATAAAAGGCCCATATGGGATAAGGAGGACGTGGAACGTGAAGCCGCGGGTCTCCCAGACCCCTTCGCGAAGTTCACCAACCCCTTGGAGCATGACTTCATCAGGGCCCGCTACAAGTGGGACAAGGAGAAAAAGGTTTTTTACACGGACAAGATCACGAGGAAATTGATTAGACCAACACCAGCTTGCAGCCGAAAACCCTACTTCTCTAATGAGGCCCAAGTGGGACACCCCTCTCAACCGGGCCTTGAACGAACTTAAGGGACTCCCTTTGGGCCAGCGGCCGCAATATGGTCGTGTGCACGGCGCTGGAGATGGCGCCACGTGGAAGGTGTTTTACAATGAGGGCCCGAAGGCCAAGAAGCAGAAAAGGAAGTTTAGTCAGGCGGACATCGACGCGAAGGTGAAGCTTGCGGTCGAGAAAAAAGCAGCTGAGGACGCAAAAAAAGCAGCCGAGGACAAATATGAGTTGCTACAGCAGGCAGTCAATGCAGCTGTAACTGCCTGCAGAAATGATTTTGCTACTAACTTGGTTCTAGTTATCATCAACTGGACAAAGGAAAATCCAGACAAGACGATACATGATTTCCCGTTGCCCAGTTTCGTCGGGAGCAACTCCATGAACAACAACACCATCAGACCATCACTTGCTCACGCAACTGGGCCTCCTCTTGCAGCCGCTCCCGCTCATAGCAGCCCGTCCTCAGTCTCTGACGTGCTTGGTGGGCCTTCGTCTTTGGTTGAGCTCGACGCTGTCACGGTAATTACATGTCGCACCAACATATATATATACATATATATATAATATTCCATTTTTGTTACCTTTCGGATGTTTTACGCCACAGACATATGTGTTTGCAGGCGAAAGAAACCCCGTGCACCATACTCTACTTGATCAAAGGCCAGAAGGTGGACGTGGGAAAGGGGATGATAATGGACCCCTTGCAACCCACGTTCCACAACCAGCCGATCCCTGTTGGGCACTTCAGGGTTAGCTTGTCTAGTGTGAAATCGGGGCACGAGGATTTGCCTCCTCCAGTACAGCATGTGGGAGCGGACGACGAGACCCCGCCGCAGATTGGAAGCTGCAAGGGTTGGGTGCTGCTATGGCCGAAGAATCTTATTCGTCTGGAGCCGGCCGAGAGCACACCAATAACCACACATCAACAAGCATGTGCGGAGACCACCACCCCGCCTACGCAATTACCAGCTCCTGTAGTGCCGGGTGAGAGCGGCGGACGACATGATGAAGGGGGTGCAATAGTGCTGGCTGATGTAATTTGTCCTGTAGAACAGAGAATGGATGATGAGACGGAGGTCGACCCTATGGATTTCCTCAATACAAACGCGTATGACTGTGACATAGAATTGATGAGTCAACCATATGACGAATCGGGCTATCAGCTTGCTAATGAGGATATGGATGATATGCCCGGGCAGGAAGGTCGTAGCAGGGATTGCAAAAAGTCTCTCTTCATGAAATCCTCACAGGACACGCCTGAAGATGCCGCCTCAACACAGGCTCAACTATCCCAGCGCGAGGGTCGTACAGTACTTAGCCCGGGAACACTGGGGCAGGGGTTAAGGAAGGGTCTAGAAGGTGTGCCCAAGAAAAAGGAGAGAAAGAGATCGGGGAAGATAGCTGCCTCCAAACAAGCCAGAGCACATAGCAGCCAAACGATGCATTCTGAAGAGCGTGTACCCGTGAAAGGTGCGGCCATGTTCCATCTCACGGGCGAGCCGATGCTACCGCCGAAACCGCTGGAGGCACTATCAGGGGATCTCAGGAGACTGCACGACCATGTGCTGTCGACTGAGAAAAGCCTACTAGCCTCAAAGGATCCAGGATATCCGACATACGCGGCTCGTGTGCCTGAGGGGAAGTGCTACGTCGAGACACGGCCCGCGGAGGTGTTCTTCCTGCGGTTTGACCATATCTTTGAGATGTTTCTGACAAGGCAGCTCGATTTTACAATCGTCCGCCTTTTTGCGCTACATATGAGCTCTGTCATGAACAGTGAAGAAGTCTCGCAAATCTGTGTGGCGGATCCATACTACATGCACGAGTCTTTCTTGAGTCTCGGCGACTTTGAGCGTGAAACTGCTAGGGACTACCTCCAAAACTTCATGGTACAGAATAAGGACCGGGAAATTGTCCTCGTGCCTTATCATCCAAAGTAAGTCAGTTTCGAACAACCCTTTCATACATTTCAATCATTCCTTCTCTCTCTATGGGGAATAATTTGAGGTGTCTTTTCCCCGCAGCAACGGGCGCGCCGTCCTTATCGTTCTTTATCCGCAAGTCTCCCACACCGTGTATTTTGACCCTTCCAGAGACTACGAGAAAAAAGACTACACCCACATAATGAATATTCTAGATGATGCTCTCCAAGGCTTCAGCTTTAGAGGTGGCCACATGCAGATCAGGAAACAAAGGAACAAGAAGATGGGTTTCGCGCATAAAACTAACTTCTCCTGCATCCAAGTCCCAAAACCAAGCAAGAAGGATGGATTGTACATCCTCCATCTCATGAATCAGTTCAACACGGATCACCAAAAGCTTCGCATGAGAAGCAGAAATGATGATCATATCCACAAGTGGCTAGAATCTCATGGAGAAGCGGATTATAAACTTAGAGATGACTTCTTTCGCATCCAAAGCGACATTGCGACGATCATCATGAAAGAAGTCGTCGATGAGAAGGGGATGTTCCACCACGGCCCTATATCGCGAGCTGACGTCCGAACTCGCATAGGCATGCAACGTCTAGACCTCACGCCGTTCAAGAAGCTAGGGTCCATCCTCGATGATATGGAAGGATGGAACTTCTAGTGATTTATGATGCCGATGATGATGATATGTGTCGGTTGAACTTGTATACTATTTGTAGCGATGCAACTTTGTGATGTCCATGATCCCTGCCGAACTTGCGTAACGCTACTTTGTTAGTTTGCGTACGATGACCTGCGTACCTCTAGTTAATTAATTTGCGTACTGTATGTTGCATCTAGTTGCTAACCCTTTCTTTTTCGGTGTTCTCTAGTATATTTTGTTGCATATATATGATTGTACATCCTCTTCATGAACATGCATCTCTAACAGGTACCTAGTTTCTTGATGGCGAGATGGAACTGCTATGTCGTGTACAAAGGGAAGGTTCCGGGGGTGTACAACGAGTGGCATGAGTGTCAGGCGCAAGTGAATGGGTTCTCGGACGCCAGCCATAAAGGCTTCAAAAGCAGACAAGAAGGAGAAGCTAGTTAGTTGAGGTTCACGCTAGCGTGAGAGAGGACTCGTAACCGCCATCTCATGTACTGCATAGTTCCGCTCTCACTCATAGTGATAGCTCTTCTCGCGTATACCTTTGTTTAGATGGATGACGTTGTAGTTGCAAGTATTCGAGACTTGCATGTATCGCTATTTTCGAGATGATGACAAGATACCACTTTGTGTTGGATGATGATTATGATGAGACTATTTGTATGTATATGCTATGATTACATTTGTGGTCTCGCAGGCATTTGTATGTGTATCATGATGACATTTGTATGTGCTAAAGATTCTTCTATAAAGCCTGTTCAAATACAAAACAAATATGATGAAAAAAACAAAAGACTACTAAAATTAGCAGTAGAGAGTGGAGAAAAGTTAGCAGCAGCGCGGTTGTAGCAGTAGCGAGCACAGGGGAAGCCCACTATAGCTATTAGCAGCAGCGAGGTTCCTTTAAGAGCGCTGCTGCAACACTTGTGTAGCAGTAGCGCGGGTGGACCAGCGCTACTGCTATACGTTAGCTATAGAACCTTATTAGTAGCGCCGCCCCCCGCGCTACTAAAAGGCCGAAAACCCGCGCTGCTACTAGGCTTTTCCCTAGTAGTGGCGGCGGCGACGGCGGGGGGCGGTGGCGGCGGCGCGCGGGTGCGGGGCTGAGGCGGCGGCGGGCTAGGGTTTGCCCCGGGTGGGCTGCCCCAACTTATAAAGCCCTGGCGGGCCGGAGTCCTAGTCGGACATGGCCCGTAGGTCGGTTTGTTTTTTTTATATTACGCGCAGAAGAAAAATAAAAAGAAATACTAAACGGACTCCAAAAATTCTGACATAAATTTTCACGGGCTTCTAAAATCAAGCCGCATAGGGTGAACATTTATTTGGGACCCAAATGCAATTTTGAAAAACATGCATTTTTCCTAAATTCAAATAAAATAACGAAAAACTCCGAAATAAAATCTTATTTGATTTTATTATTAAATCCTTAATATTTCTCTATTTCGGGAAAGTCATTTTATTCCCTCTCTCATATTTTTGTAATAGAAATAATTGATGATAAAATAAATAAAATCAAATGATCCTATTCTCAAAATTTGAGAAAACTCAAATATGAAAATAACGAAATCCCCAACTCTCTCCGTGGGTCATTGAGTTGCGTAGAATTTCTAGGATCAACCAAAATGCAAAATAAAATATGATATGCAATGATGATCTAATGTATAACATTCCAAATTGAAAATTTGGGATGTTACAAACCTACCCCCCTTAAGATGAATCTCTCCCTCGAGATTCGGGTTGGCAAGAAAATAGGTGAGGGTGGTCCTTGAGAAAATCTTCCTCTCATTCCCAGGTGGCTTCATCCTCTATGTGGTGACTCCACTGAACTTTGCAAAACTTGATAACCTTGCTGCGGGTAACTCGGCTGGCAAACTCGAGGATCTTAATTGGTTTCTCCTTGTAGGTTAAATCGTTATCCAACTGAATAGTTTCCAAAGGCACTGTGTCTCTCAACGGTAGGTCAGCCATCTCCGCGTGGCACTTCTTTAACTGAGAAACGTGGAACACATCATGAACTCCTGACAATCCTTCGGGCAATTCCAACTTGTAGGCCACTTCTCCCATACGCTCCAAAACTCGATATGGTCCTACAAATCGTGGCGCTAACTTCCCTTTAACTCCAAAACGCTTTGTTCCCCGAAGTGGAGATACTAGAAGATAAGCTCTATCTCCAACTTTGTAAACTGTCTCCTTGCGTTTAGAATCTGCATAACTTTTCTGCCTGGATTGGGCTATCTTGAGCCTATCGCGAATCAACTTCACCTTCTGTTCAGACTCTTTAATCAAGTCAGGTCCAAACAACTGGCGGTCTCCATCTTCGTCCCACGACAACGGTGGTCCTGCACCTCCTTCCGTACAAGGCTTCGAAAGGGGCCATCTTTAAACTGGTTTGGTAACTGTTGTTGTAAGAGAACTCTGCATATGGCAAATTATCGTCCCAACTAGATCCGTAATCTAGCGCACAAGCTCTCAGCATATCCTCCAAAATCTGATTAACTCTCTCGGTCTGTCCATCTGTCTGTGGATGAAAAGCTGTACTGAATTCTAGCCTGGTACCCAAAGTTTCGTGCAACTGCTTCCAGAACTTTGAGGTAAACTGGGTTCCTCTATCGGATACGATACTCCTTGGAACTCCATGCAAACATACGATCCTGGTCATGTATATCTTTGCCAACTTAGCACTGGTGTAGTGGTCTTTACTGGGATGAAATGAGCTACTTTCGTCAATCGATCAACTACAACCCAAATCGAGTCATAGCCTGAACGAGTCCTGGGCAATCCCGTGATAAAATCCATGCCTAACTTATCCCACTTCCATTCGGGTATCGGCAATGGTTGTAACAATCCTGCTGGCTTCTGATGCTCTGCCTTTACTCTCTGACATACATCACAAACCACTACATACTCCGCAATATCCTTCTTCATTCCGGTCCACCAGAAAATATCATTCAGATCCAAGTACATCTTGGTATTTCCTGGGTGAATTGAATACGGTGAGTCGTGTGCCTCTTGCAGTATCAACTTCCTGATCTCCGGGTCATTGGGCATGTAAACGCGGTCTTCAAACCATAGGGTATCGTGCTCATCCTCACGAAATCCCTTAGCTTTTCCTTTGCTAAGTTTCTCGTTTATAGCGGCAATCTCTTTGTCGGTCTTCTGAGCTTCCCTGATTCTATCCATCAAGGTCGACTGAATCTCCAATGCTACTACATAGCCTCTCAGAACTATTTCCAAACATAGTTCACGAAGATTTACTGCTAACTCACTTGGTATTTCTCCCGTAATTAACATATTGACATGGCTCTTACGGCTTAATGCGTCAGCTACTACATTAGCCTTTCCGGGGTGATAAACCTATCTCATATCATAATCCTTGATGAGCTCCAACCATCTCCTTTGTCTGAGATTCAACTCCTTCTGTGTGAAAATGTACTTCAAACTCTTATGATCCGTGTACACCTCACAATGATTTCCAATGAGGAAATGCCTCCATGTTTTCAAAGCATGCACTACAGCTGCTAACTCCAAATCATGTGTGGCATAATTCAACTCATGAGGTTTCAGTTGTCTTGAGGCATATGAAACAACTTTCCCTTCCTGCATAAGCACTGCTCCAAGTCCTCGACGTGAAGCGTCGCAATACACCTCATAATCTTTGGTATGGTCTGGCAAAATCAACACTGGTGAGGTAACCAAACGTTTCTTCAACTCCTGGAAACTAGCATCACATTCCTCCGTCCATATGAACTTGGTATCTTTCTTTAACAACTCAGTCATAGGCTTCGCAATCTTTGAGAAATTCTCAATAAATCTCCGGTAGTATCCTGCGAGTCCAAGAAAACTCTGGATCTCTCCAACTGTTGTTGGGGCTTCCCACTTGGTCACGGTATCAACTTTAGTGGGATCAACTGCTATACCTTCTCCAGATATAACGTGTCTGAGGAATCCTACTTCCTTCAACCAAAACTCACATTTGCTGAACTTGGCATAGAATTGATGTTCTCTGAGCTTTCCAAGTACCAAACGCAAATGCTCCTTATGCTCCTCTTCATTCTTCGAATAAACCAGGATATCATCAATGAACACTACCACGAACTTATCCAAAAATTCCATAAACACTTTGTTCATCATGTTCATAAAATAGGCAGGTGCGTTAGTCAGACCAAATGACATAACGATATACTCATACAGCCCATACCTGGTGGTAAAAGATGTCTTAGGTATATCCTGTTCTCGAATCTTCAACTGGTGGTATCTTGATCGCAGATCGATCTTGGAAAATACCTTAGCTCTTTGCAATCGATCAAACAGATCATTGATCATTGGTAGTGGGTACTTGTTCTTGATTGTTACTTCATTCAATCCTCGATAATCAACAACCATCCTTAACGATCCATCCTTCTTCTCCACTAGAAGTACTGGCAATCCCCAAGGCGAAGAACTTGGGCGAATATATCCCTTATCCAGTAACTCCTTAATCTACTTCTTAATTTCCACCAAATCTTTTGCAGGCATCCTGTATGGTCTCTTTCATATTGGCCCTGTGCCTAGCAATAGCTCAATCAAAAACTCAATATCTCTATCCGGTGGCATGCCTGGCAACTCCTCTGGAAATACTTCAGGGAAATCCTTCACTACTGGTACTTCCTCCTGCACAACTCCTGTTAAGCAATTTACTTGAGTCCTCTTTGGCACATGCCAGGATACATACTTGATCCTTCTCCCTTCTGGGGTGGTAAGCAAAATTGACTTACTAGCACATTCAATATTCCCTTCATACTTTGACAACCAATCCTTGCCTAATATCACATCCAATCCTTGGGATTCCAATACTATTAGGTCTGAGGGAAAAACATAGTTACCAATCCTTAATGGTAACCGATCACACCATCGACTAGCCATATACTCTGCTCCAGGCGAGGTTACTAACATGGGTGACCTAAGGGCTTGGGTTGATAGGTTATACTTATCCACAAATCCCCTTGAGATGTATGAATGCGATGCACCAGTATCAAAAAGAACGAGTGCAGTAAATGACTTAACCAAAAACTTACCTATTATTGCATCAGGCTGAGCTTCAACCTCCTCCACGCTAACGTGGTTCACTAGTCCCCTATTAAAAGGGTTCGGCTTCTTCCCAGAACTTCCATTGCCATTTTGGCCTTCAGGACATTCATTGGCATAATGTCCGGTCTTCGAACATTTAAAGCAAGTGACTTGGCTCAGGTCCTTCTTGGTTGGGGTTGATGGGTTGGTGCGATTCTGGCCGTTGCTTCCTCCATTGCCATTACCATTCTTGGTGCCATTGTGATTGTGTGAGCTACCTCCTCCATGGGTATGCTAAAAATGTCCTCCCGGTCTAGGGGTAAAACGTGGCTTCTGCTGAGCTCCTGAAGTGTACTTTCCTTGTCCATACTTCCTCTTGCGATTCTCAATTTGCTGCTGCTTCCCTTCAATCATAAGAGCATGATCTACCAACTCCTGGTAGTTGTTGAAGGTTGCTACCATCAACTGCATACTCAACTCATCATTCAGTCCTTCTAGAAACTTCTCCTGCTTCGCTGCATCCATAGCGATGTCATCTGGGGCATAACATGCTAACTTACTAAAGTCCTCCACATACTGGCCAACTGTCCGTCCTCCTTGGCGCAAGTTGTGAAACTCACGCTTCTTCATGGCCATAGCTCCTGCTGAAACATGTGCAGTACGAAAAGCCTGCTGAAACTAGTCCCATGTGACAGTGTCGACTGAGAAAGTGGCTGTGAAATTCTCCCACCATGATGCTGCGGGTCCTTCTAGCTGATGTGCGGCAAACTTCACCTTCTCCGCATCTGTGCATCCTGTTGTGGTCAATTCCCTAGCTGTTTTGTGGAGCCAATCATCTGCTACTATCGGCTCGGTGCTACTGGAAAACACCGGCGGATTCAGCCTAAGAAAACGGGCTAAGTGATCAACAGGTGGTGGTGGTGGTGGTGGGTTGTTGTTGTTCCCCTAATTCTGATTCTGGACTAGCAACTGCATCAATGTGTTCTGCTGCTGGATCAACTGGGTGAGCTCCGGTGGAAAGGCAAATCCGGGGTCACGTCTCGGAGGCATCTGAGGGTTTTAGAAAAGATGAGATTTAAGAATAGAGGGGGTCTAAAGAGAAAACACTACCCATATGCACATGAGGCAAAAGCAAACAATTCACTTCATTCAATCAAACAAGGGCATACAATCGATCTAACTATCGCAAAAGTGCTCGGACTACTATATTTACATGGTGGACTACTACTACTGATGAGGTGGTCTACTAGAAATATTCTTCGGTTGCAGACTCCATGATATCTGCTCCAGCTTCATCAACATAGTCATCATCGCTACTATCTGGATCCGAGTCGGTGCCGTCGATGATGATGTAGTCTTCCAGGCTAATCTCCTTGGGTTCTTCGTCTTCATCTACTGGCGTAGGGCCTCCCATAAATATTCCAATCTTCTTGATCAGGTCGTCATTCTTCTCCACCAATACTTCAATTTCCTCTTCATAATCTTCACGTGTAGCCTTGAGTTCTTCCTCCAGTTCCTTGATTCTAGTCTTAGCCTTCTTCAGATCTATCATGTCGGCGCACATCTGGTTCTCCTGTCGTCAATGTGCTGGTTTAACTCCTGGATAAAAGTTGCAATTGATCTATCCTTCCTAGTGCTGATCATCTCCCAGTGCTCATCTCGGCGCCCACAAATCTGGTAGATAGTATCCTTGAGATCATTGCGGTAGACTTCTCCAATGCGTCCCATGGCGATGTGAGCTGCCATGCTCTTTCCTAGACTCCAAGTTGGTGCATCAAAAGAAAACTCTATGGGCTCAGTGACTGGCATGAACGTCCTTCCTAGAACTTGAACTTGAATCAGCCAGCGCTCTTCTTCAGGTAAAGTGGTGTTGTAGGTTCCAGTGAAGCTTGGTACTCCTATGTTAAGGTATCTAGTGACTTCCTCCAAGTGATGTCCAAAGGGTGTATCTTCATCCGGTTGCGTGAACTTGTTCCTTGCATCCGCCATCCTAAAAGAGTAGAAAAGATGAGAGGTCAGAAAGGAAGAGAGTGAATAATGATCTAGGTCTTTAGCTTAGTGGTCGTGTCCTACAGTCAGTGTGTGCTCTGATACCATCTCTGTAGCGACCAGACCTCAAACAGTCTGATCTCTGTGCTCCGGTGTCATCCCTGGATCAGTAATGCTGACACCACACGGTACTCGGAGGATTTATAGCAGAGTAGAAATCAAACACTTAGTACATCGAGTGTCTCATAAGAGAACTTATTACAATAAATATGGCTTAAGGCCATCTAATAACGATAACAGCGGAAGGCTTGGAAGATAAGTGAGTCCATCAACTCCAACGGCATCACTGAGTATAGAACCACGACCTAAAACTCCTAAATCGTCATCTGAAAAGTCTGCAAAATTAACGTTGTAGCCCAAAAACGGGTCAGCACATGGAATATGCTGGCAATGTAACACATAGAGAGTAATGGAATGAAACAGCTATACTATATGCATATTTGGCTGGTGGAAATCTCTATGGTTACAGTTTTGCGTAAAGTCAATTTTTCCCTACTTCAAAGGAATAAATTTATTTAACTGTCATGGTAGTGGTTAAACATTGAGAATGGTTGACAGCATTCTCAATCCCAATTAAGCATCATCATTAAACAAAACCCAACAAAATTAATTTAGAGTAACATGTTGAGATTCACATGATAATCCAGGTACTAGATACTCAAGATGTCCATAACCGGGGACACGGCTAATCATGATTAGTTTATTACACTCTGCAGAGGTTTGCGCACTTTTCCCCACAAGACTCGATCGTGTCCGTTTGGTTTCTCGCACTACAAGGTGTTTGAGAAGACGGATGACCGAGACATAGTCTTTCAGAAGCGCTAGCACCTTACGATTAGGTAGACCGTACCACCTACATCCCCTACATCTGCTAGTCTACCACTGTAAGAGTTCGCACAACTTAGTCAACTATGCTAGAGCCCATAATAGCTTGTGGCTGCACACGAAAGTTTCTAGTATGAATAGTCTCATGATCCCTTTGAGCCTGGGTGGCGGTCCAAAAGAAAACAGGCAAGTCCTGGAATACCCAGGTGCCTCAATCCACCCAGATGTGTGTTTAAGTTGCCACCTTAGATAAACCTTTAATTAACCAAACTCACATCTGTCATGGATATCACTCACCCAATCCACGTCTACTAGCATAGCATGGCATAATAAGCAAACGTAGAAGTAACTCCCAAAGGTTTGATAATAAACAGGTAATAGGTACTATCAACTACTTCCCATCCCACAATTTAATTAGATCCTAATCATGCAATGTGTGAGGATTGATCTAATGCAATAAAACTGGGTAGTAGGAAAGTATGATCAAAGTGTTACTTGCCTTGCTGATGATCCGGGAAACCTAGCGATTCGAAGTAACAAGCGGCGCACTCCGGGTATTCTATCACAGACAAACAAGCAAGAATACAATAAGTACTCATCTAATGCACAGGTAAAACTCAAATAAGAGATCTAACGAGAAGGTTCAACTTAAGAACTCCGGTTGGCAAAAAGAATCAAATCGAGCGAAGCAACGAAAGTCAAACGGCGAAAGAAAACAACTTCATTCTACTAATCTGGATCTAGAGCAAATTTTACAGTAGCAAAATCTTGTTTAAGTTGGTTAAATGGGTAGAGGGTTTCGAGACGAAACTCCAGGCACTTGAATCGTCGGATTCCGATAAACGAGCGAAAAGTTATACTAAAACGAAAATCGGATCAGGAATCGCCATGAGAAAATTCGCGGATTTAATCCGAGAAAAAGAAAAACGACGAACGCTCGCTAAATTAAATAAACCGGAAAAACCGATCTATTAAAAAAACCGAAACTAGAAAAAAAAAGGCGGAAAAACCGATGGAAAAACAGAATGATTTTTTTTAAAAAAAACTGACGGCGCGGATTACGAGGTGAGGCGAACCTCGGGCGGCGGCGGCTCGGGCGACGGCGTGCGGCGGCCCGGAGGCGGGCGGCGTCGGCAGCGGGCGGCGGCGGCGCGCGGGTGCGGGGCTGAGGCGGCGGCAGGCTAGGGTTTGCCCCGGGTGGGCTGCCCCGGCTTATAAAGCCCTGGCGGGCCGGAGTCCTAGTCGGACACGGCCCGTATGTCGGTTCGTTTTTTTTAAATATTACGCACAGAAGAAAAATAAAAAAAATACTAAACGGACTCCAAAAATTCCGAAATAAATTTTCACGGGCTTCTAAAATCAAGCCGCACAAGGTGAACATTTATTTGGGACCTAAATGCAATTTTGAAAAACGCGCATTTTCCTAAATTCAAATAAAATAATGAAAAACTCCGAAATAAAATCTTATTTGATTTTATTATTAAATCCTCAATATTTCCTTATTTTGGGAAAGTCATTTTATTCCCTCTCTCATATTTTTGTAATAGAAATAATTGATGATAAAATAAATAAAATCAAATGATCCTATTCTCAAAATTTGAGAAAACTCAAATATGAAAATAACGAAATCCCCAACTCTCTCCGTGGGTCATTGAGTTGCGTAGAATTTCTAGGATCAACCAAAATGCAAAATAAAATATGATATGCAATGATGATCTAATGTATAACATTCCAAATTGAGAATTTGGGATGTTACAACACCTTGATGACGGCTCTGGTGACCGAATGCCGGTGGAAGAAGGACAACGCGATGACGGCTCTGGTGACCGAATGGAGTCCGGCCAGGTATATATAATAAGTAAGCATGTGCTGACTATAGCTAATTGACGCATTAATTGTTTTTGGTATGTACACATACTAATTAATAACTCTCGTCTTTCTTCTTTTTTCTAGCCCTCCGAATCGAGCCCAACTTCGGCAAAGAGATGAGGCCCCGAAGAAAAAGTTGCGCTCAGATGAAAGATTTGAGATTACAGAAATTGCGCGCGATGGCCAACCGATTAAACCCATCCGGACAAAGGAAACATTTGCTGCTAAGTGCAGGGTTCTTGTTAGGGACAAGATCCCGATCAGCATCCACCAATGGTATAAGCCGTCTAAAGATGACTGATACATCTCCAACGTATCTATAATTTTTGATTGCTCCATGCTATATTATCTACTCACTACTAGGAAAAGGGCTATAGATGATATGGCCACTAATGGCGCACCAGACATGTGGTGCGCCACTACTATATAGTAATGGCGCACCATGAGTTGGTGCGCCATTAGTATGGTAGACACTAATGGCGCACCAGACCCACGGTGCGCCATTAGTAACAATTTTTTTCCAAAAATACTAATGGCGCACCAGGGCACAGTGCGCCATTACTAGTTTAACTAGTAATGGTGCACCTGCCACACAGTGCACCACTACTTTTTTTTTGCAAAACTACTAACGGCGCACCTCAAGCTGGTGCGCCATTAGTAACCAGGGTTACTAATGGCGTATTTGTGGGTGGTGCGCCATTAGTAACCTGGGACCAGCTAGATATTTTGGACAGCCACACCTACACACTCACTTTCCCCACTTCATTCTCTCCACCTCCTCCTCCAAGCTTGTGTCGGCTGCCTCCTCCTCCTCACCTCATTTGCACCATAGATTCATCCAAAGTAAGTGGTTAAATTACCTTTTTTTGATAGGTAAGTAAGGGGAAAGCTATCTTTATGTTGTAGATCTACTTTTTTTTCTCCCTCCAACAACGTGCACATGCACTTTTTATGGCCTAGATAGATCTATGTATGTTTGTGGTGTTGCATATGTTTGTGGTGTTGCATATATGTTTGTGTTTGCAGGTACCGGTATTTGAAATGCGATAGTTGCCAATATTTTGCTGAAATGTTGATTCATTTCGTTTCGGCGAGAATTTTGGCACTATGCATTCTTTTTGGTCCTATTTTTAGGGAAAGTCATGCCAAATTTTTTCTTGGTTCTAAAATATCGTTTTGCTCTACCCCGCAGGCGACCATGGTCTACACGATGACCGAAGGCATCGTGAGTAGGTTTTTGAGCTCCGCAAAGGCCGAGATGCTTCAAAAGAACGAGACGGAGATAAGATGTCCATGTCGAAGATGCAAGCTGAAGAGCCTTATTGCGGACCCGGATTCCGGGCAGGTGCGGGACCACCTGCTCTTGCGTGGTTTCATGGATGGCTATCGGTGGCAAGGTGATGAAGATGACTATGAAGTCGTCCATGGGGGCCGGGCAAGAAATGAGGAAGGGCAGCAAGACAACCACCATGGCGAGGGCGGGCGAGAAGACGAAGAATCTCCAGGACATGATCACGACGGTGATGCTGTACACACATGATGATGAGGAAGATCAAGACGAAGGGCATGATCATGAAGATGAAGATGCCGGAGCAGATGACGATGGAGGCTGGGTGCAGGACCCTCATATTCAAGAGCTGCTTCTCAAGCAGACGAATAACGCAAGAGTTGCCGCCTGAGAGAAAGCCAAGCTGGATCAACTAGAGATAGATGCGGTTACTCCATTGTACGAAGGATGCAGGCCCAAGGATACCCGCATGAAAGTAACGCTCATGGCTCTGGAGATGAAGGTAAAACACAAAATGACCGACGCATGCTTCGACGAGAACATGTCATTCTGGCACGAACGTCTTCCCAAGGGGAACAAGTGCCCGACTAGTTTCGAGGAGGCGAAGAAAATCGTGTGTCCTCTGTATTTACCGCACGTGAAATACCATGTGTGTATGAACAATTGCATCATTTATCAGGACGAGCACGTGGAGTCTACCATATGTCCGGTGTGCGGCGTCACTCGATACAAGAAGAGAAAGAAAGCTCCTCAAAAAATGGTGTGGTACTTTCCGATCACTCCTCGTCTGCAGCGGTATTTCACGGACCTAAGGTAGCAAAGCCCCTGCGTTGGCACGCGGATAGAGAGGAGAAGAAGCGAGAAGATGACGGAAATGATCCGGAGATAAATAAAAAAGACAAGATGCTGAGTCACCCTAAGGATGCGAGCCAGTGGCAAGTGTTGAACTTTGAAGACCCAGAATTTGGGAACGATCCAAGGAACATCATGCTGGGCACCGATGGAGTCAATCTGTTTGGCAGCCAGAGAAGCACACATAGCACCTGGCCTGTGTTTGTGTGGATGTACAACCTTCCCCTCTGGTTGTGCATGAAGAGGAAGTACATTCACATGAGTATGCTAATTGAAGGGCCGAAACAACCAGGGAACAACATCAATTTGTATCTGGGGCTGCTGAAAGAGGAGCTAGACAGGCTGTGGAAAACGCCAGCCAATACGTGGGACGCTGCAGAGAAAGAATATTTCCCTATGAGAGCTGCACTGCTCACGGCGGTGCACGACTATCTCGGTTACGGATATCTCGCGGGGCAGGTGGTCCACGGATTTTCTGGATGCGTCAGGTGCATGGATGACACAATGTATCGCCAACTAGATAGAGATCCCGGGTCTTTGAAAACCGTGTTCATGGGACATCGAAGGTGGCTTCGCGACAATGACCCGTGGAGAAAACGCAAGGATCTGTTCGATGGTGAAACCGAATCCCGAAGACGCCCGCGTACGAGGAGCGGCGAGGAAATAAACGAGCTATTGAAAAATTGGAAAGATTGCCCACTGCTGGGAAAGAAGCAAAAGGCGCCAGAGCCGGGAAAGAAGTGAAAGGCACCAAGCCGCTGCTGAAGGTATGGAAAACAAGGTCTGTTTTCTGGGACTTGCCGTACTGGAAGATCCACCGTGTGCCTCACAGCCTTGATGTCATGCATATCACGAAGAAAGTGTGCGAGAGTCTGCTTGGTACCCTGCTCAACATGCCAGAGAGGACCAAAGATGGGCCGAAAGCAAGGGCAGACTTGAAATCAATGGGCATCAGGGAGGAGCTTCACGCTAATGATGATGATGATGAGGCGAAGCAGGATACAGAAAGTCATCGCAAAGGCAAAAAGGCCAAGAAGACCGGCAATGACTACCCTCCCGCGTGCCTCACTCTAAGTCAGGAGGAGATCGAGCAGTTTTTCACCGGCCTCGTAGGAATAAAACTTCCTTACAGTTACGCGGGGAAGATAAGCAGATACCTAGACCCAGCGAAGCAGAAGTTCAGCGGGATGAAGTCTCACGACTGTCACGTGCTGATGACGCAGATACTTCCAGTTGCAATCCGTGGGATCATGGACGCGCACGTCCATGAAACGCTATTTGGCCTATGCAACTTTTTCGACGTCATCTCTCGGAAGTCGGTTGGCGTGAGGCAACTCGGAAGGATACAAGAAGAGATCGTGGTGATACTATGCGAGCTTGAGATGTACTTCCCGTCCGCATTCTTCGACGTTATGGTGCATCTACTAGTCCATATCGTGGAGGATATCATCCAACTCGGGCTGACGTTCCTGCACAGCATGATGCCGTTCGAAAGGATGAATGGTGTAATCAAAGGATACGTTCGCAACATGTCACGTCTAGAGGGAAGCATGGCCATGGGCTTTCTAACCGAAGAGTGCATCTCCTACTACATGAATTATCTAGGCATCGAGAACCCCATTGGTCTGCCCATCAACAGGCACCTCGGCAGGCTCGCTGGATGGGGTCACCGTGAGGGTCACGGCGAAATGCATGTCGACTTCGAGGGTCGACTCGCCGACTTTGAAAGAGCAAACCTAGTCGCGCTACAACACATAGACGTGGTCGATCCTTGGGTGGTAGAGCACAAAACCTTTATTGAGAAGACGTACAATGACTGAGGCCAACAGAGGACGGACGGAGATATAATCAAAGAGCACAACTCATGTTTCACGCGTTGGTTCAAGCAGACGCTTCTGTCGTACCCTTTACATGAGGATTCTTCTGCGGAAGAACAACTCATATTCGCCTTGTCACAGGGCGCCGAGCACAACCTGATGACCTATGAGGCGTATGATATCGACGGCTACACATTCTACACCGAGGACAAGGACATGAAGAGCGATGGTTATCAGAACTCCGGGGTAACGATGGAATCCTACACCGGTAACGACAAGGACAGATACTACGGAAGGATCGAGGAGATCTAGGAGCTGAGCTATGCTGGAGAGAAGGTCCCGATGTTCCGTGTCAGATGGGCCAAGAGCGTCCTAAAAGAAGACCGGTATTTCACCACCATGGTTATACCCGAAGCCAAATCCAAGACCGCGGGCGCAAACGTCACCGTGAAAAATGAGCCATGGGTATTGGCTTCCCAAGTGGACCAATGCTTCTTCATTACCGACCCGTCAAAGCCCAGTCGTGTTGTCGTGAGGAGAGGCAAAAGGAAGATCATCGGAATGGATGGAGTCGCCAATGAGCAAGACTTCGACAAGTACGGCGACCCGAAGATGGAACATGACGACGACGATGAAGTAGTAGCATACACCACAAGAAGAAGCAGGACCACCCTACCTAAAGGATGTCCGTTCCACAGAAGAACTCCATTTGCGAAAAAGAAGGGCAAGAAGATTGTGAACAGATAGCTAGCTAAGATCGATTGTATTTAAACCGTAGTCTTCATTTCTCGATTGTATTTCATGGGCACTTTTTGATATCATGTATATTTTTAAATTTCATGGGCACTTTTTGAATTCATGATTTTTTTTCAAATTTGATGATATTTTTTCATATTCAATATGAAAAAATACTGAATATTCATGAGGACACTCGATCTCGATCCCCCTCCATCTCGATCGCTACCCCCCTCGCCACCGAGCACCCCCCGCACCCTCCCCCGCTCCACCGCCAACGACGACCCCCTGCACCCTCCCTCGCTCCACCACGGCCGATGACCCACCGCACTCTCCCCCGCTCCACCGCCGCCGACGAACCACCGCACCCTCCCCCGCTCCACCGCTGCCACCGACCCCCCGCACCCTCTCCCGGCCCGCTCCACCACCGCCGCCGACACCCCGCACCCTCCCCCGCTCCACCGCCGCCGACACCGCCGCCGCCAACGACTAAAAATCCAAAAACAAATTTGATTATATTTTCAAATAACAAATTGGATGATATTTTCAAATAATAAATTTAATGAATGCAACAAAAAATAAAAAAATACTTATGGCGCACCACTGGCTGGTGCGTCATTGCTATGCAAAAAAAGTTACTTATGGTGCACCGCTGGGGGGGGTGGGGGCTGCGCCATTGCTATCTAAAAAAACTTACTTATGGCGCACCGCTAGGTGGTGCACCATTGCTATACCTCCCCCGACTAAAATCTCGGCCTCAATCCCCGGCCGATCCCATCTCACATCTCTCAGCCCCTGCGCGCCGCTGCCCCAACAACCCATGACGCCGCCGCCCCTACGTGCGCCGCCGCCCCCGCCCCCACCACTGCAGCTCCTCCACTGCCCACCGAACAGCAAACCGCTGCGGCCCCCAACCATCCCGCCGCCGCCGACCGCACGGTGTGCAGGACGACGACCGCCGCCGACCCGCAACCGTCCCGCCGCCGCCCGTAAGCCCCCTCCTCCTCCGCCCGTCCTCCTCCGCCCGTAAGCCCCCTCCCCCTGACTGACTCGACTCCCCTGGCCTCCGCGCATAGTTCACTGTCCCGGATCTCCGACTGCATCGCCTCCCGTGGCGGCAACATCCACAGCGTCGACGTCTTCGTCCCCGACGACCCCGGTCTTCTACGCCCGCAGGTACCCCATCCAACTCACCCCGCCTCCATTTCCCACCTCTCCCTCTCTGCTCATAGTTCTTTTTTTTCAAGTTCTTTCCTCATAGTTCTTCCACATTCATGGAACATATCAGGTAAATTTCAGCTACTCCATCCGTTCCTCCAGTTGCCTCCCTCCTCTCCACACTCCAGACAGGACGATCGACGGTCGACTCCCTCCGCTGCTGAACAGGATGTTGGTAATATGAACTCTCTCTTCTTCTCTGTGTTTACCAATTCTACTATGCATAGAAACATCTTTATGTGATATGTCAACTTGTGAAGTTTGTGAACTACGAGAATTAGAAAGATTAGGGAAAGGAACTAGTTGATAAGAGGGATGCATGAGAAGCTAGCTACACTGGCATGAACTTTGTTTTTCCTTTTGACAAACACTCTTGTTAACATCAGGAATTAAAAATGCAGCATAGAACAAGATATATAGATAGCTGACACAAAGAGGTGTGATTTGAAAGAAAAAAATGTGCACCTGCAAGTGAGACTTGACATGTGCCAAGCTAGTAAACAAAATCTGTATATGTACATACTCTCATAAGGTTCTAAGAGATTTTATTATAAGCTTGATGTTCCTTGTCATTGACTTATCACTGTTAAACAGAGCCCTCTGAGCTGATACTCTGCATGTATGCGAACAAACAATAATCCTATGAGGCTGGTCATCAACTCTGATCCAGAAGTTTTAAGTTTTAAGTTGGTGATAACAACACATATATTCCCTTCCAAAAAGAAAAAAGAAAGAAATGTATGCATCTGCTACTTTTTATAATTAGCCCCCTCCCTCCCTAACTAACTAGAGTAATTAACATCACTAGCTAATTAACAATACTAGCCAGCTTGCTAGCTTGATGAGTCATTACCAGTTTCTCAAATCTTGTTTCCTCTGATGATCAATACATCTGTTGAGAGATTAATATGCTAGCTTGATGAGTCATCACCAACCAATATGATGATCAAAGCTTGTCTGTAATTGCTTCTCTATCTGTCTGTAATATGCTAGCTTGATTAACAATACATAAGATGCAAATCAACCATTAGAGATTGTGGTTGGGATTTTATGGACTGTTCATTTTGGCTGTTACATGTTACTGTGTTGGCTGGCTGGCTGGCCAGCATCTTCTCTGACTTGTTTGCCTTTCCCACTGCTCACATGTTACTGTCATATTTTCCAGCAAAGTCTTGGTCTGGCATTGTTGCTGAGGCACTTGATTTTTGTCCATATGAAAGCAGAGGACCATATGGTTTGCGGCCTTTTCATCCATATGAAAGTAGAGGCACATTATGGTGCTAGTTTGCTAGGTTTTTTCTCCGACCATCGTGTCGTGATGATTTTGCAGGTACCTCGAGAGGCCCTTGAGTTTGCCGGAATGTTGATTAACTTCCATTTCGGCAAATTCGGGTACTCCATATGTCCTATTTTCAGCAAAGGTCATGCTGAAATTTTTCGTGAATTTTAGCATGACTTTGCTAAAAAACGGACATATGGGGTACTTGCTACTAATGCATGGACCAGGGTATCTTAGTACTTAACTAAGTAGGATCAACTGCCTCTTGTCTTATGCATGGGCCTCAGCGTCGACAAACCCTAAATTATAAAACCTTGGCTTTTAGGGTGCCTCGGTGTCGATAAAAACCTAAATGATGAAAGCTTAGGCTTTTAGGGTGCCTCGGTGTCGACAAACCCTAAATGGTAAAAGCTTAGCTTTTAGGATGCCTGGGTGTCGACAAAACCTAAATGATGAGACCATGATCTTGTTCCTTGACAATAACCAACTTTTTGACCAAACTTTTTTCCTATTTAGAGCAATACATTGCCCACAACGATGAGGCCGGCGGTTCGGGCGGCAAGCAATTCTGGGAACTATGCCAGGAGATGGAGGAAGAACCTCACCGCTATGAGGACGCCGCGGAAGACACCAATCCTGACTACACAACCCCTAGTGGCGTCGGGGATGACACCACTGATGGTGCTGCCGAGGATGCCACCACTAATGATGGCAGCGCACGCACAGATGGAAGCCAACCGAAGAGGCAACGGAAGGACCGGCGCCTGAACGTGCTCCGCACCATCAAGGAGGAATTTACTGAAGTGAACTCCGACGGGCATCCAACGTCGCCCAAACAAATAGTCAAGGAGTACTCGGTTAAGCTCGGGTGCATTCTCCGGAGCACCGTCTCGATCAACACCGAGAACCTAAGGCATAAGGACCGAGGGAATTTGCGCAACCTCCTCTTCACGAAGCTACACTAACTATACCAGTTCCCCGCTGAATTTGAAAACACACGCCTCTCAGGGAATAAAGTGAATAGTGGCGCCCTCACGAGGATGAGCACAACCCTGTCTACTTGGAGAAGCGCGGTGAAGAGGATGATTGACAAAGGTGATAGTTATGAGAAGATCAAGGCGAAAAATCCTTCGATCAACGAAGATGACTACAAGGAGTTCAAGATCAAGTGCGAGAGCAGCGCAACCTCCGAATCAAGTCAGTGGGGGAAAGAAATGCGGGAGTTGAACTTAAGGGAACACAAACTCGATCCCGGCGGTTACAGAGTGGCGGAGCCTATATGGGACAAGGAGGACGCAGAGCGTGCCGAGCAAGGCCTACCGCCCCGCTTCAAGAAATACCGTGACAAGCAGACCAGGAACTATGTCAGGGCCTGGTACAAGGAGGACCCGATAACAAAGGAGCTTACCACGGATCCGAAGACCAGGGCGCTTGAGCTTGTTCTGGTAAGGAGTACACCCCCGCATAATTCCATATGGTTGCATTCTAATTAATGAAGCCAAATTTCTAAATGGTTCACATTCCTTCCGCAGGAGACTGAAAGCAGTAGCGCGGGGTCGGCTCAGAGCACCCCTTGGGACAACACTCTAAATAGGGCATTGAACGTAATGAAAAACAAGGATAAGCTCAGTAAGCTGTCGTCAGCTGGTCGTGTGGCCGGCAAAGGCTTGTCCACAAAATGGTCGTCATACTATAACTCTGGTGGGCGAAAGGAGAGAAAGACCAGCTCGGAAAGCCAGTCGCGCGAGGTTCAAGAACTCAAGGCACAAGTGGCGCGGATTCCGGAGATTGTCCAAGAGCAAGTGCAACAACAACTGGGATCGACGCTCACTGGCATTATGCCTACCTTGATTCATGGGCTGATGACATGGATTGTGGGCGGCCCGATTCCCAGCTTCACGGCCAGCAGCTCGCACAACGCGCAGGCGGCGCCATTGGTGTCTCCGGCAGAGGCGGTATTGGTGTCTCCGATGCCAGCACGGGCATTGGAGCTTAATGCACCCGGGTGTACGCCGGCCGGCACCTCGGCAGCAAGCGGCCCCTCTATCAATTGCACGCCCGCCGTTGGCAGTGACTCGACATTAGCCGAGCTCGACGCCATCACGGTAACTAATTAAGCCTCTCGGCCGAGGACTTCATCTCCTTGCCTTTGACTGGGCATCCCTGACGCCCTACATGTTTTCGCAGGGCACCGCCGATGTTTCATGCACTCTCCTGCACTTCGTGAACGGTGAGTTGGTCGATGTCGCCAAGGGCAAAATCGTTCAACCGGGCAACCCTGTGTTCCACGATAATCCGATGCCACCCACCGTGTATAGGGTTCAACTGGTTCGGGTGCTGCCAGGCTGCGATGAGTTGTTACCTCCGATTCAACCTGCAGGGGTCGACAAAGATGATGTGATGACCCTCAGCGCCTGCCTAAGCTGGCCCCTGCTTTGGCCGAAGAGCCAGATTCGTTTGGATCCGAACATCCCTATGGCATAGGATCCGAACATGCATATGGCACACGATCCGGACGATGATGACAACGACGACGGTACATTTACCAACGTCGATAAGTACTTTGCCGAACATGGGTACGATGACGAATTCTTGGAGCCTCCTTCTCAAGAACCCAACCCTACAAAAGACGATCGCGAGCTAGCTAGTACCACGGAGAAACCCAATTGCAACAGGCGTCGTCTGGTGTTCAGTTCTCAGGAGACGCCTCCAGCTGCCGACTTCACCGAGCCTCAGATAGCCGAGGTGCGAAATATTATCAGCCCCAACACACTCAAGAAGGCGGTCTGTGAGCAGAACTCGGTCCCATTACAGCAGAAGAAGAAGGGACGGAAAAGAAAGAGTAACAAGGGTGCGAGCCAGCCCGCACCGAGTATGATCCGTGCTCAGGACGGGCCACCTTCACCTAAGGATATCTCGAGGAGGGTGCATGTGGCGTGTAGGTCGATGCTACCGACTAATATGCTCAATGCTGCAGCCGGTGCTATGCGGAGTCTGCATGACAGTGTTCTTTCTTTGGAGAAGCGGCGTCTCTCCGAGAATGATGTGGCATACACAGTTTTCGTGGCCAAGGTGCCAGAGGGCAAGGGCTTTGTGGATAACTCCATCAGGGGTACGATCGTCCTGCGGTTTGATGACATCTTCGCTATGTTTAACCTTCATCCGCTGCACTACACCTTCGTTCGGCTATTTTTGCTGAGTATGGAGATGCGGATCATTAGAGACAAGACCCCAAACATCGTGATAGTCGACCCCTTCTACATGCGTGCCAAGATCTTGGGCAGCGCTGGGGACCGGCAAGTCGCGAGTTCTTACCTCGAAGGCGTTATTCTGGCAAACCCAAATAAGGATAACTTCCTCGTGCCTTACTTTTCTGAGTAAGTCATCCCCTCACCATCCCATAACATATGATTTCTTAGATTTCGATCATTTTTTTTCGAACATTTCGTGTTTTGTGCAGTGACACACATTGCACACTCATCCTCTTAAGCCCGAAATATTCCATGGCCACGTATTTCGACTCGGACCGTCAGTCAAAGAAAGACTACACAAATATCAAGAAAGTTCTTGATGATGTTCTCCCCGGCTACGCCAAATCTAGAGGCACCTTCACCAGGCCAGTTCGTAGGTACGACAAGCACGTGTTCACCCACAATACAATGTTCTGCTGCATCAAGCAGCCGCCTGGCGGTCAAAAGGATGCCTACTACGCCCTCCATCACATGTGGGCGATCGTACGGGACCATAATCACCTTCTGCTACCAAATAATCTCAAATATTGGGCCGCGAGCTTGTCAGCAATCCAGGACGCGGACATCAGACAACAATTCTTTCGCATCCAGTCGGAGTTTGCGGAAATCATCCATCAAGATGTCCTTCGTACCTCGGGGCAGTTCAACGTCAGATATCAACCGTCCAACAGTGAGATAGACACAATGTTACAAATGCAGGCTGACAACGCCCGCGATTTCATGACCATCACGGGAGACGGCGGCTTCATCCATGCTCCGGTCCCTTGAGTCGAGTCGAAAGTAGTGATGCTATGTGTAGTTCTGAAACATCGATTGGCTCATGTTGTAATTAAACTTTAATGAACTTGTATGTCTCTTTGGTTTGGACAGTCGTTCAACTTAGATGTAATCGGTGCTATTTATTAGTAGGACCATGAATCGTGCTATTAATGTCTTGCTTTTCTCTTCTGATCCTTTTGTTGCATACTTATATATTGCTTATGTATTGCTTGTGAATTGCTACTAACGTTTTGTTTGGCTAGTGCATAGAGGTGTCGTCGTATGTCGTGTACAAGGGTAAGGTTCCCGTAGTCTACGACGACTGGGAGGAGTGTCGGAGACAGGTTCACCGTTTCAGCGGTAACAGTTACAAAGGGTACACCACTAGGGCGGAGGCGGAATCTAGATACGCGCGCTATCTAGCGGGACAGAGGAGGGAGCGTTGGAGGAACCGGATGAAGACCAGTTTCATCGCGATGATGCTCATCGAGATGATCGAAGCTCTCTTCTATGTGATGGTAGTTTAGATGATCGATATCGACTTGTAATGTGAAGACAAAGTCGCTACTCGCGGTCTCGAGACTTGTAATGTTCTATCTTTGTTCGGTCTTTTGAATTCGGAGAATAATATGATGAATTGTATTCGGAGACTAATATGATGAATTGTATTCGGAGACTAATCTTCTATTGTATTCGATGAATCTGCTGTTGCTGTGTGGTGTTGTCTATATTCTGTCCAATAATATATTTTGTAACCTATGAAAATATCATAAAAGAAAAAAATCCCTAATATTCATACTAGTGGCGCACCACCATATAGTGCGCCATTAGTAAGCCAGATCACACTAATGGCGCATCATCCACCAGTGCGCCATTAGTATGCCAAAGCACATGGGTAAATATGGCCCCATGGGAGGCATACTAATGGCGCACCATGGGCTATACTAATGGCGCACAGTGTGGTGCGCCATTAGTATACCAGATACTAATGGCGCACCAGTGGTGCGCCATTAGTAATAAATTCTAATGGCGTGGTGCTAGTGGCGCACCTGTAGTGCGCCATTAGTAGGCAAAACAGGTGCGCCACTAGTAGGCCTTTTCCTAGTAGTGACTGTTTTGGACATTATTGGGCTTTATTATCCACTTTTATATTATTTTTGGGACTAACCTATTAACCGGAGGCCCAGCCCAGAATTGCTATTTTTTGCCTGTTTTAGGGTTTCGAAGAAAAGGAATATCAAACGGAGTCCAAACGGAATGAAACCTTCAAGAACGTGATTTTCTCAACGAACAAGACCCGGGAGACTTGGACCCTACGTCAAGAAAGAAAAGAGGAGGCCACGAGGTAGGGGGCGCGCCTACCCCCCCCCCCAAGCGCGCCCTCCACCCTCGTGGGCCCCCTGTTGCTCCACCGACGTACTCCTTCCTCCTATATATACCTACGTACCCCCAGATGATCAGATACGGAGCCAAAAACCTAATTCCACCGCTGCAACTTTCTGTATCTACGAGATCCCATCTTGGGGCCTATTTCGGAGCTCCGCCGGAGGGGGCATCAATCACGGAGGGCTTCTACATCAACACCATAGCCCCTCCGATGAAGTGTGAGTAGTTTACCTCAGACCTACAGGTCCATAGTTAGTAGCTAGATGGCTTCTTCTCTTTTTGGATCTCAATACAATGTTCTCCCCCTCTTTTGTGGAGAACTATTAGATGTAATCTTCTTTTTGCGGTGTGTTTGTTGAGACCAATGAATTGTGGATTTATGATCAAGTCTATCTATGAATAATATTTGAATCTTCTCTGAATTCTTTTATGTATGATTGGTTATCTTTGCAAGTCTCTTCGAATTATCAGTTTGGTTTGGCCTACTAGATTGATCCTTCTTGCAATGGGAGAAGTGCTTAGCTTTGGGTTCAATCTTGCGGTGTCCTTTCCCAGTGACAGTAGGGGCAACAAGGCACATATTGTATTGTTGCCATCGAGGATAAAAAGATGGGGTTTTCTTCATATTGCATGAGTCTATCCCTCTACATCATGTCATCTTGCTTAAGGCATTACTCTGTTTTTAACTTAATACTCTAGATGCATGTTGGATAGCGATTGATGAGTGGAGTAATAGTAGTAGATGCAGGCAGGAGACGGTCTACTTGTCTCGGACGTGATGCCTATATACATGATCATACCTAGATATTCTCATAACTATGCTCAATTCTATCAATTGCTCAACAGTAATTTGTTCACCCATCGTAGAATACTTATGTTCTCGAGAGAAGCCACTAGTGAAACCTATGGCCCCCGGGTCTATCTTTATCATATTGATCTCCTACTACTTAGTTATTTCCTTTGCTATTTACTTTGCCTTTATTTTACTTTGCATCTTTATCATAAAAATACCAAAAATATTATCTTATCATATCTATCAGATCCCACTCTCGTAAGTGGCCTTATAGGGATTGACAACCCCTATTTGCGTTGGTTGCGAGGATTTATTTGTTTTGTGCAGGTACGAGGGACTCGCGCGTAGCCTCCTACTGGATTGATACCTTGGTTCTCAAAAACTTAGGGAAATACTTACGCTACTTTGCTGCATCATCCCTTCCTCTTCGGGGAAAACCAACGCAGTGCTCAAGAGGTAGCAAGAAGGATTTCTGGCGCCGTTGCCGGGGAGGTCTACGCAAAAGTCAACATACCAAGTACCCATCACATACCCTTATCTCCCGCATTACATTATTTGCCATTTGCCTCTCGTTTTCCTCTCCCCCACTTCACCCTTGCCATTTTATTCGCCCTCTCTCTCTCTATCCTCCCTCTCTTTCTCTATTTGCCTCTTTTTGCCCGCTTGCTTTTTGTTTGCTTGTGTGTTAGTTTGCTTGCTTGTCACGATGGCTCAAGATAATACTAAATTGTGTGACTTCACCAATACCAACAACAATGATTTTATTAGCACTCTGATTGCTCCTCTTACCGATGCTGAATCTTGTGAAATTAATAATGCTTTGCTGAATCTTGTCATGAAAGATCCGTTTTCCGGCCTTCCTAGTGAAGATGCCGCTACCCATCTAAATAGCTTCGTTGATTTGTGTGACATGCAAAAGAAGAAAGATGTGGATAATGATATTGTTAAATTGAAGCTATTTCCTTTTTCGCTTAGGGATCGTGCTAAAGCTTGGTTTTCGTCTTTGCCTAAAAACAGTATTGATTGATGGAATAAGTGCAAAGATGCTTTTATCTCTAAGTATTTGCCTCCCGCTAAGATCATCTCTCTTACAAACGATATTATTAATTTTAAGCAACTTGATCATGAACATGTTGCACAACCATGGGAGAGAATGAAATTAATGATACGTAATTGTCGTACTCATGGTTTAAATTTGTGGATGATTATACAAAAAATTTATGCCGGATTGAATTTTGCTTCTAGAAATCTTTTAGATTCGGCTGCGGGAGGCACTTTTATGGAAATCACCTTAGGAGAAGCTACTAAACTCCTAGATAATATTATGGTTAATTATTCTCAATGGTATACTGAAAGATCTACTAATAAAAAGGTGCATGCGATAGAGGAAATTAATGTTTTGAGTGGAAAGATGGATGAACTTATGAAATTATTTGCTAATAAGGGTGTTTCTTATGATCCTAATGATATGCCCTTGTCTACTTTGATTGATAATAATAATGAATCTATGGATGTGAATTTTGTTGGTAGGAACAATTTTGGTAACAACGCGTATAGAGGAAATTTTAATCCTAAGCCTTATCCTAGTAATCCCTCTAATAATTATGGTAATTCCTACAACAATTCTTATGTAAATTATAATAAGATGCCCTTTGATTTTGAATCTAATATTAAAGAATTTATTACTTCGCAAAAGAATTTTAATGCTATGATTGAAGAAAAATTGCTTAAGATTGATGATTTGGCTAGGAACGTTGATAGAATTGCTCTTGATGTTGATTCTTTGAAACTTAGATCTATTCCACCTAAGCATGATATCAATGAGTCTCTCAAAGCCATGAGAATTTCCATTGATGAGTGCAAAAAAAGAACCGCTACAATGCGTGCTAAGAAAGATGCCTTTATAAGAGCGTGTTCTTTAGTTCCTATGAAAATAAAGATGAAGATCTGAATGTTATTGATGTGTACCCTATTAAATCTTTGTTTTGCAATATGAATCTTGATAATGATGGGACTGAATATGATCCACCTTTATCTAGAAGGTGTTCCAAGAATTCCGAATTTGTTGATCTTGATGCTAAATTTGATAAAAGTGGGATTGAAGAAATTAAAACCCTAGATATTGCTAAACCCACTATTATGGATTTCAAGGAATTTAACTATGAAAATTGCTCTTTGATTGATTGTATTTCCTTGTTGCAATCCGTGCTAAATTCTCCTCACGCTTATAGTCAAAATAAAGCGTTTACTAAACATATCGTTGATGCCTTGATGCAATCTTATGAAGAAAAACTTGAATTCGAAGTTTCTATCCCTAGAAAACTTTATGATGAGTGGGAACCAACTATTAAAATTAAAATTAAAGACCATGAATGCTATGCTTTATGTGATTTGGGTGCTAGTGTTTCCACGATTCCAAAGACTTTGTGTGATTTGTTAGGTTTCCGTGATTTTGATGATTGCTCTCTAAACTTGCACCTTGCGGATTCCACTATTAAGAAACCTATGGGAAGAATTAATGATGTTCTTATTGTTGCAAATAGGAATTATGTGCCCGTAGATTTTATTGTTCTTGACATAGATTTCAATCCTTCAAGTCCTATTATTCTTGGTAGACCTTTCCTAAGAACGATTGGTGCAATTATTGATATGAAGGAAGGAAATATTAGATTCCAATTTCCATTAAGGAAAGGCATGGAACACTTTCCTAGAAAGAAAATTAAATTACCTTATGAATCTATTATGAGAGCCACTTATGGATTGCCTACCAAAGATGGCAATACCTAGATCTATCCTTGCTTGTTATGCCTAGCTAGGGGCGTTAAACGATAGCGCTTGTTGGGAGGCAACCCAATTTTATTTTTATTCCTTGATTTTTGATCCTATTTAGTAATAAATAATTTATCTAGCCTATGTTTTGGTTGTGTTTTTTGTGTTTAATTAGTGTTTGTGCCAACTAGAACCGTTGGGAAGACTTGGGGAAAGTCTTGTTACACTTGCTTTAAAAAACAGAAACTTTGGCGCTAACGAGAACTGCTGCCAATTTTATTTGAAAAGTGCTATTTAGTTAATTATTTTTGCAGATGATTAATAGATACATTACTCAAGTCCATAAATTTATTTTAGAATTTTTGGGGTTCCAGATCTTGCGCTAGCTACAGATTACTACAGACTGTTCTGTTTTTGACAGATTCTGTTTTTCATGTGTTGTTTGCTTATTTTGATGAATCTATGGCTAGTAAAATAGTTTATAAACCATAGAGAAGTTGGAATACAGTATGTATAACACCAATATAAATAAATAATGAGTTCATTACAGTACCTTGAAGTGGTCTTTTATTTTCTTTCGCTAACGGAGCTCACGAGATTTTCTAGTTTAAGTTTTGTGTTGTGAAGTTTTCAAGTTTTGGGTAAAGATTTGATGGATTATGGAACAAGGAGTGGCAAGAGCCTAAGCTTGGGGATTACCATGGCACACCCAAGATAATCTAAGGACACCTAAAATCCAAAGCTTGGGGATGCCCCGGAAGGCATCCCCTCTTTCGTCTACTTCTATCGGTAACTTTACTTGGAGCTATATTTTTATTCGCCACATGATATGTGTTTTGCTTAGAGCGTCTTGTATTATTTGAGTCTTTGTTTTTTAGTTTACCACAATCATCCTTGCTGTACACACCTTTTGAGAGAGCCATACATGATTTGGAATTTGTTAGAATACTCTATGTGCTTCGCTTATATCTTTTGAGTTATATAGTTTTGCTCTAGTACTTCACTTATATCTTTTAGAGCACGGTGGTGGATTTGTTTTATAGAAACTATTGATCTCTCATGCTTCACTTAGATTATTTTGAGAGTCTTAAATAGCATGGTAATTTGCTTAAAATCCTAATATGCTAGGTATTCAAGTTAGTAAAATTTTCTTAAGAGTGTTTTGAATACTAAGAGAAGTTTGATGCTTGATGATTGTTTTGAGATATGGAGGTAATAATATCAAAGTCGTGCTAGTTGAGTAGTTGTGAAATTGAGAAATGCTTGTGTTGAAGTTTGCAAGTCCCGTAGCATGCACGTATGGTAAATGTTATGTAACAAATTTGAAACATGAGGTGTTATTTGATTGTCTTTCTTATGAGTGGCGGTCGGGGACGAGCGATGGTCTTTTCCTACCAATCTATCCCCCTAGGAGCATGCGCGTAGTACCGAGGTTTTTTGATGACTTGTAGATTTTTGCAATAAGTATGTGAGTTCTTTATGACTAATGTTGAGTCCATGGATTATACGCACTCTCACCCTTCCATCCTTGCTAGCCTCTTCGGTACCGTGCATTGCCCTTTCTCACATTGAGAGTTGGCGCAAACTTCGCCGGTGCATCCAAACCCCGTGATATGATACGCTCTTTCACACATAAACCTCCTTATATCTTTCTCAAAACAGCCACCATACCTACCTATTATGGCATTTCCATAGCCATTCTGAGATATATTGCCATGCAACTTTCCATCATTCCGTTCATCATGACACATTCATTATTGTCATATTGCTTAGCATGATCATGTAGTTGACATAGTATTTGTGGCAAAGCCACCGTTCATAATTCTTTCATACATGTCACTCTTGGTCCATTGCATATCCCGCTACACCGCTGGAGGCATTCATATAGAGTCATCTTTGTTCTAGTATCGAGTTGTAATCATTGAGTTGTAAATAAATAGAAGTGTGATGATCATCATTTTCTAGAGCATTTCCCAAGTGAGGAATATAAAAAAGGCCATAAAAAAGAGAAGCCCCAAAAAAGAGAAAGGCCATAAAAAAGAGAAAGGTCAAAAAAAAGAAAAGAAAAGAAAAATGAGAGAAAAAGAGAGAAGGGACAATGTTACTATCCTTTGCCACACTTGTGCTTCAAAGTAGCACCTTAATCTTCATGATAGAGAGTCTCTTGTTTTTTCACTTTCATATACTAGTGGGAATTTTTCATTATAGAACTTGGCTTGTATATTCCAACAATGAGCCTCCTCAAGTGCCCTAGGTCTTCGTGAGCAAGCAAGTTGGAGGCACACCCACTAGTTTCTTTTGTTGAGCTTTCATACATTTATAGCTCTAGTGCATCTGTTGCATGGCAATCCCTACTCCTTGCATTAACATCAATCGGTGGGCATCTCCATAGCCCATTGATTAGCCTCGTTGATGTGAGACTTTCTCCTTTTTTGTCTTCTCTATATAACACCCCTCATTATATTCTATTCCAACCATAGTGCTATGTCCACGGCTCGCGCTCATATATTGTGTGAAGGTTTATAGGTTTGAGATTACTAAATTATGAAACAATTGCTTGGCTTGTCATCGGGCTTGTGCATGATGAGAGCATTCTTGTGTGACGAAAATGAAACATGAATAAACTATATGATTTTGTAGGGATGAACTTTCTTTGGCCATGTTATTTTGAGAAGACATAATTGCTTAGTTAGTATGCTTGAAGTATTATTATTTTTATGTCAATATGAACTTTTTTCTTGAATCTTTCGGATCTGAATATTCATACCACAATTAAGAAGAATTACATTAAAATTATGCCAAGTAGCACTCTGCATCAAAAATTCTGTTTTTATCATTTACCTACTCGAGGACGAGCAGGAATTAAGCTTGGGGATGCTTGATACGTCTCCAACGTATCTATAATTTTTGATTGCTCCATGCTATATTATCTACTGTTTTGCACATTATTGGGCTTTATTATCCACTTCTATATTATTTTTGGGACTAACCTATTAACCGGAGGCCCAGCCCAGAATTGCTGTTTTTTGCATGTTTTAGGGTTTCGAAGAAAAGAAATATCAAACGGAGTCCAAACGGAATGAAACCTTCAAGAACGTGATTTTCTCAACGAACAAGACCCGGGAGACTTGGACCCTACGTCAAGAAAGAAAAGAGGAGGCCACGAGGTAGGGGGGCGCGCCTACCCCCCCCCCCCCCAGGCGCGCCCTCCACCCTCGTGGGCCCCCTGTTGCTCCACCGACGTATTCCTTCCTCCTATATATACCTATGTACCCCCAAACGATCAAATACGGAGCCAAAAACCTAATTCAACCGCCGCAACTTTCTGTATCCACGAGATCCCATCTTGGGGCCTGTTCCGGAGCTCCGCCGGAGCGGGCATCGATCACGGAGGGCTTGTACATCAACACCATAGCCCCTCCGATGAAGTGTGAGTAGTTTACCTCAGACTTACGGGTCCATAGTTAGTAGCTAGATGGCTTCTTCTCTCTTTTTCGATTTCAATACAATGTTCTCCCCCTCTCTTGTGGAGAACTATTCGATGTAATCTTCTTTTTGCGGTGTGTTTATTCAGACCGATGAATTGTGGTTTATGATCAAGTCTATCTATGAATAATATTTCAATATTCTCTAAATTCTTTTATGTAAGATTGGTTATCTTTGCAAGTCTCTTTGAATTATCAGTTTGGTTTGGCCTACTAGATTGATCTTTCTTGCAATGGGAGAAGTGCTTAGCTTTGGGTTCAATCTTGCGGTGTCCTTTCCCAGTGATAGTACGGGCAGCAAGGCACGTATTGTATTGTTGCCATCGATGATAACAAGATGGGGTTTTCGTCATATTGCATGAGTCTATCCCTCTACATCATGTCATCTTGCTTAAGGTGTTACTCTGTTTTTAACTTAATACTCTAGATGCATGCTGGATAGCGGTTGATGAGTGGAGTAATAGTAGTAGATGCAGGCAGGAGTCGGTCTACTTGTCTCGGACGTGATGCCTATATACATGATCATACCTAGATATTCTCATAACCATGCTCAATTCTGTCAATTGCTCAACAGTAATTTTTTCACCCACCGTAGAATACTTATGTTCTCGAGAGAACCACTAGTGAAACCTATGGCCCCCGGGTCTATCTTTATCATATTGATCTCCTACTACTTAGTTATTTCCTTTCCTATTTACTTTGCCTTTATTTTACTTTGCATCTTTATCATAAAAATACCAAAAATATTATCTTATCATATCTATCAGATCTCACTCTCGTAAGTGGCCTTATAGGGATTGACAACCCCTATTTGCGTTGGTTGCGAGGATTTATTTGTTTTGTGCAGGTACGAGGGACTCGCGCATAGCCTCCTACTGTATTGATACCTTGGTTCTCAAAAACTGAGGGAAATACTTACGCTACTTTGCTGCATCATCCCTCCCTCTTTGGGGAAAACCAACGCAGTGCTCAAGAGGTAGCAATGACCCTGAGGTGTCTTATGTCAACGATATGCAGAAAGATGATCTTTGGACCGCGGTGAAGGCAAATTTCACCCTACCGCCAGAGGAGGATTGCTACCTCTTGACCACTGCGTTGGTTTTCCCTTGAAGAGGAAAGGGTGATGCATCAAAGTAGCATAAGTATTTCCCTCGGTTTTTGAGAACCAAGGTATCAATCCAGTAGGAGATCACGCTCAAGTCCCACGCACCTACGCAAACAAATAAGAACCTCGCAACCAACGCGATAAAGGGGTTGTTAAGCCCTTCACGGTCACTTACGAAAGTGAGATCTGATAGATATGATAAGATAATATTTTTCATATTTTTATGATAAAGATGCAAAGTAAAATAAATGGCAAAGGAAATAACTAAGTGTTGGAAGATTAATATAATGGAAGATAGACCCGGGGGCCATAGGTTTCACTAGTGGCTTCTCTCAAGAGCATAAGTATTATGGTGGGTAAAGGAATTACGGTCGAGCAATTGATAGAATTGAGCATAGTTATGAGAATATCTAGGTATGATCATGTATATAGGCATCACGTCCGAGACAAGTAGACCGAAACGATTCTGCATCTACTACTATTACTCCACACATCGACCGCTATCCAGCATGCATCTAGAGTATTAAGTTCATAAGAACAGAGTAATGCTTTAAGGAAGATGACATGATGTAGAGGGATAAACTCAAGCAATATGATATAAACCCCATCTTTTTATCCTTGGTGGCAACAATACAATATGTGCCTTGCTGCCCCTGCTGTCACTGGGAAAGGACGCCGCAAGATTGAACCCAAAGCTAAGAACTTCTCCCATTGCAAGAAAGATCAATCTAGTAGGCCATACCAAACTGATAATTCGAAGAGACTTGCAAAGATAAACCAATCATACATAAAGGAATTCAGAGAAGAATGAAATATTGTTCATAGATAATCTGGATCATAAACCCACAATTCATCGGATCTTGACAAACACACCGCAAAAGAAGATTACATCGAATAGATCTCCAAGAAGATCGAGGAGAACTTTGTATTGAGATCCAAAGAGAGAGAAGAAGCCATCTAGCTAATAACTATGGACCTGAAGGTCTGAAGTAAACTACTCACACATCACCGGAGAGGCCATGAAGTTGATGTAGAGGCCCTCTGTGGTCAATGCCCCCTCCGGTGGAGCTCCGGAAAAGGCCCCAAGATGGGATCTCTCGGGTACAGAAGGTTGCGGCGGTGGAATTAGGTTTTCCTGGTGCTCTTGGATGTTTAGGGGTACGTGGATATATATAGGAGGAAGAAGTACATCGGTGGAGCAACGGAGGGCCCATGAGGGTGGAGGGCGCGCCCCCTGCCTCGTGCCTTCCTCCCTTGTTTCATGACGCCCACTCCAAGTCTCTTGAATCACGTTTGTTGAGAAAATCACGTTCCCGAAGGTTTCATTCCGTTTGGACTCTGTTTGATATTCCTTTTCTTCGAAACCCTAAAATAGGCAAAAACAGCAATTTGGGCTGGGCCTCCGATTAGTAGGTTAGTCTCAAAAATGATATAAAAGTGTAAAATAAAGCCCATTAACATCCAAAATAGATAATATAATAGCATGGAGCAATTAAAAATTATAGATACGTTGGAGACGTACCAAGGATCTGGAGAAGCCAGCTACAGAGCAATTGATCAAGTCGCATGCTCTTAAGAAGATGGCAGAACTATTCAGGAGGTGGAAGAATGAGCTAAAAACAACGTTTGTCGACAAAGAAGAGACACCAGAATTCACCGGCCGGTATAAGATCAGAGATCAGTGGGACGAATTTGTGGCCCACAAGACATCGGACAAGAGTAAGAAGATGTCAGCGACAAACAAGAAAAATGATGCGAAGAAGAAGCTTCACCATCGCACGGGGTCAGGTGGCTACCTCAAAGCTCGGCCGTTGTGGGCCAAGGCTGAGAATGACCTGATTGATAAAGGGGTCGAACCAAAGACATTAAACTGGCCAGACCGTTGCCGGACTTGGTTCTTCGGGGTTGGCGGAACCTTGGACCCTGTATCAGGGAAGTGCCGCTGGGCGAACGAGCAACTGCGAATACCCATCACGAAGCTTCGGCAGTATATCGATGCAGCACAGCAAGGGACGTTCGTTCCAGACAGAGAGAACGACGAGCTCACAATGGCCCTTGGGAATCCTGAGCACCCTGGACGGACACGAGGCACGCCAGGCTTCGTTCCATGGAAGGCTGGGTTTCCGGACGCAGCCGGTTACAAATGCCAGGAGAGGAGGAAGAAAGTGGAGAAAACCCAAATGTAGGCGTTGCACGCAAGGGAACAAGCGGTAGAGGAACGAGAAGCAGATCGCAGCAAGTGACCTGCTGAAGCTTCCCCCGAAGCTACCCCGCCATCTCAGCGGAGAAGCAGCGTGACTTCCACCGAGCTGCTTCAGCTGGAGCCTTTCTTCACGGCTCCTGCTAGCTACCCCGTGGACTTAATCACGGAGTCTCAATATTGCTACCTTATGATGCAATGGATGAAATTGAAAGTCAAGGCGGTTGTTGGCTCTGTTGCACCTCCTGAACTTGGCACAACTTTTCACTGTCGGCCGATTCCAAAAGGATATGCTAGGGTGATGGCGGATCAAATAACGGACGGATTTGTGGACCTCGAGCTTGACCACCATACGGGTGAAGGGGAGACTCGGCTGGGCTCTTCTCCGAAGACTCCATGCCTATGGAGGAAGGAGCTCATCAACCTTCCGAACTGGACGCCTCCGCCTCCTCCTCCTCCTCCGGCGAGTCAGGGAACTCCGCCTCCTCCTCCGGCGAGTGATCAGGGCACTCAGCCTACTTCTCCGGCGCGTGGCGGCACTCCGCCTCCTTCTCCGCCTGCGCCGGCGCGCCCGGGCAGCCAGCCTCCTCCTTCTCCGCCTCGCCAGCAAGGGCGGAAGAGACCCGCCACCGCTCCGGCTGCTCCAGCGCATCGTAGTCCTTCTCCTCCGCCTCATAAGCAATGAAAGAAGACAGCCGCAACCACTCCGTCTGCTCTGGCGTCTAGCAGTACAACCAGAGGCGGGAGGCAATACAGATTCGGTCCATCTCTCAAGCCTCTAGAGAAATTAACATACGAGAGGACCGCGGAGGAAACTGTGAAGATCGTGGAAACCAAAGTGAAGGACCTCTTTGCTGGGGTGAAAGCAAAGAAACATCCACCTTTGGAGGAGAAGATAGATTCGGTGAAATTAAAGCGCACTATCAACGCCCTGAGGAAACCACCAAAGTCTCCGGCGAAAACAAACTACGAGCGCATTACTGAAAAGTTATATATCGAAGCGGAGCGGTCGGGAAGTACTATCAGTGATCGAAGGTTAGCAGAACGACGAGCTGGGAAAAAATTGCCCAGCTCGGCGAACAAGCGAACCAATCGTTCCCCCCGCTCAAGGTGTCTAGCGATATCGTCGCTAATGATCAGAGGATGGTGCCGGTTATACCAATCTTAATGATTACCTACCCGACGATGTACATTATGAATTCTTGGAGATGGACGAACAAAAATACCATTACGGAAAGCCTCTCATCAAAGATGAAAAATCTCTAACAACGATGATGTGAAGATTGCAAGATTGGTACATGAAAACCTGCAGAGAGTCTAGGTGGACGAATACTTTGACGCTGAGAGTTAAAGAGGAGCACGACCTCGTTGGAATTGATCTGTTGTCTATTCCATTTCAGGAGTTCTTCCAGTTTTTCAATCAAAAGGCCCTCGATAAATTAACGGTCACTTGCTACTGTCTGTAAGTACTACTTCTGTCATTAAGTCTCTATATATAGCTCAGCTCTTTCATTGCATGTATTTATAATTATCCTCACTATATTATGCAGATTGAAGATCGTCGAATGCAAAAAAGAAGAAATATATGATATTGGGTTCATTAACACAAATCTCATAGATGAATATGTTGTTAAAAAGAATGCCAAAGAAGCCGAGGCCAACTTGCTCAAATCGTTGGTAATAAATCAAAAAAAAAGATAAAATACTCTTTCCTTACAACTTCAAGTGAGTGTTACTGTCTTGTGCATATTCGGTTTCCCTTATTACTCGAGGTTATAGTAATGTAATTAATTGATGAGTTATGCATGCGTGCGCAGCTTCCACGATATTCTTCTGGAGATTAAGCTTGAGCAGGGACTAGTAATCGTCTTAGACTCGAGACGAAAAGATCCCAAGACCTATGCGGACATGACTAAAATTCTCAACAAGTAAGTTCAATCGATCATTATCGCACCATATCGGCAACTTTTTGTTCATTTCCTGATATCTCAAGTAATAGTTATTATCTCTGTCTTGCAGGGTTTGGAAAAAGTTCACCGCAGAAGCTCCGGGACTGCCAAAGGAGCTGCGATATACATACCCGAAAGTAAGTACTACTAGCTAGCTACTTCCGCGCATCTCCCGTTGATTCTAGCTACTTTCATAGATGCCATTTATAATGCTTCATTATCAGTTTGATTGACCTCCATTTCTCGTAAAGTGCTTGTGGTAGGAACAAGGGAATGATTTCTGTGGATACTACGTCTGCGAGTTCATCTACAACGCGACTTGCAAAAATAAGCGGGGCTACTCTCAAAGACAATTTGATGTGCGTAAGCAATAATATTTACAATTTCATTTTATTACACCATCATTTCTGTTGAGTTTCATTCATATATATGTATTAACCCCTTTCTTCAAATTAGACGTGGCAGATGCGGAATGAACTCCTACCAGAAGATCGTATGAAAGCAATTCAAGAGGAATTGGCGGGATTCTTTTTTGACCACGTCATCAATAAAGCCGGAGAATATCATGTTGAAGTTGGGTTCTTATATAATTAGGGGAGATTATATTGTAAGAGATCTTAATATTGTATATATGTAGCTAGTAGCGTCGGATAGATATACGAAAACTTATTGTTCGCGCAATCTCTCGAAGAAGGAGAGGTCGATATCACTTCTCTTGGTATGCATGACGAACTTCTGTACTTAATGGTTTTCTTCATTTGCTTACTAGCTAGCGTGTCCAGGGCCTCTCTATACGTATAGTACGTAGCGTCGACCAAGCACGGAGATAAGAGAGGACACTTTTCTCTATTAATTAATTAGCTACCTAACATAATATGTGAAACACCTTAATTAACCATACAAACCCCCAAATCCCCACCCCCTTTCAGAAGAAAAAACAAAAACCCTAACCCCTGAAAAGCTGACTCGTGGATGATTTTAGGTCCCGGTTGGTGCCATCAACCGAGACCAAAGGCTCTCCTGCCTGGACTCGCCGCAGCGGCCACGTGGAGACCCATCTGTCCCGGTTCATATAAGAACCAGGACTAAAGGCCAATGGCTTTAGTAACAACCATTTAGTCCCGGTTACTAAACCGGGACAGATGGGCCTTACGAACTGGGACAAATGATTATTTTTCTACTAGTGCCAAGTTAGGTTAAAAAAAACACCACGCACGTTGCCATCGAGAGCGAATCATTTTGGCCGCCTGACTCGGGCAAGCATATATGTGCAGCTATCGGCTAGATTCCCACCAAAAACTAGAGAATATTTCCTGTACCAAAGACCAATCCTTGCTGACTTGCTCTGCTAAGTTAGGAACTCGGGATAAGCTTCTCCCGTAGATCCAAACGCACAAGGGGTGCCTTGATAACATTTTTCAAACAATACGGGGCTGTTTGGTTTGAGACTAAGTTTGTCTAAGGTTGTCATATCTAAGGTTAGACAAGTTTGACCAACATAGATTGGTGTTTGGTTCAAGCCACATCTTAGGCAAACCACATTAGGATCCCACATCACATAAACTCAAAAAGTGTGGTAAGATTCTCTTCGGCTTGTCAACTTGTGACTCTTATTTTAAAGAATTAACCTTAGGCAAGTGTGGCAATATTGTATGGTAAAATGTGACATGATTAGGCCTAGAACCAAACAGCTCCTACATGTGACCTGCAAGTAGACTTGGTCACAGCACACAAATGGGCTGACAAAACCAAGGTCCCGGCAACGGCGGCATATGCCCGGTACATGTCCTCTGGCTGCCCTATAAATATCATCCGTGCCATGAGATGCATACACCATAGACCATACAAAACACAAATCAAGAAGCAAAGAAGGAGAAAGAGAAAGCAGAAGATGAGCACCGCCAAGACGTCATGGCCGGAGGTGGTCGGCTAGTCAGCGGCGCAGGCCGTGACTCAGGTCAACACCGACACGCCTGACGTCACAATCGACGTGCTCCCTTCTGGCACCAATGTGGCCCCAGGGTTCAGTAGCAATCGCGTCGGCGTCTTCTTCGACAGGACTGGCAGCGTCGCGGCCACTCCAACGGTTGGTTAGGCCGGCGCCGCCATCTTGCAAGATCGACGTACCAGTTGACAGATCGAAAGAGTCTTTTCATGTTATTTTGATTATTTAGAAGTGGAAGACACATTTGATTTCATTAATGTATTTGTTATGATTGTAGCCCTTAGCTACTTAAAGGGCGTGCTGGGTGTGTACTCTTTGCGTCTGTATGGTCTCGATGTAAGTTTTGAGTTCATAATATACGTACTCTTTATATTAAAGAAAAGAAATTAATGAGTGAAGACCTTTATGGACAAAGATGTCATAGTTGTAATTGTAATGGGCTCCAATGAACCCAACAAATGTTGGTAATTCTGCAAAAACTTATAGCCTGGTACTATTATCACATGGTTTGACCATATTGGTTTATATGGGTAAACCCAATACCCAGATTTCCTGGCTTAGACCGGCTTCAAGCTTAAGTACTTCGGCACTAAAATGATGTGACTTTACCAGAAGAAAAAATAAAATGATGTTGTTCCCAGTCGCTTGACAGGTTTACTCACAACTTTCCAGAGCATAACAAAGGCTCAATTTACAATTGTTGTTGGATTATTAATATTATTATGTTGTTTTCCACATTGTAAGGGATATATATTCCTTTGTATATAATGGAATTTATGAGTTTAGTCAGTAAAAAATCTGCTTAAGTTATATTTAAAGAAAAAGGAGTTGATTCAATAGAATAGCCAGGCCCTGCGTCGACCCCCGCTAGGGCGACTCTCAGGCGGTGCCCAAACCCTAGCCGTCGGGGGCGCGATCTGCCTCTTCCCCTCCCTCCACCGCCGCCGGGCTAAGCCCGGAGGCTGACGGCGGTGGCGGGGGACTCCCTCTCTCCCGCGTCTAAGGGGTGGTGCGGGGCCCCTAACGCGTGGTGGCACGGCCGATCCAATCTATTAGGTGCGGCGGCGTAGTGGTCAGCCCTGCCTCGGGCAGCGGCAGCTACAGGCGTCACTGTACCAGGAAGGGCGGTGCTATGGTCGGCTGCGGTGCGCCATCGGGCGTCGGATCGGCAGCGGTGGCGTGGAGGGCCTGGTGGGCTGTTCGGGGGAGCCTCTGGTCAGATCTGATCTGGCCGGTGCAGCTGGCGGTGGTGGCTATCTCCTCCATCAGTGGTGGTCGGCCTGAGGCTGGATGGTCAGATTCCGAGATCCGTCATCTAGACCCGGCTGCGAGTCGGGAAGGCAGAGTTCTGCGTCGTTACCTTGATAAAGGCATCGTCGTGTAACTACTGTCGACCCACTTGTGCTGCTCCGGGAGAAATCCTAGGATCTGGTCTTCTAGATCGAATGATGGCGGTACTGCGGTGTCGTTTCTCTCTTGGGAGCATCGTTTGGAGCAGTGCTGGAGGACAGAGGCAGGGGGTGGAGCGGCTTTTTCTTGCACAGAGCTTCAGTGGAGATGTCAAGTCATGCGTGGACGGCAGGTGATACGCTGTGTCATGCCTGGTCGGCAGGTGCTACGCACGATAGATCATCCTAAATTTTTGTGTCTGGATGGACGAGCGCAGGGCAGTGACGCCGTTGGACGCCGTGGTGGCGTCGACGGATGGACGGACTGGCAAGGATGATGCGGATCTCTCTCCTGAAGATGGGTCAGCGGTCCGATGATGATGGCGGCTTCTAAAATGTGTGCATGTGGTGTACGTTTTAGGTCTGCTGCATCGGCTATTGGTTCTGATACGTTATGTGGATGGCTCGGAGACGTCACCGGTTTTAGATATGGGGAATGAGAGCACTCCACATTATCGAGTCTTGTAGATGTGAGTGGTGGTTTCGTGTGGATTGATGTATATTCTTGTTAGACCTTTGTTGAATAATAAATAAAGATGGTCGTATGCATCGACTGATGCAGAGGCCGGGGGTTTTGACCTTCTTTTCCAAAAATAATTATTTAATGAAAAAATGTAATGTGTTACTGCTTTTCTACAACTAAATCGCGTAATTGAAACTTAACAGGAAACTTATCGCCATGCAAAGTATCACCTTCGTTATCATTTCATGGTGCATTTGAAATTCACACTGGTCCAACTGTTAACAACAATTTTCGTTGTGTTAACCGCCGACTAGACAAGTTCATCGAAGAAAAGAAACTACCGGCTTATCCGGTTCACAGGAATATGAACCATATATGAATGAAAAAGGTATAGGGGTGCAAAACTGAGGATTCAAAACCGGAGGAAAACTAAAGAGCTGGACGTTCGGTACAACGTTGGAAGAGCAGAGGAAGCCCTTCCATCAGGGGGTACTCAAAGAGCAACTTTACGGTTTTTGTTTTTTCTTGGCTGCATAGTGAATCTCTGCGGTAAAGCATCTGGCTGGCTTGAATAAACTATTTAGAAAGTAATTGATCTTTCTCGGTCGAGTTTTGCTAGACTTACGGGCACATCTTACGGAATCTAATTTACGGGCTGAATTGGCAGGAGCAGATTGGAAACTACCGGGCCCACTATTGAAACCGGGGGAGGAGAGTATACCTGGCCAAAACTCGGGCTGGACCGGGCTTCGGGTCGCGCCTAGTCAAGTCCGAGTCAAAAAACCCAAGCCCAAGCCCGGCCCGGCCCGGCCATCGGGCCTGGTTTTTAGACCCGAGCCTGGCCCAAACACATAAAAGCCCGACGGGCCTCGAGCCGGGCCTCTTCAGGAAATTACAAAAACGACGGGCTCAGGTCTGGCCCGGCCCGGCCTTCGGGCTCAAAATCTAGTCCCGAGCCCGGCCCGAAAGCAGTGTCGGGCCAGACCAGGTCGGGCTTTTTCGGGCCGGGTCGGCCGGGCCGGACTTCCCATGGCCAGGACTAGAGGAGAGATTAGTGGGTGGAGCTATACCTAGCCAAAACTTAGGCCGGGCCAGGCTTCGGGCCGGACCTAGCCAAGCCCAAGTCAAAAAACCTAGGCTCGAGCCTGGCCCGGCCCGGCCATCGGGCCTGGTTTTTAGGCCCGAGCCTAGCCTGAACACATAAAAGCCCGACAGGCCTTGGGCCTTGGGCCGGGCCTCTTTAGAAAATTGCAAAAATGACGGACCCGGGCCCGGGCCGGTCCGGCCTTTGGGCTCAAAATCTATGCCCGAGCCTAGCCCGGGAGAAGCGTTGTGTTGGGCCGGGTCGGGCGTTTTCGGGCCGGGCCGGGCCGGGCTTCCCATGTCCAGGACTAGGTGGAGCCAGGTACGTCCATAGATAACAATCCGTAGGAGTCAGCCCGTAGCTATAGCATTTTTGTTCTCTCGGGCATACGTGGAACATGAGCTCCTAGTGGATTTCCCATTTCTTAAGGAATCACGGGACATGAGCAGTATTCTAGAGCTAGAAAACATCGACTAGATTGGCACGAGAAGCTAGAAAACATTTCGTGTATCAAATACCAATCTTTAGTTGGCCAGGCTTGGATAGCTTTTGTAAAAAGAGCCTAATGACACGAATTCAATTTCTAGAAGGCCAGTATTGGGCGCCGGTGCGCCGGCCGAAAGGTTCGGCCGGTCTACCCCCAGCCGCCTGATCTAGCAGCGCGAGACCGTCCGATCGCACCTTCTCTTCTATCTATTTCTTACCTTATCCTCTCCTCGAGCACACACAGAGAGAAGCAACTTAGTCAGGGCCGCCATGGATGCGCGACCACAAAGCACCGTCGGCTCGCACTGACCGCCGCGCTGTCGCAACCGCATGCCTCGTCGTTGTCGTTGCTGCTCGCCGGTTGGAGCACTGGTCGCCGCCCCAGTTCGCTAACCGGGTCGCTGCCCTCCCCCCTCCCACCGACCGTCGTTCGAGCAGCCCCGACGACCTTGCAGCGCGCCTCACCGTGGTGGCCGTCGCAGTTCGCCGCGGTGACCTGTCACGGCTCTAAAAATGCTTCGGTTGTTGCAGCTTTGGAATTGCTGGTTCCAGCAAAATTAAAAACTGGTTGAAGCAAAATTTCTTCCCGGTTGTATCAAAAATTGCTTTGCATCTCTGAAAAAACATAGGCTCCAGCAAAAAAATCCAAAGGTTCCAGCAAAAAAAGATGCTGGTTGAAGCAAAATTGCTTGTTGGTTGTATCAAAAATTGCTTGCCGATCCCATCGAAGAAGAAAGCCATTGCCGCCGTGGACAAACACCGCCATGGGTGGATGCAGCAAAATTTATCTTCGGTTCCAACAAAATCATAACATGGTTGTAGCAAAAAATCGACTGGAAAAACAGGTTATGTCATGGAGATAGATGCAGCACAAATCCACGGAACACCGGTAGTAGCAAAAACCAAAACAATTGTAGCAAAATTGTTCGCCGGTTCCAACAATATCAGCGTGGTAGCAGGATTTGGTGGGTTGGTGGTAGCAAATACATGGGCTGGTTCCAGCAAAGAAAAGCATGCTTGTAGCAAAATCTTGTTGCGGCGGTCATGGAGACGAGCACAACCAGCTGGGCGGCTGTGGCGACAAGCGCTGGTTGCCGCACGCTTGCGGTGATGCAGCGGCTCGCCGGAGCGGCGTGAGGCGGGTGGATAGTGGTCGCTCGCCCGAGCAGCGTGGGCAGGTGGTGGTGGGCTCGCCGGAGCAAGGATGCGACGGCGTGAGCGAGAGGCAGAGACGAGGTAGGCAAGATATGAGCGAGAGGATGAGTGGATGGGGATGGGCGGTTGATTGGATAAGGACGTGGGTGCATGGGGTTACGCGTGGGACCCATGGAGACGTGGTGTGCGTGAGGCACTGCAACCGTTGTGTTGTGCGCGATGAGAGCGGTGCGACCGGCCGAAAGTTCGGTCGGCGCGCCGGATACAAGCATTTCCCTTCCTAAAATTGACAGGTGATGCGAATTGATAGGTGATGCACAGGGATTTTCTCTCGTTTATTGAGAATCAAGTTTGGTGCATAGTGGAATCACTCATCAAAAAATATTTTGATACTTATTTAAAAAAATTCCAAGGACCATATTTATTTTGGTACTCATACTAAAATGGTTGTATGCATCCCTAGTTGGTGCAGAGGCCGGGGAAGTGAAATTCTCCCTCATTTTAACATTCGGCGCCTCTTCATCAAGAGGATAGGAGTAGCGACAGGTGTCGTCTAGATGGTGGCCTCGGGCTTATTATTGTATTACCTTGTAAGGTCTTTACGAATAATAAATAAAATGGTCGCATGCATCTCCAGGTCAGGGGTGTTTTCTCCTTTTAAAAAATAGACCCAAATGCACAAGAAGTACCAATATTTTTTGAACAATACATGTGGCCTGCAAACAGACTTGGTCACAGCACACAAGGAGTGACAAAACCAAGGTTTCGGCAACTGACATCATAGCCCCTGGTGCACATCGGATCCCAACAACACTACACTCGCAAAAGTTTACATAGGATTGATCTTAAATGAGATTATTTTATTAAAGATCAAGAGAGAGAAAGACATCTAGTTACTACCGTGGACCCATAGGTCCTGTGGGAACTACTCACAAATCATCGCGGAGGCGGCAAGGTTGATGAAGAACCTCCCTAATGATTTTCTCCTCCGGCAGAGTACCGGCGAAGGTCTTCAGATGGGACCGCAGAAGAACAGATGCTTGCGGCGGCATAAGAATTGTCTCGGGTCTCGTTCTGGGGTTTTGAAATATTAGGGAATTTATAAGACAGAGATTAGGTCAATTGGAGCCACGGGGACCAGGAGTGTTGACCCCAACCCCCCTAGGGGTGCGCCGTGTGAGCTTGTCGCTCCCTCGTGCATCTTCTGGTCTCTACTCAAGCTTCTAGGGTCTCTCATAGTCCAGAAAAAATCACAGTAAAGTTTCATCGTGTTCGGACTTAGTTAGTACTTCGTTAGTACTCCCTTCATTCTATAATGTAGTACGCTCACACTTTTCGAGATTTAACTTTGACCATAATTTTAACTTTCGAGTAAGAATTTTCTGTGAGACAAATAAAATGCAAAAAAACAAGAACTGACACTGAATACTATGTTAATAGTTTAGTACCCAAAAATAATATAAAATAACATATAAAGTATGTAAGAATGATAATATAATAGCATAAAACAATTAAAAATATAGATGCATTGGAGATGTATCGAACCTCACCACTCGAACAAAAGGTTACCACAACACATGTCTATGTAACAAAAAAACACCACTTTGCATCTGGGTAGCAGGGGCATGCAACCAAACAATCATGCGTGTATTCTTGTTCATTCATATTGGGAAATGCAGACAACCAAACTACGTACGGAACATGATTTTCTGTCTTTATCCACTCTGTCAGGCCCATCAACTTAGTACTGGTAGTTTGGTTGAGACTAAGACCGTATGAGTTCTTTATAAATGAAACGCGGGGGGGGGGGGGGGGGGGGGGGGGGGCAGGGGCAGACTCTCATTTGCTAAAGAGGACAAAATCCATGCAGGTTAGTATAGTTTTTGCTAGGAGCTTGATGTACCAAAAGCATCAAACTCCCTATTCAATCGAAATAACAGACCAAAAGCTAGAAAACATTTCATACCAAATACCAATCCTTGGTTGGCTAGGCTAGGATAGTTTTTGTTATAGAGCCAAACGCACAAGGGGTACCTTGATGACATTTTTCGAACAATACATGTTGCCTCGCAGACTTAGTCACACCACACAATGGGGTGACAAAACCAAGGTTCCGGCAACGGCGCCATATGTCCAGTGCACACCATATCATGCTCTGGCTGCCCTATAAGTATCATCCATATCTAACATAGTCACAGCACAAGTCAAGCAGCAGCTCATCCAGCAGTCGTGTATTTCTACCTAGCTCGTACGTACTGCTTCTGTCCATGCATCCCCTGTTACGATCTTTGTTCTCGCACAGATTTATCTAGACGTTCACGACTGAACACATTGTGCTGCAGATTCATCTTGGAGGCGAGGAGAAAAGGAAGAACAGAAGATGAGCACCGCCAAGACGTCGTGGCCGGAGGTGGTGGGTTGGCCGGCGGCGCAGGCCGTGACTCAGGTCGGCACCGACAGGCCCGACGTCGCCATCGAGGTGCTCCCATACGGCACCAGCGTGGCCCCTGGGTTCAACGGAGAGCGGGTCCGTGTCTTCTTCGATGGGACTGGCAGCGTTGCCGGCACTCCATACGTTGGTTAGGCCCGCACCGCCATCGCCGTGTGTGTCGATGTTACCGGTTGACGGATCATATTGAAAGAGGGGTTTAATGTTACAAGGCCGGGTGTGTACTCTTGAAGTTCTATACTTGTATTGTCTCGATGTAATGTTTTAAGCTAATAAAATAGTCTCTCCGTCTCAAATTAGTTGTCACATAAATGGATAAAAATGAATGTGACTAGAACTAAAATATGTTCAGCTAGATACATCCATTTATGCAATAATTAATTCCGAACAAAGGGAATAGTACCTTTTACCAAAGAAAATATTTGAGTGGAGACTTTATGTTAGGAGCTGGTATAGTTGTAAACTTGTAATCGTACTGGGATCGAATGAACACAACAAATGTTGGTAGTTCAACACGAACTTATATATATTGGTATTATTTGTCACTTGATTTTACCGTATAGGTTCATACAGGTGAATCCGATCCACGGTTTTTCTAGCTTAGAGCATCTCCAGCCGTTCGGCTCCCCAGTGACTTAAAATAGCGTCGCCTGAGGCAACTAGCGATAAAATGGCGGTGGGGGTGGTCGGTTTCCTAACCGCCGCCCCGAGGTCGCCCTAGACGCCGTTTTTCAAAAACCAAACTCGGTTAAAATTCGGCCAAACACGACACAAATTTGGAGAAAATTTAGGCATTTCATCGATATTTGTACAAATTAAAGACATAACTTAAAAACAAACTAAAAACATCGACGACGACTACAACTACTACTACGCTACCGTCGCCGCCCGCCGCCTTCAACCTTCTACATGCCGAGGAGCCTGTAGAAGTTGTTGTAGTTGCCGCCGTCCTTGTTGCACCCCTGACCCGTGTCGCCGATGCGTGGGGGGTTGGACGGCCCGGGTGCATCGCCGTCGCTGTCGTCGAGGATGACGATGCCGCCCTCGTAGCGGCCTCGGCGGCGGGCGGCAATCTCTTTGAGGGCGCGGTGCTGGCGCTCCATCTCCTGCCAGACGTAGTCGTCCCGCGCCCATTTCAGGCCAGTCTCCTCGTCGGCGGCCATGGCCTCATGCTCCTTCACGGCGAGCAGCCCCGGCTCGGTCTTCGGCTTGACGAGGCGGGAGGAGAAGGGACACCATCCTGGTTGATGACGAGGGCGCCGCCGCGGGTGCGTCGCCCGAGCGGCGTCTCCCGTGGCTCTGACTTGATGGGGAGGAGCGCCAGCGACCCGGAGGAACGGGAGCCCGACGATGACGAGGATGCCGTCTTCATTCGCCTCGGCATCTAGGAGCTGTCGCGGCGGCGAGAGAAGGAGGGGCACCGGGTACTCCAACCGCAGCGAGTTGCCGCCCTCGATGTGCTCGAGGACGGCTTCGAGCGTGCGCCCGGGGATGCCCCACCATTGGCGCCGCCCGTCGGCGTTGAGGCGGCCGTGGGGCTCGACGCCGTTCGTGGAGGGGAGCTGGTCGGCGTGGCGGCCGTCGAAGTACGCCATCCACGGCGTGTGGTTGTCGGGGCGTACCTCGGCTGCTGTCGCGCGTGCTTCGGCAACGACGATCTGATGCGCGCGATCTCTGCGCGGCGGTGGGCGGCGGCGGCACCGGGACTCCGTCGGCGCTGAGCCTCCACGAGCCCGGCACCCACATGTCTAACGGCACCGGGTAGTGTGCCTCCTAGAGGAGGCGGGCTTCGTCCTCGTGCAGGTGGTGGAGGCCGATGCCATTGACCGCCGCTCTGTCGCCGGGGTAGCGCTCGGCCATGGTCGTCGGAGGAGGGACGTCGGCTGGGAGAGAAGGGAGAGGGGCGTCGACGGCAATAGGGCGAGAGGGGCGTCTTCTGTGAAAGGGGGAGAGGGGATGTGTGTGCGGCCACCGGCGAGGGAGGGGCAGCTTTTATAGCGGCCTGTGGGCGGCGAGCGGGCGGCAATCGTGCGTACGTGTGGCAGGAGGGGGCGGTACGCGCATCGACGCCTTCACTGCGTCACCCATGAGGAATCAATGGAAGGCTGACCGGCGGCAGCCTTCGCATTGATTCCCCACGGGAAAACGAGGCGATGAGGATGACGAACGCGCCTAGTCGCTGACTCGGCGGGTCCATCAGGCTTTTGCGTCAAAAATGTTTTCTCTGGCGCCCCCAGCACGTCGGGTTCGGCTGGGGTCCGGCGGCGCTAAATTTGGCCCTAACCAGCGAAAAGTGAACTTCTGAAAGCGCGACTGAGCCGTTTTTTTCACGCTAACGATAAGAAAAAGGCCTTAAAGGGGCCTGTTGGGGGGAGGGGGAGTGGAGATGCTCTTAGCCTCCAGCTTCATGCTTGATTACTTTGAATGGATTTTACCTGTCGTGCCCCTGACGCAAGACACGAAAGAAAAAAGTGTTCTATTTGAGTATTAATTACTCTCTCCGTCCTATAATATAAGGTAGTGTCAAAAAATGTCTTACATTATGTGACGGGACGAAGAAAGTACCATACATTTGTACTGGTGGGAAAAAGGAACAGAAGCCAATTTCCATGACCCAAAAGAGTGCCTGGCCGATGCCATCCTTGACGCAGGCAGTGGCACCATCAAGCTTGCAGGTACGCCTCTAGCAAGCTGACCATGAGGGGAAAAAAACATTAAGGAAAGGGCACTGTAGTTGGAAAAAGAAATAGCCGCTCAAGTGATAACCACGTCAAGCCGAAACTATTTGCAAACAAGGAGAAGCAAGTGACGGATTAGCATATTCTTTAATTCAACAACCTATTTTACACTAAAACCACCAGCAAGAATTAGTCACTATACTAAACTGATAATATCATATGTGATTAATCAAACACATTCGAAATTCCAACACTCATTGCAACTGAGACAAATGGCGCAGAAGCCCGAATCTGGCCGAAAAGTTGCTTGGTTATATCCACATGTTGGTACTCGTTCCATCGCCGTCGTACCTATGTAAGACATTATTTTTCTACTTGGGGATCTCAATTGTTCTCAAAATCAATCTAACTTCTTTAGGAAGAGATATCATTTCCTTTATATGGGCGGAGAAGGCTTGTTGCGCAGATATTAAAATTTAGTACCATCAAGGAAGCAAGACACAGAACCCATAAAACTCAGACCAGTTCAATCTCGAAAGAAAAAAAACTCAGACCAGTACAAAACAAAATAAACTGTCAAATTCAAGTTGGGCCAACATAGTCAGTGCAGCACCGGTATAGTAGAACAAAAGAGGAGATTGTGTTGGGAACGTAGCATAAATTCAAAAAATTTCTACGTGTCACCAAGATCTATCTATGGAGTCATCTAGCAACGAGGGAGGAGTGGATCTACATACCCTTGTAGATCGCGCGCGGAAGCGTTCAAGAGAACGGGGTTGATGGAGTCGTACTCGTCGTGATCCAAATCACCGATGATCCTAGCGCCGAACGGACGGCACCTCCGCGTTCAACACACGTACGGAGCAGCGACGTCTCCTCCTTCTTGATCCAGCAAGGGGGAGGAGAGGTTGATGGAAGATGGCTCCAGCAGCAGCACGACGGCGTGGTGGTGGTGAAGCTGCAGTACTCCGGCAGGGCTTCGCTAAGCACTATGGAGGAGGAGGAGGTGTTGGAGAGGGAGAGGGAGGCACCAAAGGCCAAGGTGAGAAGTCCTCCATCTCCCCCACTATATATAGGGGGCCTAGGGGGGCGCCGGCCCTAGGAGATCCAATCTCCTAGGGGGGCGGCGGCCAAGGGAGGAATCCCTCCTCCCCAAGGCACCTAGGAGGTGCCTTCCCCTCTTAGGACTCTTCCTTAGGGTTTCCCCCACCCTTAGGCGCATGGGCCCTAGGGGGAAGTGGCGCCCCAGCCCACTTTGGGCTGGATCCCTTCCCACTTCAGCCCATGGGGCCCTCCGGGATAGGTGGCCCCACCCGGTGGACCCCCGGGACCCTTCCGGTGGTCCTGGTACAATACCGGTGACCCCGAAACTTGTCCCGATGGCCGAAACAGCACTTCCTATATATAATTCTTTACCTCCGGACCATTCCGGAACTCCTCGTGACGTCCGGGATCTCATCCGGGACTCCGAACAACATTCGGGTTACTGCATATACATATCCCTACAACCCTAGCGTCACCGAACCTTAAGTGTGTAGACCCTACGGGTTCGGGAACCATGCAGACATGACCGAGATGACTCTCCGGTCAATAACCATCAGCGGGATCTGGATACCCATGTTGGCTCCCACATGTTCCACGATGATCTCATCGGATGAACCACGATGTCAAGGACTTAATCAATCCCGCATACAATTCCCTTTGTCTATCGGTATGATACTTGCCCGAGATTCGACCGTCGGTATCCCGATACCTTGTTCAATCTCGTTACCGGCAAGTCTCTTTACTCGTTCCGTAACACATCATCCCGTGATCAACTCCTTGATCACATTGTGCACATTATGATGATGTCCTACCGAGTGGGCCCAGAGATACCTCTCCGTTTACACGGAGTGACAAATCCCAGTCTCGATTCGTGCCAACCCAACAGACACTTTCGGAGATACCTGTAGTGTACCTTTATAGCCACCCAGTTACGTTGTGACGTTTGGCACACCCAAAGCACTCCTACGGTATCCGGGAGTTGCACAATCTCATGGTCTAAGGAAATGATACTTGACATTAGAAAAGCTTTAGCATACGAACTACATGATCTTGTGCTAGGCTTAGGATTGGGTCTTTGTCCATCACATCATTCTCCTAATGATGTGATCCCGTTATCAATGACATCCAATGTCCATGGTCAGGAAACCGTAACCATCTATTGATCAACGAGCTAGTCAACTAGAGGCTTACTAGGGACATGGTGTTGTCTATGTATCCACACATGTATCTGAGTTTCCTATCAATACAATTCTAGCATGGATAATAAACGATTATCATGAACAAGGAAATATAATAATAACTAATTTATTATTGCCTCTAGGGCATATTTCCAACAGTCTCCCACTTGCACTAGAGTCAATAATCCAGTTCACATCGATATGTGATTAACACTCAAGGTCACATCCCCATGTGACTAACACCCAAAGAGTTTACTAGAGTCAATAATCTAGTTCACATTACCATGTGATTAACACTCGATGAGTTCTGGGTTTGAACATGTTTATGCTTGTGAGAGATGTTATAGTCAACGGGTCTAAATCTTTCAGATCCGTATGTACTTCGCAAATCTCTATGTCATCTTGCAGATGCAGCTACTACGCTATATTTGGAGCTATTCCAAATAACTGTTCTACTATACGAATCCAGTTTACTACTCAGAATAATCTGGATTAGTGTCAAAGTTTGCATCGGCGTAACCCTTTACGACGAACTCTTTTACCACCTCCATAATCGAGAAAATTCCTTAGTCCACTAGTTACTAAGGATAACTTTGACCATTGTCTTGTGATTCATTCTTGGATCACTCTTGTACCCCTTGACTGACTCATGGCAAGGCACATTTCAGGTGCGGTACACAGCATAGCATACTGTAGGGCCTATGTCTTAAGCATAGGGGACGACCTTCGTCCTTTCTCTCTATTCTGCCGTGGTCGAGCTTTAAGTCTTAACTTCATACCTTACAACTCAGGCAAGAACTCCTTCTTTGACTGATCCATCTTGAACACCTTCAAGATCATGTCAAGGTATGTGCTCATTTGAAAGTACCATTAAGCGTTTTGATCTATCCTTATAGATCTTGATGCTCAATGTTCAAGTAGCTTAATCCAGGCTTTCCATTGAAAAACACTTTCCAAATAACCCTATATGCTTTCCAGAAATTCTACGTCATTTCTGATCAACAATATGTCAACAACATATATTCATCAGAAATTCTATAGTGCTCCCACTCACTTCTTTGGAAATACAAGTTTCTCATAAACTTTGTATAAACCCAAAATCTTTGATCATCATCAAAGCATACATTCCAACTCCGAGATGCTTACTCCAGTCCCTAGAAGGATTGCTGGAGCTTTGCATACTTATTAGCATCTTTCAGGATTGACAAAACCTTCCGGTTGTATCACATACAACCTTTCCTCAAAAAATCGTCGAGGAAACAATGTTTTGACATCCTATCTGCAAGATTTCATAAATAATGCAGTAATCGCTAATATAATTCCAACAGACTCTTAGCATCGCTACGAGTGAGAAAGTCTCATCGTAGTCAACTCCTTGAACTTGTCGGAAAACATCTTAACGACAAGTCGAGCTTTCTTAATGGTGATACTTACCATCATTGTCCGTCTTCCTTTTAAAATCCATCTGTACTCAACAGCCTTACGACCATCGAGCCGTTCTGCCAAAGTCTACACTTTGTTTTCATACATGGATCCTCTCTCGGATTTTATGGCCTCGAGCCATTTATCGGAATCCGGGCCCACCATCGCTTCTCCATAGCTCGTAGGTTCATTGTTGTCTAGCAACATGACTTCCAAGACAGGATTACGTACCACTCTGAAGTAGTACGCATCCTTGTCATCCCACGAGGTTTGGTAGTGACTTGATCTGAAGTTTCATGATCACTATCATAAGCTTCCACTTCAATTGGTGTAGGTGCCACAGGAACAACTCCTGTGCCCTGCCACACACTAGTTGAAGAGACGGTTCAATAACCTCATCAAGTCTCCACCATCCTCCCACTCAATTCTTTCGAGAGAAACTTTTCCTCGAGAAAGGACCCGATTCTAGAAACAATCCCTTATTGCTTTCGGATCTGAGACAGGAGGTATACCCAACTGTTTTGGGTGTCCTATGAAGATGCATTTATCCGCTTTGGGTTCGAGCTTATCAGCCTGAAACTTTTTCACATAAGCGTCGCAGCCCCAAACTTTCAAGAAATGACAGCTTAGGTTTCTCTAAACCATAGTTCATACGGTGTCATCTCATCGGAATTACGTGGTGCCCTATTTAAAGTGAATGTGGTTGTCTCTAATGCCTAACCCATAAACTATCGTGGTAATTCGATAAGAGACATCATGGTATGCATCATATCCAATAGGGTGCATTTATGATGTTCGGACACACCATCACACTATGGTGTTCCAGGCTGTATTAGTTGTGAAACAATTTCCACAATGTCTTAATTCTGTGCCAAACTCGTAATTCAGATATTCATCTCTATGATCATATCATAGATCTTTTATCCTCTTGTCACGACGATCTTTCAACTTCACCCTGAAATTACTTGAACCTTTCAATAATTCAGACTCGTGATTCATCAAGTAAATATACTCAACATCTACTCAAATCATCTGTGAAGTAAGAACATAACGATATCCACTACACGCCTCAGCACTCATTGGACTGCACACATCAAAATGTATTACTTCCAACAAGTTGCTTTCTAGTTCCATTTTACTGAAAACGAGGCTTTCAGTCATCTTGCCCATGTGGTATGATTTGCATGTCTCAAGTGATTCAAAATCAAGTGAGTCCAAACGGTCCATTTGCATGGAGTTTCTTCATGCATATACACCAATAGACATGGTTCGCATGTCTCAAACCTTTCAAAAACGAGTGAGCCCAAAGATCCATCAACATGGAGCTTCTTCATGCGTTTTATACCGATATGACTTACGTGGCAGTGCCACAAGTAGGTGGTACTATCATTACTATCTTATATCTTTTGGCATGAACATGTGTATCACTACGATCGAGATTCAATAAACCATTCATTTTAGGTGCAAGACCATTGAAGGTATTATTCAAATAAACAGAGTAACCATTATTCTCCTTAAATGAATAACCGTATTGCGATAGACATAATCCAATCATGTCTATGCTCAACGCAAACACCAATCTCGATGGTAGAGGGAGCGTGCGATGATTTGATCAACCTTGGAAATACTTCCAACACATATCGTCATCTCACCTTTAGCTAGTCTCCGTTTATTCCGTAGCTTTTATTTCGAGTTACTAACACTTAGCAACCGAACCGGTATCTAATACCCTGGTGCTACTAGGAGTACTAGTAAAGTACACATTAACATAATACATCCAATATACTTCTATCGACCGTCTTCTCATCTACCAAGTATCTAGGGTAATTCTGCTCCAGTGGCTGTTCCCCTTTATTACAGAAGCACTTAGTTTCGGGTTTGGGTTCAACCTTGGGTTTCTTCACTTGAGCAGCAACTGACTTGTCGTTTCATGAAGTATCCCTTTCTTGCCCTTGCCCTTCTTGAAACTAGTGGTTTCTCCAACCATCAACAATTGATGCTCCTTCTTGATTTCTACTTTTGTGGTGTCAAACATCGCGAATATCTCAAGGATCATCATATATGTCCCTGATATATTATAGTTCATCACGAAGCTCTAGCAGCTTGGTGGTAATGACTTCGGAGAAACATCACTATCTCATCTGGAAGATCAACTCCCACTCGATTCAAATGATTGTTGTACTCAGACAATCTGAGCACAAGCTCAACAATTGAGCTTTTCTCCCTTAGCTTGCAGGCTAAGAAAATCGTCGGAGGTCTTATACCTCTTGACGTGGGCACGAGCCTGAAATCCCAATTTCAGCCCTCGAAACATCTCATATGTTTCGCGACGTTTCAAAACGTCTTCGGTGCCTCAACTCTAAACCGTTTAACTGAACTATCACGTAGTTATCAAAATGTGTATGTCAGATGTTCGCAACATCCACAGACGACGTTCGAGGTTCAGCACACTGAGCGGTGCATTAAGGACATAAGCCTTCTATGAAGCAATGAGGACAATCCTCAGTTTACGGACCTAGTCCGCATAATTGCTACTATCAACTTTCAACTAAATTTTCTCTAGGAACATAACTAAACAGTAGAACTGAAGCCCGAGCTACGACATAATTTGCGAAGACCTTTTGACTATGTTCAGGATAATTAAGTTCATCTTATGAACTCCCACTCAGATAGACATCCCTCTAGTCATCTAAGTGATTACATGATCCGAGTCAACTAGGCCGTGTCCGATCATCACGTGAGACGGACTAATCAACATCGGTGAACATCTTCATGTTGATCGTATCTTCTATACGACTCATGCTCGACCTTTCGGTCTCTTGTGTTCTGAGGCCATGTCTGTACATGCTAGGCTCGTCAAGTTAACCTAAGTGTTTCGCATGTGTTCCGAGGCCATGTTTGTACATGCTAGGCTCGTCAACACCTGTTGTATTCGAACGTAAGAATCTATCACACCCGATCATCACGTGGTGCTTCGAAACGACGAACTTTCGCAACGGTGCACAGTTAGGGGAAACACCTTCTTGAAATTTTAGTGCGGAATCATCTTATTTACTACCGTCGTTCTAAGCAAATAAGATGTATAAGATGTATAAACATGATAAACATCACATGCAATCAAATAGTGACATGATATGGCCAATATCATATTGCTCCTTTTGATCTTCATCTTCGGGGCTCCATGATCATCATCGTCACCGGCATGACACCATGATCTCCATCATCATGATCTCTATCATCGTGTCTTCATGAAGTTGTCTCGTCAACTATTACTTCTACTACTACAGCTAACGGTTAGCAATAAAGTAAAGTAATTACATGACGTTTATGTTGACACGCATGTCATAAATAAATCGACATGCAAGTCATGATTCCTATTACAAGAACATGATCAATCTCATACATCACATATATCATTCATCACATCCTTTTGGCCATATCACATCACATAGCATACCCTGCAAAAACAAGTTAGACGTCCTCTAATTGTTGTTTGCATGTTTTACGTGGCTGCTATGGGTTTCTAGCAAGAACGTTTCTTACCTACGCAAAAACCACAACGTGATATGCCAATTGCTATTTACCCTTCATAAGGACCCTTTTCATCGAATCCGATCCGACTAAAGTGGGAGAGACAGACACCCGCTAGCCACCTTATGCAATTAGTGCATGTCAGTCGGTGGAACCAGTCTCACGTAAGAGTACGTGTAAGGTCGGTCCGGGCCGCTTCATCCCACAATGCCACCGAAGCAAGATTGGACTAGTAACGGTAAGCATATTGAACAAAATCAACGCCCACAACTACTTTGTGTTCTACTCGTGCATAGAAACTACGCATAGACCTAGCTCATGATGCCACTGTCGGGAACGTAGCATAAATTCAAAATTTTCCTACGTGTCACCAAGATCTATCTATGGAGTCATCTAGCAACGAGGGAGGAGTGGATCTACATACCCTTGTAGATCGCGCGCGGAAGCGTTCAAGAGAACGGGGTTGATGGAGTCGTACTCGTCGTGATCCAAATCACCGATGATCCTAGCGCCGAACGGACGGCACCTCCGCGTTCAACACATGTACGGAGCAGCGACGTCTCCTCCTTCTTGATCCAGCAAGGGGGGAGGAGAGGTTGATGGAAGATGGCTCCAGCAGCAGCACGACGGCGTGGTGGTGGTGAAGCTGCAGTACTCCGGCAGGGCTTCGCTAAGCACTATGGAGAAGGAGGAGGTGTTGGAGAGGGAGAGGGAGGCACCAAAGGCCAAGGTAAGAAGTCCTCCATCTCCCCCACTATATATAGGGGGCCTAGGGGGGGCGCCGGCCCTAGGAGATCCAATCTCCTAGGGGGGTGGCGGCCAAGGGAGGAATCCCTCCTCCCCAAGGCACCTATGAGGTGCCTTCCCCTCTTAGGACTCTTCCTTAGGGTTTCCCCCACCCTAGGCGCATGGGCCCTAGGGGAAGTGGCGCCCCAGCCCACTTTGGGCTGGATCCCTTCCCACTTCAGCCCATGGGGCCCTCCGGGATAGGTGGCCCCACCCGGTGGACCCCCGGGACCCTTTCGGTGGTCCCGGTACAATACCGGTGACCCCGAAACTTGTCCCGATGGCCGAAACAGCACTTCCTATATATAATTCTTTACCTTCGGACCATTCGGAACTCCTCGTGACATCCGGGATCTCATCCGGGACTCCGAACAACATTCGGGTTACTGCATATACATATCCCTACAACTCTAGCGTCACCGAACCTTAAGTGTGTAGACCCTACGGGTTCGGGAACCATGCAGACATGACCGAGATGACTCTCCGGTCAATAACCATCAGCGGGATCTGGATACCCATGTTGGCTCCCACATGTTCCACGATGATCTCATCGGATGAACCACGATGTCGAGGACTTAATCAATCCCGCATACAATTCCCTTTGTCTATCGGTATGATACTTGCCTGAGATTCGACCGTCGGTATCCCGATACCTTGTTCAATCTCGTTACCGGCAAGTCTCTTTACTCGTTCCGTAACACATCATCCCGTGATCAACTCCTTGATCACATTGTGCACATTATGATGATGTCCTACCGAGTGGGCCCAGAGATACCTCTCCGTTTACACGGAGTGACAAATCCCAGTCTCGATTCGTGCCAACCCAACAGACACTTTCGGAGATACCTGTAGTGTACCTTTATAGCCACCCAGTTACGTTGTGACGTTTGGCACACCCAAAGCACTCCTACGGTATCCGGGAGTTGCACAATCTCATGGTCTAAGGAAATGATACTTGACATTAGAAAAGCTTTAGCATACGAACTACATGATCTTGTGCTAGGCTTAGGATTGGGTCTTTGTCCATCACATCATTCTCCTAATGATGTGATCCCGTTATCAATGACATCCAATGTCCATGGTCAGGAAACCGTAACCATCTATTGATCAACGAGCTAGTCAACTAGAGGCTTACTAGGGTCATGGTGTTGTCTATGTATCCACACATGTATCTGAGTTTCCTATCAATACAATTCTAGCATGGATAATAAACGATTATCATGAACAAGGAAATATAATAATAACTAATTTATTATTGCCTCTAGGGCATATTTCCAACAGATTGCACATTACCTAGAAGTCATGTTCACAAAAGGCTCTAATATATACCCAACAATTTTGTTTTTTGCATTATTAGAAAAGCTAGTTTTTTGCATTAGTGTCATACTAAAAGATTTCATTAAAGCTGAGGAAAACAAAGTCCCATGGAAGATTTCATTATAGATGAAAGCTTACCTACATAAGCATAATCTTTATATTTATCTTTATATTTACCTAATAATAAAGCAAATTAGGTTTTTTCGTCGGTCATGGAATTTTCAGAAAAGTCCCTCTATTTGAGAGAATTCAACCCGCAATCCTGTTTTAGGTTAAAACGAATCGTTATTTTCGTATTTTACACAAAAGTCCCTGTCTTTTTTTGAAATCAACCTGCCGTCCGGATTTAAGTCACACCTGAACCGTTATTTTACATTTTTCGAAAAAACCCTGATATTTTAGATAATTCATCGGCGGATCATATTTAAGTCAAACAAATGCTTTTTAAATCATCCATATCTTTTAAACCGTAACTCCAATTTGAACATGTTATATATGAAATTTGATTAGAAAAATATGTAGAATATGAATATGAGATTATTTTTACCTGTTAAGTATTTTTAAATATTATTTTGGAATATATTTGAGTCAAACCAAATGATTTTCTAAATTATCTGTATCTTTTAAACCGTAACTTTGATTTTAACATATTATATATAAAATTTTATTAGAAAAATGTGTGAAATCTAAATATGATGTTAATTTTACCTGTTAAATATTTTTAAAATATTGTTATGGAAGCAAACTTATAATTTATAGCGTAAGATTCATTTTTTTCATACCGACGGCGATCCGGATTGCAAATAAACACCCCATTATAACGGTATACGAAAAAGAAAACATCGATAACTACACATGCATACCTCTGAAAAATATCGCAGGAGAAAACAACAGATTTCTCATCGCGAGAGTGAGAGAAAGCGAGCGAGAGAGAGAGAGAGGAAGAGGGAGGAGAGAGGGAGAGAGAGACGTCTTAGGATTAACCATATTCAACACACGTTTTTTGTTGTTTTGTGTGAACACCGAGACCATCGCCGGCGAGAGTGAGAAGGAGGATAAGCGGCAACACAAATATGATGCCTCGCAAAAATAAAGGAGATGGACCTATTGTGGTCTTGAGTGATGGTTGTTGAGTTAAGAACGTGTGTTATGTTTTCTCTCCCGTTGCAACGCACGGGCTCTTTTGCTAGTGGAATAAAATCACAGCAGGTAGTCAACTATAGGTTGGCAAGAAAATGAACTTCCCAAACACAACAGATGCTCTTGGAACCTTTACCAGGACTCTTTTACAATTCAAGTAGGTATCACATTCATACACGTCCTATCAAGAGAAATAACTAATTCCGCATTGCCAAACCAGAAAGTGTCATTCATGTACATAACTCAGCACATCACATAAGATGAAGCAACTACTATGAATCTAAAATCTCAGAGGGTATGTACAATTGATCCAAGCAAAGCACTCACCGAGCATGAATTCACCATTTGTCGCCGCCTCCTACTTCAGCCCATCTACTCCGCTGTCGCCCTCACCAACAGTCCTATCAGTTAACTATAAGCAGAAGAAAAGGATTGAACAACAGCCGATCATCTGCAAACTAGGAAGGAACGGAATGAAGACACCGAAAGAAAATTTGGGACAGCGTTGTACTGATCAGCGCAACCATCACCTCACCGGGAGGACGCCGTCGGCAGTAGGTAAACCCGCCTGTATTAATTTCTGGTTAATCTAGTCACTCAAAATAATCTCCATGTAGAGTAGATAATCATAATCTGATTAAGACATGCGAATACAGCACAAAGTAACAAAGTATTCTAATCCCTCCTAACCTGATACCGAGATTCTTCCCACTAAACTCAAGCAAAGTTTGTAAACATAGGTTAATGGAAACCTGCTCAGGATGTGCATGCAGTGTGTAGAGCTGGATAAATCATTAAATCTAAAAAAAGTGAAACAAGGATACATAAAAATTCGACACTCGAGTAACTACTGCCTGGAAATATCATACTGCAAATTTTACATTGCCCATGTATTCTCAGTTATTACCTTTTGTACAATGGTGCCCTGGTCAAAAATCTCCTACCAAGGACAGAAGTGATACCAAACCTGAAAAATATCACTTAAATAACACCTCTGGTAATACAAATTCCATTATTAATGCAGACCATAGAATCCTGGATAAGTGGATTGCATACCATACAGTATGCAGTACATATGACACACATATCAGTTATATGTACTGATAGGAAGAGATATTCGACAGGAAGCTCCAGGTAAAAGGTTTTTTTTTAAAGATCAAGAGAACCTACAAGATACTCCATTATAATTCTTGAAGAGTTATCTTTACCTAATAATAAAGTAAATTGGGTTTCTTTCGTCCGTCATGGCATTTTTCAGAAAAGTCCCTCTATTTCAGAGAATTCAACCCGCAGTCCTGTTTAAAGTTAAACTGAATCGTTGTTTTTGTATTTTACACAAAAGTCCATGTCTTTTCTTGAAATCAACCCGTCGTCTGGATTTAAGTCACATCCGAACCGTTATTTTACATTTTTCGAAAAAAAAACTGATGTTTTAGATAATTCATCCGCGGATCATATTTAAGTCAAACAAATGCTTTTTAAAATCATCCATATCTTTTAAACCGTCACTCCAATTTGAACATGTTATATATGAAATTTGATTAGAAAAATATGTAGAATATTGAATATGAGATTATTTTTAAGTATTTTTTAATATTATTTTGGAATATATTTGAGTCAAACCAAATGATTTTCTAAATTATTTGTATATTTTAAACCGTAACTTCGATTTTGACATATTATATATGAATTTTTATTAGAAAAATGTGTGGAATCTAAATATGATGTTAATTTTACCTGTTAAATATTTTTAAAATATTGTTATGGAAGCAAACTTATAATTTATAGCGTAAGATTCTTTTTTTCATACCGGCGGCTATCCGGATTACAAATAAACACCCCACTATAACGGTATACAAAAAAAAACATTGATAAGTACACATGCATACCTATAAAAAATGTCGTAGGGGAAAACAACAGATTTCTCATCACGAGAGTGAGAGAAAGCGAGCGAGAGAGAGAGAGGAAGAGGGAGAGAGAGACGCCTTAGGATTAACCATATTCAACACATGTTTTTTGTTGTTTTGTGTGAACACCGAGGCCTTCGCCGGCGAGGGTGAGAAGGAGGATAAGCGGCAACACAAATATGATGCCTCGCAAAAATAAAGGAGATGGACTTATTGTGGTCTTGAGTGATGGTTGTTGAGTTAAGAGCGTGTGTTATGTTTTTTTCTCCCGTTACAACGCGCGGGCTCTTTTGCTAGTCTACAGACATTATTAATTCAGACCATAGAATCCTGGATAAGTGGATTGCATACCATACAGTATGCAGTACATATGACAGACATATCAGTTATTGTATTGATAGGAAGAGATATTCGACAGGAAGCTCCAGGTAAAAGGTTTTTTTTAACAGATCAAGACAACCTAGAAGATACTTCATTATAATTCTTGAAGAGTTATAAATCTAAAGAGAACAAATACAGAAGCATCCAAGCTATTGATGTATTAACTATCAGCGGCATCCGGTCATGTATTTTAAGAGAAGATCCCAAGACAATGAAACCAAAGCAGATTCTAGGCTCTAAAAAACACCTTCAACAAACTTGAACTTCCATCCTATTAATTAATCTAGACAACCAGAGAACCTTGTGTGTGGTTTTGTCCTCGACAAAACATATTAACTCTCTCAAACCAAAGAAATAGTTTCGCAGATTTCGCCAAAAGGGACAAATCATTACTACTGACCTGGGGCAATACGAGAGCATATCCAGAGCTCATACGAGCACTCAAGCAAGGTGATTTTGAATTGGAGACCTATATGGTCCATTGCAGCTGTGCTTTTTGCTTGTTGTGACAGGCCATCTCCTAATACTGTTCATACTCCAATTGGGTGGGACTCTAGACGGATGGCAGCCGATGTGCTCAATCGATAGGGGCAATAATAGTGAGGCATTGAAAGCATGCAAGCCAACAGAGAGCAGGCAAGGCGGTGGATCAGGCGACACAAGAAGCCTGCATTGCACCGCAGGCACTGTGGTGGCGAACCCGAGCATTTGGACTTTGATAAAGTACCTGCTGAACAAGGTTGCATACCTGCACTATGCAACATAACACAATCAACACTACAATCGTTGCAAAAAATGAAGAGCACTACAATCGTTCAAGTATGCATCGTGTTTCATGCAGATCAATCAGTATACCTTTTCCTCAGCATGACCATAAAGTTCTCCTGGAAGAATAACTACATGATGTACATACCACCTTGCAAAGCTAAGTAAAAAAATTGATAAAACGTAACTGAAATTTTAAAAATTCACTAAATAACTGGTCTGCATTTTTAGATACTAAAAATATTCAATAGACAACAGCAGAACGAGAGATCAATGGCAGGAACAACCCTGAAACTAAATCCTAGGCCAAATCAATGGCTAATTCAACCACATTTTTCTTTCATTCCTCTAATATATGGAAGCCAATAAGTGCCACGCGTGTGGGCGTTAGGGGGTCTGCCCACACATATTGTGTGATGTATAAGAGAAACAGCCCACACACCTACGTGTGGGCAAAACAAATAATGCTCACACACCTTTTTTTTCCTCCCGATCCCTCTCACACGCGTGCGTGCGGGCGAAATAGATAACGCCCACACGCCCCATACGTCAAGCCTCATACCTCGTGGTCCCGCACGCCCCGCGTGACAGTCACCGCGCGTCCCACAGTTGCCATGGTCCAGACCCTCGTCCATGTTCGTTTAATTGTAGTTGCCATGTCGCTGAATTTCGGTTGCCATGTCGGACAACTACAGTTGCCATGTATGGTCTGGTCTACTGCAGTTGCCATGATTTCAAAACTTTAGGAGTTGCCACCCACTAACACTAGGCAGTTGTCGTGTAGCACTACAAAAAGGCATGGCAAATAAACATGTTCGGGTAAAAGAGAGAGTTGTCGTGTGCTCACAAGCACGCTAGGGCAGTTGCCATATAAAGGGAAAGAGTTGTCGTGTGCTCACAAGCACGCTAGGGCAGTTGTCATATAAAGGGAAAGAGTTGTCATCTACGTACGTACACGCTAGGGCAGTTGCCATGTACCATGCAAAAACACATGGCAACTCGCATAAAAGAGAGTTGTCATATGCTTACAAGCAAAGCCATGACAGTTGCCATGTACCCTGCAGAAACACATGGCAACTGCCAGTTTTGGGTGTGGGCGAGGCGACGGGCATGTGGGCGAAGTGATAAACGCCCACACACTAGCCCCCTCTGCATGCGTGAAAACTGGTGTGTGGGCGAATTGCTAACTGCACACACACCAGCCCCCCGTGTGATGAAAAAGGACGTGTGGGCGATCGAATGAATGCCCACACATCATCTTAGTCCTACGTGGCACACAAAAGCTGCTAGAACGCGCCAAGATTCGTGCAGAATTGGTTGGACGAGGATCCATGCGTGTGGGCGAGTTGCCAAACGCCCACGCATGTGGGCGTTAGTGTTTTCGTAATCTAATCATGCTACTCAGCTACTGTAAAGGAGGTCCAAATATTGTTAAGTAGAGCGGAGGAATAAAGCATTGGAAACAAAACAGAAGTGATCAATCTTCTTGTTCTGTGCTTGTAAAACACTAATCAGACTGGGTATCTAAAATAAATCAAGTCAATGTAAAAGAGATAAATACAAATAATTTGTTTTTTCATTCCTGTACAAATTTCCCCCAGCCCGTTATGTATGCGGATGCACAATAATAATAGAGTGTGCTGACATTATAAACTTAATATTATTGCAGGCTAAACTGAACCTTAAACACAAGTAGGCCTAGAAATATAACATATATTAAGCATTGGCAATTTGCCACACATGGAATCTGTTTCAAATTAAGATATGCCACTAACTCCATTGCAAAAATTTAAAACGAGAAGTCTTCATGAGAACAATGGAGGAAGGGCTCACCACAAGTTTAGGTTCGTCGATCTAGACATGGCATCGAGAAGGACGACGGGATAGAGGGGCTGGGTGGAGCTAGCCATCGTGTGATCCTCATCTAAGAGGCACATGTATGCTTCTCGCTCATGTCGGTCATGTGCAGCCGCAGCCCCAGCTCAGATGAATCAATGATACAAATGACATGAATGTTCAGTAAATTCCCATCTCCAAATCTAGTGTGTTCAATGAATCAGATCTCAAACGTATCCTCGAAAAAAGACATCAAGGTGATCTGGACTGATCTTAAGAACATCCTTCAGCAGCAGATCAGTGGAAGTGCAAGACAATAGCAAATTGTCAAATTCTATCATTGTCCCTTGAACTCCTAAGCTTGAGAACATGCTTCTATTTTGGGCATGTGGTTGTGCAGTCTAACGACCTAAGTTCAATTCCTAGAATTGACAGGTGATGCATAGGGGTTTTCCCCCATTTATTGAGGATCAAGTTTGGTGTGTTGTGAAACCACTCATCAAAAAATATCTTGATACTCATTTAAAAAATTGGAGGACCATGTTTATTTTGGTACTCATACTAAAATGGTCGTATGCATCTTAGTTGGTGCAGAAGCCGGGGAAGTGAAATTCTTCCCCATTTTTAGCAAAGAGAGCCTTGGCTCAGTGGTTGGGCATGCGGTTGTGCAGTCTAACAACCCGAGTTCAATTCATAGAATTGACAGATGATGCACAGGGGCTTTCCTCCATTTATTGAGGATCAAGTTTGGTGTATGGTGGAACCACTCATCAAAAAATATCTTGATACTCATTTTAAAAAAATCTGAGGACCATGTATATCTTGGTACTCATCCTAAAATGGCCGTATGCATTCCTAGTTGGTGCAGAGGCCGGGGAAGTGAGATTCTCCCCTAATTTTAAGCAAAGAGAGCCTTCGCTCAGTGGTTGGGCATGCGGTTGTGCAGCCTAACGACCTGAGTTCAATTTCTAGAATTGATAGGTGATGCACAGGGGTTTTCCCCCATTTATTGAGAATCAAGTTTGGTGTGTGGTGGAACCACTCATCAAAAAATTCTTGATACTCATTTAAAAAAAATCTGAGGACCATGTATATCTTGGTACTCATACTAAAATGGCCGTATGCATCCCTAGTTGGTGTAGAGGCCGGGGAGGTGAAATTCTCCCCTAATTTTTAGGCTAGTAGATGGGATCCCACGTACCCGTCCGTCTACCGTCCCCCGTGCCGCTCCCGCGAGCGGCCCGGGCAAAATCCTAGATCGTCGCCGCCGCTCCCCTTTCTCGCCTTCCTTCTCCCTCGTCGCCGCCAGGCAAAGCCCGCGCGTGCGTCGATGGTGGCGGGGCTCCCTCCCTCCTCGTGAGGCTCCTGGGCGGCGCGGGACGGCCGGCCCTCGCGGCGGCGCTTGGCTCGGCGGCATGTCGGTCCACCGGCGGATCTGTGGGGCTCCCCTTTCATGGCGCTGCGGCGATGACGGCGGCGTAGTCTGCGCGGGGCGGCGAGGCGCGGGCTCCTCCTCCTCCCGATCTGATGGTGCCGCGGTGGCGCTGGCACTCGGGCGTGCGGCGGGGTCCGCGAGGGTGGTCGGCGCGCGACATCTTCCTCCCCAGTCTGATGGCTCCATGGTGGCGCCAGTGCTCGGGCGGTGGTTGGCTTCGGCAAGCGGTGGCAGGCGCTGGGCTCTCGACGGCACTCCCGCGTGTGCAGGCGGCGGCGGTCCCTGTGCGCGGTCGGCGGCTCCGTCTCTGACCCGGATGGCACGGGGGATGGCGGCGGCCCGACGTGGCCAGCGATCTGGATGCGGTGGTGCCAGTGGCTCGCTGATCTGCCAGTACTCCAGGGTCTGCCTGGTGGTGCTGGTGGTGACAGCGGCCCGTGCACGAGAGTTGGATCCCTTCGAACTGATCTGGGTGAAAACTTGCCTTCGGCTTCTGCTAAGGCCAGCGGTGGCGGCGCTATCTGCGTCGTTCCCTTCTTGAAGGCATCGCCGTGGAGAAGTTCAAGGCCACTCTCTGCTACCTCCGGGGGAAACCCTAGATCGGATGACGGCGACGCTCTGGTGTCGTTCCTCCCTTGGGGGTGTCATTCTTGGAGGTACACACGTGATCGAGGGACCAAAGGACGGATTCTTTGGTGGAGCGGTGCTTCATCCTACACACTGATGGCGACGGATCTTGACGGCGTGGCGCAGTGCAGATTCAGAGTTCGCTATGGGAGGATGGATTCGCGCAGGAGGACGACGTTGTCGGGCGTCGTGGTGGCGTCGGCAGCAGAGAGACCTGGCACGGTACATGCAACAGTACAACTCTGAAGTTGGATTGGTGGCAGGTGGCTGCAGCGGCCTCATACCCGGTAGGCGTCCTGGTTGAGGAGTGCGCCGGACTGGTAGGTGCCCCATACCCAGCAGGCGTTCTGGTTGGGACCTCAGGTCTTAGATGTTTAGGTTTGGCTGCGATGTCTGTTTGGTATTAGGCCCAGACTATCTGCGCCCCTTCATCTGGATAGGTGTAGCGACAGTTGTTGCTTAGACAGTGGCTTTAGTCTTATTGTCGTATGGCTTTTTAAGGTCTTGTGAGAATAATTAATAAAGTGGTCGTATGCATCGCCCAGATGCAGAGGCCGGGAGTCATCCTCCTTTTCTAAAAAAAAATAAAAAAATTATTTAACACACCTCTGCTTCAAACTTCTGAATTGTTGCTACTTCTGAATTTTCTGATTGTATGCTAATTGGCATAAATCTGTTGTCTATTTGCCAAGCTTTTGATGATGAATCAGATTGATGCAACATTACTACTGTAAGATCTAGATTGAGAAGAGGGGGAAAATCTTGCAATATGATCACAATATGTATCAGATTGAAGCGGCAAGCTTAGCATTTCTTCATATATTTCCGAGGGAATAGAAAGGTTGAACAGTGTTGTTACTTCGGATCTGAATAACAGAATTGAGAGCACGTTTTCTTACAAGATGACAGTCGGAACATAATCTAACTACAGGTCAACATGGATCCATCACACGCCAGAAGAGATTTGACAAGAGCCTAAGAGGAGGTGAACTTGGTGACGGCCTTGGTGACCTCGGAGACGGCGTGCTTGGCGAGCTCGCCGGGGAGGACGAGGCATACGGAGGTCTGGATCTCCCGGGAGGTGATGGTGGGCTTCTTGTTGTAGCGGGCGAGCTTGGCGGCCTCGTCGGCGAGCTTCTCGAAGATGTCGTTGATGAAGGAGTTCATGATGGACATGGCCTTAGAGGAGATGCCGATGTCAGGGTGCACCTGCTTCAGCACCTTGAAGATGTAGATCTTGATTACTATCGACCACTGGATCGATTAACATATGAAGAGGATGGCGGGCTCTCGCGACCTACTTGGCGACCCGTGGGGTGACCCGCCGGGGCCGGCCGCATGCGTCTCGGAGAGCCCTGCCACCGGCAAGCCACCCACCATAGATGCTCCACCCTCGCCAGGGATCGCTGCTGTTGTCGGCTCAGACCCTGGCGGCGAACCTATGCTTCTCTCCAGCAACAAGCGTCCGCATGCCCTAGCCTTGGTCGGCGTCCCCCGACCAGGTACCGCCTTCCATGCTCGTGTTATGTCGTCCTTCCTCTCCTGGGTCCCGTTCGATCCTGCGGCCTACCCTGCTCTCTCCGAACCGGGTGAGATCTGGGTGGTAGCCCCCTTACCGGCGGCGTGTTTCTCGGCCGTCGGGGTAGCCAGTCTCCTCTCCTACTTCTTCTGCTCGCCGAGCGAGCATCTCTCTACTACCCCGGTTGGCGATCTCGTCTTCTCCGTTCGGGTTGCCAGCGTCGTCGTTGCCCACTTCGTCCTCACCGTCGGGCCAGGGCTCATGACCGCCATTAACCTCTCCTTGCATGGGTCTCTGCATGGGGCCCGTGCGGCGGCTGTCAGGGCGAAGTAGAGGGACATTCAAAAGGCCTCCAACCCCCGCTCTCCCCACGTTAATGCCAAAACGCAGCCCGGATGGCGCGGCACGCTGGGCGGCTTAATGCATATCTGGCGTCCCATCCTGTCCAGCTCTAACTGCGCGGGCCTTCTGCCTCTCCCAACTGACGATGTTTCATGCGCTGATTCGTGGAGTGCATCGTGTGGGGCCGCTAGGGATCCTGCCTCCAATTCGCCAACGGGCGCGGTCTCCTCTCCCAGCAACATTGTGAGCGTCGCTAGTGTTTGTCCCCCTGATACGTCTCCAACGTATCTATAATTTTTGATTGTTCCATGCTATTATATTATCTGTTTTGGATGTTTATGGGCTTTATTAAACACTTTTATATTATTTTTGGGACTAACCTATTAACCCAGAGCCCAGTGCCAGTTTCTGTTTTTTCCCTTCTATCAGTGTTTCGCAGAAAAGGAATATCAAACGGAGCCCAAACGGAATGAAACCTTCGGGAGCGTGATTTTTGGAACGAACGTAATCCATGAGACTTGGAGTATACGTCAGGCAATCAACGAGGCGGCCACGAGGCAGGGGGCGCGCCCTCCACCCTCGTGGGCCCCTCGTTGCTCCACCGACGTACTTCTTCCTCCTATGTATATATCCATATACCCCCCAAAAATCTGAGAACAGAATAGATCGGGAGTTCCGCCGCCAGAAACCTCCGTAGCCACCGAAAACCAATCTAGACCCGTTTCGGCACCCTGCCGGAGGGGGAACCCCTCTCCGGTGGCCATCTTCATCATCTTGATGCTCTCCATGACGAGGAGGGAGTAGTTCTCCCTCGGGGCTGAGGGTATGTACCAGTAGCTATGTGTTTGATCTCTCTCTCTTGTTCTTGAGGTGATACGATCTTGATGTATCGCGAGCTTTGCTATTATAGTTGGATGTTATGATGTTTCTCCCCCTCTACTCTCTTGTGATGAATTGAGTTTTTCCTTTGAAGTTGTCTTATCGGATTGAGTCATTAAGGATTTGAGAACACTTGATGTATGTCTTGCACATGCTTATCTGTGGTGAAAATGGGATATCATGTGATCCACTTGATGTATGTTTTGGTGATCAACTTGCGAGTTCCGTGAACACATGAACTTATGCATAGGGGTTGGCACACGTTTTCGTCTTGACTCTTCGATAGAAACTTTGGGGAACTCTTTGAAGTTCTTTGTGTTGGTTGAATAGATGGATCTGAGATTGTGTGATGCATATCGTGTAATCATACCCATGGATATTTGAGGTGACATTGGAGTATCTAGGTGACATTAGGGTTTTGGTTGATTTGTGTCTTAAGGTGTTATTCTAGTACGAACTCTATGATAGATTGAACGGAAAGAATAGCTTCATGTTATTTTACTACGGACTCTTGAATAGATCAATCAAAAAGGATAACTTTGAGGTGGTTTCGTACCCTACCATAATCTCTTTGTTTGTTCTCCGCTATTAGTGACTTTGGAGTGACTCTTTGTTGCATATTGAGGGATAGTTATATGATCCAATTATGTTATTATTGTTGAGAGAACTTGCACTAGTGAAAGTATGAACCCTGGGCCTTGTTTCAACACATTGAAATGCCGTTTGTGCTCACTTTTATCATTAGTTACCTTGCCGTTTTTATATTTTCATATTACAAAAACCTATATCTACCATCCATATTGCACTTGTATCACCATCTCTTCGCCGAACTAGTGCACCTATACAATTTACCATTGTATTGGGTGTGTTGGGGACACAAGAGACTCTTTGTTATTTGGTTGCAGGGTTGCTTGAGAGAGACCATCTTCATCCTACACCTCCCACGGATTGATAAACCTTAGGTCATTCATTTGAGGGAAATTTGCTACTGTCCTACAAACCTCTGCACTTGGAGGCCCAACAACGTCTACAAGAAGAAGGTTGTGTAGTAGACATCACCCCCACGCATTGACTCTGCTGAGGTTGACTACCTCGCGGCACCGGGGGCCGCCGCGTTTACTCCCCCCACCGCCTCGCCAATGAGCTCGTATATGGCTGCCCTCCTCTCCCCCCCCCCCTCGCTCAAAACCTAAGTACCAACCAATCCCACCTATCTCTCTGTCTGGGTGCTACCGTTGTCTCTCCGAACACCATTTTGTTAGAGATTGCCGCAATCCGGTCCACTGCCGGCGTTGTAGAGTGTCCGGGCACCGTGCAGGATCACCTCACTGCGCCATGGCTGCCCGCCGTCTTCTCCCGTCGCCTCCTGCCTCAGCTGCTTCCCTCATCCGCCCCACCGCACCACCCCCGCCACCTCCACCTCCTCCCACCCGTCGGGCCTCCACCCCCTATCCCTCTACTCGCCTACGTGCCTTCTTGCTGCTAGACGGCCTGGGCGCACCGGCTTGCGACCTTGGGGAGGACGAAGCCAGCCAGGATGCGGCTCCGCCAGCCCCTCGCTTCCATGATGTTTCCTTGTATGTGGTGGTCTCGTCTCCGCCCCCCTCCCCCGTGGCCTCCCCTCCGGCACACGACCACCCGGAGATGGCCCGGGCTCCGTCACCCCCGCCCCCACCTCCCATGTTGCAGTCTGCGGAGGCTCTCGACTCGGGCAGTGAGGACCCGTCGCTCCCGGTGTCCGGGTCCTCCCTCTCCTCTCGCTCGTACAGGCACTCCATTGGTGCGGAGTCGCAGCAGCCAGACTCAGCTGAGGTCTTCATGCCAGATGGAGACTATGTGGCGGCCATGCGCCTCGCCGTTGTCACCCTCGAGCCCCCTACTGCCTTCCATAACGACACCATGGTGGTCTAGGCTGCCGTCCTCCGCTACATCAGCCATCACCTCCCGGAGACTATCCTGTTGGCGGTGGGGGCCATGTATCTTCGGTTTGCCTCTAAGGCGGACCACGAGCAGGCCATGGCCTGGCAGCCTTTCCCGTACGAGGGGGTGCACATCGAGCTTCACCGTGAGGAGGCTTATAGGCGTGTCGACTGATGTCTACTACACAACCTTCTTCTTGTAGATATTGTTGGGCCTCCAAGTGCAGAGATTTGTAGGACAGTAGCAAATTTCCCTCAAGTGGATGACCTAAGGTTTATCAATCCGTAGGAGGCGTAGGATGAAGATGGTCTCTCTCAAGCAACCCCGCAACCAAATAACAAAGAGTCTCTTGTGTCCCCAACACACCCAATACAATGGTAAATTGTATAGGTGCACTAGTTTGGCGAAGAGATGGTGATAAAGTGGTATATGGATGGTAGATAAAGGTATTTGTAATCTGAAATTATAAAAACAGCAAGGTAACTAATGATAAAAGTGAGCGTAAACGGTATTGCAATGATAGGAAATAAGGCCTAGGGTTCATACTTTCACTAGTGCAAGTTCCCTCAACAATAATAACATAATTGGATCACATAACTATCCCTCAACATGCAACAAAGAGTCACTCCAAAGTCACTAATAGCGGAGAACGAACGAAGATATTATGGTAGGGTACGAAACCACCTCAAAGTTATTCTTTCCAATCAATCTGTTTGGCTATTCCTATAAGTGTCACAAAAAGCCCTAGAGTTCGTACTAGAATAACACCTTAAGACACAAATCAACCAAAACCCTAATGTCACCTCAAGTATCCGTGGGTATGATTATACGATATGCATCACACAATCTCAGATTCATCTATTCAACCAACACATAGAACCTCAAAGAGTGCCCCAAAGTTTCTACCGGAGAATCATGACAAAAACGTGTGCCAACCCCTATGCATAGGTTCATGGGCGGAACCCGCAAGTTGGTCACCAAAACATACATCAAGTGAATCACGTGATATCCCATTGTCACCACAGATATGCACGGAAAGACATACATCAAGTGTTCTCAAATCTTTAAAGACTCAATCCGATAAGATAACTTCAAAGGGGAAACTCAATCCATTACAAGAGAGTAGAGGGGGGAAGAAACATCATAGGATCCAAATATAATAGCAAAGCTCGCGATACATCAAGATCGTATCACCTCAAGAACACGAGAGAGAGAGAGAGAGATCAAACACATAGCTACTGGTACATACCCTCAGCCCCGAGGGAGAACTACTCCCTCCTCGTCATGGAGAGCACCGGGATGATGAAGATGGCCACCGGAGAGGGATTGCCCCCTCCGGCAGGGTGCCGGAACGGGTCTAGATTGGCTTTTGGTGGCTATGGAGGCTTCTGGCGGCGGAACTCCCGATCTATTGTGATCTTCGATAGTTTTAGGATATATGGAGATATATAGGTGGAAGAAGTACGTCAGGGGGGCCACGAGGGGCCCACGAGGGTGGAGGGCGCGCCCAGGGGGGTGGGCGCGCCCCCTACCCCGTGGCCTCCTTGAAGCTTCCCTTACGTGCACTTAAAGTCTTCTAGGCTTCTTTCCTTCCAAAAATGGGTTCCGTGAAGTTTCAGGTCAATTGGACTCCGTTTGGTTTCCTTTTCTTCGAAACCCTAAAACAAGGTAAAAACATAAACTGGCACTGGGCTCTGGGTTAATAGGTTAGTCCCAAAAATGATATAAAAGTGTATAATAAAGCCTGTAAACATCCAAAACAGTAGATAATATAGCATGGAGCAATCAAAAATTATAGATACGTTGGAGACGTATCATCGACGTCCACGTCAACACCTGCGTCCTCCTTGCGGCCTCTGGGTTCGCGGCCAAGTTTCTCAACCCGGTCGGCATCCACGCTGCTTTCGCCTCCTTTGGGAAGGTGCTTGGGATCGACCCACTTGTCCTCTCCGGGCGTGAGCTCGCCACGGTCCGCGTCGTCGTCCATCTTAGGGACGCGCACGACGTTCCCTGCGACATCTGGCCTCTCGGCGGACGCTGGGGCACGCGTGTCGTCATGGTCTGGCCTGTGCGGGCCTGGTCGGCGGCGGACTCGTACACACGTGATGGCCTCTGCATCCCCTTCTTTCGCCCACCGTCACCTCCCTTCGCCCACAACCTTCCCCCTCCCCCTGCCCGGTCGTCCCCAGGGGCGTGCCCGTGGTGGTGGCCCTACTGCGCCTGCTCACGGGCATGGGCGTGGGGGCGGGCAGAGGCTCGCCTCGGTGCTTCAAATCCTGGGGGTTCCTCCGTGCCCACCTTCGACTGAGGAGCTCAGCGTCGGGCGCGTCGGCTGCTTGCTGCCTCGTGTGGTCTCCCCGTCCCCCGGCTCGCCGCTCTTCTTTGGCTCCGAGAGCCCGCGCTCCCAACTGTCCATCACTGAGATCACGGGATGCGAGCTGGTGGGTGATGCCTCCAAGACCATGGACTGTGCTGCCATGGTCGAGGAGCAATGTCGCAGCGCCCACCTCGCCAAGAAAGAGGCCCCCGCCTGGGTCAGCATGGAGGCCAAGGCCATCAAGCTGCATGCTCTCAAGGACGCGCTTTCTGGCTGTCCCCCCCCCCCCGTCTCAAGTCCAGAGTGATGAAGGGTCGGCTTCTAGACTCGGTGATCGCCCCCATGGGCATGAAGCATGTGTCCGATTTGCGGGCTGCCACCTCCATCCCTGCCTCCACGGTGACTCCGACTAAGGATGTTTAGTTCGGCCTTGCTCTGTCGCACATCAACTGGCGCGTGCTCCCCCTCGGGTTATCCTTTCGGCCCCGATGTAACTGGGCATGCTGCTCTTGTAGTTTGCATGGGTTGTTGTTTCTTTCCCTTCTGTAGCGAGCGTTGTTGTGCTCACCCCTTCTGTTCGGGTGCTAGCTATTGTAATGGGTAGTGCGTCCGTTAGGTCTCTTCGCCTGTTATCCTGGAACGTTCAAGGCCTGGGGGACAAGGATAAATGTGATGTTGTCAAAAACTCTGTGTGTTCCGCGGATCCCAGCTTTGTTTGTCTTCAGGAAACAAAACTCTCGCAACTCGACTCTCGCAAAGCTATCTCTTTCCTCCCTGGGCGACTGTTGCAGTTTGTTGCTAAGCATGTCGATGGCAGCCGAGGTGGGGTGGTTATTGCCTGGGACCCCTCCTCCTTCGCTCGTGTCTCCTCCTCGGAGTCCACCTTCTCTCTCATGGTCACTCTAGCTTGCGCCTCCAAGGGTGCCTGCCTCGCTCTGACTAACGTCTATGCGCCCCCTGGTCATTCTCTCGCAACGGCTTTCGTCCAGGACATGCTCACCCTCCCTTCCAGCGTCACCGGGGCTTGGCTCGTGGTGGGGGATTTCAACCTCATCCGCCACCACAGTGAGAAGAGTGGGGCTCATTTTCACGCTGGGCGCGCGGCCGCCTTCAACTCATTAATCAACTCGCTTGCGCTCCATGAGCTGCATTTATCGGACCGCCTTTTCACCTGGTCGAACCGTCAAAACCCCCTGATCCTAGCCAGGCTTGACCGGGCGTTTTCTGAAAACTCTTGGGATGCTGCTTTCCCGGACACATCCCTAGAGTCTCATCCTTGCACCACTTCCGATCACGTGCCCCTCCTAGTCACTGCTTCGACCAAAATCCTGAAACCGTCACGGTTTTTCTTCGAAAATGCTTGGTGATACGTCCATTTTGCATCATGCTTTTATATCGATATTTATTGCATTATGGGTTGTTATTACACATTATGTCACAATACTTATGCCTATTCTCTCTTATTTTACAAGGTTTACATGAAGAGGGAGAATGCCGGCAGCTGGAATTCTGGGCTGGAAGAGGAACAAATATTAGAGACCTATTCTGCACAACTCCAAAAGTCCTGAAACTTCACGGGAGCACGTTTCAGAATATATAAAAAATATTGGGCGAAAGAAGTACCACGGGGGGGCACCCACCGTCCATGATGGTGGGGGCACACCCTACCCCCTGGGCGCGCCCCCTGCCTCGTGGGCCCCCTGGCAGCCCTCTGATGCCCATCTTTGGCTATATGCAGTTTTTCATCGAGGAAAAATCATAAGCAAGCTTTCGGGACGAAACTCCGCCGCCACGAGGCAGAACCTTGGCGGAACCAATCTAGGGCTTCGGCGGAGCTGTTCTACCAGGGAAACTTCCCTCCAGGAAGGGAAATCATCACCATCGTCATCACCATCAATCCTATCATCGGGAGGGGGTCAATCTTCATCAACATCTTCACCAGCACCATCTCATCTCAAACCCTAGTTCATCTCTTGTATCCAATCTTTGTCCCAAAGCCTCGGATTGGTACCTGTGGGTTGCTAGTAGTGTTGATTACTCTTTGTAGTTGATGCTAGTTAGTTTATTTGGTGGAAGATCATATGTTCAGATCCATTATGCATATTAATACCCCTATGATTATGAACATGAATATGATTTGTGAGTAGTTACGTTTGTTCCTGGGAACATGGGAGAAGTCTTGCTATAAGTAGTCACGTGAATTTGGTATTCGTTCAATATTTTGATGAGATGTATGTTGTCTTTCCTCTAGTGGTGTCATATGAACATCGACTACATGAAACTTCACCATTGTTTGGGCCTAGGGGAAGGCATTGGGAAGTAATAAGTAGATGATGGGTTGCTAGAGTGACAGAAGTTTAAACCCTAGTTTATGTGTTGCTTCGTAAGGGGCTGATTTGGATCCATATGTTTCATGCTATGGTTAGGTTTACTTTAATACTTCTATTGTAGTTGCGGATGCTTGCAATAGGTGTTAATCATAAGTGGGATGCTTGTCCAAGGAAGGACGGTACCCAAGTGCCAGTCCACCCACATATCAAATTATCAAAGTAGCGAACGCGAATCATATGAACGTGATGAAAACTAGCTTGACGATAATTCCCATGTGTCATCAGGAGCGCTTTCCTTTATATAAGAGTTTGTCCAGGCTTTTCCTTCGCTACAAAAGGGATTGGGCCATCTTGCTGCACCTTATTTACATAAGTATTCAAAACCTACAGATTACTACAAACTGTTCTGTTTTTGACAGATTCTGTTTTTTGTGTGTTGTTTGCTTATTTTGATGCATCTATGCCTAGTATCGGAGGGTATGAACCATAGAGAAGTTGGAATACACTAGGTTTAACACCAATATAAATAAAGAATGAGTTCATTACAGTACCTTAAGTGGTGGTTTGTTTTCTTATACTAACGGAGCTCATGAGATTTTCTGTTGAGTTTTGTGTTGCGAAGTTTTCAAGTTTTGGGTAAGGATTTGATGGATTATGGAATAAGGAGTGGCAAGAGCCTAAGCTTGGGGATGCCCAAGGCACCCCAAGGTAAAATTCAAGGACAACCAAAAGCCTAGGCTTGGGGATGCCCCGGAAGGCATCCTCTCTTTCGTCTTCTTCCATCGGTAACTTTACTTGAGGCTATATTTTTATTCACCACATGATATGTGTTTTGCTTGGAGTATCTTGTCTGATTTGAGTCTTTGATTTTTAGTTTACCACAATCATACTTGCTGTACACACCTTTTGGGAGAGACACACATGAATTGGAATTTATTAGAATACTCTATGTGCTTCACTTATATCTTTTGAGCTAGATAATTTTGCTTGGGTTCTTCATTTATATCTTTTAGAGCACGGTGGTGGTTTTATTTTATAGAAATTATTGATCTCTCATGCTTCACTTATATTATTTTGAGAGTCCTTTAGAACATCTTGGTAATTTGCTTTGGTTATGAAATTAGTCCTAATATGATATGCATCCAAGATGGGTATAATAAAAATATCATAGAAAGTGCATTGAATACTATGAGAAGTTCGATACTTGATAATTGTTTTGAGATATGAATATGGTGATATTAGAGTGTTCTAGTTGAGTAGTTGTGAATTTGAGAAATACTTGTGTTGAAGATTGCAAGTCCCGTAGCATGCACGTATGCTAACCTTGTGTAACAAATTTGAAACATGATGTGTTATTTGATTGTCTTCCTTATGAGTGGCGGTCGGGGACGAGCGATGGTATTTTCCTACCAATCTATCCCCCTAGGAGCATGCGCGTAATGCTTGGTTTTTGATGACTTGTAGATGTTTGCAATAAGTGTGTGAGTTCTTTATGACTAATGTTGAGTCCATTGATTATACGCACTCTCACCCTTCCATCATTGCTAGCCTCTTCGGTATCGTGCATTGCCCTTTCTCACCTGGAGAGTTGGTGCAAACTTCGTCGGTGCATCCAAACCCCGTGATATGATACGCTCTATCACACATAAACCTCCTTATATCTTCCTCAAAACAGCCACCATACCTACCTATTATGGCATTTCATAGCCATTCCGAGATATATTGCCATGCAACTTTCCACCGTTTCATTTATGACACGCTTCATCATTGTTGTCGGTGTCAAAACCGGCGGATCTCGGGTAGGGGGTCCCGAACTGTGCGTCTAAGGCGAATGGTAACAGGAGGCAGGGGACACGATGTTTACCCAGGTTCGGGCCCTCTTGATGGAGGTAAAACCGTACGTCCTGCTTGATTATTCTTGATGATATGAGTATTACAAGAGTTGATCTACCACGAGATCAGAGAGGCCAAACCATAGAAGCTAGCCTATGGTCTGATTGTATGTTGTCCTACGGACTAAAATCCTCCGGTTTATATAGACACCGGAGGGGGCTAGGTTTACACAAGGTCGGCTACAAAGGAGGAGATATCCATATCCGTATTTCCTAGCTTGCCTTCCACGCCAAGTAGAGTCCTATCCGGACACGGGACGAAGTCTTCAATCTTGTATCTTCATAGTCCAACAGTCCGGCCAAAGGATATAGTCCGGCTGTCCGGAGACCCCCTAATCCAGGACTCCCTCAGTAGCCCCTGAACCAGGCTTCAATGACGATGAGTCCGGTGCGCAGTGTTGTCTTCGGCATTGCAAGGCGGGTTCCTCCTCCGAATACACCATGGAAGAATTTGAATGCAAGGATAGTGTCTGACCCTGCAAAATAAGTTCCACATACTGTTGGAAATATGCCCTAGAGGCAATAATAAAATGGTTATTATTATATTTCCTTGTTCATGATAATTGTCTATTGTTCATGCTATAATTGTGTTATCCGGAAATTGTAATACATGTGTGAATACATAGACCACAACACGTCCCTAGTGAGCCTCTAGTTGACTAGCTCGTTGATCAAAAGATAGTCATGATTTCCTGACTATGGACATTAGATGTCATTGATAACGGTATCACATCATTAGGAGAATGATGTGATGGACAAGACCCAATCCTAAGCATAGCTCAAAGATCGTGTAGTTCGTTTGCTTGAGCTTTTCCGAATGTCAAGTATCATTTCCTTAGACCATGAGATTGTGCAACTCCTGGATACCGTAGGAGTGCTTTGGGTGTGCCAAACGTCACAACGTAACTGGGTGACTATAAAGGTGCACTACGGGTATCTCCGAAAGTGTCTGTTGGGTTGGCACGAATCGAGACTGGGATTTGTCACTCCGTATGACGGAGAGGTATCTCTGGGCCCACTCAGTAATGCATCATCATAATGAGCTCAATGTGACCAAGTGGTTGATCACGGGATCATGCATTACGGTACGAGTAAAGTGACTTGCCGGTAACGAGATTGAACGAGGTATTGGGATAGCGACAATCGAGTCTCGGGCGAGTAACGTACCGATTGACAAAGAGAATTGTATACGGGATTGATTGAATCCTCGACATCGTGGTTCATCCAATGAGATCATCGAGGAGCATGTGGGAGCCAACATGGGTATCCAGATCTCGCTGTTGGTTATTGACCGGAGAGTCGTCTCGGTCATGTCTGTTTGTCTCCCGAACCCGTAGGGTCCACACACTTAAGGTTCGGTGACGCTAGGGTTGTAGAGATATTAATATGCGGTAACCCAAAAGTTGTTCGGAGTCCCAGATGAGATCCCGGACGTCACGAGGAGTTCCGGAATGGTCCGGAGGTGAAGAATTATATATAGGAAGTCCAGTTTCGGCCATCGGGAAAGTTTCGGGGGTCACCGGCATTGTACCGGGACCACCGGAAGGGTCCCGGGGGTCCACCGGGTAGGGCCACCTATCCCGGAGGGCCCCATGGGCTGAAGTGGGGAAGGGAACCAGCCCCTGGTGGGCTGGTGCGCCCCCCCTTGGGCCTCCCCCTGCGCCTAGGGTTGGAAACCCTAGGGGTGGGGGCGCCCCACTTGGCTTGGGGGGCAAGCCACCCCCCTTGGCCACCCCCCCCCCTTTGAGATTCAATCTCTAGGGCCGGTGCCCCCCCTAGGGGCCCTATATATAGTGGGGGGAGGTCAGCCGCACCCTAGCACCTAGCGCCTCCCTCTCCCTCTCGCTGAGCTTGGCGAAGCCCTGCCGAGATCGCCGTTGCTTCCACCACCACGCCGTCGTGCTGCTGGATCTCCATCAACCTCTCCTTCCCCCTTGCTGGATCAAGAAGGAGGAGACGTCTTCCCAACCGTACGTGTGTTGAACGCGGAGGTGTCGTCCGTTCGGCGCTCGGTCATCGGTGATTTCGATCACGACGAGTACGACTCCATTAACCCCGTTCTCTTGAACGCTTCCGGGCGCGATCTACAAGGGTATGTAGATGCACTCCCCTTTCCCTCGTTACTAGATAACTCCATAGATTGATCTTGGTGATGCGTAGAAAATTTTAAATTCTGCTACGTTCCCCAACACATACCACCGTAGAGAGAATAATACTTCACAAATCTAATCTACTGACACGTTCTGATAGTATGACATCACTTCATGGCCCGGTTATTATTCGAACCGCTTTTCTCAACCAGCTCCGCACATATCGCGAGGCGGTTTTCTTGATACGTCTTGTCAAAGCAGAGATCGTGTTCCCCTTATCATGGGATTCTCATCAATACGGACGTGGGTAACCCAACCGCGCCATCAATTGCGGCGCCTGGGGAATAAGCGGTTTTGCCAGGCAAGTGGGAGACTCATCGCCTCCTCCGCCCTTATAAAGGAACAAAGATTTACTTTTTACACCCACGCCTTCTTCCTTCTCGCTTACCCATTCCCGCACACTCGAGCTCTAGCGCCCAAGCTCGCGTTCTTCTTCTCAAACCACTCCAAGCATGTCTGGAGCAGGAGGCAAGTGCATGGTTTCCTCCGTCACGGAGGAAAACATCAAAAAGTTGCGGGGAGCCGGATACCTAGCTGCGAATATCGCGCACCAGCTGCTAAATGCGGGGCAGATCATCCCCATGCCCGAACCCCATGAGAGGGTAGTTTTTCTTACCCATTTCATCCGCGGACTAGGATTTCCTCTCCACCCATTTGTCTACGGGCTCATATTCTACTACGGGCTGGATTTTCATGATCTGGCTCCCAACTTCATCCTCAACATCTCGGCGTTTATCGTCGTGTGCGAGGCCTTCCTCCACATTAGGCCCCACTTCGGCCTATGGCTGAAAACCTTCAATGTCAAACCGAAGGTGGTGGGTGGCCAGCAAGCAGAGTGCGGAGGCGCCATGGTGGGCAAGATGCCTAATGTCACCTGGCTCGAGGGTACCTACGTGGATACCATAAAGGGGTGGCAATCAGGGCGGTTCTACATCACCGAGACGCGTGACTCCAACTGGGCGGCGGCCCCCAAATTTTGATCCGGAATCCCCACGCGGCTCACCTCCTGGAAAAAGAAGGGCATGTCCTGGGGTTCTTCGGTAGAGCTAACCGGACTCCAGACCTGCATCAAGAACATGACGAACAAGAAAATTAAGCTCGTCAACATGGTCCAGGTTATGCTCTTCCGCCGGATCCTTCTGTGCCAACGACGGGCATTTGTTTTGTGGGAGTTCGACTCGGCCCAGCACCAGATGCTGCGAGAACTCTACGACACGACGCACGAGGACGTCTGGAGGGTGCTGTTCAAGGGCGCCGAGATGCCTCCCTCCCTCACCGAGGACCGCGGACTCAGCACAAAGCGTCGCACCCATCCAGTAGGCTTTTTATATCTCTCAGGGTATTTATGTGCCCTGGTTTAGTTATGTGTTGGATCTAAGCTCTTATGTCATTAACAGGACTGGATAAAGACAACGGAGCAGCTTGATTGCCCAGCCCCCCTGCCTGAAGATCCTGCAAACGCTCTTCTAACGAAGATGCTGACTCCGGCACCTTACGAGGTGCCGGAAAAGACGGCCAAGAAGAAGGTCGCGGGGACCCAAAAGGGTCTCCGGTGCAAGGTTCTATTGGACTCATCGTCCGATGAGTCCGATGCGCACTCCTCCCACGGAAACGAGGAGGAGGAGAAAAGTTCTCCCCCCCAGCCGGGGGAGACAAGAAAAGGAAGGCCGACCCATCCGGGGAGGCCGAAGGGTCCAAGAAGGGAAAGACCCTCCCTCCGGACTGTGCCACAATGGCCGCCGACAGCGGCGACGAGTGGCTACCCAGGGACGAGCCCCTGGCGAAGTCGTAAGTGTCCGGACACCATAGTACTTCATGGTATGTTTTATTGTACTGCCTTTGCTCACGCCGAACATGATTATGCAGTCCGGCCCGAGCTCATCTCGACGTACCCTCGTCGAGCGGCTCTTTGGGCTCGTCGGATATGAACAGCGGTTCTCCTCCGACGGCTTCCACCCCTTGCCCTACAGACAACGCCGAGGTGGTGTCTCAAAAGGCACCGACCCAAGGGGAGGTGATCCTGGGGGCGCCTCACGGCGACCTCCCGGACCCTGAGACCAAGGGAGCGAGGCTCCTACGGGCTTCGAGTTCGGGCCCCAGCCGGATACTGCGTCGGAACCTTTGATGGTTCCGGACTCCGGCAGGCGGTTCCCCATTAAGGGGGGCCAACCATCCGTGCCGGTGTCCTCTGTCCAACCAGAGGCACCGGACAACTTGTTGGAAGCGCTTCACAGCGCTTCCATCGATGAAGAACACCGCACTATCATGAGTGTGGTGATCAAGAAGGTTCAGTCCGCCAAAAACGGATTGACCGAAGCTTGCGCCAGCCTCCTAACAGGCTTTGAGGTAAGCATTCAAAATATAAAATATTACCGCATAGATAGTAGCCCCTGATGCTCTGTTCGGCGTTCGTGAAGAAAAGTCGAATAGAGTATCAAATGATAACTCATGAGTCTAATTATAGTATGTTTATGTGTATGTGCAGGCTTCCCTGCTGGCCGCTGCCGCACGTACTGCGGAGGTCTCTGCGCTGAAGCAGGCCCTGAAGTGGTCCGAGGACGAGCTCGGCCTTACCAAGGGGCAACTCGAAGAGAGCAAAGGTAAGATATACACCAGTTTATATAGTTAAAAAGAAGCTCGGTGTAAAGTAATAGGATCATCATGAATTTTTCAGGGGCCACGACCGAGGTGGAGACCCTGAGGAAGGCGTTGTCCACGGCCGAAGACAAAGCGGCCAAAGAATGCATTGAACGGGAAAAACAAGAAGCCCGAGTGGGCGAGGTGCAGCAAGAGCTCAAGGCTCTCGCCAAAAAGCACGAGTCCTTGGAGCTTGAATCCAAGACGCGAGAGTCTGAGCTCGCGCAGGCGCTTGAAAGCGTCCGGAGCGCCAAGGCCGAAGCCCACAAGGCCCTCCAGGAGATTGATGCAGCGAAGAAGATAGCAGCGGGTAAAGCATTCAATATGCAACGCAAGCATGTGAAGGAGACTTTCCTTTTTCTTACCTGAGTTCGGAGCTCTCCAGAAGCGTTTGCAGATCTTCCCCGCAGTGTGCTGGATGCCGTGGAGTTTTACCGGGCTGAGGAGGGGAGCTCAACGGAGAAGTTGTTCTGGTCTCAGTATACTGGGACCGAACACCCCGTGTCCTTGAGCGACCAGCTGAAGCAGTTGGTCAAACTTCACAAGGCGGCCGAACAGGCCATGAGGGGCCTTATAGTCCGGATGTGGCCTGGCGAGCCCCTGTCCGGCAGCTACTTCGGTCTGGTGAGGCGGCTGGTGGAAGCCTGCCCACGGTTGAGGTCATCAAGTGGTCCGTCTGCATCGAAGGTGCACGCAGGGCTTTTGCCCGGGCGAAGGTGCACTGGGCGAAGCTGGACGCCGTGAAGCTTGTGAAGGAGGGGCCGCCGGAGGGCAAGGAGCATCGCTGCCCCGAGAATTACTATGAGAGCGTCTTGAAGGGTTCCCGCTTAGTGGCAGATGAGTGTGCCAAGGATGTAATCTTTGAATGAACATGCCCATGTGATCCTGTAATATGAAACGAGTTCTTTTGCGCCATGCGACGCTTTCTTAATTTAAAATATTACCTTTTGTGCAGCCGTTTATAAAATCTGAGAGTTGGTCAGTCGTCGGATTTTACCCCCATGTAACTAGTACTGGGGTGTTCGGGGTAAATCTGAACACTCTTTACCCCAATTTTGGGTCCTTCAAGGGAGGTGCTCAGCGCGACGAACTAGGCAATCGGACTATAATGCTTTATCACTCTCACTTAGCCATAGAAGTCTATGATTTTAAATTTTTGGCGAAGCCCCTGGTATTCGGAGGGCCGAATTTGGGGCGCTATACACGCCTAAGCCGGACAAGGCCGACTCCTCACCCGAAGCGGAAAAAGTCTTTAAGGACTTGAGACCTCTCGAACAGCGACCAGTCTCTCGCCTTATCATGACAATCAGTTTTTGGCTTTCTCTACTAAGGTGCTCGTCCGGAAGAACCGGGACACAATCGCAGTAGTTCTCCCACCGCTACCTTAGCCGATATAGAGGAACGTAAGGTACCAAAGCATGGGAGCCGGGCAACCCAACATTTGACCCAAGACATGATTCGGAGCTGATGCATATAATGCTATAAGTTCGGGGTGTCGCACTGTCGAAAGTGTTTGGACTTCTTGCGCCGTATTATGGGGTAAACGAGATCCCCTAGCATACTGACCACACCCGAGCGTGCAGGTGCGGAATGTCATAAATGGACATATAAGAGAAAGAGAAAAACTTAAATAATGCAATGACAGATTAATAATATGCATTGTTATTTGAATAATACGTCGAAGCGTACTGGTACAACTAGTGCAATAAGCATAAAGTAGGACAATTCAAAATGTCCTATCCCAAGGCAAGCTACGCATAAATAGTGAAAAGCGGGTATATCAAGTATTACTAGAGACCACCTGGCGGTTCCCGTGTTCATCCTAGCTTCTTGTCGCCTTGGTTGTTGCTTTCGGGATGTGTCCGGCAATCGGACTGCCGGAAAGGGCTTCCGAAGAGTTAGGCCCTGAAAGAGAAAAGGAATGTCAAAGGTATACAGCCCCTGGTGTGGTTAAGCCATAATGCGGGGCGTGTCCTGATTGTGCCCCCGCCTATGTCCATGGTATTTTTAATGCGTAGTTATGTACGCGTGGCACGAATTTCGTCGCTGCCTTGGGACTGGGACGGGGGCTGGATTGCTAGGCGAGCGTTGATCGCGCCAGGCGATCCTGTTGCAGATTGTTCCGGACTCGCTTGAAGATGTCCGGGGGCTGTAACGCCGAATGAGTGGTCTGCCTGAACAGGCTGCTTTGTGCCTCTGCTGCAAGGGCCGCAGTGTGCTCTTCTGTATGGAGCGAGCGTTCTGTGTTTCCATTTATTGTTATGACCCTGCGGGGTCCTGGCATCTTGAGCTTGAGGTATGCGTAATGCGGCACTACATTGAATTTTGCAAATGTTGTCCGTCCGAGCAGTGCATGATAGCCACTGCGAAACGGGACGATGTCGAAGATTAACTCTTCGCTTCGGAAGTTATCCGGTGATCCAAAGACCACTTCCAGTGTGATTGAGCATGTGCAATGAGCCTCTACACCTGGGATGACGCCTTTAAAGGTGGTTTTGCTGGGTTTGATCCTTGAGGGATCGATACCCATTGTTCGCATTGTATCCTGATAAAGCACGTTTAGGCTGCTACCGCCGTCCATAAGGACTCGAGTGAGGTGAAATCCGTCAATGATGGGGTCTAGGACCGGTGCGGCGAATCCTCCATGACGGATGCTAGTGGGGTGGTCCCTGCTATCGAAGGTGATCGGACCAGCAGACCATGGGTTGAACTTTGGGGCGACGGGATCCATCACGTAGACGTCCCTTAGTGCACGCTTCCGCTCCCTCTTGGGAATGTGGGTTGCGTATATCATCTTCACTGTCTTCACTTGTGGGGGAAACCCCTTCTGTCCTCCTGGGTTCGGCGGCCGGGGCTCCTCCTCGTCATCGCTATGCAGCCCCTTGTCCTTGTTTTCGGCATTTAACTTGCCGGCCTGCTTGAACACCCAGCATTCTCTGTTGGTGTGATTGGTTGGCTTGTCAGGGGTGCCATGGATTTGACACGAGCGGTCCAGTATGCGATCCAGACTGGACAGAGCCGGAGTATTTCTTTTAAATGGCTTTTTCCGCTGACCGGATTTAGAGCCTCTGAATCCGGCATTGACTGTCGTATCTTCGGTGTTATCATCGTTATTGTGGCGCTTTGATCTATTACGACGCTGCCTACCGTTAACGTCTTTGGTATCCGAGGTATCTGGATTCCTTGATGTGTTGTTGCTGCGAGCCTGCCAGCTGTCCTCGCCCGCGCAAAAGCGGGTCATGAGTGTTGTGAGGGCTGCCATAGATTTCGGCTTCTCCTGGCCGAGGTGGCGGGTGTAGGATCAAAAGTATGTCTAGAGGGGGGTGATTAGACTACTTGACCAAATAAAAATCTAGCCTTTTCCCAATTTTAGTTCTTCGCAGATTTTAGTTATCTTAGCACAAGTCAAGCAATCTCCACACAATTCAAGCAAGCATGCAAAAGAGTATATGAGCAGCGGAAAGTAAAGCATGCAACTTGCAAGAATGTAAAGGGAAGGGTTTGGAGGATTCAAACGCAATTGGAGACACGGATGTTTTGTTGTGGTTCCGATAGGTGGTGCTATCGTACATCCACGTTGATGGAGACTTCAACCCACGGAGGGTAACGGTTGCGCGAGTCCATGGAGGGCTCCACCCACGAAGGGTCCACGAAGAAGCAACCTTGTCTATTCCATCATGGCCGTCGCCCATGAAGGACTTGCCTCACTAGCGGTAGATCTTTACGAAGTAGGCGATCTCCTTGCCCTTACAAACTCCTTGGTTCAACTCCACAATCTTGTGGGAGGCTCCCAAGTGACACCTAGCCAATCTAGGAGACACCACTCTCCAAGAAGTAACAATTGGTGTGTTGATGATGAACTCCTTGCTCTTGTGCTTCAAATGATAGTCTCCCCAACACTCAACTCTCTCACACAGGATTTGGATTTGGTGGAAAGAAGATTTGAGTGGAAAGCAACTTGGGGAAGGCTAGAGATCAAGATTCATATGGTTGGAATGGAATATCTTGACCTCAACACAAGTGTAGGTGGTTCTCTCTCAGAAAATGTGTATTGGAAGTGTAGGTATGTTCTGATGGCTCTCTCCACGAATGAAGAGTGGGTGGAGGGGTATATATAGCCTCCACATAAAATCTAACCGTTACACACAATTTGACAAACTCGGTGGGACCGAATGGTTAAACTCGGTCGGACTGATTCAGCAAACCTAGTGACCGTTAGGATTTTTGGTGGGACTGAGATGCAACTCGGTAGGACCGATATGGTTAGGGTTAGGGCATAATGTAATCTCGGTGTGACCAATTACACAAACTCGGTGGGACCGATTTTGGTAATAAGCTAACCAGAGAGTTGGTCAGGTAAACTCGGTGGGACCGATTCGCTCATCTCGGTGAGACCGAAATGTTACAAAAGGGAAACAGAGAGTTTACATTGCAATCTCGATGGGACCGATCGCTCATCTCAGTAAGACCGAAACGTTACGAAGGGAAACAGAGAGATTACAATCCCATCTCGGTGAGACCGAGATTCCTATCGGTGAGACCGATTTGCCTAGGGTTTGTGGTAGTGGCTATGACATTTGAAACTCGGTGGCGCCGGATAGAAAGAATCGGTGGGGCCGAGTTTTACTTTTGGTTTAGGTCATATGTGGATGTGGGAAGGTAGTTGGGGGTTTTGGAGCATATCACTAAGCATTTTGAGCAAGCAAGCCATTAAGCAACACCTCATCCCTCCTTGATAGTATTGGCTTTTCCTATAGACTCAATGTGATCTTGGATCACTAAAATATAAAATGTAGAGTCTTGAGCTTCAAGCTTGAGCCAAACTTTTTGTCCTTAGAATTTTGAGGGATCCACTTTCCTCATCCATGCCATGCCATTCATTGAGCTTTTCCTGAAATATTAATCTTGGAATAGTGTTAGCTCAATGAGCTATATGTTGTTAGGAATTACCAAAACCATACAGGGTTAGTTGCACTTTCAATCTCCCCATTTTTGGTAATTGATGACAACATATAGATCAAAGCTTCGACAAATGATAATAAGTGTGAAAGATATTGTCGCTTTGAGAAGTATGTGAAAAGCAAGAGCTCCCCCTAAATTTGTGCATATCTTAAGATTTGCTTTGGAGTGCAAATGCACAATGAGTTAGGATCATGGGTTACTCTTCCATGTCACATACATCTTGGTGGAGCACTCAAAATGATAAGAATTAAATACATGCACTCATCACCAAGCAAAGTGAATGATCATATAAGGATAAGTAAGATAATATCATCTAACAAGCATAAGTGTAGCTTATGATCAACCACATGATCATCAATGTCTCACAGATAATAGCATAGTATCTCAAGCAATCAAAAGACAAACAAAGTTCAACCACCAAAGCAAGAGAGAATAAAAAGCAACGCTCTCTCTCAAAGCCTATGATCTATACATTTTTCTCCCCCTTTGGCACAAGTTACCAAAAAGTTCATAGAAAATGCATAGCACTAGAACGTATCTCAAGCTTGGTCTTTAGGTGGTGGTGTCTGGAGAACGCAAAGGACAAAGGCTTCAGTTGATGTGGATGGAGCTGAAGGAGTTGGTGCTGGAGCTGGTTGCGCTGGAGTTGTAGCTGGTGCAGATGAAGTGACTCTAGTGTCTGTTACTGGCACTGCAGTTGATCTCTGAGCTCGAGGCACTCAGGCAAATGCATCAGTGGTTGTCTTGCCCTTCCTCTCCTGCATATCATCTTGAAGTTGCTCCACAAAAGACTGAATCTCAATTACCTTCACATCTAAATCATAGAATTTTTGCTCCACGATTCTTTCCAAGCTCTCCTGGTTTTGAGTCAGGGTGGCCAGTCCCTTCTCAATCCTCAGAGTGGATGCAATCAAGTAGCCAAGCTGATCTTGCTTGCTTTTCAAAAAGTACTCAGATGCCTCCTCTTGAGTTGGCATCTTGGCAGCCTTCTCTTTCTTTGCTTTCTCCTTCTTCTCTTGAGCTTGTACTGATGATGGTTCATTCTCATTCATCACAACTTGATTGTCCTCAAAGTCTGGGTAGATAGGCAAGTGTTACTTATCCAACAAGTATGTGCATGTGCCCATGTTTGAGTTTATCAACTCCTGGATCTGTGGGGCATATCCACAACTTCTTTTCTGGTCAGCTGCAGTCCTCTTGATAGTCTCAACTATAAGGCTCATGACCTTGAACTTCTGTGGCACATCAAATATATGTAGCAAGTTAATTGCATGGCCTCTAATCATTCTGTGATCACCAGACTTGGGCAAGAGAGTGTGCCTAAGGATCCAATTGATTGTAGGCATCCCTGACAGCAAGTGTTTTACTGACCCAAACTGGTGAGTCTCAAGATCATCTTCAGGAATCTCCTTGTACATGTTTGCCATAGAGTTTTGATCCATCTTCTTCTTGGCATAGACATCCAAGTCATCATCTTCTTCCTTAGGAGCATTGATCAGATTTTCCCATTCCTCAATAGTTGAGTGGTACCTTGTACCTTCAGACATCCATACTATCCTGCCATCTGGATAGAAGTGTGTTGTGGAGTAGAATTGCATTATGAGCTCCTCATTCCACTTTGTGAGCTTCTGCCCAACAAAGTCTGCAACTCCACAAGCACTGAAGCTGTCAAACACACCAGGATAGTGTTCCTCATTTTCCTTGATATACTTCCAGTCGACCCACCTCATTTCACACACTATAGGCTTCTTGTCCAATAACACAGTCTCATAGAAGTCCTGTTGTTCCTTTGTGTGGAACCTGTAATCAACAGCAGTCCTTCTCCTGGTAGCATATGGATCTGTCTCTCTCCATTTCCTCAACCCTGAGTCTCTCCTGATCTTCATGTTCTCAGCCACAGGATGAGCATCATTATGGTCTGGAATCTTGGGTTTGAGCTTTCTCAGGACTTGCCCTTCATCATCTTCATCAGCAGCAACTTCAGGCACTGGGGCCTTGTTCTTCTCAGCAGCTGGTATACTCCTGGTATTCCTCTTAGGTGCACTCTTGGGCTTGGAGGCTGCTTTGGGTTCTTCTTTGGGCTTCGATGAAGCAGCCCCTGTCCTGATAGCATCACCCATAAACTTCTGTGCCTTGGGTGTTGGTGCAGCAACCTCTTCTTCTTCTTCCATCATGGAAGCCTTTCCAATCACTCTGGATATGGTCTTCTTGACCCTTTCCTTCCTTTTCTTTCCTTCTGCAGTAGCCTCTTTGGGTTCAGATCCCAAAGGGACTTGAGTAGATGCTCTGGCCTTAGAAATTGAAATTCTCTTTGCAGGAACCTTTTGCTTCATGCCTGGCTTGGTGGCAGCAGCAGTGCTATATTCCTTCTTAACCACTTTCTTCTTGGAAGTGGCCTCATCCTCAACTGCCACATAGTCTTCATCCTCAGACTCTGAAGTTTTCTTCTTCCTTGTTCTGGTGGCTGCTTTGGGCAAGTTGCTGGGAGTGCTCCTGCTACCATCATCTGAACTGCTAGAGGGACTAGTGCCCTCACTCAGGTGAACCTGCTCCTCTGACCTGTTCTAGCTATCACTCTGATCAGACATATTGCAAACACTGACTGCAGACCCTGTGAATAGATATAGATGAGATAGAGTGGATGAGCATCACAAAATGCAGAGGTTTTTGCAAAAGAGTGAGTCAAAAACTTAGTTTTAGTTTTCCACAGAAAGCATTTCGGATCAACCGATTTGTAAACTTGGTGATACTGAAGCAGCTGTTGGAACCTAAACTAGTGAACTCGGTCAGACCGAGTCACAGTTCGGTGGCACCGAGACTGCTAGGGTTTCACAAAGTCCTGAACTCGGTCACACCAATTTGCAATTCTCGGTCAGACCAAAAATTACATGTGCAATGGTCTGAGCCGAATCGGTGGTATCGAGTTCCACAACTCGGATGGTCCGAGATGGTTTCGGCGGAAACCTAACCCTAAATTTTCAATTCAACTCTAATCTACGGAGTGTTCTGACTGGATAGAAGCGTTTCAATCGTGGTAAGAATCATAATAAACACAATGTGCTAGGAATCGGACGGGGATAGCACTGTGATCGAGTCCATACCCTAGTTCGGCGATGAACTCGCTACGGCGGCAACGACGGGGAAGAATTTCGTTGACGGCGGCGGAGACCAGCGACAAGAGGCGGCTGGCGACGAGGAGGACAATCCGGAGACCAAGGAGGCAGAGCGAGCTATGCGCGGGCGAAGGGGTTTCGGAGAAATTTCCAAAATTTTGCCCGTGAGTATATATAGCCCGACCCTGTCGGTGTGACCGAGTGGAACAACTCGGTGGCACCGAGATTCATAACTGCAAGCAGTTACTGAAACTCGGTGTGACCGAAAGGTTCAAATCGGTTGCATCGAGATTGAAAACCTAGATCGACTTAGTGATCTCGGTATGACCGAAATGGAGGAATCGGTCAGACCGAAAAGCATAAAGAAGTTTTGGAAGTTTAAGTCTATGACGAATCGAGGACTCCGAGTGCTCCTCACACAGAGTGGTTCGAATCTGACTTGATCAAATTTTGTGATGTAGCATGAATAGAGTTTGAGACGAGAAAAGCATAGATAGCTAGAGAGGGTTCTTAGGCATTCTTGTCCATCCACTTGGCAAAAGAAAATAAAACCAATCAATCAAAACAACAAGTGGATGTCCTCAAATGAGTAAAATATGCAATCAACATGCTCACACAATAAAATGGCAATTGAAATATGTGGCAAAGCATGCACAACCAATTCTAGCATCTATCAAACAATTGGCGATGACTAGGTCATCTATATATGAGTATATTGACTTAGGAGTCAAATGAGAACATTTGATCATAGGTCATACTCATCGTTTAAGCACAAGTGGGGTTACCACTTTTACATAATGCATTTGTTGTGTTCACACCATTAGAGTTGCTTTAGCTTAATTCTTAGAGTAAAGCTCCCCCTAGATGTGAGATCCCCCCTAAGAGGGATGAACTAACCTTGGGTTTTGTCGATGATGACTTCATGTAGATGTTGAAGATGTGGATGCTCAATGTTGATGTAGATCATTTGGAGCTATCCATTGGAGTGAGTTGCACTTTCAATACCTACACGGGTTAGTCCCACAAGGAACAAACAAGGATATCCATAGACATAAAGTGATGCACACACAAGATGATGTCTATGAAAGCTTTTAGGTTACCTTGTCCCTTGTCTTACCAACAAGAGGGTTGTGACTCCTTGAACTAGTGCAAGATGTGGAAGTTGATTGCACTTGTTCTTGCCAAGATGATAAGAGTGAAGTATGTTGGTGGAGTCACCCTCAAGAACTCTCTAGTTCTTCTTCTTCGGGATCCACACCATCTTGATGGGAATCCTCGGTGTTGTAGTTGTACTTGATGAAGTGGAACTTGAAGTAGTCTTGGGAACCCACTTGACCAAGGCCTTAGGAGCTTCTTCAAATGCATCAATTTCCTCTTGAAGATTGTCCTTTCCTTTTTGCTTGTGGTCTTGTGGTGGAAGATCATCTTGAGCTTGTGTCCCTTTGAGAGAAGTAGGATCATACTTCTCTTGTTGAGGAACAAACTTCGTCTTGGGGTATTGATCTTCTTCCCACTCAACTCCATTGGCATTGAACTTTCGTTCAAAACCAACACCTTGATTCTTCCGGTGCCTTCCTTGGTTGCGTACAATTTCCTCGAATTGCTTACTTACGGCAAGGCTCTTGTAAACACCTTTCTCTATAATTCCCTTCAATAAGCTATTTTCTTGCTCAAGTGTAACTTGGCTAAGAGAATCATTAGTGGAATCAAGAGAACTACTAGAAGCAACAATATTGGATTTAGCATGATTATTGTTACTACTAGAGGAAGAATCTTTCTTGTTCTTGTTGCTAGACTTGACTTGAGGCATGTAAGTGGATAAGAGTAAACGCTTGGCAATGTAAGAAGAACTTTTCTTACGAAGATCATCATTGATTGCTTTTAAGAACGCATGCTCTTGCTCAAGGTTGAGCTTTTCAAAGCGCAATTTCTCATGAGTCCTTAAAAGTTCTCGATGATCTCCTAAGATAGTTTCATGAGCTAACTTAAGAGTGTTTAGTTCTTTAGTTAGAAACTCAATCTTCTCCTTATCATTGTCATTCGTTTTATCTTGATTAGCATGATTAATTGACGTTTCATCATAGTATTCATCACTAGAGTTGTCAACAAGTAAATCATCATCACCTAATAAGTCATCTTCATCACTATTAAAATTAACATACTCGGGGTGTGATACCTTTGGGCCTTTAGCCATGAAGCATGTTCCAACTCCTTCATTTGGTGAGTCAAATATGTCGTAGGAGTTGGTTGTCACAAGTGCTAGACTGGCAACACCTTCATATTGAGTATATTCGGAGTCGGAGTGATAGTTTCTCTCGGAGTGGTTATCGGAGTCAGAGCCGGATACCCATTCACCAACATGAGCTTGATGTCTTCGTTTTGTGTATCTCCTTGATGACTTGTCCTTTCTTTCCGAATCCTTGCTTCTCCGTGAGGGTCTTCGTTCATAACGATCATCTCTACTCCTTCTTTCTCTAGATGGTGATTCTTCTCTTCTACTTTTTCTCTTGGGAGAATCTTCTCTTCTCTTGTAGGGGGTCGTACACTCATTGGAATAGTGTCCGGGCCTTCCACAATTGTAGCAATTTCGCTCTCGACTAGAAGATCTTTTGTCATTGTAGGACCTTGACTTGGAGCTTCTCTCTTTGCTTCTACTCTTGTAGAACTTGTTGAAGTTCTTCACCATTAAGCTCAATTCTTCATTGAAGGTTTGTTTCTCACTCGATGATGTGGGGGCTTCACATGAGGCTTTGTAAGCACCACTTGATTTGTTGTGAAGTTCCTCTTTATCCTTGAGTGACATCTCATGAGCAACAACTCTTCCGATGACTTCCGTTGGCTTGAGATCTTTGTGATTGGGCAGCATTTGGATCAATGTGCACACGGTATCATATTTTACATCCAAGGCTCTTAGGATCTTCTTGATGATGAATCTATCGGTCATCTCTTCACTCCCTAAGCCGGCAATCTCATTTGTGATAAGAGCAAGCCTAGAGTACATTTCAGCGACACCTTCACCATCCTTCATTTTGAACTTGTCAAGTTGACTTTGAAGCACATCCAATTTGGATTCGTTGACGGAGTCGGTACCTTCGTGCATATCAATGAAAGTATCCCAAATTTCCTTTGCATTCTCAAGACGGCTCATTTTGTTGAATTCTTCGGGGCACAATCCGTTGAAGAGGATATCACACGCTTGAGTGTTGTATTGCAGCATCTTCAACTCTTCCGCGGTAGCTTCACGGTTCGGTTCTTTCCCATCAAAGAATTCACCTTGCAAGCCAATACACACAATAGCCCAAATGGCGGGGTTATGTCCAAGAATATGCATTTTCATCTTATGCTTCCAACTAGCAAAATTAGTGCCATCAAAGTAAGGACCTCTACGGTGATAATTTCCCTCGCTGGATGCCATACTCTCCTAGGTTGTGAAACCAAGGCTATGACCACCAAAAGCTATGGAAATCAAAGCAAATGGAGACCAAAGCTCTGATACCACTTGTAGGATCGAAAGTATGTCTAGAGGGGGGTGATTAGACTACTTGACCAAATAAAAATCTAGCCTTTTCCCAATTTTAGTTCTTGGCACATTTTAGCTATCTTAGCACAAGCCAAGCAATCTCCACACAATTCAAGCAAGCATGCAAAAGAGTATATGAGCAGCGAAAAGTAAAGCATGTAACTTGCAAGAATGTAAAGGGAAGGGTTTGGAGGATTCAAACGCAATTGGAGACACGGATGTTTTGTCGTGGTTCCGATAGGTGGTGCTATCGTACATCCACGTTGATGGAGACTTCAACCCACGAAGGGCAACGGTTGCGCGAGTCCACGGAGGGCTCCACCCATGAAGGGTCCATGAAGAAGCAACCTTGTCTATTCCATCATGGCCGTCGCCCACGAAGGACTTGCCTCACTAGCGGTAGATCTTCACGAAGTAGGCGATCTCCTTGCCCTTACAAACTCCTTGGTTCAACTCCACAATCTTGTCGGAGGCTCCCAAGTGACACCTAGCCAATCTAGGAGACACCACTCTCCAAGAAGTAACAAATGGTGTGTTGATGATGAACTCCTTGCTCTTGTGCTTCAAATGATAGTCTCCCCAACACTCAATTATCTCTCACAGGATTTGGATTTGGTGGAAAGAAGATTTGAGTGGAAAGCAACTTGGGGAAGGCTAGAGATCAAGATTCATATGGTTGGAATGGAATATCTTGACCTCAACACAAGTGTAGGTGGTTCTCTCTTAGAAAATGAGTATTGGAAGTGTAGGTATGTTCTGATGGCTCTCTCCACGAATGAAGAGTGGGTGGAGGGGTATATATAGCCTCCACACAAAATCTAACCATTACACACAATTTGACAAACTCGGTGGGACCGAATGGTTAAACTCGGTCGGACCGATTCAGCAAACCTAGTGACCGTTAGGATTTTCGGTGGGACTGAGATGCAACTCGGTAGGACCGATATGGTTAGGGTTAGGGCATAATGTAATCTCGGTGTGACCGATTACACAAACTTGGTGGGACCGATTTTGGTAATAAGCTAACCAGAGAGTTGGTCAGGTAAACTCGGTGGGACCGATTCGCTCATCTCGGTGAGACCGAAATGTTACAAAAGGGAAACAGAGAGTTTACATTGCAATCTCGATGGGACCGATCGCTCATCTCAGTAAGACCGAAACGTTACGAAGGGAAACAGAGAGATTACAATCCCATCTCGGTGAGACCGATTTGCCTAGGGTTTGTGGCAGTGGCTATGACATTTGAAACTCGGTGGCGCCGGATAGAAAGAATCGGTGGGGCCGAGTTTTACTTTTGGTTTAGGTCATATGTGGATGTGGGAAGGTAGTTGAGGGTTTTGGAGCATATCACTAAGCATTTTGAGCAAGCAAGCCATTAAGCAACACCTCATCCCTCCTTGATAGTATTGGCTTTTCCTATAGACTCAATGTGATCTTGGATCACTAAAATATAAAATGTAGAGTCTTGAGCTTCAAGCTTGAGCCAAACTTTTTGTCCTTAGAATTTTGAGGATCCACTTTCCTCATTCATGCCATGTCATTCATTGAGCTTTTCCTGAAATATTAATCTTGGAATAGTGTTAGCTCAATGAGCTATATGTTGTTAGGAATTACCAAAACCACCCAGGGATAGTTGCACTTTCAGCGGGCGAGCCACTCGTCATGGATGTTATGCTTGAATGCCGCTAGGGCTTCTGCATCCGGATAGTCTACAATTTGATTTTTCTTAGTCAGGAAGCGTGTCCAGAATTGTCTGGCCGATTCCCCTGGCTGTTGGGTTATGTGGCTCAAGTCATCAGCATCCGGTGGCCACACATAAGTGCCCTGGAAGTTGTCAAGAAATGCATCTTCCAAATCCTCCCAACTGCCAACGGAATCTGCTGGCAAGCTATTTAGCCAATGCTGAGCTGTTCCTTTCAGTTTTAGTGGGAGGTACTTGATGGCATGTAGATCGTCACCGCGAGCCATGTGGATGTGAAGGAGGAAATCCTCAATCCATACAGCGGGATCTGTTGTGCCATCGTATGATTTGATATTTACGGGTTTGAAACCCTCCGGGAATTCATGATTCATAACTTCATCAGTGAAGCATAGGGGGTGTGCGGCTCCTCTGTGCCGGGCTATATCCCGACGTAGTTCGTATGAGTCTTGTCTGTTGTATTCGGCCCGGGCGGATTTACTCTCGGTGTATCCGACGCGAAGATCATCGTCCCGTGTGGGTGCACGTGCTCGTGTTCCGTATATTGACCTTGCGATTTTTGCCTTACTGTCCAAGATGTCTCGCAGGTCCTCTATGTTGCCCCAGACCTTAGTATTTTTGACTGAGTGGCGATGGGGTGCGGTCTGAACTTTAGGCTGAAACGCCTCTCTGGTTCGGCCGCATAGTAGTCGGTCAGCCGCATCGTACACTGGTGAATGAGGTTTCAATGCTTCCTCCTCGAGGTGAGGTAGCAACCTGCGTTTTGGGTAACTCTTGGACGGGCGCTCGAGTCCATGCTCCTTGGCTGCAAGGACTTCGGTCCATCTGTCTGCTAGCAAGTCTTGATCAGCTTGAAGCTGTTGTTGTTTCTTCTTTAGGCTACTTGTCGTGGCCATAAGCCGGCGCTTGAAGCGCTCTTGCTCGACGGGGTCCTCAGGCACGATAAACTCTTCGTCGCCGAGGCTTGCCTCATCTTCGGAGAGAGGCATGTAATTGTCCTCCTCCGGTTCTCCATCTGTTGCCTGCTCTGGGGGCTAGCTTGTTCGTCCTCTAGCTCTGCACCGTGTTGGAGGGGATTGTTGTTGTCTTCGGCGCTATCCGGAGTGTTATTATCTCCTTTGCCGGTATCACTGCTCTTGCTGTGGCGGGACTTAGAGCGGTTCCGCTGACGTCGGCGCTTGGGTTGCTTCTTGGAGGGGTCATCCTCCGCTTTCTCGTCGCCATTGGCTTCTTTGGGGGTGTCCACCATGTATATATCATATGATGAGGTGGCGGTCCAGTGCCTCGAGGGCGGTGGATCCAGTTCGTCTCCGGCCTCGTCGTCCGTCGAAGTCTTCGGAACCGAAGTCGAGCATGTCGGTTAAGTCATCGACAGTGGCTACTAAGTGGGTGGTGGGTGGGCAGCGAATTTCTTCGTCGTCTGCATCCCATTCTAGCCGGACATAGTTCAGCCAAGGTTCTCCTGACAGGGAAAGAGACCTTAATGAATTTAGCACATCCCCTAAGGGTGAGTGCTGAAAGATGTTCGGGGAGGTGAACTCCATGATCGGCGCCCAGTCGGACTCGACGGGCACGGATATGAGCGGCTCGGAGTCCGTGGCCGGAGATGAATCTAGTGGTTTGGCGACACGGCTCTCATAAGGGGTGAAGTCAGTATCCGACTCTATCGCCACTGAGAGTGCGGCCTCCATGGCGGGGTCCATCCCTCCGCTCTCGGATGGCACGACTTGCTTCGGATTGATGGACGGAGTAGCTGCGGATGCGATCTCCCGAACACTGTCCGACGGTAGAGTTACGTCTTGCTCATCGTGACTGCGCGGCGCGTCCGGCATGGGCTCGAATCCGTCAAAGATCAAGTCTCCGCGGATATCGGCCGTGTAGTTCAAGTTTCCAAATCTGACCTGATGGCCAGGAGCGTAGCTCTCAATCTGCTCCAGATGGCCAAGCGAATTGGTCCGCAGTGCAAAGCCGCCGAATATGAAGATCTATCCTGGGAGGAAAGCCTCACCCTGGACCGCATCGCTAGCGATGATCGAAGGAGCCATCAAGCCATATGGTGACGACAGAGTGGAACTCTCAATGAAAGCACCAATGTTGGTGTCAAAACCGGCGGATCTCGGGTAGGGGGTCCCGAACTGTGCGTCTAAGGCAGATGGTAACAGGAGGCAGGGGACACGATGTTTACCCAGGTTCGGGCCCTCTTGATGGAGGTAAAACCCTACGTCCTGCTTGATTATTCTTGATGATATGAGTATTACAAGAGTTGATCTTACCACGAGATCAGAGAGGCTAAACCCTAGAAGCTAGCCTATGGTCTGATTGTATGTTGTCCTACGGACTAAAACCCTCCAGTTTATATAGACACCGGAGGGGGCTAGGGTTACACAAGGTCGGCTACAAAGGAGGAGATATCCATATCCGTATTGCCTAGCTTGCCTTCCATGCCAAGTAGAGTCCTATCCGGACATGGGATGAAGTCTTCAATCTTGTATCTTCATAGTCCAACAGTCCAGCCAAAGGATATAGTCTGGCTGTCCGGAGACCCCCTAATCCAGGACTCCCTCAATTGTCATATTGCTTTGCATGATCATGTAGTTGACATCGTATTTGTGGCAAAGCCACTTGCATAATTTATCATACATGTCACTCTTGATTCATTGCCATTCCCGGTACACCGCCGGAGGCATTCATATAGTCATATTTTGTTCTAGTATCGAGTTGTAATCATTGAGTTGTAAATAAATAGAAGTGCGATGACCATCATTAATAGAGCATTGTCCCAATACAAAAAGAGAAAGGCCAAATAAAAAAAGAAAGGCCCAAAAAAGAAAAAGAAAAAGGGACAATGCTACTATCCTCTTTTTCTACACTTGTGCTTCAAAGTAGCACCATGATCTTTATGATAGGGAGTCTCTTGTTTTGTCACCTTCACATACTGGTGGGAATTTTTCATTATAGAACTTGGCTTGTATATTCCAACAATGAGCTTCCTCAAATGCCCTAGGTCTTCGTGAGCAAGCAAGTTGGATGCACACCCACTTAGTTTATTTTGTTGAGCTTTCATACATTTATAACTCTAGTGCATCCGCTGCATGGCAATCCCTACTCCTTGCATTGACATCAATTGATGGGCATCTCCCTAGTCCGTTGATTAGCCATGTCAATGTGAGACTTTTTTCTTTTTTGTCTTCTCCACATAACCTCCATCATCAAATTCTATTCCACCCAGAGTGCTATATCCATGGCTCACGCTCATGTATTGCGTGAAAGTTAAAAAAGTTTGAGATTACTAAAGTATGAAACAATTGCTTGGCTTGTCATCGGGGTTGTGCATGATGAGAGCATTCTTGTGTGACGAAAATGAAGCATGACCAAACTATATGATTTTGCAGGGATGAACTTTCTTTTGCCATGTTATTTTAAGAAGACATGATTGCTTAGTTAGTATGCTTGAAGTATTATTATTTTTATGTCAATATTAAACTTTTGTCTTGAATCTTTCGGATCTGAACATTCATGCCATAATAGAGAAAATTACATTGAGAATTATGCTAGGTAGCATTCCACATTAAAAATTCTGTTTTTATCATTTACCTACTCGAGGACGAGCAGGAATTAAGCTTGGGGATGCTTGATACGTCTCCAGCATATCTATAATTTTTTATTGTTCCATGCTATTATATTATCTGTTTTGGATGTTAATGGGCTTATTTATACACTTTTATATTATTTTTAGGACTAACCTACTAACCCAAAACCCAGTGCAAATTGTTGTTTTTTTGGCCTATTTCAGTGTTTCGCAGAAAAGGAATATCAAACGGAATCCAAATGGAATGAAACCTTCGGGAGGGTTATTTTTGAAACAAACGTGATCCAGGGGGCTTGGAGTGGATGTCAAGAAAGAAGCAAGGAGGCCACGAGGCAGGGAGGCACGCCTACCCCCCCCCCCCGGGCGCGCCCCCACCCTCGTGGGCCCCTCGTAGCTCCACCGACCTACTTCTTTCTCCTATATATATCCATATACCCCAAAAACATCCAAGAGCATCACGAAACCCTATTTCCACCACCGCAACCTTCTGTACCCAAGAGATCCCATCTTGGGGCCTTTTCCGGAGCTCCGTCGGAGGGGGAATCGATCATGGAGGGCTTCTACATCAACACCATAGCCTCTCCGATGATGTGTGAGTAGTTTACCACAGACCTTCGGGTCCATAGTTATTATCTAGATGGCTTCTTCTCTCTTTTTGGATCTCAATACAATGTTCTTCTTAATCTTCTTGGAGATCTATTTGATGTAACTCTTTTTGCGGTGTGTTTGTCGAGATCCGATGAATTGTGGGTTTATGATTAAGTTTATCTATGAACAATATTTGAATCTTCTCTGAAATATTTTATGTATAATTGGTTATCTTTGCAAGTCTCTCCGAATTATCAGTTTAGTTTGGCCTACTAGATTGATCTTTCTTGCAATGGGAGAAGTGCTTAGCTTTGGGTTCAATCTTGCGGTGTCCTTTCCCAGTGACAGCAGGGGCAGCAAGGCACATATTGTATTGTTGCCATCGAGGATAAAAAGATGGGGTTTATATCATATTGCTTGAGTTTATCCCTCTACATCATGTCATCTTGCCTAATGTGTTACTCTGTTCTTATGAACTTAATACTCTAGATGCATGCCTTGATGAGCTTGTCGCTCCCTCGTGCATCTCTGGTCTCTCCCTGAAGCTTCTAGGGTCTTTCATAATCCAGAAAAAATCATCATAAAGTTTCATCGTGTTTGGACTTTGTTGGTACTCCCTCCATTTCATAACGTAGTGCACTCACATTTTTCGAGATTTAACTTTGACCATAAATTTAACCAACTTGGGTGACGGCGGCGGGAGTATGACAGATGCCTTTGAATTTGTATTCGAAAGAAGTTTTCAAAGGTGTAATTTTTCAGTGAAATGATTTGTGTATTATTGGTCTAATTTATGGTCAAAGTTGAATCCCGAAAAGCATGGACGCATTACATTATGGAATAGAGGGAGCATGGTTTTTCTATCAAAGAAAGAAAACGCAAAAACAGAAACTGGCACTGGACACTAGGTTAATAGGTTAGTCCCCAAAAATAATATAAAATATATAAAAATGATAATATAATAGCATGAGACAATTAAAATTATATATATGTTGGAGACGTATCAAATCTCACCACTCGAACAAGAGATAATCACAACACATGTCATATATGTAACCAAACAACCACTTTGCATCTGGGCAGCAAGGGCTTGCAACCAAACATTCGTCCGTATGTTTTTGTTCATTCATACTGGGGAATGCAGAGAACCAAACTACGTACGAAACATGATTTTCTATCTTTATCCGCTCTGTCAGGCCCAGCAACTTAATAGTGGTAGTTTGGTTGGGGTATGTAGTTTGCCTAAGACGATATGATTTCTTTAACAGGTCGTTTGGCACCCATCATTTGGGTGGAAATTTGCGGAATTCATTTGTGAATTCCAACATGAACGTGTTTGGCTGCCCAGAATTTGGCGTGGAAAATCATTTGACAAATCGAGCTGATTGAAACAGTATGTAAAACCAAATCCCGTCGAGGTACGTGTGATTCCCCAAATCTGTTCAGCCCCGACGCCTTTGTCTTGGGATCCGGCTGAAAAATAATTCTATGAGACAGGTCTCACGTGAAACCCATCCTGATGGATGACACGTGGCATTTACAAATCACAAAGCATCTTTGTGATTTGTAAATGCCACGTGTCATCCATCAGGACGGATCTCACCTGCTAACTGTGAGACCGGGTCTCATATAATTTTTTTTCGATCCGGCTTGCCTGATTTTAAAGTGATGGAGGCGGGATTTATTTTGTTTCAATTAAATCAAGTCACGTACGCGGAAGTACGGATAGGCACACGCCGAGAGAGCAGGAGTCTCGTCCCTCGTCTTGTCCCTGGCGCCCGCGTCTCCTTCAGCCACAACCGACCACAAGATCTGTTGCCGCCGCCCAGTCCAAGGACCCGGGCCACCGGAGTCCATCTCCACCGGCATGGCATCCCAACGCCAGGCCAAAGGCATCCCCATGTCCTGACTGTTCTTAATCTCCGATCCGATCGATCTGATCAACTGATCTGAATTGATTTGATTGATTGCAGTCGCTGTGCAAGGCGTGCGGGATCCGGTACCGGAAGAGGCGGCGGGTGGCCATGGGGCTCGACCCGGAGGCCAAGAGGAAGCCCAAGAGGGACGACAACGCCCTATCCAAGGCTGCCGCAGCTGCAGCCGCAGCCACAGCCGAGGCCTCTACCCAGGAGGAGGACAAGGCCGGCGACGACGACAAGGCCGGCGAGGAGAAGGCCAGCACCAAGAAGACCAAGACGACCACAAAGACGACGCACACAGTTGAGCTCCACATGGTGGGGTTCGCCAAGGACGCCGTGCTCAAGCAGCGACGCCGCATGCGGAGGAAGCCGTCGTGCCTGGGCGAGGAGGAGCGGGCCGCCATACTCCTCCTGTCGCTCTCATCAGGTGTAATATACGCCTGAACCTTGGTCTTTGGTTGATCAATCGTGTTAGTCAGTTGGATCGATCGCTGATGAATATGAAGAAGCGTTGTTGGCCAAAGTTTTTTTTTTTTAGGATCAACGCTGCTGCATCTATGTCATCAGCAATTACATCAAGCACAAAGTCAGGGGGAGACCCTAACCACACCTTACATAGCTCATCACCCACACCTACTTTAGCGAATTTATGCGCAGCAACGTTTGCCGAACGACGCACCCACTCGACACGAAATTCCAAGCAAGAGTTGAGCAGCTCCTTTATCTCTTGAATCCACGGGCCAACAGCACTCAGGCACCGTCCAGGTTGTTTTAACATCTGAACCACAGCCATGCTATCAAGCTCAAGGTGTATACGCTGAACACCAAGCTCGACAGCAAGCTGCACACCCCGCTGGCAAGCAAGAATCTCAGAGGCTTCAGGGACCGCCATGTTAGGGAAGAACTGACATACCCCAGCTCTGAAAGCTCCACCATGATCTCGAAGCACCGCACCCCCGCCCCCCGAGTTTCTCTGCTTGGAGACAGCTCCATCCGAGTTTACCTTAACCCAGCCCGGCGCCGGGGCCTCCCACTTCTGCACCTGACGAGGCTTCGGAGCCCTTGCTTCCACAGCATGAACATCTCTCCACTCCACCAGGTGTGAGTAGACACCTTCGACAACCTCACGTGGATGAGCAATCCTTCTTCCATCTCGTGTTTCATTACGAGCATGCCACAACCCGTACGTTGCATGAATCATAGCTTGTTTCTCATCTTCATTTGCACCTGCAAAGAAAGAAAGCAGCCAGCTTGAGAGTGCCTTCTGGGAGTTCATAGGAAGCGGTGGTGCTGCCACCGCAACGCCCTTCTCTGAAGACAAAATCTGCCAAAACTGGGAGGAGTGTGGGCAAGCCCAGAATCTGTGAAACACCGTCTCCTCACGACCGCAGGCCACACAGAACACCCCCGGTTTGATCCGACGTCGGTGCAGCTCATGACCCACAGCCAGGCCATTGCGGATCATCCTCCAGACATGGATTTTGGCCTTGCCTGGTGCATTTGTGCTCCACAAGCCCAGGTATCCACTGTGGTCCTGTACCGAAGATGAAGAGGCTGGCTGTCCAGTCCTCACACGCTTCAGTGAGACCGCCAAATGGTATGCCGATCGCACACTAAACACCCCATTCTTTGTACCATTCCAAGCCAAATAGTCGTCGGCTCCAACACCCCCCACAGCTACTTGTTTGATATCATCAGCATCTGAAGGGGTGAACATGGCGTCGATCTTGTGCACATCCCAGCCTGAACCTTCCTCGTTCAACAAATCAGCCACTTTAGTTATGCCCGCCATATACACTTGACCCAGTGGTCGTAATGAGCCTTGTCGCGGGATCCAATTGGCCAAAGTTTGTTGTTGGTAAGGATTTCTTCTCAAAATCATAGTGACAGCCAAACTTAAAATTTGGATTTGGAATCTGGATTTTGCCAAATGAAATCTGATAGAGATTTCATTTCACTTGATTTCTGCCAAATGAAATTAAATCATAGGAGCCAAACGAGCTGTAAATGAAATCGGAGAGGGGGGCTCTCATTTGCCCAAAAAAAAAACAAGCCCGGCAGAGCGACAGATGCAAGGAGGACAAAATCCTTGCAGGTTAGGATAGTTTTTGCTAGGAGTTTGATGTACCAAAAGTATCAAACTCCCTTTTAAATCAAAATAACAGGCCAAAAGCTAAAAAACATTTCATGTACCAAATACCAATCCTTGGTTGGCTATAAAGTATATAAGAATGATAATATAATAGCATAAAATAATTAAAAATTATAGATACATTGGAGACGTATCAAATCTCACCACTCAAACAAGAGGTTATCACGACACATGTGTTATATGTAACCAAACGGCACCACTTTGCATCTAGGTAGCAAGGGCTTGCAACCAAACACTCGTTCGTGTGTTTTTGTTCATTCATACTGGGGAATGCAGACAACCAAACTACATACAAAACATGATTTTCTGTCTTTATCCACTCTGTCAGGCTCAGCAACTTAGTAGTGGTAGTTTGGTTGGGGTATGTAGTCTGCCTAAGACCATATGATTTCTTCAAATGAAATCGGAGAGGGAGGCTCTCATTTGCCCCCAAAAAATAAAACAAGCCCGGCAGAGCGACAGATTCAAGGAGGACAAAATCCATGCAGGTTAGGATAGTTTTTGCTAGGAGTTTGATGTACCAAAAGCATCAAACTCCCTTTTAAATTGAAATAACAGGCCAAAAGCTAGAAAACATTTCATGTACCAAATACCAATTCTTGGTTGGTTAGGTTAGGATAGTTTTTGCTATAGATCCAAACGCACAAGGGGTACCTTAATAACATTTTTCGAACACATGTGGCCTCGCAGACTTAGTCACAGCACACAAGGGGATGACAAAACCAAGGTTCCGGCAACGGCGGCACATGCCCTGTGCACACAGTATCATCCTCCGGCTGCCCTATAAGTATCATCCATATCTAACATAGTCACAGCACAAGTCAAGCAGCAGCTCATCCAGCAGTCGTGTATTTCTACCTAGCTCGTACGTACATGCATCCCCTCTTGCAATCTTTGTTCTACTCTGTGTCCATCTAAACGTTCACGACTGAACACATTGTGCATTTGTGCTGCAGATTCATCTCAGGAGCGAGGAGAAAAGGAGGAACAGAAGATGAGCACCGCCAAGACGTCGTGGCCGGAGGTGGTGGGCTGGCCGGCGACGCAGGCCGTGACTCAGGTCGGCACCGACAGGCCCGACGTCGCCATCGAGGTGCTCCCATACGGCACCAGCGTGGCCCCTGGGTTAAACGGAGAGCGGGTCCGTGTCTTCTTCGATGGGACTGGCAGCGTTGCCACCACTCCATACGTTGGTTAGGCCCGCACCGCCATCGCCGTGTGTGTCGATGTTACCGGTTGACGGATCATATTGAAAGAGGGGTTTAACGTTACAAGGCCGGGTGTGTACTCTTGAAGTTCTATACTTGTATTGTCTCGATGTAATATTTTAAGTTAATAAAATACTCTCTCCGTCTCAAATTAATTGTCATAGAAATGGATGAAAATATATGTGACTAGAACTAAAATATATTCAGCTAGATACATCCATTTATGCAACAATTAATTGCGGACAAAGAAAATAGTACCAAAGAATATATTTGAGTGGAGACTTTATGTTAGGAGCTGGTATAGTTGTAAACTTGTAATCGTACTGGGATCGAATGAACACAACAAATGTTGGTAGTTCAACACGAACTTATATATATTGGTATTATTTGTCACTTGATTTTACCGTATAGGTTCATACAGGTGAATCCAATCCACGGTTTTTCTAGCTTAGAGCATCTCCAGCCGTTCGGCTCCCCAATGGCTTAAAATAGCGTTGTCTGGGGGCCAACTGGCGATAAAATAGGCGTGGGGTAGTCGGTTTCCCAACCACCGCCCCGAGGTCGTCCTAGACGCCGTTTTTCTAAAACTAAACTCGGTTAAAATTCGGCCAAACACGACACAAATTTGAAAAAAAAAAGGTATTTCATTGATATTTGTATAAATTAAAAACATAACTTAAAAACAAACTAAAAACATGGACGACTACTACTACTATGCTACCGCCGCCGCCCGCCGCCTTCAACCTTCTACATGCCAGAAAAAGGGTCATTTGTCCCGGTTCTGGAACCGGGACTAAAGGGTCGTTACTAAAGCTCCCCCTACGAACCGGGACTAAAGGCCCTCACGTGACCGCTGCGTGGAGGTCCATCTTTAGTCCCGGTTGGTAACACCAACCGATACTAAAGGAAAAATTATGATTTTTTAAAAAAAATCTTGAATTTTCAAATTTCTGAATTATTTTAACCTCTAATCTCTAATCACCCCTTATCACTGCTCAATTTAACCTCTAATCTCTAATCACCCCTCATCATTCCAAATCATCTAACTTCCCGGATGGTCACCCATCCTCTTACTACCCCAGCCTGAGCACGCGCAACTTCCGGGTTTTATTCTCCCTCGTTTCTAAGTCTGCACTTGTTGTTTTCCTGACAATAATAAGATGTCAATCCTATTAACTCTCAGGAGTTTAGCTTGAGCATGAAGTCACACATTTCACTGTTTGAGTTTGAAACTATCGTTCTAAAAAATAGTAATTATTTAGTAACACTAATATTTCTTGAATAAGTAGTTTGACCATTGTTTGACCACAGTTTGACCATAGTTTGACCAGATTTGACCAAAAATCAAAAAAACTAAAATAATTATTTAGTAACACTAATATTCTTGAATAATTATTTAGTAACACTAATACTTCTTGAATAAGTAGTTTGACCAGATTTAACAAAAATTCAAAAAAAACTAAAATTTGAGCATAACTTTTTTCCTTTTAGAATTTGAGAATTCTAAAAATTTGCAAACAGGCCGTAGGCTGTCAAAATCGGATGCGGATTTTCGTGCTGAACATTTTGATATATTATACTTTTTTCTGACATCGTATGCAAAAGTTATAGCTGTTTTACATTTTCCCTACACTTTTTGCAAAACATGTCCAAATTTAAGTTTTTAAATTTTCATATGTAGTAACATAACTACATCTCGAAGGATTTTAACTTTTGAAGTTTTACCATTTTCTTTTGCTTTTTACAAAACTGAAAAGGCGATACACAGGGGGGGTGAATTTGAAAATTGCACCATTAGTACCGGTTCGTGGCACCAACCGGTACTACCTTTAGTACCGATTGGTGCCACGAACCGGTACTAATGCCCCAATCCCATTTGTCCCGGTTGGTGGCTCGAACCGGGACTAAAGGTCTAACCTTTAGTACCAGTTCGTGCCACGAATCGGTACTAATGGGCATCGCACCCTTTAGTCTCGGTTCGTGTCACCAACCGGGACTAAAGATCCCATTTGAACCGGGACTAATGCTTGTACGGTGCCCTAGCCGCTCGAACCGGGACTAATGCTCACATTAGTCCCGGTTCGTAATGCAACCAGGATTAATGCTCTTTTCTGGCCGAACCAAAGCCCTATTTTCTACTAGTGTGGTGTAGTCGCCGCCGTCCTTGTTGCACCCCTGACCCGTGTCGCCGATGCGTGGGGGGTTGGACGGCCCGGGTGCATCGTCGTCGTTGTCGTCGAGGATGACGATGGCGCCCTCGTCGCGGCCGCGGCCGGGCAGTGATCTCCTTGAGGGCGCGGTGCTGGCGCTCCATCTCCTGCCAGACGTAGTCGTCCCGCGCCCATTTCAGGCCAATATGATATTTACAATTCCATGGCGAGCATGCAGTGTGTAGAACTAGATAAATCATTAATTCTAAAAAAGTGAAACAATGATACAGAAAAAGTCGACACTCAAGTAACTACTGCATGAAAATATCATACTGCAAATTTTACATTGCCCATGAATTCTCAGTTATTACCTTTTATACAATGGTGTCCCTGATCAAAGATCTCCTACCAAGGACAGAAGTGATACCAAACCTGAAAAAATATCACTTAAATAACACCTCCGGTAATACAAATTCCATTATTAATGCAGACCATAGAATCCTGGATAAGTGGATTGCATACCATACAGTATGCAGTACACATGACATCACATATCAGTTATATGTACTGATAGGAAGAGATATTCAATAGGATGCTCCAGGTAAAAGTTTTTTTTCAACAGATTATTAGAGAGGCGATAAAAGCTCTAGATCAAGACAACCTAAAAAATACTCCATTATAATTCTCGAAAAATTATAAGTCTAAATAGAACAAATACAGAACCATCCAAGCTATTGATGTATTAACTATCAGCGGCACCTGGTCAAGTATTTTAAGAGAAGAGCCCAAGAGAATGAAATGAAAGCAGGCCCCGGGCTCTAAAAAAACACCTTCAACAAACTTAAACTTCCATCCTATTAGTTAATCTAGACAACCAGAGAACCTTGTGTATGGATTGTCCTAGGCAATACAGATTGACTCTCTCAAACCAAAGAAATAGCTTCGTCAGATTTCGCCAAAAGTGACAAATCAGTACGACCTGGGACAATACGAGAGCATATCCAGAGCTCATACGAGCACTCAAGCAAGGTGATTTGGAATTGGAGACCTACATGGGCCATTGCAGCAGTGCTTTTTTGCTTGCTGTGACAGGTCATCTCCTAACACTGTTCAGACTTTCATTGGGTGGGACTCTAGAAGGATGGCACCTGATATGATCAATCGATAGCGGCGGTAACAGTGAGGCATTAAAAGCATGCAAGCCAACAGAGAGCAGGCAAGGCGGTGGATCAGGTGACACAGCAAGCCTGTGTTGCACCGCAGGCACTGTGGCGGTGAACCTGAGCATTTGGACTTTGATAAAGTACCTGCTGAACAAGGCTGCATACCTGCACTATGCAACATAACACAATCAACACTACAATTGTTCAAGTATGCATCATGTTTCATGCAGATCAATCAGTATACCTTTTCCTCAGCACAACCATAAAGTTCTCCTGGCAGAATAACTACATGATGTACATACCACCTTGCAAAGCTAAGTAAAAAATTTGATAAAATGTAACTGAAATTTTAAAAATTCACTAAATACTGGTCTGCATTTTTAGATACTAAAAAAATTCAATAGACAACTGCAGAACCGAGAGATCAATGGCAGGAACCCTGAAACTAAATCCTAGGCCAAATCGATGGCTAATTCAAGCACATTTTTCTTTCATTCCTCTAATCTAATCATGCTACTCAGCTACTGTAAAGGAGGTCCAAATATTGTTAAGTAGAGCCGAGGAATAAAGCATTGGAAACAAAACAGAAGTGATCAATCTTCTTGTTCTGTGCCTGTAAAACACTAATCAGACTGGGTATCCAAAATAAATCAAGTCAATGTAAAAGAGATAAATACAAATAATTTTTTTTTCATTCCAGTAAAAATTTCCCCCAGCACGTTATGTATGCGGATGCACAATAATAATAGAGTGTGCTGACATTATAAACTTATTATTATTGCAGGCCAAACTGAACCTTAAACACAAGTAGGCCTAGAAAGATAACATATACGTATTAAGCATTGGCAATTTGCCACACATGGAATCTGTTTCAAATTAAGATATGCCACTAACTCCATTGTAAAAGAATTAAACGAGAAGTCTTCATGAGAACAATGGAGGAAGGGCTCACCACAAGTTTAGGTTCGTCGATCTGGACGTGGCATCGAGAAGGACAACGGGATAGAGGGGCTGGGTGGAGCTAGCCATCGTGTGATCCTCATCTAAGAGGCACATGTATGCTTCTCGCTCATGTCGCCATGTCGGTCCTGTGCAGCCGCAGCCCCAGCTCAGATGAATCAATGTTACAAATGACATGAATGTTCAGTAAATTCTCATCTCCAAATCTAGTGCGTTTAATGAATCAGATGTCAAACGTATCCTCGAAAAAAGACATCCAAGGCGATCTGCACTGATCTTAAGAACATTCTTCAGCAGCAGATCAGTGGAAGTGCAAGACAATAGCAGATTGTCAAATTCTATCATTGTCCCTTGAACTCCTAAGCTTGAGAACACACAAATGCTTCTATTTATTTAACGCACCTCTGCTTCAAACTTCTGAATTGTTGCTACTTCTGAATTCTCTGATTGTAGTGTGACAACTTCTGACATTTCTGATTGTATGCAAATTGGCATAAATCTGTTGTCTATTCGCCAAGCTTTTGATGATGAATCAGATTGATGCAACATTACTACTGTAAGATCTAGATTGAGACGAGGGTTAAAAATCTTGCAATATGATCACGATATGTATCAGATTGAAGCGGCAAGCTTAGCATTTCTTCAGATATTTCCGAGGGAACAGCAGGGTTGAACAGTGTTGTTACTTCGGGTCTGAATAACAGTACCGAGAGCACGTTTTCTTACAAGATGACAGCCGGAACATGATCTAACTACAGGTCAACATCGATCCATCACACGCCAGAAGAGATTTGACAAAGAGCCTAAGAGGAGGTGAACTTGGTGACGGCCTTGGTGCCCTCGGAGACGGCGTGCTTGGCGAGCTCGCCGGGGAGGACGAGGCGGACGGAGGTCTGGATCTCCCGGGACGTGATGGTGGGCTTCTTGTTGTAGCGGGCGAGCTTGGCCGCCTCGCCGGCGAGCTTCTCGAAGATGTCGTTGATGAAGGAGTTCATGATGGACATGGCCTTGGAGGAGATGCCGATGTCGGGGTGCACCTGCTTCAGCACCTTGAAGATGTAGATCTTGTACGTCTCCACGCTCTTCTTGGCCTTCTTCTTCCCGCCCTTCTTCTCGCCGCCCTCCTTGCCGGCGGAAGTCTTCCCCGCCGGCAGCCGCTTCTCGCCCTTGGGCTTCTTCGCCGCGGGGGCCTTCTCCGCCGCGGGCTCCTCCTCCGCGGGCTTCTTCGCCGCCGGCTTCTTCTCCGCCTTGGGCGCCATGGACGCTGCTGCCGCCGCCGCTTCGGAGGTGAGGTGGGGGTTTCGGTGGACGGTGGGAGAACTGGTGGGGAATTGGGGGATGGGTTGTGGCGAGACGGGGAGGGGATGGAGAGCTTTATAGGAGGGAGGAGGTGGGCGCTGATTGGTGGAGGGGTCGTGCCGCGGATCGGTGACATGGAGTGATGCCAGCCGTTCGCCGCTGTCTGCGATGGACGAGCCAGATGCACTTCGGCGCGGATAGCTGACGTGGCGAGCAGGTGACGGGTTTTTTTTTTTGTTTTGAGGATAGCAGGTGACGGGTTTCGTTCGGCTCACGCGCGCGCATGTACAAATTGGAGGATCCCTCAAAAAAAAATGTAGCAATGTGAAAAGTTTGTAATTTTACGGAGCTGCATTCTAGGTCCCAGCTGCCAGTGACACGGAACCTGGCTACCAAAGCCAACAGGTTCAGAAACATAAGGAAAAACCTGTACTTAACTTGATGGTAGCTGCATCCTTATGGAGCATTTGGAAATTAAGGAATGGTTTCTGCTTTCAGGGCCGTACCTGGAGGAATGTCAGATGTGTGCTAGCAAAATTAAGCTCCCACTTGCATCAATAACCTTGTTTGGATCCCTAAGTTAGAGTTAGTTCTAATTAGTTGGGGCTCAAATAACCAAAAAGTATTCAAACATGATGGGTTAGTTTGGGTTAGTTGGATCTAACCCACCCAAAAAACTAGCCCACACTAGAGGAGCTTATTTGGGTTAGTTCTCCTGGGCCCACTAGAAAAAATAGTAAAAAATATTACCCCTCCCATCCAAATAGGGTCCAAGTAGTCAAATGATTGAGAAATATTATTTATTGTCAATCTAACCCTACCATCCAAACAACTCTTTGGTTAGAGTTAGTTCAGGGTTAAAATCTAACTCTAACCTCTAACTGAGTTAGAGTATCCAAACAGGGCCAATGGAAGGTTATCTGCAACGACACTCAGGCGCCCTTGCTGCGTCAGTACATCCGTCTCCTGGACAAGCGACGGGAGGAACTCCTGCGGATTGCCTGGAGGTGACTTCTGGGAGCAAGATGTGAATATGTAGTGGTCGAACTTCAGACTATCTCTTTTCAGGTCGATGGACCTTGTAATAAGCAGTTGAACTTCCAGTAGCGTTTGGTGTTCGGTGGTCGTTTTCTGCCGTGGCTGAGTTGGGTTGTGGGGTACCTTGTCCCCCGGATGTACCATGTGCTGTTTAAGACTCTGCTTTGTAGCTTCCGTTTCGCTTCATTAATAAAAATGGGGCGGGGGGAAACCCCTTTCATTCAAAAAAAATGAACTTAGAACAATATTGTGTGTGCCAAATCTCCGGTGGCCTGTATGTGAGGTGTAGGCCCATGTTGTTCGCGCATGTGGTAGTGGATCACATGAAATTTACATAAACTTTGACAATTCACGATATTTGCAGGAAATCATTGATGTGATCTATTTGGTCTCAGCGTTAGTGATAGGTTCCTATCCACTCACAATATCTATGAACTTGTTGAGTACTTCCTGTAGACCTGTACTCATATTTTGGTATTCTACTCTCTATAATCTGAATATTTGGAGGAGATGTCAGATGGCCCCGAAGCAGCCAGAGAGTACTTCTACTCCATCTATGTCAGATGTCAAGCGTAGTTGAAGGCGGTGACTACTTCGTAGCTTATGGAGCAGACCAGAAAGAAGAAGGGTCAAGCGTAGTAAACAACTTGGTCACGTCGGTCGTGATTAAGCCTAGGATATCAATCGTACTATCATGGTGGTGCCATGTTTTCAGGTGCCAATGGTTTGAAACTTTTGAAAATTGGTTTGAAATGTTACAAGTTCGTATTGGACACGCTATGTTTCTGTTGTACAACTCGAAGGGATATAAGGTTCATGAGACGGCGTTTCATGGGCTATATGTCAAAGATAGGCACGCTACACCATGTAGTGGTGTGTCGCCATGCTTCTCCACCTACCTCCAGCCACTTATATAGTCTCTACTCCATCTATTTTCTAGGGCTAGCATAGCACATGAACAGATTTCGATAGAGCTTTGCTCATCTTTATCTTTTCTTGGAGGATCAAGGCCTCCTTTAGGAAAAAAAATCCCTTGTGGATTACCAAGAACTCCACGTCCTTTGGATTGGAGAAGACTATCTCTCAAGACCCCGTCACTCTTAGAGATTTGGGAAGAACCCTACATTAGTTAGCAATTACCCATGTTTGTGTTGGATCTTGGTGTGTATCTTCCTTGGCGGTGATTTGAGTAAACTTGTGTGGTGAACCTTATCATTTGTGTTTCTTCTTGAGATTGATGTGATCTTTGCGATTTTTCTCCATTTCCACCTCCAAATTATGAAGGTTTGGCAACAATAGGAGTTGGTCCTATATCACCAGCACAAGGACAAACACCACCAACCATGAAGGAGACTTTCATCGAAGTACACTACATCAAAGGAATGCCACTCTATGACAAATAGGAAAAGGGTAATACGTATTGTAATCTAATACCATGGTCCGATTCATATCACAATACGTCCCCCATGCACTGACACTGAGTATTTCATAACCAGGGCTATATAAAGGGTACCGAAGCATCGTAGAAGGGGATCCGTCTTTTTTTTGCCTAATTTAGCCTACACAGCCTATAAGATTCACAACGCCTGTCGTCGAAACACCACCACAACTCAAGTTTCTCTAACTCGATGAGTAGGCCATGATACTCTGTTTGTGGCTCGTCTTCTACTAGATGCTATCCCGCATGTTGCGACAGGAATATGTTGCAATATATGTCAATAAGTTTTGGGTGTATGAAACATTTGGATTAATAATATATGAAAAACAAAAATACATATTATATATTGTATTGGATTATCGTATAGTTAAAAAATATCTATTGACCATAGGTACTATAATATAATGGATTTTTTTTCATTCATGTTGGGTGTGCCTTTGATAATGTGACATGTGCATGTTGAAACAAATAGTACTCCCTTCCCAAATATAAGTTTCTAGAGATTTCAACAAATGACTACATATAGAGCAAAATGAGTGAATCTACACTCTAAAATATGTCACATGCATCTGTATGTTGTAGTCCATTTGAAATGTCTACAAAGACTTATATTTAGGAACGGAGGGAGTAGTGGGGATCTACTAATAATGAAAAATAATTCTCATGCATCTTATGGCGAACCTTTGAAGATGTGGCATGTGTGCATGTTAACATAGTAGAAGTAGTGGGGATGAACTATTTAGGTATATAGGATTCATGATTTTCATGGCATCATTTCCCGGACTACAAATTTCACATACACTACCTCTAATGCTGCTATTAGGACTCAAGACCAAAATTACTCAACAGGACTCCATGGTACGATTTGTTTCCTTGTTGGTTCTACTCAGCATATACATCTACATGTTCTTGCTACATATGTTGGCTTGCCTTTATGGTTCTCGGTTTAATTCATACAAACGATCAGGCAGGCAGAGAGGATATGTACAGTACGTGTGAAACAGCAAATACTGAACTGGCAACTATTCACAACATGATTTTGTTGGCCACATATCAAAATAAGAAGGACAACAATGAAAAACAAAATCCAGTTTCAACTACATATTTTCTACACAAGTACATGGTATGTGTTGAACAATGTGATCATCCCAATGACACAGTATAACCACATAGTACTTTCTATCATACCACATATTTCCCGTTGCAGCTAACTCAACCTTCTTCAATCATCACAGTGAAACACAGTGCATCAACATACTAATACCTGTTAGAGCACAAAGATTTTTTAAAAAAACAAGAAGGCTACCACTGCCCGGCATTTACCCCTTAACAGTTAACTCAACATTCCATCAGTTCCATCTCCATTTAGGTCGACATGAAGTCAGAATGTAAGATGGTGCCGCTGAGGTGAAGATCAGAACATGCCATCACCAGCCATCAAAGCTGTCTTCAGAGTTACCAAGAAAGTTTAATGTGCAAGTGATGTATCAACAGCTATTGAAAGATGAAAAAGATGCTGTTACTCCTTGGGCAACTGATCATGAGGCTGGGAGACGAAAAATTTAGCGTTCTCTGCAACCTCTGCTTCAAGCACAGCCTCCAGGAGTATATCTGAACCTTTTGGCTCACCTGTCAAGATATAATAACACGGAACATATATTGGTCTGCAGTGATAGGAGAGTTGTTGCAGCATATCACTTAAGAGCATGTATAGTGGTTAATAAGGCAATTCTCTCTTATGTATTCCATGTCATCTAGAGAAGACAAAAACAAAACATGTTATACAATGCATTATATGTTGGTGTTAGCTCTAACAATTGTACTCTTATGATCCTAAAATCATGGGGTGGTTGAAATTAAATTAGAAAACGTGCAAACAGGAGAAGGCATATCTAGTACAATGGGGAAAATGTATTATCTTTATTTATTATTAAGAGATCATCTCTTTCTTAGCTAAGAGAAGGCAATATTTTTTCTTTGTTTCTCTCTTCCACCTCATCAATTATCCTATGTGGCATTATTACAATAAGACTGTTGAACACAGGAAATGCTCATGATCTCCTAGGTGCTCCCCTCAACCATATCTCAACTACCAAAAAAAACATAGGGATCTGTGCCCCATCCTGTATTCCTGTGTGTATATCATCTCTTACATAACATGTATTCATTTATTGTTATCCTATCCTATATACTTAAGAAGTTGATCCCCACTAGTTCTATTTATCTCAACATGCACACATGCCACCTCATCAACCCCATTACTTTCATTTCTCTCAACATGCATGGGAAATGCTACTTATACTGCTTCTCTCAACATGCACGCATCCCAATTCATCAACCCCCTACTTTATTTATCTCAACATGCATAAGAAACACTATTCATATTCTACAAATATTTTACAACTATATAATAATAAAATATAAATATAATAAATCATTTTATTTGCAGTCTTGATTCCCATATTCAGATTCCAGACAACCAAACCTCATCAAAATAATACATTGCAACCAATTCCCGCAGCAACGCTCGGGGTATCATCTAGTTTTGATAGAGACTTGTTGACTCTGGAATGGACATGGATTTTAGACTTGTGTTATCTGTCTAGAAATAGGATTTGAATATCCACCATGATTATCCACTAGTACTTCCGCTTGTCATGTACAGGACATAATATGAAGGGCACTTAATGAACATGGCAAGATCAGACTACAACTATGGTGGCATTAGAGTACCGCTAGCCAAGGTAATTGGAACAATGAAATTTAAGACTGAGTGAACCCTTGATGCTTATCTTAGATCCAAAATGGTACAGCTGGAGCATCATTTAAAAATGTCAGGAATTTTATCTCAGGTACCCTTGCCAAGAGAATTCATGGGTTGTATGAACCTATACTTCACCGTCGTGCAAAGTGAATATAGTTGCTGGTGATTTTGGAAGCAATCCAAACAAACATATGCTGCAGCAAATTTAAAAACATCACCAACAGATGTTACATCGTGGGAAAGAAGACAACGGCGGAGCTATGTTGGGGCCGAGGGGGCCATGGCCCCCCCAGCTTTGGAGAAAACCCTGAAGATTTTTTTTTTGAAGGGCCAGGATGAGGTGAAAATTAGCCTTTTGCCCCCCCAGCTCTTTGTCATTTACGTTTCACCCCCCCAATGGTTTTGGTCTAGCTCCGCCACTGAAAGAAGATATGGAAGTCTTCCTCTGTATAACTACAGGACTTAGTTTTGTGGTTAGGTTTTTCTCTATGACTATCACTCACAATTTCTTGATTCTTGAGTTATATACCACTAACAAAATGTACAGGTTCACTGAATAAGTCAATGACCATATAGTAAAGTGGTAGCACTAGCAGAAAAATACATGTTAGGAGTTAAGATCGTTGTTTATGTACCTGTGTATTTCGGAAGCAATCCAGCACTTTCAGCTGATATTGGGAGTACATTTAGCAGTCCATTGCTCTCTTTGAATTGTTCTCCATTACTCACACTCATGGAAGAACTCATCTTAATTCCTGGGGATACACTTAGCTTGGAATACATCATTGCTTGGCTGTGCAGATTTGTAGAGCTTGTATTCGCTGATTCCATGTCCTACGGGAATCAGCAATCAATGCCTAATAAAGTAGCTCATGCATTAAAATTGACGAGACATGTCATCATACCTTAGATGTCATTGCAAATTTACTAGTTACATCGAATTGTGTAGCTTCAGCTGTTTGTTCTGATATATTGGTAAAAGGAATCATTAGTCATCAAATAAAATAAAGCATGGGAAAAATACTGAATCGTAAAGGAACAAGCATGGTATTATAGTGAAGGAAAGACATTATAATCACCAGAGTTCTGAATTCCGTCAGGATTATTTAACCTCCTGGTAAATTGATCAGGATTTTTTCTACAAAAGCTCTCAATTTCATCACGAATTATACTGCGAATATCATCACGAAATTCTCCGGACTGCATAATCATAGTAAACTCTGTCAACTAGACTCAAATTGCCACAGCCCTAGAATATGGTAATATAATAAATGCATTAGCGAGCATTTGCATGCATCATGTTTTAACTTTAAATTAATTTTGAATTGAGAGAATTTCAAAGCCTCATGTTTTTGTTGAAGGGCAAAACCCTAAATGTTCTTCAATGTATCCAAAATGCCTTTCTAAACCCTAGAAATTTTGGAAAGAGCTTATAATAAATATCAGATTCTTCCCAAAAAAATTAGAAGTTTAAGAAGAATTATTTTGGGCCTTGAATTTAAATCATTATTGTATTTGATTTGGATTAAATTTTACCACCAAGGAAAGGATCCGCGGCAACTGATCCACCGTACCAACTTGTACCCGAATGAAATCACTGCTCCCACAATGCCACCTGAACTGCCGATCTTCACTGCCGCCAAAAAGGTAGGAAATTGGGTGGGATTTTACCAGCTTGTGGAGCCAACCACTCAATCCAGAGAGAAATCGCCGCCGAATCCATGGATCAGTAAGTTCTGAGTACCAATTTGTCAGATCCCAGTGAGGATCCAACAGAATTGACAAAGAAATCGAGCAATTTGCAGAACAGAACTAGGATTTGAGGCCGATCAAGGAGGCCATTCTATATTACTGTAGCTGTACATTGTATCAAGTTCTAGCCATTGAAGCAGAATAACAAGGGGAATAATGGAAATGTTGCCAGAGCCCGGCATTATATAGGCGCAGAAAGTAATTCTCGAGTAAAAGTAACTGTAGTTGATCCGAAGCGTTAAATTTGCCTGAAGCCATCATAGCCGTCGAGCGAAGCAAGATAGGGCATCCGATAACTGAACTTTATCGACACTTAAGAAACATCTTCAGAACAGATGTAGAGGCTGATACATATCCAAACCTAAATTGCATTTCTATGAAGCATCCTACGCATTTTATGCTATAGCGTGCTATTTAAAACAATAGGATGAACTATGTACAAGTGCATTTGGGCGTTCAACCCAACAATGAACTATGACAACGTTACCGTACATCAACGTATGCAATAGATAATTTAATTAGCCAAATACTTATATTAAGACAGAGAAAATGAGATGTCATACCTGAGTTGCAGAACTATCAGATGTTCCTGCTTCAGTCATGCTCTCTGATGTTTAAACAAAGGTCCTATTAGTTTAAGTCAAATGCAGTACTCTGAATTTCTGTAGTAATCATATACAAAAAGTTACCTGTGTTGTGCTGCCTTTTGATAAACTGGCCAGGAGTTATTCTAGATAAGTTCTGAACTTCATAACCAATTGATTGTAACTTTGACATAGCATCTTGAAGCTCTGTATTAATCTGAGTAATGGAGGGGCGCAAATTAATTGTGCATAATAATCGAGAATTTAAACACAAGAATGTCTCAATTATGTTGAATAGCATGAACTATTAGCAAGTTAGCATTGATAAATCATTCAATCTGTTCCAGTTTATCATTATTATAAATAAAAAGCAGCCTCCTAACAGCATATGCAACGTGTGGAACTGTAGCTAGCAACTATTTTTCTGAAAACAGCTAACTGTAAGTTTCCTTTGCTTACAGATATTATGACAATCTCACACTGTGAATGCACATGATGCAAACAAACAAATTTACATGAACTTAGGTATGGGTGGTTATGAGTCAATGCACATGATGCAAAGTTCTGCCATGGTCTCTTACAGACAGCTGCCTAACTATCTCACACTGGGTCGACAGAGGAGATCGGGTTCGGTCCAGTGGTAAAATTCCTCTCTCCTTCGTTAGATCAAGGCGATGGGGCGCGGCGCGAAGAGTTTGGACGAATCAGACTTGCAGGAGGTTGCTGTCCATGAAGGACGAATTCCTTTCTCAACAGCAAGCGACGACGGATCTGAGAGTGGACGTCAATTTGCTCAAGGCCGACGTGGTTTCCATTCTTTCTTCACAAGGTGAAAACTCTGAACAAGTAGGAGATGTTCAAAAGGCTGTCCTTGATCTGGGTAAATAGCTAGCTGCTACGAGCTCTGTTCTGAAAACTATGCAACCACAGAGCTCTAGGAATGCTGAGAAACAGCTGGTTACTGAAGACTTGGAGCATGTTAAATCTCCCACTCTGCAGCAAAGTCAACTAGAACAGCATAATACCAGAACTGAAGTTCTCAGGAAACAAATGGAATTGGAGAAGGAACTCAACAGGCACTGTGAGTCTGACAATTTGCAACAGCCACCTGATGGTGTCAATGACCATACACCTACTGCTCCTTCTCCAGGACAAGCTCATACTCCTGCTTTCAATCAATTCAACCAAAGCAGGGAGAGACAGCTTTGGCAAGGTTATTTCAAGACTTATGAACAGGAAATGAAAGCATAGTTCCATGAAGTCTATAACAAAAGGGCCTAAGATGGATTTTCCCAGATTTGAAGGAGAAGATCCTGTGAGATGGATTAGACGGTGCAATAGATATTTCCAAATGGCTGCAGCTCCTGAGAATTACAAAGTTTCATTGGCACAGCTCTATATCATTGGAGAGGCTGATGTCTGGTTAAGGAGGTCTGGGCTATTGAAAAAGTAATTGACATGGCCTGAATTCTGCACTGAATTGACAAAGAGATTTTCCTCCAAAGGTTCCTATGATTTAACAGAGAAGTTTAACACAGTCAAACAGAACAATCTAACAGTGTTGGAATACACCAAAATATTTGAAGATCTCCTGGCTGATGTGCAGGAAGAAACACCTGAACTTTCTGAACTCTGGTTTGTGAGGTGCTATGTAAAGGGACTTAGAGAGGGCATCAAGTATCAAGTTAGACCCCTTAGACCTCAGACACCTACTGATGGTTATTGGTTAGCGAGATACTGAGCCATGTCACCCTCCTAAGAAGCCTCCAGTGCCATACAACAACTTCTATCAGAGACAGAACAATACAGCGCAGCAGAGAAATGTGCCCCACCAATTACCTCAACAACAACCCCTAAAACAACTGGAACCTCCTAATGCTCAGTTCCAAAGAGCAAGGAAAGTGGGAGAGTGCTGGAGATGTGGAGATAAGTGGGTGCTGGATATGAGTTCTGGTCATGCCTTTTGGCCTGTCAACTGCTCCAAGAACTTTTCAGGCTGTGATGAACAACATATGTGGGCCTTACTTAAGAAAATTCTTGTTAGTTTTCTTTGATGATATCCTGATATACAGCTCAAATCTGAGTGACCACATCAAGCACTTGCAGATAATTTTCTCCCTTTTGAGGAAACATCAGCTATTTGTCAAAATGTCCAAATGTGTCTTTGCTGTTCCCCAGGTGGAATATTTGGGACATATTCTCTCTGCTGATGGTGTTTCTATTGATCCCTCTAAGATCCAAGCAGTTGCAGATTGGGTTACCCCTACTACTGTCACTCAGTTGATAAGTTTCTTAGGGCTGGCTAGTTAATACAGAAGAATCATTAAGAATTATGGAATCATGTGTAAGCCACTGCATGACATGCTCAAAAAGGGCCAGTTCAAGTGGTCTGCAGCTCAGGACACTGCTTTTCAGCAGGTGAAGCAGGCAGGGATCTCTGCCCCTGTTCTTGCATTGCCTGATTTCTCCACTCCTTTTATACCGGAAACTGATGCCTCTGGCACTGGAATTGGAGCTGTACTTATGCAAAATGACATGCTCAAAAAGGGCCAGTTCAAGTGGTCTGCAGCTCAGGACACTGCTTTTCAGCAGGTGAAGCAGGCAGGGATCTCTGCCCCTGTTCTTGCATTGCCTGATTTCTCCACTCCTTTTATACCGGAAACTGATGCCTCTGGCACTGGAATTGGAGCTGTACTTATGCAAAATGACATGCTCAAAAAGGGCCAGTTCAAGTGGTCTGCAGCTCAGGACACTGCTTTTCAGCAGGTGAAGCAGGCAGGGATCTCTGCCCCTGTTCTTGCATTGCCTGATTTCTCCACTCCTTTTATACCGGAAACTGATGCCTCTGGCACTGGAATTGGAGCTGTACTTATGCAAAATGGAAAAGCATTGGCTTACTAAGTTACTATAGTGCAGCTCTTTGCCCTAGGAATTCTGTCATGTCTACTTATGAAAAAGAAGCACTAGCTATAGTAGAAGCTTTGAAGAGGTGGAGACACTATTTTCTGGGAGCAAAGTTAATTATCAAAACAGACCAGCAGTCTCTGAAGTTTATCACTGATCAGAGACTTACAGAAGGCATTCAACATAAGCTAATGATGAAGTTACTGGAATTTGATTTTTTCCATTCAGTACAAAAAGGGTATCTACAACAGAGTAGCAGATGCTCTTTCTAGAAAAGTTCATCAGTTCATGACTGTCTATGGGAATTCCTCTCTGGGCACATGATTTATATGACAGCTACCAACAAGACAATCTCTACAAGCCCATTTTGGAACAGCTGCTCTTACACAACAATGCCTCCCCTACAGAATACTCCTTTCACTTTGGAATCATCAGGTATAGGGGCAAGATTGTTGTGGGTGACAATACTGAACTGAAAAAAAACTGTTGACAGCCCTACATTCCTCTCCTATCGGAGGACATTCTGGTATGAGGGCTACTTAATCGGAGAATTAAGAATATTTTCTTTTGGCCTGGATTAAAGAAGTTTGTGGAGAATTATATTGCAGTGTCCTGTTTGCCAGAGCCAAAGGTGAGCATTGTCTTATACCTCATCTCTTAGACCCTCTGCCCATTGCTGATATGGCCTGGCAACACATTACCATGGACTTTATAGAAGGATTGCCTAATTCTCATGGGAAGGAAGTGATAGTGGTGGTAGTAGACAGATTTACCAAATATGCCCATTTTATTCCACTTTCACACCCCTACACAGTTTAGTCTGTTGCTACAGCTTTCTTGGAGAACATTAGTAAGTTGCATGGCCCTCCTAAACTGATAATATCTGACAGAGATAGAATTTTCAGCAGCCAATTGTGGAAAGATATATATTCACTGGGCCGGTGCAGCAACGAACCATAAGCGGCAAGTGTAACAACTCCTGCACTTGCGCCGGTGCAGCAACGAACCATAAGCACAGATGGCAACAGTAACAACTCCTGCACTTGCGCCGGTGCAGCAACGAACCATAAGCACACGCGGCAGCGGCAACAAGCAGATTGCATTTTTTTCCCCTTTTGAGTATTTATAGTTTTTCTATTTCATCTCTAGTCTAGCCGATTTTCATGTAGACCAGCAGGCAACTAGGCATGTACCTTGTTTGATGTTGTGTTTCAACTTCAAAGTGAGGTCAGTAGCAATTAGGCATGTAGGTATGCAGCTCGTTTGATTGGACATGATTTTCCTCGCACAAATATTGGGAATGATTGACGGGCATTCAAAGAAGTATGGTATAAATTCTACGATTTGTTAAGAGTATAGTATAGAGAGATGTTTGCTATTGTTTCTTTTCAGGTCTAGGAGCATTTTTTAATTATTATTTTGACATAATGTTTACTCAAAAGACAGTTTCTAAAATTGGAAAAAGAAATGGAAAACTTCAAGGCTCAGTTTTTAAGTATTGTTAATGCTTTTTCATGTTTCTGCTAGTTGAATTTCATGAATTTTGGTTGAGTGGACTTGCATTTATACCTAAATTTTTAAAGCTTAAATGTTTGCCCCGGCTAACTTCAATTCCTAGATCCGCCATTGAGTAAGACATGGTTTCACATGGCACTAATGATGAGAAAATGTAAGCACAAAAATCAACTCACACAATGGCGCCAAAAACACATACATGTGCAAGAATCAGCAAGGTACCTTCTTCGCTGCAGTCTGCTCGAAGATGTCGTCCATCTGCCGGCGGTAGAGCATGAGGCGACCGACCGCTCTCCCGGTCATCCTCCCTGCCACCCTTGCCATCTTGATCATGTCACTGGACTCTGCCAAGAACAGATGAATCAGACTAAACGGAAAAAAAGGACCCGCGCTGCAATTCCTCACAAATTGAGAAGAGAGAGCTCCCCAAATCAACTTCTTATGGCAGTAATTCGCAACATAACCTATCCGATTTAGCAGCTCAGCCAGGCAATGAGATCAAACGAAAGGCAAGACAAAAGAGAGGTGCTGTGACTCCAGATCTTACTCATCATCACGGAGCAGGCCCCGAGGATGACCAAAAGCTGGCCGGTGGAGACGCCCAGCATCTTGTTCTCTGGAACCACCGACCCGCCGGCAGGAGAGATAGGAGATCTCACCGCCCGGCGAGGGCGGCACAGCTGGTGCGCGGAATCTGGCGCGTTGCGGTGCGGCCGTGACTCGGCTTTCGGCTGGTCCAGGGGTGGTAGGCCGACTGCAACGAATGATGTGGATCGAATAGTCAATGATAGTATGGGAAATAATAAGAAGTTGTAACGAAACCTAATCTTTTGTTGAAATCCTGTTCCGTTTGCAACAGCACAAGGTCATTTGATCACACAATTAATAAACTAAGCCATATCACATATGCTACAGCAAGCATTCGTAATAAATAAACCAAGTCATATATGACATGGTTCAACAGTCATTCCTATATATTCAAGTATGATTTTTTCCTCTGCCATATCAAAGCACGAACAAACCTTCAATCAGCATATTCAGTCACACAAATTATAATATACCAAGCCATATTTGACATGGTCAAGCAAGCCTTGTGAACAAATAAACCAAGCCAAAAGCACACGCTGCAGCTACACTGATTTATCCTCCGCCATATCAAATCATGGACAAACATCAATCAATTTGTAAACAGAAGCAAGCTCATGCAGTGACATGGCAATATAAACAGCCTGGGAGAGCAAAAACTATGAATTTGTTAGCCACGAACCTTCGATTGGCCTACAGGATGTGCCGACCTTGAAACAACCTGCAAGTTCCAGAGAAATAGTTAGCATATAAGAATCCGGCATGGGAGGAATCAGGATTTAAGAAGCGGTTAAAAGTGAGGTGAGCTGACGCCGCCATGGGGTACAGGAGTGGGCGGCGACCAGCTACTAGACGGGGCGGGGAAGGGGTGGGGGAGGTCCCCGCATCCAAGATTTGTGGGATAGGCAGGGGAGGGATGAAGACTGGCCGGATGGGGCAGAGGCGGAGAAGGAGGAGGCACGCGGATGGCCGGAGATGGAGATGGAGATGTCGAGCGGGCGGGTGCCCGGGGGGGGGGGGGGGGGGGGGTCTCTACAGGGGCGAGGTGGAGAGGGGAAGGCCGTTGCTGGCCGGAGACAGGAAAGGAGGGGGAGGAGGGGCGAGGCCGGAGCTCACCTGCGCCGCCGCTTGCCGCCGCTTCTCCCCTCGTCCCGCGAGGGCGCCCCTGTGTCTACGGGACTCTCGCGTCAAGCCGACCGCAAGATGGGCCGGCTCAGGCACGCGGGAGCCACAGCATCGTGTTTTTTTTCACGTTTTTTCTTTTCGTTTTTCGCTTTCTTTTTTTTACATTAGTTTATACTTCCAAATATTCCAAGTAAATATATTCGAAAAAAACATTTTACACTTAAATCACTTGAAAAAAATGTTATCCAAGCATTTGAAAAGCGTATAATATGTATATAGAAAATGTACCTCATGTATCGAAAAACTATAATGTGTGTCAAACAAATTGATAATGTATTAAACAAAATGATAATCAACCATTTGAAAAAATATGTTAAATAAGTGTTTGTACAATGTTAATCAAGCATTCGAATTTTTTTAAGTGTGTATGTGTATAGAAAGAATGTTGCCATGTATTAAAAAATGTTAATCTTGTACTTGAAAATTGTTACTCAATCATTTTGAGAAATGTTAAATTTGTACAGAAAAATGTTGACCATGTATTAAAAAATGTTAATCTTCTTTTTGAAAAGAGTTAATAATGTTAATTATGTATAGAGACAATGTTAACCATGTATTAAAAAATGTTAATCTTGTACTTGGAAAATGATAATCAAGCATTTTGCAAAAACAAAATGCTAACTATGTGTAGAAAAAAGTTGATAATATTCAAAAACATTAATATTATGCATTAAAAATGATAATCAAGCATTTGAAAAAACGTTAAATGTGTATAGAAAAAATGTTGACATTGTATTAAAAATGGGTCTGAATTGTGTTCTCAGTGCAAAGGGAGTCTTTGAGAAGGTGTGAATCTTGTACTTGAAAAATATTAGTCACGCATTTCGAAAAAAATGGGAAAGGTGCATAGAAAAAATGTTGACCATCTATTCCAAAACTGTTAAACTTACACTTACAAATAGCTAATCAAGCATTTTGAAAAATGTTAAATGTCTATAAAAAATGTTTACCATGTATTAAAATGCGTTAATCTTGAACTTTAAAATTTTAATCAAGCAATTTGAAAAATGTTAAATGTGTATAAAAAATATTGCCATGTATTAAAAATGTTAATCTTGTACTTGAAAAATGTTAATCAAGCATTTTACAAAACATTTAAATGTGTATAGAAGAAATGTTGAAAAAGTATTTAGAATATGCTAATTTTGTAATTTAAATTTTTTAATCAAGCATTTAAAAAAATATTAAATGTGTATAGAAAAATGTTCAACATGTCTCAATTTTTTTTAATCTTGTACTTGAAAAACGTTAATCAAGCATTTTGAAAAAAAGGTTAAACATGTATAGAAAAAATGTTGATCATGTATTCAAAAAATGTTAAACTTGTATTTGAAAGATGTTAAATATGTATTGGATATAAATCAAAAGTATGCGTGTAGAAAAAAGTAGACATAAAAAATATGTTTTTTTTAAGAAAAGTGTAATCATGTATTTGGAAATGTTAAATGTGTGTATAAAAATGTTTCTAATGTATAAGAAAAATGTTGAATGTGTACAAAAGGTTAACACGTGTTGAAAAAAATGAAACCGATAAAACATCTAGAAAAAAACAAAGAAATATGAAGAAAGCCAATAAAAACAAAAAAAGGAAAATAAATGAAAAGACGAAGAAACCAATGCAAAAAGAATGAAACCGAGAAAACAAAGAAAGTAACAATGAAAACAAAGGAAAACAAATTAAAAGCCAAGAAAAAACAAAGAAAGAAATCAAGAAAAGCAAAAAGAATCCCGATATAGAAACACATAAAAAGGAAAAGAAAAATCAATGACATCCGAGAAAGAAACAAAGAAAAAAACAGAGAAAATTGTGAATAAAACAAAAAATAGGTCAAACCAGCAAAGCGATCAACCGCTCGCGAAGGTGGACTACTCCCTCCTCATCAGGGTGGCCACCGGGATGATGAAGATGGCCACCGGTGATGATTTCCCCCTACGACGGAGTGACGGATTGGGGTCTAGATTGTTTTTTCATGGCTACAGAGGCTTGCGGCGGTGGAACTTCTGATCTAGGGTTATCCTCGGGGGTTTTGGAATATTTGGCAATTTATAGGACGAAGAGGCGGTGCGGGAGGCCACCGAGGTGGGCACAACCCACCAGGGCGTGCTTGGGCCCCCAGGCACGCCCAGGTGGGTTGTGCCCACTCGGGGCTCCCCTCCGGCACTTATTTGCCCCACTGGATGTCTTCTGGTCCAAAAAAAATCTCTAAAAAGTTTCGCTGCGTTTGGACTTCGTTTGATATTAATTTTCTACGATGTAAAAAACAAGCAAAAACAGCAACTAGCACTGGCCACTATGTCAATAGGTTAGTCCCAAAAAATGATATAAAGTTGCTGTAAAATGATTGTAAACATTCAAAAATGATAATATAACATCATGAATACTTAAAAAAATTATAGATACGTTGGAGACGTATCAATGGGTGGGTCAAAAAATCAAACCTTCCCCAGTGAATCCCAGATCCGATCATATAAACAGAGGGATGGTCGTCTGACATAGTGAGCCTCTAGATCTGATCTAACATCTCATTCGTAAGGGCTTTGTTGCAGTCTTCCTTGGCTCGATTTGACATCAGCGTCAGGCGAAGTTTTTCCATGATCCGATCTGACATTAGTCAGGGATCATTATGTAGGACGAGATCTGCCACTTGTCCCTTAGGTTGGGTCATCGGGTCAGAGGAGATGATCGTGTCCGATGAGAAGTTCTTGTCATGATCCTGATCTGACATCGGGGTCGGGACGGGTGCGTCCTACTGCTCCTCGATCTGGTCTGACACCCAGCTCGAGAAAGCTAGCTCTCCGCGTGAGTTCGTGATGTACTCCAAGTTGCCAAATCTCATGATCTGTCCGGGAGCTAAGTTCTCGACCTGGCCCAGCTGGCCGGTCGAGTCAGCGAAAAGGGTGATGCTGCCAAAAACAAAGAGCTAGTCTGGCACGAAGGTCATGCCGGCGCTAATCTGCTCTTTGATCTTGTTCCCACTCGAATCGCGATGACTACGTAGCGAGACCTATATGGGCCACCAATGACGGAGTCGATTCCGGCGAACCTCGGGTAGGGGGTCCCGAGCTAGTAGTCTAAATAGGAGGTTTTATCCAGGTTCGGGCTCTCTCAATGAGATAATACCCTAAGTCATCCTTGTGTATGTATTAGTTTGGGATGAAGTACAAACAAGTGATCTGCCACGAGATTGTTGTGTCGTCTACGAAACCTACCCTTGGTTTATATAGATAATAAGGGGGCTAGGGTTATAGATAAGTCGACCGGCTATGGTAATCGTGTTGTAGATGAACTCCAAGTCTTGAAGTATGCACCAAGTCTTCGGGAATATACCTTCTATGCACCATGGGCCTCCTTGAGATGCCCACTTATAAACAGTCATGGGGGTCCTCCACCCGGTCCACTTGGCCAGGAGACAACATGGTGAGTACCTTCTGGTACAGGACACCATCACGGGGCGTCGAAGTGTTTTTTGGGGTCCACCATCCAAAAATTAGTCAATAGATGAATGTTCTCGAGACTGTTTATAGGCAACCATACTCTACGTCGTCGGCCTGCCAGATATGGTCGAGCTCTTGCGACCGTGATGGACGATGAGACGCCATCAAGAAAGAGTTTGGGATCTCATGTTCTTGCCCAATTCAATTTAGAATTTTGCTATGATCTAACTTGTCCACGGTTTCACTTGTAATATACGTAAAAGTCACTAAAACAAGTTTTACTCATAAAATTGCATAAAAATTGTAGTAATAAAATAATTTATGACATGAACATATTTTACGAGGCAAATATAGCAATTTTAAGTTTGTGATATATTTCAGACATATATTAGTGGTCACAGCTATTACACTCATTCGGAGTATACCAACTTGCCACTGACACTAACATTATGGTAGCCGACGCCCTGCGAGTTCACCCGCCGGCGATCACCTTCTTTCGGGCTCTAAAGGTAGGGGAGGCTGCTAGCTGGGCTGCGCTGGTGGCTGACCTGGAGAGGAGGAACCTTAGCCAAGAGAATGACTCAATTATATGGAAGCTTATCTCCTCCCGGAATTCTCAGTTAAATCTCTTTATGACCAGATGACTCAGGGAAACGCGCTAGACATGACTAGGGGGCTATGGAAGGCCGACATCCCCCTAGAGATCAAGATTTTCATGTGGCAAATGTTTCACAACCGCCTTCCAACCTCGGATTATGTGGCCAAACGAAACGGGCCGACGGACGGAACATGTGCCATTTGCGGTCTAGGGGAAAACGCAAACCACGTGTTCTTCGGTTGTTGTCTTGCTAGATTTGCGTGGAGTGTGGTTAGGGACGCTTTCAAGTAGAATTGGAATCCATAGTCTAGTGATGATCTGTTGACCTTGCTTTCGGCACAGAGGGGTACCAATGCAAGGGTTGTTTGGCGTTGCGTGGGGGCGCTGCTATGGTCGCTTTGGTTGGTGCGGAACAAAATCACAATAGAACACAAGTTCCCTGCCCACCCAGCTGATATTATCTTCAAATGTCACATTTTCTTACAGGCTCGGGCGCCATTGGGGAAGACGCGTGATGAGGACCGCATGATCAAGGTTATGGAGCAGATCAAGCTGAGCATGGTGAAGTCGCGATACGGAGGACCGCCAACTTGAGTCTTTTGCGTTGAGCTTTATGTTTTCCTCCGCTTTTGTGAGCCTTAAACTGGATGTTGCTTAGCCTTTGCCGGGACGTTGAGCCCGAGGAACTTATGTTTTATTGGTCTGTATCGTTTAAAACCTTGTGTGGATGCTGCCTTGTGGCTGTATTAATTCAAAGCCGGACGCTACGTGCGTTTTTGTTCCAAGAAAAAATAATGATCGGATGCCTTGATTGACTGATTCAGATGGGAAATCCAAAAGAAATGAGAAATCTTCTGACTGGCTGTGGTTGAGTGCTCTTCTTTCCATCGATTCAAAACTTCTGGGAACAAACTATCAACGGAAAAAAAAGCTTTGAAAAGCCAGAAGCCAATAGATAGTCTGAGCGGAGTCTATCTCAGTCAAACCAGCAGTCTGTCCGTGATTAATTAGGCTGGTTGTAATGAGAAGTATCATATATTAGTATCAGGCATATAATACTAATGTATGATACTACCCCTAATGCATAGTATCATATATTAGTATCATGTAAGTACTTTATTTATTGTCATGCATGACACAAATAGTATAACATTTATTATGAAATGCAATAAATATCGATATAAAAGCATGATGCAAAATGGACGTATCACTAACATCTGATCACACCATCAAGCTCGATGAATATATCTGCAAGCCGCCATTCTGCGGACCAGTTTACATCAACATGATGTGGTTAACTTGCCCGTCCACGTCGGCTTACAATCCCACGTCCGACTCATCTGTCCGAGCCACATCTGATGCTGCGATCGTCTTTGTCGTCCGTCTCTCGCGGCTTGGTCTACATTAACACACCGGGCCGCACATGTCTGCATGAGCTATTTAATTGAGTACGAGCAAGTCACTGCTTGGGTAGCCCGGTTTTCTTTCAAACAAAATGGAGGCAAATTATCATATACTATCAACTGCCGTCTGCACTGGGTGGCCCAATGGGCAGGCGCACAAGTCGCCGTTGATACGTCTTCAACGTATCTATATTTTTTGATTTCTTCATGCTATATTATCTACTGTTTTGGATATTTATGAGCTTTATTATACACTTTTATATCATTTTTGGGACTAACCTATTAACCCAGAGCCCAATGCCAGTTTCTGTTTTTACCTTGTTTTAGGGTTTCGAAGAAAAGGAAAAATCAAATAGAGTCCAATTGACCTGAAACTTCACGGAACTCTTTTTTGGAAGAAAAGAAGCCCAGAAGACTTGAAGTGCACGTAAGGAAAGCTTCAGGAGGCCACGAGGTAGGGGGGCGCGCCCTCCACCCTCGTGGGCCCCTCGTGCCCCCCCTGACGTATTTCTTCCGCCTATATATCTCCATATACCCTAAAAACATCCGAGAGCACAATAGATCGGGAGTTCCACCGCCATAAGCCTCCGTAGCCACCGAAAGCCAATCTAGACCCGTTTCGGCACCTTGCCGGAGGGGGCAATCCCTCTCCGCTGGCCATCTTCATCATCCCGGTGCTCTCCATGACGAGGAGGGAGTAGTTCTCCCTCGGGGTTGAGGGTATGTACTAGTAGCTATGTGTTTGATCTCTCTCTCGTGTTCTTGAGGTGATATGATCTTGATGTATCGCGAGCTTTGCTATTATAGTTGGATCCTATGATGTTTTCTCCCCCTCTACTCTCTTGTAATGGATCGAGTTTTCTCTTTGAAGTTATCTTATTGGATTGAGTTTTTAAAGATTTGAGAACACTTGATGTATGTATTGCCATGCGTATCTGTGGTGACAATGGGATATCACGTGATTCACTTAATGTATGTTTTGGTGATCAACTTGCGGGTTCCGCCCCATGAACCTATGCATAGGGGTTGGCACACGTTTTCATCGTGATTCTCCGGTAGAAACTTTGGGGCACTCTTTGAGGTTCTATGTGTTGGTTGAATAGATGAATCTGAGATTGTGTGATGCATATCGTATAATCATACCCACGGATACTTGAGGTGACATTGGAGTATCTAGGTGACATTAGGGTTTTGGTTGATTTGTGTCTTAAGGTGTTATTCTAGTACGAACTCTAGGGCTGTTTATGACATTTATAGGAATAACCCAACGGATTGATTGGAAAGAATAACTTTGAGGTGGTTTCGTACCCTACCATAATCTCTTCGTTCGTTCTCAGCTATTAGTGACTTTGGAGTGACTCTTTGTTGCATGTTGAGGGATAGTTATGTGATCCAATTCTGTTATCATTGTTGAGGGAACTTGCACCAGCGAAAGTATGAACCCTAGGCCTTATTTCCAAGCATTGCAATATCGTTTGCGCTCACTTTTATCATTAGTTACCTTGCTGTTTTTATATTTTCAGATTACAAAAACTATTATCTATCATCCATATACCACTTGTATCACCATCTCTTCGCCGAACTAGTGCACCTATACAATTTACCATTGTATTGGGTGTGTTGGGGACACAAGAGACTCTTTGTTATTTGGTTGCAGGGTTGCTTGAGAGAGACCATCTTCATCCTACGCCTCCTACGGATTGATAAATGTTAGGTCATCCACTTGAGGGAAATTTGCTACTGTCCTACAAACCTCTGCACTTGGAGGCCCAACAATGTCTACAAGAAGAAGGTTGTGTAGTAGACATCAGCCGCCACTATAGTTTGGTTAACTTCAAATAGCCAGTTGGAAGGAACCATTGGCCGAGTTGCTGACATGGCTCATACGGGATCATTTATAACCCGCCACAATCACCTCAACCTTCTGTGGATTCACATCATGCTATCAACACCAATGATATACAACTTATGCCGGTTTATATCACGGTTAAATATGGAGAATCTCAAGCCAACTCCTCAAGTCACCTTGAGACTCGGGGGCTACAATGATATGACTCAGCAAATGTTGCTAGTTTTCAGTGAAGTCAAGAACCCCAGGACGTTGGAGGGAAAGATAACATGGTCCCGGAGGCTACTACCATCTTGATGAAAATTTAAAGGCCGTCAAAAAATGTCTGGTTCAAAATGAAGAATGCCGGTTTACAATCCGGTTTAAGGACAATCTGTTCTCCTACAAAGCTTTGAAGCTCTCAAATCCGGTTTAAGAATTTCCGGTTCAAAAAGAATTAATCTCTTGCAAGTTCGAGTTTAAAGGCCATCAGAAAATTTCTGGCTGAAAATGAAGATTCTGGTTTAAAATCCGGTTTAAGAGGAAACTATCTCTTGCAAAGCTCTGACGCTCTCAATATCCGGTTCAAAATCCCGATTCAAGAAGAATTTATCTCTTGTAAAATGTTAAAGGTTGCCGAAGTGGACCTGCTGCCATGATGCGCGGTTCAAACATGGGTATCCTGCCTTATTGGCTTATCATATTATTGATCACGTGGGGGCTTCTGTTTATAAAGCGGAGTTCCGTTTACCCATTGATCCGGCTTATAAAGCCATATATATAAAAAATCACTTGGGAGCTTGGTCGTATTCGAACCATAGCTACACCTCTTGATCGGCGTAAGGCCACTAGGGAAATCACTTGGGGGCTTGGTCGTATTCGAACCATAGCTACACCTCTTGATCAGCATAAGGCCACCATGGAAATCACTTGGGGGCCAAAGAGGGTGTTGCAAAAGCACAACTCAAACATAGGCACCCACTGAGCACAGCTCAAAATATTGCCCGGGGGCTATTTGCTTCTCAAAGAACAAAGAGTCTACACCCTTGTAATAGGCTATCAAGCCAGGCTTGGAAGCCAGGTGTATTCACCTAAAACCCCGGGTTATCCTGCCTTTTTAAGTAAGCCACTCTGCTACCTCTTTTAGCACTGCGTTTGTTTTCCCCGAAGAGGAAGGGAAGATGCAGCAAAGTAGCGTAAGTATTTCCCTTAGTTCTTGAGAACCAAGGTATCAATCCAGTAGGAGGCTACGCGCGAGTCCCTCGTACCTGCACAAAACAAATAAATCCTCGCAACCAACGCAAATAGGGGTTGTCAATCCCTATAAGGCCACTTACGAGAGTGAGATCTGATAGATATGATAAGATAATATTTTTGGTATTTTTATGATAAAGATGCAAAGTAAAGTAAAGGCAAAATAAATAGCAAAGTAAACAACTAAGTAGTAGGAGATTGATATGATAAAGATAGACCCGGGGGGCATAGGTTTCACTAGTGGCTTCTCTCGAGAGCATACGTATTCTACGGTGGGTGAACAAATTACTGTTGAGCATTTGACAGAATTGAGCATAATTATAAGAATATCTAGGCATGATCATGTATATAGGCATCACGTCCGAGACAAGTAGACCGACTCCTGCCTACATCTACTACTATTACTCCACTCATCGACCGCTATCCAGCATGCATCTAGAGTATTAAGTTAAAAACAGAGTAACGCCTTAAGCAAGCTGACATGATGTAGAGGGATAGACTCATGCAATATGAACAAAACCCCATCGTGTTATCCTCGATGGCAACAATACAGTACGTGCCTTGCTGCCCTTACTGTCATCGGGAAAGGACACCGCAAGATTGAACCCAAAGCTAAGCACCTCTCCCATTGCAAGAAAGATCAATCTAGTAGGCCAAACCAAACTGATAATTCGAAGAGACTTGCAAAGATAACCAATCATACATAAAATAATTCAGAGAAGATTCAAATATTGTTCATGGATAGATTTGATCATAAACCCACAATTCATCGGTCTCAACAAACACACTGCAAAAAGAAGATTACATCGAATAGATCTCCACAAGAGAGGGGGAGAACATTGTATTGAGATCCAAAAAGAGAGAAGAAGCCATCTAGCTACTAACTATGGACCCGTAGGTCTGAGATAAACTACTCACACTTCATCGGAAGGGCTATGGTGTTGATGAATAAGCCCTCCGTGATCGATGCCCCCTCTGGCGGAGCTCCGGAACAGGCCCCAAGATGGGATCTCGTGGATACAGAAAGTTACGGCGGTGGAATTAGGGTTTTGGCTCCTGTCCTGATCGTTTGGGGTACGTGGATATATATAGGAGGAAGAAGTACGTCGGTGGAGCAACAGGGGGCCCACAAGGGTGGAGGGCACGCCTGGGGGGGGGGGGAGAGTAGGCGCCCCCCTACCTCGTGGCCTCCTGTTACGTGTCTTGACGTAGGGTCCAAGTCTCCTAAGTTGTATTCGATGAGAAAATCACGTTCCCGAAGGTTTCATTCCGTTTGGACTCCGTTTGATATTCCTTTTCTTCGAAACCCTAAAACAGGCAAAAAACAACAATTCTGGGCTGGGCCTCCGGTTAATAGGTTAGTCCCAAAAATAATATAAAAGTGGATAATAAAGCCCAATAATGTTCTAAAACAGTAGATAATATAGCATGGAGCAATAAAAAATTATAGATACGTTGGAGACGTATCACACTCCGTCCAGGTAATCCTGGTATGACCCGCCGAACGTTTGACAAGTCAATCTCATAGACCCTGAACTTGTCAAAGTTAAAATGATGATTGGTTAATTTGAGGTCCATCTTAAAAGGATTTGTAAAATGGTTTAACTCAGTGGCCTGGCAGCCCATGAAAAGCCTCGCATATTCTTTTTATGCTTTTATTTGCCAAGTTTTTTCTCCTTTGATGAGGTTCATAATATTTTATGATAAACCGATGTTTATTAACCCGGCCTGGCTTTCGACTATAAGTCGCCAGTATGATGATAAATTATCTGGTGTTTATTAAACCAGCCTGGCTTGGGACTATAAGTCGCCAGTATATATCTGGATTGCGCCATTGGAATCATGCGCTCATAAATCATTGGATTATATTACTCAAATCTTCAAATAGCCAACATGGCTGGATTTTATTATGGTTATCAATAACCAGTATTATGATGAAGGTTTTCAAAGTCGCTTTAGCACAATGGCTATCATATTATCAATGGATATGATTTATTCTACAATTGAAGGAATAGTCTCGAGTCGCTGCAGGCTTACGACCCGGCACTTGGGGGCTACATTATTCAAGTTGAGATTACATCAAATATGCAAGTCTCATGTCACTGCAAGCATGCACCATGACACTTGGGGGCTAATGCAAAGTCATTTTTTGCTCACCTTATTGAAGACCCGACTCATCACAGTGTAATGAGTCGGCCCTTGGGGGCTACCAATTGCTTCTGTCAAAAAATTTAAGGTACACAAACTTTAATCCATTATATTGAAAGGTTTATTACTCAGTTGATAAAGCACAAAGCTCCTAACCTTGTTGACGTGGGTTCAAGCCCCATGATGGGGGTTACATCATATGATGTTATTTTCAATGAAGTATATATAAAGTTCCAGCTCAATATTATCTTACTGAGCCAGCCTTTGGGGGCTACACGTTGCTGTTCAAATCTACATGATCATATTTATAAAGTCCCTACTCATTATTGTATAATGACGCAGCCCTTGGGGGCTACACTGGTTGAAGTTTTTTGAGCATCAGGCAATTACAAGTCCCAGGTTGCTGCAAGCATGACAACCGACACTTGGGGGCTACATAATATGGAATATTCAGTTGTGACTAGTGACTGAGATGAACAATCTGGATTTCTTCAAGGTTGCAACATTTATATTGAAACAAGTCTTAAGCTATCACTATGTTCTCCTCTTAAGACTTGGGGGCTACAGGTAATATGCATATAAAGGAGGAACATCTTCAAAATTCTCAGTTTTGGGCAAATCATGAAGATTAATTGTGTGACCCAGTGTTGGCAACAATCATAACCCGGTGTCTATAAACGATCATGACCCGGGATCATCAGTTTTATAACCCGGCAATTTTGGCAATGATAAACCGCCAAGTTCTACATTTTCAAACCGGCTGATATCAGTTGAATATTTGAAGACCAATATTTTTGTCAAATCATAGCATTGAAGGATGATTCAAATGTATTCTTTATTTGCAAAATATCTTCTGCAAGCAAATTGATTATGAAGCTGGTCTATTGACTCGGAATTTTCAGAAGGAAGAAATGACAAGGACTTAAGGATGATCAAGTGCCGGTTTATAAGAATATTTAAACCAAAGCACAACCCGACAAATTTGTTCTTGTGTTTATGTTGCAGATCAGTTTTAACATGGATGAATCCAAATTAAACTGGGGGCTAATGTCGGGGATATACCCCGCGGTGTAATCCGGCCGGACTTGGCGACTCACTAAGTGACCCGCCCGAGCCTGGCGATTCATGGGTGACCCGGTGAGCGGGTCAGAGGAACAACAAGACTCGGTGGCCTAGACGGCGGTTTATGGAAGTCCGGTTCATGTTATGGTGGGCCGGTTTATGAGGAAAGCACAAGGAATATTCTCCTACAAAGGAAGCAATACTAGGACTCCATTTGTAATAGAGTAATCCTAATCCAACTAGGACTAGTCATGTAAACCGCCCCTTCAACATATATAAGGAGGGTCAGGGCTCCCCAAAGGGGGACAGAAAAAGAAGGAAATAATCGCCAAGGCTAGACACAACTAAAGGGGAGCCGGCTTATGCGGCGACTCTCTCATGAGCATAATGAGATCTAGCCACAAACAACATGTAGGGCTATTACCGGATGATGTTTCCTGGGGCCCGAAGCTGTTTAAATCCTTGTCTTGTGTTGCATCTCTCGATTCCGCTCAACCCCTCTCAAGCTACTACAAAGATGTGTTGGCCTCACGACTAAGTCCTCACACTAGGACATCTGCCATGAAAATTCCACGTCAACCTGCAAAACCCAAACTATGAGTATGAATATAGATTCAAGAGGATGAGTTTGGCTGCAGATTTGAGGATCCCGGAGACTCGGTCATCCTTTTACGATGGTGAGCCTATGCCTTGGAAGATGGATGACAAGCCTACATCATCAACAACTCCACCATAACCACCCCCGAGGAAAGAGATATAAACACATGGGTATGGGCACTCCCCTTGGCAACTGCCAAGCTTGGTGGAGGTGCCCCGGTATCGTATCACCATCACACTTTTATCTTTACCGTTTTTCTTAGTTCGATCCTTTTGGTAATATCTTGATCTAGTAGAATAAAGTTTTAGTATGATTTAGTTTTGAGTTTTGCTTTATGATCCTTCTATGTAATTGAGTCCGTGAGCTATATATAATAAAGATTAGTTATGAGTCAAGGGCCTGATTATCTTGCCATGATCTGGAGGGAATAAAAATAAAAGAGAAGAGAAAGATAAAAAGAAATAAAGAGATCATATGGATCTTATGGAGAGTAATGACTGATGAAGCTATGTACCTAGGGTAGGGTCATGGATCTGTCCAACATACCCTCCCCAAGGACATCTCTACAAAGAATCAGAAGCAGTCAAAGAGAAACCATCATCCACTCGACCATGAAGACACTCGACCACCAGAAGATGAGAAGCCCTTCACTCCGCAACGGTAGGGGTTTAAACCATAGCTTTATGGACATTTATAGCACTTTACTTCGGACGTTACCAGTAACGCTCCTCCTTTATGAACATTGAACCCTGTGTAATGGAGGGGAGCTGGGGTCCTCGCGCACTCTATATAAGCCACCCCTCTCCTCTGGGACAAGGGTTCACATCTTTTGTAAACTCACACACACATATAATCCAGTCGACCGCCTCAGGGCACCGAGACGTAGGGCTGTTACTTCCTCCGAGAAGGGCCTGAACTCATAAAACTCGTGTGTACAACTACTCCATAGCTAGGATCCTGCCTCATCATACCTACCCCCATTCTACTGTCAGTCTTAGATCCACGACAGTTGGCGCCCACCGTGGGGCAGGTGTCTTAGCGACTTGTTGGAGAAGTTGCAATTTTTCCAATCCCCTTCATCATGGTTTCAGGCGGAGGCTTGGCTGAGGGCCACGAGATCCGTCTCGGCGCGCTCGTGTTTGTCGCCGACGACCCCGCTTGGCTTCAGGAGGCTCCGCTCGACGTCGACGCGCTCCCCGCCTGCGGGGTGACACACTTTCACGCGTGCGTCCGCGGCGTCCTTCTGCGGCAACCGTCGACCCAGTATCAGTCGGCTCCAACAGCTTTCCCCCTCCCTACGACTCACCGGAGCAAACGTTCCGGTCGGTCGAGACTTCAGCGGTGGGTGAGGCATGCAGTGGCCTGCCAGTCGGCCACCCCTCAAGTCGCGGCGATCGAGCCCGACGAAACTCTCTACGGCCTGTTCGATCTGTCGACTGGCTCCGTAGAGACCGCATTCGAGTGCGACAGCAGTGACCCAACGGCTGAAGTTCTAATGGTCAATGGACCACGCAGCCCTCCTGGCTTCACCCGTGAAAATGGAGGCGACGGGAATGGCGATCCGTCGCGCGTTCATGAAGAGTACCGCCCCGAACCCCTCTCTTCTCAGCAGAGGGAGGAACTTCGCCGCCGGAACATGGATGCACTGCATACTCCTGTAGTTGGAGAAACCCCTGAGGCCCAGGCCTTGGAGCAAGCACACTTGGCCAACTTGGCCGAGCGCACTCGACTGGAGAACCTCCAGCGCGCACTCGACGATCGCGCTTGGCAGCGTGCTCCCGAATCCAGTCGACGCCAACTTTTTCCTCCTCCGAGTCAGGTATACCGAACCCCGATCCAGAATCTAGCAGCTGCTGCCAGGATAGCGGAGTCGATTCAACCTTCCCAGTCGAAAGCTGGCCGAGGTCTGGTGCAAATCCAAGCCTTGCTCCGAGCGGCGGGAGAACAGAATACGGTTGTATCCCAGTCGCGGAATAGGATCCATAGCAGGTCCGTGGTTGCGGACACAGTTCAGTCGGACCATAGCCCAAGATCGCCCCCGAGGCGTGAATGTTGGAAATATGCCCTAGAGGCAATAATAAAATGGTTATTATTATATTTCTTTGTTCATGATAATTGTCTATTGTTCATGCTATAATTGTGTTATCCAGAAATTGTAATACATGTGTGAATACATAGACCACAACACATCCCTAGTGAGCCTCTAGTTGACTAGCTCGTTGATCAAAAGATAGTCATGGTTTCCTGACTATGGACATTGGATGTCATTGATAACGGGATCACATCATTAGGAGAATGATGTGATGGACAAGACCCAATCCTAAGCATAGCTCAAAGATCATGTAGTTCGTTTGCTATAGCTTTTCTGAATGTCAAGTATCATTTCCTTAGACCATGAGATTGTGCAACTCCCGGATACAGTAGGAGTGCCTTGGGTGTGCCAAACGTCACAACGTAACTGGGTGACTATAAAGGTACATTACAGGTATCTCCGAAAGTGTTTGTTGGGTTGGCACGAATCGAGACTGGGATTTGTCACTCCGTATGACGGAGAGGTATCTCTGGGCCCACTCGGTAATGCATCATCATAATGAGCTCAATGTGATCAAGTGGTTGATCACGGGATCATGCATGATGGTTCGAGTAAAATGACTTGCCGGTAACGAGACTGGACAAGGTATTGGGATACCGACGATCGAGTCTCGGGCAAGTAACGTACCGATTGACAAAGGAAATTGTATACATATTGATTGAATCCTTGACATCGTGGTTCATCCGATGAGATCATCGAGGAGCATGTGGGAGCCAACATGGGTATCCAGATCCCGCTGTTGGTTATTGACCGGAGAGTCGTCTCGGTCATGTCTGCATGTCTCCCGAACCTGTAGGGTCTACACACTTAAGGTTCGGTGACGCTAGGGTTGTTAGGAAGACTTGCATGTGATTACCGAATGTTGTTCGGAGTCCCGGATGAGATCCCGGACGTCACGAGGAGTTTCGAAATGGTCCGGAGGTGAAGATTTATATGTAGGAAGTTGTCATACGGTCACCGGAAAGGTTCAGGGGCATATCGGTATTGTACCATGGCCACCGGAGGGGTTCCGGGGGTCCACCGGGAGGGGCCACCTCTCTCGGGGGGCCTAATGGGCTGTAGAGGAAAGGGGAACCAGCCCTACATGGGCTGGCCGCATCCCCCCCTTGGGCCCATGCGCCTAGGGTTGGGGGGGAACCCTAAAGGGGGCGCCCCCCTTGCTTGGGGGGCAAGCCCCCTCCCCTTGGCCGCCCCCCCTCTAGATCTCATCTAGAGGGGGCCGGCCCCCCTTCCTCCTTCCCCTTTAAATAGAGGGGCGAGGGGAGGGCTTCACACAACATCCAAGGCGCAGCCCCTCCCCTCCCCAACACCTCTCCTCCTCCATAAGAGCTTGGCGAAGCCCTGCTGGAGTACTGCAGCTTCACCACCACCATGCCGTCGTGCTTCTGTTGAAGCCCTCTTCCTCAACCTCTCCCTCCTCCTTGCTGGATCAAGGCGTGGGAGGCGTCCTCGCTCTGTACGTGTGTTGAACGCGGAGGTGCCGTCCGTTCGGCGCTAGGATCTTCGGTGATTTGGATCACGACGAGTACAACTCCATCAACCTCGTTCTCTTGAACGCTTCCGCTCGTGATCTACAAGGGTATGTAGATGCACTCCCCTCTCCCTCGTTGCTAGATGACTCCATAGATTGATCTTGGTGATGTGTAGAAAATTTTAAAATTCTGCTACGTTCCCCAACAGTGACGGACGTGGAGATCGACGAGATCAGTACAGGAACCGTGAGCAGTATGATCACCGAGTCAATCGTGATGATCGTCGTCGAGTGCCCACTCCTTCCCCAAGGAGTGGATCGTACGTGCCTCGGCAACATGAAGACAGACGCCCGCAAGAGTGTTGGGCGAGGTATTCCAGTCGACCCCAGGGAGCCAGGCTTTGATGCGAGATCTATTCTCGTTCAGGATTTGGTCGACAGAAACAGAGCTCACCGAGAAGGCCATGATATAGGTCCGCAAACCAGTAACAGAGCGCATGTCTCAGGTCCAGAGTGCTTCAGCAGAGCTATCAGAGCTGCAGTGATTCCCCCCAACTTCAGGTTGGCGACTGGAGTCAGTAAGTTCACTGGTGAGTCCAAGCCTGACACTTGGCTTGAACACTACCGAGTGGCTGTCCAGATTGGTGGCGGCAATGATGAAGTGGCCATGAAACACCTTCCTCTGATGTTGGAGGGCTCGGCTTGAGCATGGCTGAATCAGTTGACACCTGGCAGTATTTATACCTGGGAAGATCTCGCGCGAGTGTTTGTTAGAACATTTGAGGGCACTTGCAAATGGCCGGCAGGTTTGACAGAATTACAGTGTTGTGTTTAGAAACCGAATGAAACTTTAAGGGATTATATCCAGAGATGGATCACCCTGCATCACACGATAGAGGATGTGTCAGATCATCAGGCAATTTGTGCCTTTAAGGAAGGTGTCAGGTATCGGGAGTTGAATATGAAATTCGGCCGGACAGGAAAAATGACTCTGGCTCGGATGATGGAGATTGCCACCAAGTATGCCAATGGTGAAGAAGAAGAACGACTCCAAAGTGGCAAGCACAAATCAGTCGCCCACGAAGCCAGAGGAGGGAACTCCGGCCGGAAACAGAAGCACAAGATCGAGCCAGCTGCTCCTGGTGAAGCCTTGGCTGTGGTTCAAGGAAAGTTCAAGGGGAAGCCCAAAGGGCCGTGGAACCCCAAGAAAGTAAAAGATCAAGATGGAAATGACGTGTTGGATTTGCCGTGCCACATTCACACCAAAAAAGATGAAGAGGGTAATTTCATTTACCCGAAGCACACCACTCGGCAGTGTCGGATCCTAATTCAGCAATTCCGAGAGAAACAACCCAAGGAGAAGGAGAAGTAAGCAGACAAGGCTGAGGATGAGGAAGGGGATGATGATGGTTATCCCCACGTGAATTCCACTCTGATGATTTTTGCTGACGTTGAGAGCAAAAGTCGATTAAAAGTCATCAACAGAGAAGTGAACATGGTCGCTCCGGTGACACCCAGTTACCTGAAATGGTCACAGACCGCCATTACATTCGACTAGTCCGATCATCCAGCACACATAGCCACCCCTGGGAGGCAAGCACTGGTGGTCGACCCGGTGGTCGAAGGCACTCGACTGACAAAGGTCCTGATGGACGGTGGCAGTGGCCTGAACATACTGTATGCAGAGACGTTGAAGGGAATGGGCATTCCGATGTCCAGACTTAGTGAAAGCAATATGCGTTTCATGGGGTCATTCCAGGCAAGAAGGCTGCATTCCTCGGTCAGATTGCGCTCGACGTGGTTTTCGATGATTCCAAAAATTACCGCAAAGAAAAGTTGACATTTGAAGTTCTGGATTTCCAGAGTGCTTATCACGCCATTCTGGGCAGGCCAGCTTATGCACGTTTTATGGCTCGACCATGTTACGTGTACCTCAGAAGATGCCTGGTCCCAAAGGGGTGATCACTATCTCTGGTAATCGAAAGAAGGCAGAAGAGTGCTTCCAGAAGGGCTCAAAGATCGCCGATGCTCAAATGGACGTGGTTGAATTGCAAGAGTACCAGAAAAACGCAGATCCGAGTGATTTGTTGCGAGCCAAGAAGCCAGCCACAGATTCAGCATTCCAGTCATCTGGCGAAACGAAGTCGATTCACATTCACCCGACAGACCCCCATGCTGCTCCGACTCACATTTCAACCACACTTGACTCCAAATAGGAAGAAGCGTTCATCCAGTTCCTCCATGAGAACTGGGACATCTTTGCATGGAAGCCTTCTGACATGCCGGGTGTTCCCAGGGGACTGGCTGAGCATCGTTTGCAAGTCGACCCAAAAGTGAAACCAGTCAAAGAACATCTTCGACGGTCCGCCGTACAGAAGAGAAAGGCAATCGATGAAGAGGTGGCTCGGCTTTTGGCAGCTGAGTTTATCCGAGAGATTTACCACTCTGAGTGGTTAGCCAATGTTGTCATGGTCCCAAAGAAGGACGACTCACTTCACATGTGCATTGATTTCAAGCATATCAATCGGGCCTGCCCGAAAGATGAATTTCCTCTCCCTCGCATCGACCACATAGTCGACTGGACTGCAGGGTGCGAGCATTTGTCCTTTTTGGACGCCTACTGAAAGATCGTGGATGTCGCCTAGAGGGGGGGGTGAATAGGCGCTTTTAAAATAATTACGGTTTAGGTTTGAACAAATGCGGAATAAACCTAGCGGTTAATTTGTCAAGCACAAAACCTACAAGAACTAGGCTCACCTATGTGCACCAACAACTTATGCTAAGCAAGATAAACTACTAGGTGATAGCAAGATATATGACAAGAAACAATAGGGCTATCACAAGGTAAAGCGCATAAGTAAAGAGCTCGAGTAAGAGATAACCGAGGCACGCGGAGACGACGATGTATCCCGAAGTTCACACCCTTGCGGATGCTAATCTCCGTTTGGAGCGGTGTGAAGGCACAATGCTCCCCAAGAAGCCACTAGGGCCACCATAATCTCCTCACGCCCTCGCACAATGCAAGATGCCGTGATTCCACTAAGGGACCCTTGAGGGCGGTCACCGAACCCGTACAAATGGCAACCCTTGGGGGCGGTCACCGAACCCGTACACTTTGGCAACCCTTGGGGGCGGTCACCGATACCCGTAAAATTGCTCGGGGCGATCTCCACAACCTAATTGGAGACCCCGACGCTTGCCCGGAGCTTTACACCACAATGATTGAGCTCCGAACACCACCAACCGTCTAGGGCAGGCCCAAAGGGGCCAACCCAAGAGTAATAAGCTTCTCAAACTTCACTTCCACGTATCACCGTGGAGAACTCAAACCGATGCACCAAATGCAATGGCAAGGGCACACGGAGTGCCCAAGTCCTTCTCTCCCAATCCCACCAAAGCAACTAATGTTAGGGAAGAAAATGATAGGAAGAACGAAAGAAGAACACGAAGAACTCCAAGATCTAGATCCAAGGGGTTCCCCTCACTTAGAGGAGAAAGTGATTGGTGGAAATGTGGATCTAGATCTCCTCTCTCTTTTCCCTCAAGAACTAGCAAGAATCATTGGAGGGATTGAGAGTTAGCAAGCTCGAAGAAGGTCAACAATGGGGGAAGAACACGAGCTAAAGAGATAAGGTTCATTGGGGAAGAAGACCCCCTTTTATAGGTGGGGAAAAATCCAACCGTTATGCTCACAGCCCGCACAGAGCGGTACTACTGCTCCAAGGAGCAGTACTACCGCTAGGGCGGAAGTACCCCTTTGAAAAACAACAGCGAGGAGGCAAAAGGCCAGAAGAACCGCCGGAGCGGTACTACCGCTCGTCCCCACGGTACTACCGCTCGACCTCACGGTACTACCGCAAATGGTAGCGGTACTACTGCTTGCGAGCGGTACTAAAAAAATACATCCGGGCCTACCACCGCAAGACTTGGGACGAGTTTTTGGTCCGGAGCGGTACTACCGCTGTAGGAGCCGCGGTAGTACTGCTCTGGAGCGGTAGTAAAAAATTACATCCGCTCCAATTCGCGGTAGTACCGCTGCAGCCTTTTCAGAACACCAAAACTGCCACAACTTTTGCAAACGGACTCCGAATTCGATGAAACCAAGTTTGTTGGAAAGCTAGCGACAAGGGCTAACACAATCTTCAAAGAAATATCAATAAGAAGCAAATGAGAAAAGGCCCATAAGAAAATGGTGAGAACCCTTCCTCGGAAAAGACCGGTAAAACCTCCAACACCGAAAACATCATAGAAGATGCATGCGAACTCCGTTTTCGATGAACTCAAGCTTGTCATCAAGATGACCATAAGCTCTAAGACTCACAAAGAGAACCAAACAAGAACCAAGAAAGATGATGCAAGGATGCAATGGTTTGAGCTCTCTACTAACGATACGATCAAGCTACCAACTTGAGAGCCCCCCTTGATAGTACGGCAAACGATCCTATAACCCGGTCTCCAAACTACCACCATGAGACCGGTAAAATAGAAAACCTATCAAGGGCAAACCTTTGCCTTGCACATGGTCCACTTGAGCTAGATGATGACGATCTTGACTCCCTCAAGTTGGACCACCTTTCTTGATTGCGTTGGCTCGATGAAGACTAGATGATTGCTCCCCCATAGTCCACTATGGGTGAGCCACTCTTCGGCACATCTTCACAAGTCCATTGTCACCACAATGGACGGCAAGCTTCAAGCACTTGATCTCTTCGCGATGATCCACTTGAACTTGCACACGGCAATCTTGATGACGATCACCACTTGATGTCATCCTCTCCATGGGTTGAGTGATATCTTCCTCTTGACACAAGCCCATGAACACGTACCTAACCCCACGTAGAACTCTCACATAGACCATGGGTTAGTACACAAAGCACAATGGACAATGCTTACCAAACCATGGGATCACTTGATCCCTCTCGGTACATCTTCTACGCTTTGTGAGTTGATCAACTTGATTCACTCTTGACTTAGTCTTGATCAACCTTGAATCTTTCCAACTCTCTTCATTTGGATGATGTCTTGAAGGTAAACATGAATGATCACACAATCTTCTTCTTCAAGACATGCTTGCAATAAGCTCAACTCTCACATGACCAAGCTTTGGATAATTCCTTAATAGCACCTTGGTCAACACAAACTCTCCTTGAAACCAACACATGTACTCCAAGAAAAGCCTATGGACAAAACCTTCAAATATAACTCAAGGCAACCATTAGTCCATAGAGATTGTCATCAATTACCAAAACCAAACATGGGGGCACCGCATGTTCTTTCAATCTCCCCCATTTTGGTAATTGATGACAATCACTTTCAAGAGAGTTTATACAAGGAATTATGCATCACCATGCACTGCAACAACCAATAATGCATGCGAATGAGATGCAAAAGCTAAGGAAACATAAACCAAAGCTTCTCCACAAAACTCTCTGAAACTTCTCCCCCATTGGCATCGATTGCCAAAATGGGCGAAAAGCTTAGAGGGCCAATATAGATTGTGGTCCTCCATAAATTGTGTATTTCTCAACAAGAGAGTGGAATGCAATACACACATCCAACGGTAAATACTTGGAGGAAGACAAACTATATTGAGGCCCAAAGATTGCAAAAGGAAGATATGCCACAAAGACATAACAAAGAGAGAAACAAGCAATCAAGCAATCAAAAGATATCTATTGAAGCAAGCTATCAAAAGATACCAATTGAACCAACTAGGCCAATGATCCTACGAGCCACATGAATAAAAGATATTATGATATGAGCAAAGGAGTGTTCTAAAGAAACTAGAGAGGCTCCCCATGATTTGTGCACACATAAGAATATTTGAATTTGGAAACAAAGTGCACAAAATAGGATCATAGCTCCCCCAAAATCAATAGAAACTTACAACAAGTGCAAGTGAGCATATAGGAAACTAAGCCTAGTACATGTAACAAACACATGGTTGAGCAATAAGTGAAAGAGGCAACTTAAGAATGGGCTCAACCAAAATGATGTGTGTGAGTCAAGGCAATGCACTTGAGAAGACTAATGTACGGATGAGCATTAAGCATCAATAAAGTCTTGAAAGAATGAGGCAACACAGTGCAAGACCTATCATTCCCACACACAACAAGCAAATGGGTTCACAAGCTTACTAATAAGCATATAGAGAACCTATGCTTGTGACAACCCGTGGTGAAGATAGAAGATGAAAGCCTCATCAAGACGAGGGATACCAATTAAGATGGAAAAAGCCTCGTAGAGATAAGCATGAGGAAAATAATCTTCACCACACAAGAGTGCATCAAGATGCAACGAGATACGATACACACTCAAGGCAAAAGCTTTCACGGATCCACCAAAGAAATAACATAAGAAAGACAAGGTGGACGTGATAGAAAGGATATCATCTAGAGATGTAATTTCTCTCAAGTGTATATGGTTCTAGGTAGACGAGATCATGATGATATATATCTACAAAGAAGGATGTACACCCGAAATAGTTACAACACGAAGGAACACGATATCCAAAAGGAAGTCATACATATATCAATAAGATATTTGCTTGGAAGCATAGCACATCGCTAGATATGGTCTTATAGTATATAAATGAATTCCTACCACACACCCATCAAAGACATCACAACTAGCAACAAGACATCATTATTGGGATGCTTTGAGAAAGGAAACAAGTATCACAAGAAAGAATGGATAACATGCCATGATACAACCTACACAAGGTTGATGCAAGAAATGTGTGCATGAAGTATATGAAGATACTTGTTACCGAGATAACATTGGAAGGATGTAGTAGATACCAATTGAAGGTACAAAGTAGTTCATTGATCATCCTAGCTTGACTCCAATAAGCACATGGTGACAACACCTTCCTTGTGAGTGAGCCGAGCATCCAATGCATCTCCACTTGTTCCTAGAACAATAACACAAACAAAATGGTACCCAAACTCATTGGGACCAAAGAGTTAGAGAACCAACAACACATAGGACAAACTCCACATAAATATGTGCATATAAATATGAAAATGAATTTCATGCACATCTCATCCAATTTGAGACTTGGTGGAGTTCCCCCTATATATTGGGTCAAAGAAAGAAAACATGCCAAAAGAAACTACAAGAAGTAAATATGCATGCTCAAGACTTTCAAGAACCGAGACCAAAAGACAAAGAAATACCAAGCGAAGAAAAGATACCAAATGAATAAATCATCACTTGGAGGATATCCATAAAAGATAGATCAAGGAATGATATGTCCATTGATACACTCAAAAAGAAAGATGTCAAACTCCCAAAAGAGAGAATGGTTCCAAACAAACCAAGCCCTCTACAAACTTTCATGATGGTACAAAGCACCAAAAAGAAACGGCTTGCCTTCCACAAACACACACTTGATAAGGATCACAAGATGAGTGTTTTATAGAGAATAGGATAGCTCCCCCAAGACTAGTGCATTATAGAGAATTTGCATTTGAATACAAAATGCACGAGGTGGGATCACCACTTTCACTATATCTAGAAAACACTAGACAGGGTCAAGAAATTAACAAGATCCACAAGTGGTATGGAATACAATGGGAGTTGACACCATCCTAGGCAAGAGATAAAGCAAATAAAAGCACATGCCAATGTAAAGATGATCAATAATTTCTACCACACATAAGTGAGTACTAATTGTCAAAAGACAAGAAGTATTTGGAAATAATTCCCGGTGGTAGATAATAAGGATATCCGACATCATCTTCACACCAAACAAAAAGCAAATTGCAACTTGTAGAGCTAACATGCCACCTAGGAACAAGATAATTTACAATATCAACACTAGGTGACAATATCTCAAATGTACACATTTTCTAGGCTAGTAATACACACATAGCATATTACTCCCCCATAATGTGATACCGATTAAGGATAAACAAGAGGCAAATAAAAGGATCCAACAAGAGATAATTAATGGACTATTTAGAATTTGAATTTCTCATGAGAAGACATACCACATAGTGACTAGATAATCTTGAAATATCAATACTAGATGGTATTACTCATGTACACACATTTATAGGATTGTGAGGTGCACAAAGCACATCACTCCCCCATAATGGGATATTCCATTAATCTCTCACAAGAGCCAACTAAGAAATAAACAAGATGCAAAAAGGCTCAACACACAACACACACGTACATGATGTGCAAACCAACATACACATACTTGATTTCTCAAGATAAGCAAATTGGAAGCACAACATATACAAGCACATGCAAGGTACAAAACCACAACATGCTAAGGGGCAAGTAACTTCCAAGTAAACAATTTAAGCACGAGTTACCGCAAGGAGGAACACTGGATATAAGATAGAAACTTGATAACCCGAATGACTTGGCTTGAGACAATAAGAATGATGAAGTCCCCTTAATTCTTCATAATGTAGCCAAGTCTCCAAAGACCTCCAACAACACCTATTGATCAAGTTTGAGATTGTTGGTCCCCAACCAAGTTGGGTCCTAAGAGGTTAGTCATAATAGGCTTGGCTACCCAAATGGTTCTCTTCTTGACACCACTTTGAGTACCAACAACTTTCGCAAACACATTGCCAACCTTATCCTTCCCAAGAGAATAGATATCATCAATAATAATTGGGTTGGATAAGTTACCACTAGTGCATGAAGAGGCGAGGTGACCTTTCTCACGACATAAGTAGCAACATCTACTCTTCACTTTCTTCTCACTTGATTTCTCAACTTGAGAAGCATTAGCTTGAGGATTCTTGGGAAGAGGACTTTCTTCAACTTGTGGTTGAGCATGAGATCGAACTTGTGGCCGCTTCCCTTGTCGCTTGTCACTAATGGCCTTCTTCTTCAATGGGCAAGATCTAACATGATGTCCTTCTACTTTGCACTTGAAGCAAACAATCTTGGCCGAATTCTTGACTTGTTCTTGGCCCTTCTTTTTTTCACTTTGGACTTCTTCTTCTTGTTGGAGTTGAATCCAAGTCCACCTTTGTCATTGGGGGATTTTTGCACACTCAAGATATTGTTGAGTGTGAATTTTCCTTCATGACTCTTTTCCAAGTCTTTCTTCAAAGAAGTGACTTGGGCCTTGAGCTCTTTGATTTTCTCTGTATGGTTAGTCTCAACACAAGTACTAGAGGAAGTATAAGCTTCATCATTAGAGCAACAAGGCAAGGAAAGCAATTCATCACAAGATGTACCAATGTTATGCATGGATGAATCGCGAGGACTAGCACAAGGCAATATAGCATTTTGACCAAAAGTAGTGCTAGTATCCACATGAGGCTCACTAGATGTTACCTTAGCAAGCATGGCCTCATGAGCTATATTTAGCACATTATGGGATACTAGAAGATCATCATGAGAGCTTGTGAGGTTTACATGATTTTCTTCCAACATCCCATAATTGCTAGATAGCAACTCAAGTTGAGCCCTTAGCTCAACATTCTCCTTTAATATGGATGCTTCACAAGAGATAGAGTTAGTAGCACAAGCATCATCATTAGCAACAAGAGGAGAAGACAACTTGGCAAGCTCTTTTGAATATGAAGCTTTAAGTTGAGCATGAGACTCGGTGAGTTTGATGAGCTCACCCTTGATGACCCTTGAGCCATTTTTGAGGTGCTCAAAATCCTCAAGGAGTCTAGCATGAGCAACTTCAAGCTTAGCATTTTTAGTTTTGAAATCATTGGCCACCTCGAGTGCTCTATCATGAGATTCCTTTATTCTAGATAATTCTAGAGCAAAGGTCTCCTCAAGAGATTCTGATGTGGTTTGTTCATGTTCAAGAGCTTGAGATAGCTCTGCGATCTCATTTGCGTAATCACGCTCATGAGCTTCCATTTTCTCAATGGTGACCTCATGCTCCTCTAGATGAGATTCCAACTCCTCAATGTATTTATTGCCTTCAATGGAAAGAGACATGATTTCCATGAAGTTGAAACGAGCAAGTTTATTTTTGTGAAGAGCTTTAAAAATCATTTCCCCCTTAGTTTTTAAGGAGGCAACATTATCATTCTCTTCATCATAATCAACATCATCATCACTCTTGCCATCATCACAAGATATATTGGGATTCAAAGTGGGAGATGCCTTTGAAGCCTTGGCCATAAGGAAAAATGCAATAGATGATGATGAAGGATCCGTTGAAGCACCATTCAAGACCACATCTTGTTCCAAGGGCTGTTGGGTTTCCTCTACATTGTTAGCACAACAATTCGAGGACATATATGCATTTTTATCATGGCAACAAGACATAGTAAACATATCATCATGGGATTTAGTCAAGCAATTTCTACATGATATGCAACGGCTATCAACACAAGCATGTGAAACATTTGGAGTGCTCGAAGTGTTAAAGCCCAAAGAAGGAGCATTGCAATAAGATAGTGATGAAGGATCATCCACAATAAACATACTATCATCATTGCAATGACCAACACTACTCACCATATCATTACCTTGTGGCAAGCCACATGTAGGTGAAGTAGAAGAAGTTGAGAAGACTATACGGCCGGATGTGGAGGGAGAACAATCATCCCCACAAAACTTGGACACGCCATATTTATCTTGAAGCTTTGTCCACAACTCATGAGCATCCCGGAACGACATGAGTTGAAATATAACTACATTGCTCAAAGCATCGAAAAGCACATTACAAGCTTGAGCATTGAGATAAGAGTTTTTCTCATCCTCTAAAGATAATATTTGAGGATCCTTCGGAGGAGAAAAACCCATATCTACAATTCGCTCTAAATTTGGGTCCATGACCCTAAAGAGATTAAGCATGCGAATTACCCAAACATCAAAATTTATGCCATCGAAACTAAGAGTGTGAGAGAATCCTAATCCCCTTGTCGACATCTTTACTCTCTAGGCGGTTAAGCCAAACAAAGAGAGGCGAGGCTCTGATACCAATTGAAAGATCATGGATGTCGCCTAAAGGGGGGGGTGAATAGGCGCTTTTAAAATAATTATGGTTTAGGCTTGAACAAATGCGGAATAAACCTAGCGGTTAATTTGTCAAGCACAAAACCTACAAGAACTAGGCTCACCTATGTGCACCAACAACTTATGCTAAGCAAGATAAACTACTAGGTGATAGCAAGATATATGACAAGAAACAATAGGGCTATCACAAGGTAAAGCACATAAGTAAAGAGCTCGGGTAAGAGATAACCGAGGCACGTGGAGACGACGATGTATCCCGAAGTTCACACCCTTGCGGATGCTAATCTCCGTTTGGAGCGGTGTGGAGGCACAATGCTCCCAAGAAGCCACTAGGGCCACCGTAATCTCCTCACGCCCTCGCACAATGCAAGATGCCGTGATTCCACTAAGGGACCCTTGAGGGCGGTCACCGAACCCGTACAAATGGCAACCCTTGGGGGCGGTCACCGAACCCGTACACTTTGGCAACCCTTGGGGGCGGTCACCGGTACCCGTCAAATTGCTCGGGGCGATCTCCACAACCTAATTGGAGACCCCGACGCTTGCCCGGAGCTTTACACCACAATGATTGAGCTCCGAACACCACCAACCGTCTAGGGCGCCAAGGCACCCAAGAGGAACAAGCTCTAGGGTGCCCAAACACCCAAGAGTAATAAGCTTCTCAAACTTCACTTCCACGTATCACCGTGGAGAACTCAAACCGATGCACCAAATGCAATGGCAAGGGCACACGGAGTGCCCAAGTCCTTCTCTCCCAATCCCACCAAAGCAACTAATGTTAGGGAAGAAAATGAGAGGAAGAACGAAAGAAGAACACGAAGAACTCCAAGATCTAGATCCAAGGGGTTCCCCTCACTTAGAGGAGAAAGTGATTGGTGGAAACGTGGATCTAGATCTCCTCTCTCTTTTCCCTCAAGAACTAGCAAGAATCATTGGAGGGATTGAGAGTTAGCAAGCTCGAAGAAGGTCAACAATGGGGGAAGAACACGAGCTAAAGAGATTAGGTTCATTGGGGAAGAAGACCCTCTTTTATAGGTGGGGAAAAATCCAACCGTTATGCTCACAGCCCGCACAGAGCGGTACTACCGCTCCAAGGAGCGGTACTACCGCTAGGGCAGAAGTACCCCTTTGAAAACAACAGCGAGGAGGCAAAAGGCCAGAAGAACCGCCGGAGCGGTACTACCGCTCGTCCTCACGGTACTACCGCTCGACCTCACGGTACTACCGCAAATGGTAGCGGTACTAAAAAAATACATCCGGGCCTACCACCGCAAGACTTGGGACGAGTTTTGGTCCGGAGCAGTACTACCGCTGTAGGAGCCGCGGTAGTACTGCTCTGGAGCGGTAGTAAAAAATTACATCCGCTCCAATTCGCGGTAGTACCGCTGCAGCCTTTTCAGAACACCAAAACTGCCACAACTTTTGCAAACGGACTCCGAATTCGATGAAACCAAGTTTGTTGGAAAGCTAGCGACAAGGGCTAACACAATCTTCAAAGAAATATCAATAAGAAGCAAATGAGAAAAGTCCCATAAGAAAATGGTGAGAACTCTTCCTCGCAAAAGACCGGTAAAACCTCCAACACCGAAAACATCATAGAAGATGTATGCGAACTCCGTTTTCGATGAACTCAAGCTTGTCATCAAGATGACCATAAGCTCTAAGACTCACAAATAGAACCAAACAAGAACCAAGAAATATGATGCAAGGATGCAATGGTTTGAGCTCTCTACTAACGATACGATCAAGCTACCAACTTGAGAGCCCCCCTTGATAGTACGGCAAACGATCCTATAACCCGGTCTCCAAACTACCACCATGAGACTGGTAAAATAGAAAACCTATCAAGGGCAAACCTTTGCCTTGCACATGGTCCACTTGAGCTAGATGATGACGATCTTGACTCCCTCAAGTTGGACCACCTTTCTTGATTGTGTTGGCTCGATGAAGACTAGATGATTGCTCCCCCATAGTCCACTATGGGTGAGCCACTCTTCGGCACATCTTCACAAGTCCATTGTCACCACAATGGACGGCAGTCTTCAAGCACTTGATCTCTTCGCGATGATCCACTTGAACTTGCACACGACAATCTTGATGACGATCACCACTTGATGTCATCCTCTCCATGGGTTGAGTGATATCTTCCTCTTGACACAAGCCCATGAACACATACCTAACCCCACGTAGAACTCTCACATAGACCATGGGTTAGTACACAAAGCACATTGGACAATGCTTACCAAACCATGGGATCACTTGATCCCTCTCGGTACATCTTCTACGCTTTGTGAGTTGACCAACTTGATTCACTCTTGACTTAGTCTTGATCAACCTTGAATCTTTCCAAATCTCTTCATTTGGATGATGACTTGAAGGTAAACATGATTGATCACACAATCTTCTTCTTCAAGACATGCTTGCAATAAGCTCAACTCTCACATGACCAAGCTTTGGATAATTCCTTAATAGCACCTTGGTCAACACAAACTCTCCTTGAAACCAACACATGTACTCCAAGAAAAGCCTATGGACAAAACCTTCAAATATAACTCAAGGCAACCATTAGTCCATAGAGATTGTCATCAATTACCAAAACCAAACATGGGGGCACCGCATGTTCTTTCACCTACTCCGGGTACCACCAGATCCGTCTGTACGGACCCGACAAGATAAAGACTGCTTTTATTACCCCGTTTGGGTGCTTTTGTTATGTCACAATGCCATTCGGTTTGAAGAACGCTGGAGCCACATTCATGCGGATGATTCAGAAGTGTCTGCTCACTCAGATCAGTCGGAATGTGGAAGCATACATGGATGACATTGTGGTCAAGTCACGTAAAGGTTCCGACCTACTGACTGACCTTGCTGAAACCTTTGCCAGCCTCAGAAGGTATGATATCAGGCTCAATCCATCAAAGTGCACGTTTGGAGTTCCGGGCAGAAAATTACTCGGTTTCCTCATTTCCGAACGAGGAATTGATGCTAACCCAGAGAAAGTGGGTGCTATACTCCGAATGAAACGCCATGTGCGTGTGCATGATGTCCAGAAGCTTACTGGTTGCTTGGCCGCCCTAAGTCGATTCATTTCTCGCCTCGGTGAAAAGGTGCTGCCTCTTTACCGACTGATGAAGAAATCAGATAAGTTCGAGTGGACCCCAGAAGCTGATGCAGCATTTGCAGAGCTAAAAGCCCTGCTTTCCACCCAGCGGGTGCTTGCTGCTCCAATCAGCAAAGAGCCTCTACTGCTTTATATAGCAGCCACCGGACAAGTCGTCAGTGCAGTACTTACGGTCGAGCGGGAAGAAGAAGGAAAAGCTTATAAAGTTCAGCGCCCAGATTATTATATTTCTGAAGTCCTGACTCCGTCAAAGCAGAGATGTCCGCACTATCAGAAGCTTGTCTATGGGATTTACATGACCACGAAGAGGGTTGCACACTATTTCTCTGATCACTCTGTTACAGTCGTCAGCGACGCTCCATTGTCAAAGATTCTGCATAACAGAGATGCAACTGGTCGAGTGGCAAAATGGGCGATTGAACTCCTTCCCTTGGATATCAAGTTTGAGGCAAAGAAAGCTATCAAGTCCCAAGCAATAGCAGGTTTCCTCGCCGAGTGGATCAAACATCAACTGCCGACTCAAGTTCACTCGGAGCACTGGACCATGTTCTTTGACGGATCCAAAATGCTGAATGGTTCTGGTGCTGGGGTAGTACTGGTATCCCCCCAAGGAGACAGGCTCAGATATGTCCTCCAGATTCACTTTGATTCCTCCAACAATGAAGCAGAATATGAAGCACTCCTGTATGGGTTGCACATGGCCATTTCACTCGGCGTCCGTCGCCTCATGGTCTACGGCGACTCAGATTTGGTGGTCAATCAAGTGATGAAGGAGTGGGACGTCAGAAGCCCAGCCATGACTGGTTACTGCAACACGGTGAGGAAGCTAGAAAAGAAGTTTGAGGGGTTAGAGCTCCATCACATACCCCGACTGAAAAATCAAGCAGCCGATGACTTGGCAAAGATAGGTTCCAAGAGAGAAGCCATTCCCAGCAATGTGTTTTTGGAGCATATTCACACGCCGACAGTTCAGGAAGATCCTTTTACTGAAGATCCCCCGCAGCCTAAGAGCGCCACAGACCCGACTGAAGTCGAGGTCCCAGCCGTGGTCGGCCTGATCATGGAGGTTCTGGCCATTACTCCCGACTGGACAGTGCCCTACATTGCGTACATCCTCAGGAAAGAACTCCCAGAGGATGAGGAAGAGGCTCGACAGATCGTCCATCGATCCAAGGCCTTTACTGTGATAAGAGGACAACTGTTCAGGGAAAGCGTGACTGGAGTTGGTCAGAGATGCATAACACCAGAAGAAGGTCGAATGATCCTCAACGACATCCACTCGGGGACCTATGGTCACGATGTGTCCTCTCGGGCCATCGTGGCTAAAGCATACCGAGCTGGATTCTATTGGCCACGAGCAAATGAAATGGCGAAAGATATAGTCGACAGATGTGAAGGCTGCCAGTTTTACTCCGACATGTCCCACAAGCCAGCGTCAGCCTTGAAGACCATCCCCCTCATCTGGCCCTTTGCTGTTTGGGGACTGGATATGGTTGGACCACTGAGAACTGGCAGGAGCGTCTTCACTCATGTGCTCGTTGCAGTCGACAAGTTTACCAAATGAATCGAAGCTAAACCTATCAAGAACCTTGAGGCCAGCACCGCTGTCAGTTTTATCAGAGAATTGACATTCAGATATGGAGTTCCACACAGCATCATCACGGACAATGGGTCAAACTTCGATTCTCATGAGTTTAGAGCTTTCTGCGCTTCTCAAGGCACATGAGTCGACTATGCTTTAGTCGCTCACCCGCAGTCGAACGGACAAGCAGAAAGAGCTAATGGCCTAATTCTCAAAGGACTGAAACCCCGACTGATGCGTGATCTCAAACACGCAGCAGGTGCTTGGGTTGATGAACTTCTGTCAGTTCTGTGGGGTTTAAGGACTACTCCTAATCGGTCGACCGAACGAACTCCTTTCTTCTTAGTCTATGGAGCCGAAGCTGTTCTGCCAAGTGACCTGCTCCACAACGCACCCCGAGTCGAGCTCTTCTCCGAAGAGGAAGCAGAGCAGGCCCGACAAGATTCAGTTGATCTCTTAGAGGAAGAAAGAGAGATGGCCTTGATCCGGTCGACCATTTATCAGCAAGACTTGCGTTGATTCCACGCCAGAAATGTGAGGGGTCGAGCCTTTCAAGAAGGAGACATGGTTCTTTGAGTGGATCAACAGAAACCACACAAGCTCGCCCCGGCTTGGGAAGGCCCCTTCATCATCACCAAAGTTCTTCACAATGGAGTATACCATCTTTACAGTGTTGAGCATCAGAAAGACGAGCCACGGGCTTGGAATGCGGAGCTGCTCCGCCCTTTTATACTTAAGCACTCGTTCGAATAAAATGTAATAAGAAACACCTTCGTAATTTGTTTATCAAAGACAAGAACTTACGGTCCTCTCATACGATTGTTGTTGTTCTTATTTACTTCTGAAATCCCCCAGTGGGTGGGCTTAGTCGCGAATCCGTTTCGCCTAAGTTCGAAAGAAAATCCTACCGAATGGAGAGCAATCCTCCCACTCGGGGGCTTAGCTGCAGTCCAACACTCGCCTAAGTTCTCTCACTCGGAGACTTAGCTGCAGTCCGGTACTCGCCTAAGTTTGAAAAATCCTACCGAGTGGAGAGTAATCCTCCCACTCGGGGGCTTAGCTGCAGTCCAGCACTCGCCTAAGTTCTCTCACTCGGAGACTTAGCTGCAGTCCGGTACTCGCCTAAG